>NC_045952.1:25813409-26477908 GCF_004382195.2 Drosophila sechellia | reverse complement strand
TCTCGGCGACAAGGACCGGGCATTAGTGGCCAATACAAAGGGTTTGGGTGGGATGGGGGTAGGCAAAAAAGAGGAAAGCTAAAATTATTTCCTGTTCGGAGGAAAAAGTCAGCACAGCAACAGCAACTACAACCGGAAGCTCATCCATCGCCGTGTGCACTGCGTCTATTTTATAAGCTTTGCCAAATCTTTTCGAGTTGATTAAAAACAATAAAAACAGCGTGTTTCTTATGGCCAAAAGCTGAGCCATAAATAAGCAATTTATTGTGCGCTTCCGCCGTGTTTTCCCATTGTTCTGGCCCAAAGTCAGTGGCTCAGCGTGCGGCCACTCCTGTTTGGTCCTTGCTGCTCCCTGACCCTCGGATTCCCTCCAGGGTCCTTCGCCGATGCCCGGCCAACTGGACAGAGCAGGGAGCTGGGAACTGGGAGTCCCGGCTGCCGTGAGCTGGGAGCCAAGAGCTGACAGCCACCATATAACCATGGCTTCTGGCCCGACTCCGTTTGGCATTCGGACGGCTTTCGATGTTTATTGCAGCATTTGGAGTGAAAGGCACAAAGCAATTTCCGCTGCCGTGATAGCTTAGCAATATTAACAAACTGGCATTGCCCCCTCAGCGAAGGGGTTCATCTGCAGTGGGATGCCCATCAGACATGACTTATTTCTGCTGCGTTTTACTGCTCCGACCTGGGTTTATGCCTTTTGAACTATAAATATGGGGCTAAGCCTTGATTTAGATTAATGCCAAAGCGGTGCGCAGTTAAAGATTCCTTACGACTTTTACTTGTATCAGTAAGTATAAGAAACTAAAAACACACTTATACATATCTCAAGAGCGTGCACCCACGCTAAACAGGAAGCTAGAATTAAGATCGTGCTGGCAATTATTTTTCCAACTATGTGGCCCACCGAACCATATCCGACTCCTTTTAGCCAACTCGCCGGGGGGAATTGTAAATTCAGGAACGTATTTCTCACAGCGCTGCTTATGATTACTTTTCGCTAATCGCTCTGCATTATTTCCTTTCAATTTGTGGCTTTTTCATTTCGTGCAATTGAGCGCGATGCTGACCACTCATTGCAACAAACTCACACAGGCACACAGCACGTCCTTTCCGCACACACACACACACACACACACACACTGGAGCAAAGATAGAGCCATTCTTCGGCATGGTCACGTAGGAAAATTGTTTGGGTTGAAAATCTTTTCGAGCTCCCCACGTGTACGTGACAACACAAATAGTTTTCGGGCTTTTTTTGTTGTGCGGATATATGCTCGATATTCGAAATAGTTTCATTGCATTTTTGACATTTTTCTTTGGCCACTAAATCTATTAAAATTATATATATTTTTTGGCATATGCCTTTGATGCGTTGCTCTAATTTCATTTTACTGCAATATTTTTGTTTTATTTTTCCTCGTCCTTGTTGTCAAAATAAATTGAAGATATTTTATTTTTCGTTTTTCGATTCGATCAAGGGGGTCTACGATTTTCGTGGCTGATAAAGGGAGGGAGGGGTGTGTATGAATTGGATATGTGTATGTACGGCCAATACCGCAACACATCCTGTGATACGTGCATATCCTGCTCGCCTTCAACTGCAGTCCTCGCCAAGCTTGGCCACAACAATTTTCTAATTAAATTCGATTTTCGCCATGCATGTGGCATAAATTGTTTTGTCATTTTACGGCAACTGTCCATGGTCCATGGATGTATTCGACTGCCGGAATATCGAAATTATTGGAATGCCGGAACGTTCGTACGTACTGTGCTGTGTGTGTGTGCGTCCACAAATCTTGTACGATTCGGGCCAACAATTGCTTGGTCTGCCACTCGCCGCCGCCGGCCACGGACTTGTATATTCATTTGAGATTAGCAAAAATTGAAAATCTTTAGCCCCGGGGCCGAAAAATGTTTCACCCTCGTCCTGGGTACTGGGTACAGGGCAAATAATAACCCGTATAGTTGGTGAACATGGCCAACATGTGCCCGGCTCAGACCAGAAAACCCAAGTATCCAAGTATCCCTGTATTCCAGTATCCCCGGCATCGCCACATGTCCTCTGGCGCAATGCTCTTTTGTTTTTTCATTCCTTGTTGTTTTTGACTTTGGTGGGGGTGAGACATCCTGATCCTGCTCACATATCCGCATCCATGTTTTATTTATCAGCGGGGGACTGGAGATACCCGGCACGAGGCTCATACATGACCTCCTTCAATTACCCATCTGATTGGTACGATCCGGCTTGTTTATGCGCTTGTTTATTGTTCAATATTTATTATGGCTCCGCCTTGCACTCTATTGCTCTCATTATGTAGCACAAGATGTGGTTATTATTTCAGCCGTCGTTATTGTTTTGTCTGCACCAACACAATCTTCTCTGTGAAAAATGATGTACCAAATGGATAATTAAGTGAATCACCAGTTTCAGTGGCAAATTTCAATGCACCTTCTTGATCAAAGCACAAGCTGATTTTCGGAAGAGAAATAAATGGTAACGAATGAAAGCCAAAAAGATTTTCACCATCTCCCTGCCGGAATCCATCCAATCACTGACCCCACCATCCGTCTGGCTATTCCTATCCTCCAGGCAATCCGAACCGAGATGCATTCAAATCCCTATCGCTGATCCGCATACAAAGTAAACAAAATCCCATCTGGGGAAAAAGGAGCTCCCACTCTATTTCACCTGCTGCATTGCTGGCTCGGCTGCTCGATTTCACATTGACAAAATTAAATTGAATATTGTAAAAATATGCTGGCCATAATGTTGCATCCAGCCAGGGGCAACCTTTACGAGCACCTATTAAATATTTGTCCTTGCCGGCGACGACGGAGCGTTGTCCTCGCTGTGTCTCCTCCACTCGCCCCCTTTGCCATCCTGTCCGCTCCAATCCTGTCCTGTCCTATCGCCTTCTAAATATCCGTCTCATCGACGGCAACAAAAACAAAGAAGTGCAACAACAGGAGCGACAACATTTCACTCAATTCAATTACCTTAAGAGTGCCGCCATCAAGTGTCTGCTTCAAAGCAGGACGAACAGGACGAGGTTCTCGTGGAACACTGCTGATACACCAAAGGAAATTTTTGGAAATGTGGATATTCCAATTCCTTTATTTAAGATATATTGTTCTAACTTATTTCCGTACCTATTTAAATCGGTATTGTGTACTTGAAGGGATATCTTCACCTTCTTTATAAGCAACTTTTATTTCAATGAGCTTATTTGTTAACTAATTTTTTCCAAGTGAAGGATCAGGAGTGTGAGAGCCGGACCCCTTGTTGCATTTGTTGTTTCTGCTGTGTTTGGCATGTTAAATCCCACATTTGATGTGCTTAGAGCAGCTCCTTGCTGTCGCATTTCGTTGACTGTCTGCTGGAAGGATGTGAGTGCAGTTGTGGATGTGGTGGAAAAGGGGTCTAAAACCAACGGCGAAACCGCCACCCTCTGTCAGCTGACAATTTTCTTTGGCTTTACCTGTAAACTCGGCTTGATTTATTGCCCTAGCATGTCAGGGCAACCGTTTGCAACATGGCGTGTAATAAAATTTTAATCGATGTCGTACATTTGCATGCCAATTGCAGCCGGTTGAAGGCACTTTGAGGCGGATCCAGGGATCCTGGGCCTGGCCTGGCTCTCTTTGGTCCTTGGCAACAAGTCAAGGCGCGCAACTGCGTCACGTGCCATAAAAACGCATAAAGGGCGACACTGGTCGCCTTAGGAGCTTTCCAAACTTGCCTCCCATGTAATTTGATGCGCATTTGCATAAAGTATGCGGGAAATGCGAGTAAATGCAACTGTAGCGCAGCGGAAAAACGTAACAGAACACAATTATCAGAGCTGGAGCTCTGAGACACAGGGAAAATCGGGAAAAGCAGCGACTACGCAAACTTTGTTGCATACTTTGCTGCATCGTTTGCGGCTGCCGGAGAAAATATAAAATGCGAATATAAATTTGTATTATTCTTAAATTAAGAACGGAAATGAAAACAAGAATTGAAATGGTCCTGTCATCCGCCCCCACCCGCCTTTCGGCCTTTGGAATCCCGGCCAGTAAATTGAAAGCAAGGCAAATCCTTAGGCGGCGGACTCCTTTCGCGACTTGTAATGAAAAAACTTAAATGGAATTTGAATATGCGGCGAACGCAAGGTGAGTCCTTAGTCGCGGAAATAATAAAATAAATTCCAAGACGTATAAATGCAAGATAATAAATCACCAAATAGAGTGGGAACTTTGCAGCTGAGGTCTTGCAAAGCACTTTTGTTTTTCTTATTTCCATTAATACACAGGAATAACGAAATTTTTTTCTTTTTTTTAAGTAGTTGGAGAGTAAAGAAATTAAATATACATGTCACTGATTTGTTTAAAGTTGCATATTTGACATGGAGGCTCGGTAATCCCTTTGGCTTTTAGCCTTAATTGCGCCGTTGCCAGTAAGCCGTTAAACTCATATTTGCCGACCATTAAATACATTTATGCCACACATGGCTGCCCCTTGACTCCAACCTCCTGTCACGCCAATTGGGCCTAAGCTCCGTCAAGTGTCAAGCGTAATGCAAAGAACAAACAACAAACAGCTAACAGCATACAGCGAACAACAAACGACGGCAGACAGTTGTCACAATTGCGGCCATTAAGACGCTGCCAAATTGCTGACCATGTCCGAAAAGTCAAAGGGACAAATCTTTTTAATAACCGTGCGTGTGCGCCATGTGTGCGGAATAGTTGACACGGATCTGATTTGGAATGGGTATCAGGATTGGAGGCATCTGGATGTGCCAGTTAATAAAGACATAATGGCATAGATTTATTTTTTATGGGCCAACATTTTGCGGTTGATATTATTATCGCTGTATTTTGTGCCTTGTTTTCGTGGCCATTTAGGCCATGTGATGGGTGGGCTGCTGATGGTTATTTGGCAAATCACCTGCGCTTCCTTACAAGCTTCCTGCTCAGCAAACTTAATACTTCCTTGGGCAAAAATGTAAAACAAGAAGTCATCAACGGCCACATTCACCCACGTACACATTTAGAGCGAAAGACGGACAAATAGCAGGCTAAATTTTAGCTCCTTCGAGTCCTTCCAAAATGAACTACGCACACACACACATACAGAGAGAGACAGATACCGGGGCGTATTACATATAATTTTGAAGGAGGCCTCATCGTGCCAGGTCTGCACACCTGAATGGTTAGCTACCTGGCTAACAAGCCGTCTTGTCCTGTGCTGTCCTGTGCTGTGTGGCTCCGTCCTCCGTGCTCCATATTGTACTTAATTTTTTCACCGACGCCGGCTCTGAAGTGCCTTTTTCAATTTCCCCAGAGGCGCTTCCGATCAAACAGGAAGTGCTTAAGTTCAAACTGAAGTAAAAGTGCGCTCGGAGCCACCCCTTCGCCCAACCGCCACTTCGTATATCAGCGAGCAACAGTCAGTCAGGACTCTTCAAAGGAGGTATCATCACAGGACCTGCCATGCGGAATCTGGAGTGCGCTACAAAGAACAAAACTTAAATCTTACGCAACCACTCCAAATATATTATAACTTCCCAAAGATATTAGGAAATATATAAAATCCTTCAATAGAACAAATAATCTTATACTGTAGATAAAAAGGTTGTGGCATATTTTAAAGCTCTTCTCAGTAACAGATATGCCCTCACTGCACCTTTAAGTTCAGTTTGAATACCCTACGCACCCCGCCCCTCTTGCGTACCTGTAACTTCATTATGGGGGCGTGTGCGCTACGCCATAAGGTATGCCATATGAACACAAAGGACAGACAAAGCTGGGGGTTGAAGAACATCATATTTCATGTGGCTAATAAACATAGCGCCGGAGTCCGCAATGCGGGAGTCGCCGAGTGAACTGCATAAATTTATTAATGAGTGGGAAATGAGGTATTCTGTCTGCGGGGGAGCAGCTCCAAGGCGGAACGGGTCGTGGCTTAGCCCCAAGGCCACAGGACTGACAACTAAGCCTCCGCCTCCGCTGCCGATGGCAAGGACCTGGAGTTTGCGGAAAACAATAAGCCGGGAATTTGGGGGCACCGCCACCAGGATACTCGGATAGGCTGATTTACGTACCAGCAAAAAGTCGTGCGGGATCAGGAGTCAGATGCCGGGAAGGCAAATTGAAAGCACACGAAGGCAGCAATTTTTACTCCCTTTGCTGCTGGGGTGAAAGCTAACCAACTCCTGTGATTGATAAATATTTAAAGCGCAGCAACAAAGCGAAATAATTGAAATAAGTGAGGGAGGGTTGCGACTTTTACACCGGGGGTGGCTGCGTGTGGCCCGAGATGTCCTGTCTCGTCCTGCGATGCCCAAACCTACCATGCCCTGCCCTGCCCTGCCAATTGTGACAACAACAAGCCAGGATGCTTGTTAACCTCACGCCAAGTCCTTTCTCCACGAGACGTTGCTGCACCTTCATTCAATCTAATTTCGCTGCTTATCACTGGAGCTTAGCTGCTCTAAAATGCGAATGACATGCCAAAGTACTCGAGATTCAGCAGATTGTCGCGGCGCCCCGCACACACAGGATGCTCGGCAGGGATGCCAGGAGCAGCAGCAGCTCCGCGGAGATTGGAGACTGGCAAAAGGAGACCGAAGGGACCCAGAGAGCCCGGACGAAGGACGAAGGACCCAGGACGAGCACTCAATGAGCATGCTTCACTGCAGGCTTTGTTTGCCGGATGAACAGCTGCTGGCTCGATTGTTGGCTTCACCTTCTCTGCGCTTAAATGGCTCTCAGCTCTTTTATAAATATAAATATTTTCAGACTTAGTTTGCTTGTTAATGAGGCTTATGAACACGCTAGTAAGATCAATTATTTAAACAAAAAATCCAAGAAAAGATTTTAAGAATGATTTAAGATCTGAATCAGCTAATTGACCGTTTTAAAGGGTATTTAACAGACACCTTTTGGCATCTTGTTAAGATCCTTCCTACTGCTTTTTTCTTTGACTTGGCTTGCTGCTTTGGCTCCGCTTTCTGTTTGCATAAAGTCTGTCTGTGCCCACATAATGTCGCAATTCTGGCAGACATTGTTTGATTTGAATTCATTGTCGTGTAATTTGTGCAGCACGCCCCTTTATTTCTCTGCCGACCAACCCACTCAGTCTTTTTCACGCTCCTTACGGCAAGCATTTCGTGTCGCTAATTACACTGTAATTAAAATTGCTGTATTTACAGGCAAACACACACACACACACTTGTTCAGTATCGGTGTGAGTGCGTGCAAATATTTTTAAAAAATACATATCACATGTACACGAGTGCATTGCGCATACGCCGCGTGCACCGCTTGCACTTGCATGAGCTTTGTAAATTAAGCGTGAAGCGGGACGCAGTCCGCTTTACATCCGCCTTTCTGCCTCTTTTTTTGGAGGGGCGTGGCCGGCATTTAACACATTTCGCCCGTCGTCGATAACAAGCTGCAACTGTTTGGGCGGTCATTAGTCGAACGGGCGGGCCAGCTCGATTCTTATTTTTTGCCCATTCGGAATGCGAGTGCGCCATTTTAATTGCTTTTCGCCAGCCGTCATGCATGCTGGGGCCAAAAATAGTCGCCTAAGAGTGCTTTTGCGTGTAGCTATTTCCAACTTAATTAATAGCAAACACACGGCCTGCTATGGCAAATGCAACGAAAACAGGGCCAGAAACAAATGCAGGTGGCAATGGGACTTTGGGCTGGCACTCTGCGCTTGTACCATAGTACAACTTTTAGTTTTCAGCCCGCACTTGATTTATGCGGCCAGCCGTATGTAGTTTATGCATAATGCAGGTCGTAATTAGTGAGGCAAATGTACAAAAACATATCGTGCCGGGGCTCAAGCTTTCGGGGCTTAGTCCTCGGAATCAGAAGTGGAATCTAAATCTGAATCTGAATCGGTGGCCAGGACATCTAATATTTATTATCAGTACATTACAATTGTCTTTTACATGCATGCGATTAATTCCAT
Source organism: Drosophila sechellia (assembly GCF_004382195.2). NCBI lineage: Eukaryota > Metazoa > Arthropoda > Insecta > Diptera > Drosophilidae > Drosophila > Drosophila sechellia. Next base: position 26,469,939 of record NC_045952.1, on the reverse strand, counting down.
TGCTGCTGGTCATAAATATTTATTTACAACTCTTCCGAAAAACCTGTCATGGCCACAGGGCGTATGTTTGCTAAGCATTTCGGCTTTTGTTCTTCCATCTTTGTCTTCGGCTCATGGTCTCCAGCTATGTCCTGGATTTTTCAATGACATTTGCAGTTTTAATTAAACAACAAATAATAATTTTTAGTACCAACTGCCCCCACACAATCGAACTTCGCTTTATGCTGGCAAATGAAATATGATTGTCCCGATATTGGAATTCGTTTCCCAGCAAAAGTGCATCGGACACACTGCTTTAATTACTTTCGAGTCCAACAAACAGAGATTGTCAGAGGATCCAGGGTTCAGGAACAAATTAACTTTACCGCTTCTGGTTTAGTTGCGAGTGCATATATATTAGGTAGTAGTGCCGCATCCTATCCGCTAATGAAGCAAAATTATCTGTTCACTCCGTCGCCGTAGTCACTTTATTCCACCTACCCACCTTCAGCAGGTGTGCACGGAGCGATAATGATTGTAATTAATTTAATTTCGTTATATTTTCATCTAGACACAGCGAGTGGCGATCCTCCGCAATGCGCTAAATGCTTTCTGTTTTCTGTGACTTTTGCCAGCGTCCCCTGCTGTTTACTGTTTGCAGTCCTTTTTCGCTACACAGCGGAAAATTGAAGGAAGTTGCTGCCAATCATTATTTAAAAAAATAAACTAACTATAAGTATGTTGAAATAATCAATCTGAACAAGCGCTCTGGCATATTTAAAATCATTCTTTTGTTGTGTACTTAATTGCTATATTATTTCTCTCTGCAGTTTATTCCTTTCGCCTCATTACGTTTCGTGTCTTGGTTGTTTTTGTGTTTTTAAGGCATGCTTCATTTGCAGTTACTGTGCCACTGGCCTTCTGCAAAATCACTCCCTTTGCTAATTACTAAAGTTTTATTTCGCTGGCTCCCCATTCCGCATCTGAAGACCCAATAATCTTGATGTTCGTGCTGGGAACGTATGCTCCATGTGCGGAGGGTTAATTAAAAGCCGTAAAACTTTCAGTCTTTCAGCCGGTGATTACGTGGCACACAGGATATGCAGGACTTTGGGCTTGGGAGACAGGCTCGTTTTGCAGGCCCATATGTCCGCCACTTTGACAGTTGCAGTTCAAATGTCAAGTGCACTCCGTTGCAGATACAAAGGACCAAGGACCCGAGGAGTGAATGGGCCTTGTGATTGAGAACAGGGGCATTTAAACGAGACTCCATCTTAAGTGCGCCGCAAGGACAACACTTTCCAGTTTCGATGGGCAATGGCGACAGCCATGTCGATGAAGTGCACCATACTCTCTGATCCATTCACCATTCTCCGTGCTCCGTGCTCCGTACTCCATGATGCATGCTGCATGCTCCGGTTGCCAAAAGGTAAATATTTTTGCCTCGGCTATTACATTTTCGAGCACTACCAAGCCAACTAGCTCGTCGTCGGCCAGATTCAGAATCAATCAAGTGTTCAAATTTTAATCAGTTGCCCGTTCAAGTACTTCCATCAACTCTTAAAGTTTGATGCCACAGCCACAAGGAGAGGCCACCGGAGCACCCTTTGTCCGCCAGTTACACCCGGTTGCCCTCGAGCCACTATCACTGGCCGTCGGAAAACCGCAAATTGCACGTTGCCCTGGCCAAGGATATGCCGCAGCAAGTCCTGGCGAATTTTGATGTTTTTGCCAGATTGATGAACATACCCAAAAACAAGGTTTCGAGTGGAAGGAGCAGGAGCAGCAGGAGCAGGAGCAGCAGCATGGAAAGGGAGCCGAGGGCCAGGACAAGGACAAGCCACAAGGCGTCGCTGGAGGAAAACAGGAACCCAACTCCAGCTCGTTGTTGCTTTATTTTGTGTGCCCCCTGTTGAAAAACAAATAACAATAATTATCTTGACAACAATTTCCGGTATTTGTGCTCAAGTCGAGCGCAACAAAAGGCAAAATGAAACTCAACTCAACTTCAGAGACGTGCCAAAGGATCCAAAGGAGCCAGGACGAGCGCTGGAGGGGCACCACAGGTTTGAATATTCTGCCGCACCCCTTGATTGCTGCGGAGTGGCAACTGGAAGTGGGAGTGGAAGTCGAAATGGGATTCGCAATGTGCTTGGCCATGGGAATGGGCGGTCGCATTGGTGGCATTGTGTGGTTGGGCGACTTGAAATCATTTGATGAGGCGATACACTTAGCAGCTTCTTAAAGGTTTGAATTATAAGCATCTTTTTATTATTATTAAAATATATAATATAAAAATTGAATTTTAGGCAAACAAAAATATACGTTTAAGCAAGTTTTTAATATGTTACTTTCAAAGTTACTTTCTTTTTGGAAAACCTCAAATGGTTTTTGCGAGTGCACCCTACTTGGCCCTTTTCTCATTACGCAACCGTTTTCTCCTCCGGCCACTTTCCTTTGGTCTCACATTGGTAACTTCGCACAGAAATTGTGTCAGAGGTTGGGGTCTATTGTATGATTTCTGGTGTTCGATAAGGCAGAACTTGCAACTGGCTGTCACTCATTTTCACCCAGCCAATCTGGCCCCAATAAGTAAACAAAGCCACCCTAAACAACCTGTCCCAAATCAAAATATTAAATGCTAAGCTGAGCGTGAAATTAAAACATTAATTTCTATATGTATTTAACAGTTGTATTTTGGCATATTTGATGTAGATCCAACAGCTCACAGCTGGGCCTTATCGCATTAATGATTTACAAGCATTTACCTTTTAAAGTTAAGCCTAGACATTTTAAAGTAAAGCATGGTATTATTCATTAATGTATGTATTCACCTGAATGCCTTCTGAATTCCAGAACAAAACCCGGCCAAGTTTTAATCCTGTACGTCAACTACTTCAGCAGCCACAAAGAAACATTTCCGAGCCATTTCATTCGAACAATTTCTGGTCTACGAATGAGAGAGCATCAGAACACACACATACACATATCGGGGGAAATATTTTAATTTGTATTTATTTTAATGCTCCAACGCCCTTGTGTTACAACCCACTTCAAAAGCGGCAGGATGTTTGCCGCCCCATCCACTTGAATCCCGTGGCAGATGCTCGTGCTGCTCCTGCTGCTGATGCTGCTGGGAATTCCTTTGAGCTCATGGTCAAATGATTCTCAGATATTCTTTTAATGCTGCACAAGCGACGCCTTGAGCTATGCACTAACTTTCGGCGGTTAACCTGGGACAAAACACCACCAACCCAAGCAAATAGCCAAAGGACTCTCACACACACGCATACACACTCACCATAATAAACTTTAATGGGCCTGTTCATAATAATAAAATTTCATTAAACTGCCAGGCAGCAAAGTGAAAAAAAAATCCAGTGAGCAGAAGGGCATAGGCAAATTTTCGCTGGCAGGCAAATGAAGACGAGTGGTTAAAAAATGTGGTATTTTGGGTGGGCGTGGCATGTGTGAAATTCCCCAGAGAGACGGCGAGGCTCCTTACCACCGTTTTTCGGTTCATCTTTGACCCATGCATATGTTGCCCGGAAGGAAGCCAGAAACAATTCAATTACGTTGCAAAATGGCTGCGCCCATGTATTGTGTGTGTGTGTGTGTATATATGTGTGTGTAGGGTCCTGAGTGTGATGTGTAATAAAGTTTCATTTTATAGACCTGCCAGCACGTCTGGGCAGCTTTTGGTGACGCCAGAGCCGCAGTCGCAGCCGCAGCCTCAAAAGCATAACTCGTGCCCACCGCTTTTGCTCGATTTCCCCTTTTCCGCCGCTTTTCCAACTGCAGCTGCAGCAGCGGCAGCTGAAATTGTGGCCCGAATTTTGCAGAAGAAGAAAATTGAAAGCATTACTGTGGCCCGTTGCTATTGTACGTTTTTTGGCCAAAACTGAAATTCTTGTGCCGAAGTTTTGCAATTGTTGTTGCCTTGCAGCTGTCAGAGGAGGCGCACTAAACACTAAATAAAATTTCAGTTCTCAACTGCGTGAGCAAACACACACACACACATATACGCACGCATGTCCTTGGGCGCTCTCACACACACACGCACTAACTCACACATATGGAAAGGCCCCTGCCCGCTGCGCTGCTCTGGCATATTGAACGAAGATTTATTGCAGTGCCAGTGTGTCCAAGTGGAAATAAATCAAATAATTTTCCATGTGGAAAAATTTCAAGCACAAAAAATCGAGCTGAAAATTAAAATAGGACGAAAAAGGAGCCATAGTTGAAGACCAAAACAGCGAGAGAGAAAGAGCGCCGAAAAATAAAAGAAAGTCAAGTGAGGCGCCACCCAAAATTGGACAGCGGCGATTGTGTAATTTACTCATTATACGAGTACGCCAACCTTATGTGCATTACGTAAGTGTGTGCGAGAGTGCTGCTCACTTTACATACTGCATATGCATGAAAGGACCTTCTGCCGCTGGTCCGCCGTATTTCTATATTAGCACACAGACACCTAAAAGACCTCCTGCCCCCTGGCCACCTCACCCCCGCGCTGCCCGCACCTAACTGTCATTGTCCAGAAATTAACGAAAATATATACACAAACACACAGCGGCGAGTGCAGAGAGCAAAAATGAAAAAAATGTGGGGAAAAAAAAGAAGGCAAAAGGAAAACGGCGAAAAGCGAAAAAGGAATGGCAAGAAAAGTTTTGCATTTCCTCGTGCTAATGTATGTTAATTACAGGGGGATTTTCCATGCGGAGGATTTGCATTTTAATTTATGCACCGAAAAATTTGCGTTTTGCCAGCCACCCCGGCCAAAGTCGTTAAAAGAGGAAAAGCCGGCCAGAAAAAAAGGCGGCGAATGGGGAATGGCGAACACTGAACGGGCCGCAAAATAATGGCCGAAATGAGAAGTTACAGTGACGCAATTTGTACACGTCATAGGTGAGAGTGAGTGCATGCATGTGTACGGGCATTGGGGCACTTCATTACCCCGGTGCCAAGTGGACACGCCCCAGCACTGCAGCGGAAATTGCTGGAAATATATTTATTTATAGGCCAAGTACGGATACTTCACCCAAGTAGGAGTCTGAAGGCCCACGGGCCCCAAAGCAATTAAGACGACCACCTGCCGGTGGTCCTAATTAGGCCAAGTGCTCGAAAAAATGCAACCAAACTTGAGGGAAAACGATTTAAATTTAAATCGGTTTGGAAATTTAGGAAACTGCTTAAGCAAATCAATTATGATTATACAGGTTCCTGTTCTCTTAAAATACCATCATAATCATATCATAAAATATGCCCGCCTGTAAGACGTTGTGATAAGTTTTCGAAAGGTCCACATATATTTCGACGCTTAAAGTACACTGGTCCCTGCTCGTTGCTCAAATCACCCGAAATTCCCGAGTTCTTAACATGTCTTAGGAACATCAGTGTCCTTGCCCATAAATCCACTCACTATCGACCTTCAATCAAACAAGCTTCAGCATTTCACATCGCGCCCGCAAATTGGCTTCGGATCTTGAAATTTAATTATTATGTGCGTCACTCGAAATTGCCCCAATCGGCTCACTTCCCCCACTTGCAGCTCCCGATGGGAGCCAGAAAATCAGTCCTCCCTCACCCCAACCACAAGGAAGCCCTACCACGGGCAACCACTGCCCCACGATCCGTGTCTGTTCAGTTAAATTAATACAAAGCCCAAGTACATGCACTAATGCTAAGTAGATACGTATACGCAAACAAGGAGTTTTGGGGCGGGACAAAGCCTACGCTAAGCTAGGCACTTGGAATGTGTGAGTGTGTGTGTGTGGAGGGGTGCGGAGGGTTGAGGAATGAGTGTGCGCTGGTTAAGCGTCTTACTTAAGTATTTATGTATTTACATTGCGAATATTTAATGGAGATATGCGCTGGATTACAACTACTACTTGTTGACGAGCGGCAGGGGGTCGTAGGGACGTGTGAAAAAAAGGCACGCTCGAAGGTAACCAAAAGAGAATACTTAAGCAATCAACAACAGCCACTAGAGCAGAGCACAGTGTTTTATTTCACTTTAATAAATATTGCATAACGACTAGATTGGGGCAAGCGGGATGTGGAATGTGGAATGTGGGGCAGGGGGCGGATGGCCGGAGCAGGCACAGAACATCTAATAAGCTAAAAGCGAGCGTCAAAGCAAATGGCAAGCATAATATTCCAATGGCTGCTCCCCATTGGCCTAAGGCTGAAATTATTCAAGCGTTTCTTTAATGGAGACTCGCCCCAGCGGAAACGCCCCCATCGTCCTGCGTCCTGCGTCCGTCGTCCTTCGGCCCTTGCCCCTTGTGTCTGCGTCTCTGGCTGACTTTCAGCTGGAAACTATTTAAAAAAGCAATTTTTTAGTTAATTAAACGACAAAGACAAGCAAAAGGCAAACAATTTCCCCTCGCACATTGCACCATTTGGCTTTGCCACTGCCCCAAGCCATTTTCCCCCACTCAGAAAATTGGTCGCAGGGACAGGACATCTAGCTGCATCGGCTGTTAGTTACTAAAGTTTGCAAGCCAGTCATTTCTTTTGTCCAAAATTTAAAAATGCCGCAGATCGTTCTATAGCACATATGTGGACTGAACAATCGGATTGGCTCCTGCTGCGATCCTTATGACTGCCACAAAGTTGCAGCGGCATAAAGAAGTTCATGCGTTGCAATCAATTTTAATGATTTTTAATGTGCAATTGCCTGCAATTGCAATCAAGGCCTGAAGTTCCTGGCAGAAAACAGAGAGAAAAATGACGGATCATTATCCTTTACAAAAAAAGTAGTGTTAACTTATTGAAATGATCATGGTACCAAACTTACTACTACCAATTAAGAACCCCTACTTGCAAATGGTACATTTTTACTCGGACTAACACCTGAGGCGCTTTGAGATTCCAAATTATTTTTCACCGTACTCCTTATCCACCGGAAGCACACACACTACTCGTGCGCTAATGATGCCCAGCAACAATTGCCGGGAAATGCAAATAAGTCGGGGTCCTGTCGCACACAAATTACTGGTCAGGAGGAGAGCCCGTGGAGAATGGCAAATGAAGAGTGGCCAGTGGCCACTAAAATGCGCAACTTTGTAAGCCATTTTTGCCATTTCCCAGCTATTTGTCGCATTTCGCTTAGCCATTTATTTATTTGCACTCATTTAAAGTGTAAACTGCATTGTTTTTTCCACAGCCCCCAGTTGTTTCCATCCTTGTTATTAAGAACGGCGTAATCATAGCCGTTGGCTGCGCTCTGCTCCTCTTACTGCCCTTCTATTTCTATTTTTTTTTGTTTTTGGCTGAATCCCCCGATGGCTGGTATGCTCTAATTAAGTGCATTTACTCTAATGAGCAAAAATGGCACCAGTAGCAGTGGCAGTGGCAAAAGTAGCTCCAGCTCCAGATGCAGTGGCAAAAAACTGTCACAGCTCCGTGAACGAGGGAAACCGTGCGTGAAAACTGCCCTCCAGCTGGCGAATGGGGTAGCTTTTGTGGTCACGGTCCTGTTTTCTCGGAGGTCGACCTCATTTAAGGGCCAAGAACTCAAAACCTTTTAGCCAGGCTGCAATGGGCAAGTGCTTGGCCCAGAGCTTCCTGCCCGGCTCTCTCCGTACTTTCTAGCATTTGTCTATGCTAAATTTTGTGACGCTCATTAGTGCAATTTGCATGCATAACGGCAAATATGGCCAACAGCCAGATGAAGCCTCCGGCCTGTCCAGATTTCCAGCTGTCCGTCTATATATCTGGCCAGCCCATCTATTATATCCACAACAAATAGACAAATGCAGGTACACTGCGCGAAACTTTCCAAATACGATGTGATTTATCTGCAAGTTTCAGTACCACAGCAATTATTTCTTAGGAGCTTAAAAAAATATACAAATAGGCCAATTTCATTTGCTATAAATTGAATTTCTACTTGGTAGTATCACAGTGTAAATATCCGCAGGCAGTTGAGGATGAGAGTGCCTCGATGCGATGGCCGTTTCTACATTCATCAAATTCAGAGACAGAACAGAGGCATTTGCTCCGTTCATTTTCGAATTCAAATATGTAGACTAGAATTTTTGTATTTGCCCAGCTCGTGTGCATGAGTGTGCGAGTGTTGTTGGTGCCATTTTGCCATGTTGCAAGAGGAGAGGATACCTCCAACCCCGATTCACATTCTGATACAGATTCAGCGACACTAAGTAAACAGCAGCGCAGCTGTGCCAAAGGATAACAGCACTCGTCGGCTGGCAGGCTCGAAAAATATGCAAATGTCAGCCGGCAGACCCCAAAAACTGCACAATCCACATCGATATACCCCATTGTATCCCATCGCATAGCAGACCCATCACATGCAGATAACACACAAAACAATCCGAATTAGTAGAAAGCAAAACAAGGCATTGGAAAAAAGATTTGGCCGAACGAGCGGCACGGGGCACGCAGCACTTGGCCCAAAACCAAATTCATTTTCAATTAAGAATTTTTCGGCATATCGACAGAAAATGTCCTATTCCTCTTAATGCCTGGCAATGGAAAAACATTTGAAATGCTAACTAAATTACGCCAACTTCGCACACACATTTGCGCATGTCTGTGCATATTTAGTTTTTCGCAATTTACAGTGGCTGCCACAGCCACTCGCCGCCCATATGTATTGGTGTTTGTATCTGTGTGTGTGCGTGGGGTGTCAGAATGTGGTCAAAATGCCAATTGCAAAACAATTGCATTTTGGTTACTTTGCTGTTGAGCCCGGAATTTCGATGGCAGCCACCTACAAACACAGCGACGGCTTCCGTTGACACCAGCCAAAAGATAAAGAGAGTGTAAGGAGCACCGCAAGAAAGATAGTATAACTAAATTAAGTTTTTGGATAAATTTGAGTATATTTCCAATTCAAAAAGAAAACCAAAGAAATCTGACAAACATTAGCCATTAAATCATAATAAGACAAATTATAATAAATAAACTATAAAGCATAGCTGTCTTTTTTGCATATTTACCACTTTATTAAAAATTTCTAAAATATATACTAGATAGTACTAGACATTTGATGATTTCTCCGTGTGCACGCACATCTACACACATTGAATTTTTTTTTTTTTTTTTTTTTTTGGATATATTAATTTAAAACTGTCCTTCGCGGACAATCATTAAATTTGATGACTAAACTTAACGGTAGAGAATTAATTGATTACATAAATTGTTGCGAAACTATACAATAACTGTCGATATTGTATGTATGAAGTATATAATAATGTATGTGTATAATTTAATTTAATTTGCGTGTCTAATCCCAGAGAGGTCCAAAGGGTGTGATCGGTGCAGCCTCCTGGTGCGTTGACTGGTGTCCATCAGGTCTTGTGCCAGGTTGTTTGGGTGGTCTTGAAGCCTCTGCATGTACTGCCTGCTGCTTTTCTTAATCTCATCCTTCACCCAGGGGAAGCTGAGGACCTCGTGTATAGTGGCATTATCGTGGAAAGGGTGAGCGTTTGTGACTGTGCGGAGCGTTTTGTTTTCGAATGTCTGGATAATGTTGATGTTACTTTTCGATGCAGTGCCCCACAGTTGAATGCCATACGTCCAGATTGGCCTTATGATCGCTTTGTAGATAAGGAGCTTAGTGGAAGTCGGTAGCTTAGATTGTCTGCCCATCAGCCAGTAGAATTCACGGACTCGGTTCTCCGCCTGTTTCCGCTTCTTTAGCAGGTGTGACACATTGAATGACAATTAAACTTTAGATTTTAGGTTAAAAGCAAAATATTGTAGCCGACATGCTGCCATCCTTTTCATCCTTTCCCCAGCTCCACTGCTGTGCGGCGTTCAACTGGATTTTCTTTGGTTCCCATTCCGCCTTTTGATGCAATTCTAAAAATTGTTAGACGACAACCAGTTCCGTCATATTCACACACAAACACACACAATCACAAGCAAAAACCGAAAAAGCAATTAAATTGTACACTCGGCACTGGCAGCAGGCAAAAGCCAAGGAAATCAACAACAACTATTACCAAATCCGTCGACAAAAGACACCAAAGGCATCATGCAACAATATTATAACATTCGCCATTCGGCCAAAAATACATCAACACACACACACACACAGAAAATGGTAAAGTTTTTTATTTGGTGCGACGCTTGTGTGTGTGACAGCCTGACATGCAAATACGTTTAATTTCGAAAACTAAACTAATAAAAGCTTCGTTGCAATGGCCTTTCTGCAACTGAAAATGTCTTCTTTTTTTACGATGCCCACAAAAAATGCTGTAAAAACATAAACAAATGCGTTTTTTCAAAACTAATGCGACTAATGTTTATGGCAGAAAAATTGAGAAAAAAATACTTCTTGTTTTTTATTGCTTAAATCGACTTTTAGGTGCTTAATGGCATAAAAAATTCTTCCTGGATTGGTAAAAAAATACAAAACATTCACTTTTATGGCCATTATATTTGCTAATTCAATTGCTATATTGCGAGGGTTTTTTTTTTGCAAATTACGAAACATAAATTTGCATACAAAGACATAAAAATGATAAGTTTAACGCTTTACTTGATTTATTTTTGTTGAAAACTTTAATTAGTTGGAAGTCAGAAACATGAATTTTAATTAAAAACATCGACTGATGTTTCATATATGTTTGTCACTAATTATAAAACCATTTTGCTGCAATTAATTGAATGCAGATATGTATAACCATTGGATTCCTGATGAATCCCTTTACAGCAGTCAATTTGGCTTCATTTCAATAAAAGCAGGTCGGCATCCTTAAAAAGGACACCTGAAATCATAAATCAATCTATAGAGCCTGCTCCTACGAGCGAGAACGATGAGTTCGCAGGACGAAAATGTTAGAAAATTGCCACCCAGTGATGCGCCGAATATTTCAATGCCCATTGATGAATATCTAGATTCGTAAACTACATGCCAAACGGACGTGATCCGTAAAGTCACGGGGGTCCTATGAACACAGGGTCGAATGTATGGAATCTCTCTATCCGGTCGTTAAAATCGGCAACAAAAGAAATAGCACATTTCGACGTTTTGAATTTGTAAAAGGATATTTTTCACATTATAATAAGAAATGAGGCTGAAGACGCGCCTCGCATTTCGTGCTCTAGCAACTCGGAAAAACCCCCGTTTTCCACACTTTATTTTCCGGCTTCCTTTAAAATGCAGAACAGCTGAAAAATCATATAAACACAAATAATAAAATCGACAATTTGGCAAGAGCCGCACGCAAACACGCACGCACAGTAATACATACACTTTTACGTGTGTGCGTGTGAGCCTGCAATGAGCACATAACCGCAAATGTACTGGCAACAAAACGTGCCGCGATTCCACAAGAAGACCAATGGGAATTCTCAAAGCAAAATGGGTTAGACTCTCCACTCACACAGTCAAACTTTTCGCGTAATCGACTCGACGACGCCGCTGTCACGGCCGAAATCCCATTGGCCAGTGGAACTTCTTTATGGTAAGACGACATTCAAGCTTAACTCCATTCGAAATTATGTTTCCTTGAGTTTTGCTGATTTTGAACTATTTATATGGTTTTATTAAAGAGTGCTTAAGATGTTTGCAGCGAAAAGTCAATCCTAAATCAGATTTTCTCTTCAAAGTTCTAAATGAATCAAAACTTAATAAGTACTTACATCTTAAATAAACTTATTGTAATTTTATTTAAATATTACAGAATATTTGTTGTAGCCACTGTAGATGTTTCTCAGGGAACGAATCAATTTCGAGCCATTCGTAGAAACTGTTGTAAGAATGTAAGCCCATCATTTTCTCTTCAAAAGCCATGGATTCAGGTTGGGCACTCGTTCAGCTGCTGTTTATTCTTAATTCCGTGAGAACAGAAGCTGGGAATAGAGAGGAGAAGTCGGGCAGGTTCCATCCCAGGATATATAATGGCATAAAGACGACTGTGGAATCTCTTGGAGGAGTGGGCATTCAGCTCTTCAATGGGAGAAAGCTCGTCTGCTCGGCAACACTTCTCACACCGCGACACATCCTTACGGCAGCCCATTGTTTCGAAAACTTGAAGTGGTCTTGGTTCCACGTGATCGGTGGAAGGTCAGCGGAATTCACTTGGCACGGCAACTACTTCCGGAGGAATCAACTTATATGGGTGCAAATTCATCCGAACTATGCAAAAATGAAATTCATCGCGGATGTCGCGGTGGCGAAGACCAAGTATCCGTTGAGGGGCAGGAACATTGGCTACGCCCAGGTCTGTCGATCGGTACTGCATCCAAGGGATAAACTCATTGCAGCCGGTTGGGGATTCGAAGGTGGCATCTGGGATGAGTCCAGGAAGAAAACTTTTCGCTCGATGAAAGTTGGTATTGTGAGTAGACGGAATTGCGAGCAGCAGCTGGGTCGCAAGATGCCACCCAATATCATCTGTGCCGGTGCCTACAACCACAAGACTCTCTGCTTCGGCGACTCCGGCGGACCACTTCTGTTGGGGCGGCAAGTTTGTGGCATCAACACGTGGACTTTCAAATGCGGCAACAACGAAAAGCCAGACGTGTACATGGATGTGCGATACTACGCCAACTTTATTAAAAGAACTATTTACAGAATGGGCTTTTAAAGAAATTGATTCAATTAAACATCAATCCATCCCACCAACTAAAATTGTAGTATCACTTATTAAATTTATTCGAGTATCACAACATAAAAACCATGTCTATCTAAGTTTACAACTTAGTTATAAATTAAATTTTAAACTAGTATTATGCGTGTGTGACTTTACAGACTTCATGTTATTTCATTTCAGCAGAGTTGTTTATTGTTAAGCTCATGTAGCTGATAACCTAGATATTTCTCTCTAAAATGTCTAACTAAACCGCTTCCAATTAATCATGTAGATTAGTTTGGTTTGTTCAAGCCATGAATCTATGATTTGCAAGGCTGTAATTTGCAAACAAATCTATACTGATTATAAGGGATATAATAAAATGTATGTTTAATACTCAAACACCTAACTTTATAAATTCCAATTACATTTTTACATTTAGCTACATTTTAATGTTGTAAAATCGCAATTGCTACGTACATGTACAATTCTACAAGTCTGATTGAAGAAAGCAGTTGTAGAATGTAGAATGTGGCGCTCTTTGCACCTTAGACTCACGTGCTGTCACACATTCTTTCTCTCCCCTCTCTCTGTCTTTTCCCTGAGAATTCTCACCAGCTCAGCGAAGCGTAAGAAAGAATTGCAGCGTTGGCGCCTCGCCGGTAAAAATCATACGATAAAGGGGGAAAGTCGGGAAAAGCGGGAAGACAAACACGCTGCTAGGGAAAATATCTTGCTGTGTCCCACAGTTTCACTTAAACTAATGTATTTACGACCTCTGCTCTTCGCGCTCTCTGCACTTCGAGAAATCAGGGATGATATTGCCGCATTTTTGGATTGTGATTCAAATAAATATGCTCACTATTGAAGAGGATCTCAACCGAATAAATGGTTCGGGTATTCATTGCTTTTCGAATGAATGTTTTTATTGTTCATCATTAAAGAATCATTGTTTTAAACATAACCAAGTAATCCGTGCTAATTGATAATCTTTATCTAAAGTATTGATATAATTTGGGTCATGTTAAAGGAAATGTTCCACCTGCAAATAAAAATAATAACCTGTTTAATAAAATAAACCTGTTTTATAGGGACTCTAAAAATGTATATACAGTTGTGCTCAAGATAACAGCAGCACTAACATATTGTTACAACTATATATAATTTTAAGAGTAACAATTGTTTCTTTTTAAAAACTTGTGTTTTTTCAGAACTCTGATCTCTGATCATGTGTTTATTATTATACTATTGTTTATTGTTATACTAAATTCAATACATCACCAAAACTATCTATATAAATCTAAGATAGGAAACCATAATTTTATCATTTCTTATCATGCAAATTCGTAAAGATAAGTTTATAAATATTTTTCCGAGTGGAAAACTAATGCGGCCCCTTTAACCGTAGAGCACAAATTCCCCAGTGGGTCGCGGTCTCTCGCCATTCATTCAGTTCACGTTGGATTCTCAAAGCGAACGCGCGTCGATCGTGCTGCTCCCGAAAAGCTCTCCTCCGACTCTTCCCCGGATTCAACCGAATGCGTGACCGATTGTGACTCAGATTCGGATTCAGATTCAGATTGATATAGTGGCTAATAATTGCTGATAGTGCGAGTGTGCGTCAGTGTGTTCAATTGAGTTAAGTTTGGCTGCCAAAGTTACTAATTCATTCGTGAAATGAGGGAAATTGTGCATCTGCAGGCGGGCCAGTGCGGCAATCAGATCGGTTCGAAGGTGCGTATAATTGATATTCCACCGGTGTTCGCATCGCAGACCTTTGCTCTATTTTCTAGATACTTTTCGCTATCCTAACCTCACATGTTTAATTATAAAACAGGGGAATAAAGAAGAAAGAGCGCTCTTTGCCTCTCTCTCACTGCGACTTTCTCTCTCTCTCTCTCTTGGCTTTTCACGTTCTGTTTTTAGTGGCCAGCAATTAAAAGGGGAGGATTGATGGGGGCGGGGGTGGCATAGATTATTTCGCCAGTTCGAGAAACTATAAAACTGCAAAACATTGAAGAAACCTAACGTACTTGGCACTTATCTTATCGCTCGCAAGATACGAATATCAGCAACCTTAAAGTATCGCATTTAGATTACCTTGGACTCGGAGCATATCGCAGTCAATTAAACCCAGAAATCCGCTCGCAAACTAAGCAAAATCACCTCAGTCAGGTGTAAACAATTAGCTCGCCGCTCAGTTGAGAGCTTGTGATCAGCCGGCTATGCAAATCTGCACAGCAAGAAAAAGTAGGACCTTCAAAAACATAAATAAACATTATATGATTATTTAATCGTAATATAGTAGAACCCATTTAAGCACAATTACGATTTAAAATTAAATTACACATTCTCTTTATTTATTTGTTCTTATAGAATAGAAATTGATATTTTTTCAGTGTACCTGAAGGTTTCTCGTTTCAAGAAATCCTATCTGTGAACCAAGTATTTTTGGCGGGAACTCAGAGCAAACTGCGGCAGCTTAGTGCCCTGTTAGTAGCATTTAGAAACTGGCTCGAAGATTTCTCAGAAGCTTCCGTCTTTTGGACATTTAATACAACTAACTGGTTCTGTAAACTAGTACTTTTCACGAGCTCTTATGATGTTTGCCCTCGCACAGTTGGCTGATCTTACTGTCATAAAGAACCCGTCGAAGGTTTCGTGGGTACTTCTAATTACGACAGAGGAGGGGCTTGTAAATAGTATCTGTATCTTGAACCGATATATGTATCTGACTCATGGCTGACTGTGACAAAGTGGCGGGCTTATGTGTGCGCTGCTTTCACTATCGCCGGCCTCTAATCAGTGGGCTTGTTTACACAACTTTAAACATAAATACTCGGAAAGTAGGAACTGATATGGGTTGCGCCGAAATAGGCAATTACATAGTGTGTTCTGGTATTTTGAGTAGAAAAGCGGCAGCATGTTTGCGGGCAATTAGAGGAGTGGAAATGAAAACAGCGCCCATTCTAAGCTAATTCAGCGCATTAACATTAACTCGCACAATTTGCCGCGTCATGAAAATCCAGCTACAAAAAGTCGTTGACGTTTGACACAGTTTTTTTTATAATGCTTATTTTTTTTTTATGTTTTTGTCTTTTTCCCGGCATTTCCCAGCGCAGTTTTCTCTGACCGTTTCTCTTTTTGCTCGCGTTGTGCGCTTTTCCTCTTGAGTTTTATGTAAACACATTTCCACATATTTTAAAGTGCTTTTTTTCGTGTTTTCAACACTGCCTTTTTCAGTTAATTAGAACGCACTTTTCCGGGATAAGCCAAGCCCCCCAACCGATTTTGTACGCCCCCGAATCGTAGCATTATTACATCCATAATTTGCGGCCATTGTTATGTGTAGCTATTGTGCAGCTAAAAAATAAATACGATTATTTATGCAATTTGCGCTTATCGAATCTTTATAGATGGCATAAAACTTGTTTGTTGGTGCATTAAATTTGAATATAATAATGGCGAACATATTTTGTTGCTTGCCCTATTCATGCGCTTGTTTTTGTTTTTTTTTTTTTTTTTTTTGCACACTGCCCGATTTTGTGCCTTAATTGAATGTCCTTTTCTGATTAATTGGCTGTCAGTATGAAATATTGTTTCAGCCTAGAATAAACAAATAATAAATGTGCAAAACTGCCTACGTGGCAAAACAGAGTGCACAATGGTGTGAATGGCGTAAATGGTGAATGTGATTTTTAAATAAATTTTCCAAAACTAATTGCTCCGCTGATAAAGGCCAATAGGCAAATAAAGAAAAAACTTAACAGATTGATTACACATTAAGAGCAGAGCTTATTCACACATGAATGGGCTGCAAACAGAATGGATTGTAATTATAAAAACAGAGCTTAACAATTGAAATCCCGGCAGCGTACGCATGTTTTGTAAACATAATGTTTTCATTGAATCACGTTAAGCACAATTCGATTTTAAGGCAGACATCAATTTAAGCCATTCTCTTGGCTTCGATTAAATATGGCAAAATGCCGTCGAAAACGTCTTCCGGCTTTCCTCTGCCAACACCCCGAAATTGATCACATATGTACATATGTATGTATCGGCCGAGGCAAAGGCATCTATCCAAGGATATTTTGGCCTGCAGCTAGAGTTCGTTTTTCTTTTTCTTCATTATTTACATAAACCTAATTTTCCCTAAATCATTTTGTGAACAATAACAAGGAAAATCTATTTACGGCATGGCATAAAGCCGAAGGAAAAGCGTTGTGCCACCATGGCGGCGAAATTTATAGACGAGCAGAGCGGAGAAAACGTAGCAAACGGGGAAAGCGGAGAAAGCCAGGCAAGAACAGACAATAAAATTAAAGAGTGGAATAAGCCAGGCTGCAACGGCTCCTTTGAGCCAGTGTGGCATGCAGTGTGGCACACCCATATAGCCTGCCCCAGGATACGTTTGTTTGGCCCATAATGGCAGGGCATCATCGAGCAGCGCCAAAATAATGCACAAAATTGAATTATCGATGACGCTCGCTAGCAGCCGTAATTTCTTTATGGTTACCCGATATCGAGCCGGGTAACTGGGGAATCGGTCGGATTACATTATGGCCTGGCATTACGCCTTGCCACGTCTTAGGTAATGCCCTCGCTCGTATGCAAATGCAATTTTCATGCGGCATTGCATATACATACATACATATTCCGATGCTGATGGGTGGGCCAGGATAAACAAGCCATCGTTAACTTAGTTGGCATCTTCCATTCAGTTGGATCAAATGCTGGTGTATTATACTCCACTTGCAAATTGTATTTCCACTTTCAGTCGACTGGGTTTTCGATGCCAATGAATGATGATTAGCAATTGAAGATTGCACTTATGTGGACCGATTTCGTATTGGTTCTTAGAATGGTCAACAATTACCTCAGTAACCAAGCGCAAAATATCGAAAAGGAAAAAACTGGCAAGCACAACCAAGGGTTAAAATATCCAATTTTTTCGCCGGCGAAATATTTTTCAATTTACATAAAAATGCGTTTATGCATACCAAATGAGCCGTACTCACACACACGCACTCACACCAACACACCCTTTTGCAGCTGCTAGCGCACAGCGTCCTTGCGCCTAGCAGTATGCAATAGAAAATGGAAATGGAAAAGGAGGCCGGAGGCGTGGCAGGTGGTGGAAGGGCCCAGTCGACGCTCTGCTCCGCTGCACAAACTGATTATAAATAAACAAAAGGGAATTTTTATAAATATTTTCCACACACCACACACCACACTCACCACCCCGCCATTTGCGTAGCTGCTGGCTTGATGGAATATAAAAATTACTTATTTATGTATATATTTTTGCTCAGTTACGCTTTGCTTTGAACATGTGCATGCAAATTGATGAACAAAGGCGAAATCAAAAAAAAAAATGAAAGTGTGCATAAATATTAGGAAAACGTGCGGAGAAAATGCGGCAAAGGGAAAAAGCTTAACTCCATTCTTTTCGTATTGTCATCTCATCGTCACCCTTTTTGCTAAACAAGCATGCAATTTTACAATAAAAGCGATCTTAATAGTATTAGGATTATAATAGAAATAAAAAACAAATGAAGAATCCTTTTAATACCCATATATCATAGCTATTAAAGTAGATATTTTGTGAGCACTTGTTCACAAATTCATTTTCCAAGATGCCCAACTGAAGGTAGAAGTTGACCAATCATTTGGTTTATATACTTTTCCTTTACCATATATGCTTTCCCTCCTCGGAGGACAGCAAACCCAGCCGAACATGACCGAAATGGAAGCCCAAGTGCTGCTCCTGCCCTTGTGGGCACCTTTAAGCCGCTTGCTCCCTCTGAGCCGACAGGTTGGCCAGGCCAACAGGCGGTGGGTGTATGGGTAGCGGCCATGTGGGCAGTACGGCAAATGGCCATTTGTTATTTATTTAACACTTTTAAAAAGCATTCCGCTCTTTTGCTCATTAATATCTCATGCTGCTCTTAACGCCATTCAGACAGCCAGTTCTCGGGCAAAAGTGCAAATTGCATATGGTAAGTGGAGTTGGATTGCCAGGGAGTTCGGGCATACATATGTTTCATTACCATTGTTATTCGAGCAATTGTTTTGGCTGCTCGCTCTCAGGCGCATATTTTTTTGTTAATTTTTGTTTTTTTGCAGCCTTTCAGCTTTTCAATTACTTTGGTAATTTTATATTATTGAAATTGCAAGCCGCAAATTGTAATTATTGCGCATTACACTGCCAACGAGCTCTGCACGACGGCAGATAAGGCCCAGCCATGAAATATGTTGGTCCGTTGTAATCTGGTATTTACGAAAAAAAAATTAATAATACAATAAAGCAGCAGCTGGCAATGCGTTTTAAACACGCCCAGTTCTCGCCGGCCACGGTAATTTATTTATTTATGCAATTGGATTTGCCGGCTATGCGAACTACAAATTGCTGTCTTTTCGATAAGAAGGCAAAAATATTTTACACACGCCCTCGGCTTTTGGAGAAAGCCGGCTGATAAAGCATTTGGCCGGCAGATATTAACCGCAAAACGCCAGCAAATTTATGGCAAAGCGGGGCGTAATTAAGCCAAAATACAAAATGCAAAACACAGCTACCAGAAATAACAATAATCAAGATTGGATTGGCTCTGCTTTTGCACGTGGTATGCCTGCCTGTTTTTCGATTCATTTCGGATCGTTTTATTTTATTTGCGCAAATTGCGTTGACTAATTGTGCGACCAAAAACACGAAATGAATTGCCTAAATAAACAGAGTGCAAAAGTGCAATTCGGAATGCAGGATGCTCTGCCAGGATATGGTCTTGAAAATATCTAGTTTATATGAAATGATATATACATTTTAGTGAAAACAAGGCCGAAGAACGCTCTGATTGATTTGATATTATGATATTTTTTGGCCAACCAAATGCTATATAAATTATACCCCAGCAGCTGATTGAATACACTAAACGCAAAAATAACGAAAGCAAATGCGCGAAACCTCATTAAAAACCAATGTGGTCAAAATATTTATCATTCATGTGCTCCTGCTAAATCCACGCTCGACTACCGTTTGTTTGCATTTGTTTGGACAAACATATGTCCGGCTGCATGTCCTTGAAAGATTAACATCGGTTTTATTATTTATGGCAGTCGCTGGCATGAGGGGGGAAGCATTTTTGCGAAAAGAAATTCGATATTTCAGGCGAACAAAACCGCAATCGAACGAATAACTTGGCCTAAATGCGGGCGATGGTTGGATGAGAAACGATGGCGAATCTGAATCAACAATCTGGTTTCGGTTTTCGGCCATAATGATGGCTAGATCAACACATTTGCCAAATTGTGCAGATAGGCGCACACATACATATCAAAGCATAATTTAAATTTGTGGTCTGTCAAGTTAGCGCAACGAAATTAATCAAAATATTTTGAGAGCTACTAGTGTTGCAATTATTTTTGGTTTCCACGCGCCAACTCGACTGAATTCTCACCAATATTCGTGGCAATCCAATTAAGTGCGATTTTCTGCACTGTATTAGTTTTAGAGCCAAAGCCAGTAGGACTTCAAAACGTTCGCCATAATATTCCCGCATTTTACACACAAGTTTTTCAATTTGCCGTATTTGCATTTGCATTTGCCTTATATTGTATTTTATTTCGGGCTTATTTGACAAACAGTATTAATTGGATTTTTTTATGCTAGTACATATATTACCAGTCATTCCGCATTCGAAATGGCAAAAATGGCAATTAAAATGAAAAATAAAAACATTGCGCGGGAATTGTGTAAAAAGTTTTGCATCGCCCGCCCGATCAAATGGTCAAAGGGAAATTCACGCTTGGTGGTAATAAAAATTAATTTCATTGTGGAATCATAAAAATCGTTATAGGATATTCCCGCAAAATGACCAAGTTTTATCTGCAAACGCACTCGTCCTGCGGGACAGAGATCGAAGTAGATCGAAATTGATTAATAGAGCGAAAGTTTACTCAGTACTTTATCTGTCCCTCTCCCATCGATTCCACTGCATTTACCACCAATCATTATAAAAAACATGAAATATTTTGATAGCGAACTTGAGTAAAAAAAAAAAAGGAGATGGTATTATATTCATTAATATCCAACAGCGATTCATTTGTCCAGCACTTAATAAAGCCAGACCTCAAATAGATCGTAAAAAATCATGTTCGCTGTCGAAAAAAAAGGCAGTACATAATATTTCTGGGACATATTTGTGGCAGGTACATTGCCACAGATAAATTGGAATTTCCGCTATGTTCTTTAAGGATTATCGTGTCGTATTTGTTTCGTGGATTAACTCTGCCCATTTCGCTACCCTCCCAACGAACCTGTCTTAATTTCTTTGATGGCTCAGATGCTCCATCGCCAATTCAGGAGTTGTGGCATCCACTTGCCATTTAGCACCACATGCGCTCACTCCTAAACAGAAAGCACAAAAATGCTTTCGCCTGACACTGTTTATTTATTTAGCTTTTGCCAAAGTGTTCTTCAGGCCATGAACTTCATATCGCTTACCATATAAATATTATTATTATTATTACCCTCTTTGCCACAGGCAACCGGCCTAAATTCACGGTTTTGTATCTGAGTGTGAGTGTGTGTGTGTGGAATGATGAAGTGCAAGTGGCAGTTGTTTAT
This sequence comes from Drosophila sechellia, assembly GCF_004382195.2. NCBI lineage: Eukaryota > Metazoa > Arthropoda > Insecta > Diptera > Drosophilidae > Drosophila > Drosophila sechellia. Next base: position 26,448,780 of record NC_045952.1, on the reverse strand, counting down.
ATGTATGGTGTGGCAGGAGCGTAAAACATACGGCGGAGTCTGCTCCACAAACTGTGGCCATTAGCAAATATTATTGCAACCCTTCGAACGACAGCTCCTACTGAATTTAGAACATCATCTTTTAAGCTTTATAGTTTCAGCTTATAATAACTCTCAAAATGCATGCACATCAAAAATGATTTATGTATGAAATAGTTGTTTTTGTAACTCGAAAACGTCTTAAGAAATCGAAAATCGGAACACATCTCATTAATGATCATTATCTTGGCCAAAAACATCAACGGCAATGGCATTAGAGCGACACCTGGGCACAAATCAAATCTGATTTGGGCCATATTTGCCTCGTTTTGACCACGGAGCAGCAAACAATCGAGGCCATGGTGGCCACGCACACCACGTCGCTCACGCAGACAGACGCACCAGCAGGCACACCAACACACACACACACATGGGCAAACACAGACGCACCGTGCACATTAGTTAAGTCAATAGCAGTTCGACCAACGAAATATACAATAAATATTTACATATCTAAATCGACAATTATTGAAATCTCAATTGAAATTGTTTGTTAGCCACATTGGTCTCTGTCTGTACGGGAGTTTAAATGAAGCCATACGCACCGTTGAAGCGCACACATCATTCTATGTCTGCAAGATACATTGATATCTACAGGAGGGAAAAACCTGAGAGCCATTGCCGTTGGAATCTTACAAGACGACAGATGCCAGCAGAGGATTAACCCTCGAGAGCAGTGATTATATACCAAAAGGCGAGGGAGGCCTAAGAAGTTGGGAAAATAGAAATTCGCCTTCAGTACTCAAAAGTCTGTCAACTTTTGTTAATATTTATTAATATTTAGCTATATTGAGTCAATCAATTGAAAAGCCAAATAAATATTCGCTTTTTCTTAGATGCTTGTTATTTAAGTCATTTATAGAAATAGAAAATTTATATAGAAAACTGCGCGCTTTCAAATATTAAATTTACTATATAATTTATCAGTTATTGAATCACCGTCAACTTTTAACTATTGTTTCCTAAATTAGCTCTTGGAAACCTCACTGCAACTCAATTATTTGAGCCCAATGAAGCCGTCGCATTTATTCAATTTCCACCCATGCTCTCGCCGCCAACAGTGCGTATGAGTTATGGAAATTTTAATTATAAGCTATTTGATGTTGCACTTAGACTGCGTCATCGCTGTCCTTGTGTGTGTGTGTTTATGCACACATACGGCACCACACAATAAGCCGAAAGCCGAATGACCAATACTAATGAACCAATATTTGCATATCCTTGCTAGACAAGAGTCTTTGGCCGAGCCTTGAACCTGCCGCCCCCGTCGATTAAGTCGTAGCCATCGTGTGGCATGGCATCTTGAATTTTAACAAGCATTTAGCACTTTAATGCCGATGGCAATTAAATGAATATAAAAATTTAAACAACAACATAAACAACGCAGTTTGCAGGACCCGAAAAAAAGGAATTGGAAAAACACTGCTCGGCGAATGCAATGCAACGCAACGCACTGATAATGACAATTAGTGGCCACATTTAAATTGATGCACTTGACGATAAATGCAATTGCAAATTCAGCCACCATGCGTGTGTACAAAGGGTAATTTACAGAGGAAAAATTGCATTTTTCTGGCGAACCCAACTCGCCTCGAAACTCACACGTGCCGTCCAAATTGAGACTGCTTTATATGAGTGTATGGGCATGTGGGCAATAAATTGCAGCTGCATCGCCAATTGCTTCATTTGCAATCGCTACGTGAGTCTAATTATGCTGCTCCATTTCGCAGGACTCTGCCGAGCAAAGCCAGGCTATATTCACACTCGGAATAAAGGGTTTTTACAATTTGGGATATATCCTGGGAATGCTTTGTTTAAACAATTAGTTCTCCTGTAATTTCTTTCATTTTCCATAAAATATTTGAACTCAGTAATAAGTTATGGGAACTCTGAAAATATCCTAGATAATTTGCAAGCAAGCGGAGCCTTTTTTTGCTGAGTGCCAGCTTTTTATGGCCCTAAACGACGTCGGCCAATAAAGACAACATGCGAGTGTAGCGCATATCTGTCAACTGTCGATAAGATCCTTTTAGTGTTATTACAAAATATCCTTATATTTGCAGCTCCATTCCGGGGCGGAGCATTAAACGTAGTTTGGGGTACAATTCGTTATTTGCCTTGTGCACACATAAATTGCATTTTTGAGCAGTTGGAGACGGATGGAGCTCAGCTGCCAATTGCCAGAATCCAGTATCCGGTTTTCAGTTACCAATACCAGTTACCAGTTACCAGTTACCAGCTAACAGCTGCCCAGCGCTGAGGATATATGCCATATAGAAATGGTGGATTTATACGTTTTGTTCTTCTTTTTTTTGCGCTGCGAATCGAATGGTTTATGGCCGCAGGCTGCAAAGTGTCATTCGTCGATGGGCGGCCGTTAAGTTTCCAGAGTGTTTTGGCATTTTCGATTTTATGGCAAGGGTTATTTTGTGCCGACCAAAGCTCATTACTCTAATGGACGCCAAATGCAATGCCCCATCCGGCGCATATTCAAAGAGATTTTTCGAAATTAAAATAAATTAACTTGGGCGAACGCTTTGCATTTTAAGCGTTCGCCCGCAAATTGCGCGGATTTGTCGCACATTTGTAAATTTGCAAATGATCGAAATGCGCTGAAATCCTGCTTATTATTTTATAATTAGCTTAATGCCGGTGGCCGAAAATTGAATTGCATTTTCAGTTTGCTGCGCTCTCTCAGCGGGCATAAATGGGTTAAGAAGTCGCCCGAGAAGTTGGGCATGCGGGTTAATGCGTTTGCGGCTGGATTTTTAATCATTTTCACACAAGAACTTTAATTAGAAATGCAAAATTTTTTTTTGTTTATCTTCAGGCATTGAATGTGGGCACATTGAAATGCATAGATATTTAATTATTTATTTTAATTGAATTTTAATAAATGTGGCATAGTGTCAGACAACCTAACAATTATAATTTTAGTGCAATGAATAATTTTTTAATTTCTTGTGGGCCTGCTGACAACTTAATTAAAACGCTCGCAAAAAATGGCTTTCATTCACGTGCCAAATGCAGAAATTTAAATTAAATCACATAATCAAGTTGGACAGAGGATATTTTCATGAAATTGAATTGAAATAGCGAAGCGAAGTGCGGCGCAATCATTTCGCATGTCAAGCTCAGCGCCTTGAGACAAACTTGGGCATCATTTAATATTTATTGCTGCAATTGTTTATTATTTATGTGAGCCGCGAGCTACGGCAGCAAATTTAGTATGCAAACGCAGCTGCCGAGCAATCTGCAACCCCCTGGCCACGCCCCTCAAATCCAGCGCCGCCCACCGCTCGTTCACTTCCGGTGCGACATGCACTTCCGCCGCTTTGCGCCACGCGCATCCTTGTCCAAAGCAAGCTGAAATGTCCTTTTAGAGACGACGGCTAAGCAGAACAGAACTCAACGGAGATACAGTCGAGAAAAATAATTTATTCAAAATGTATTATTCAATAAACAATAAAATAGCAAACCTTAGAGGTAATTTAAAGCCATGGCAGTATTTCATAAGAATATTTAAAAATTATGTATTAATTATAGGGTTTCCCATTCCAAATAGATGCGAGGTAAAGTTCAGTAAATTTGTAGAAATAAACATTTTACATTAGTTGCATAGGTTTTGTTTCCCGTGTAAGAACTGGTCAGAATTAATTTATTCGCGTTTTTTTCCTCTCTTCCTGCGGATCGCGACTTTGCCACTTGACTTTTGTCTCGGTTTTTGTGCAAACGCTTTGGGAATTTTAATTTTGGATTTCTTTCAAGAGAGACCCAGGAGTTTGGGAGCCACAAAAAGCGGGCGCCGCAAAATGGCGCCGCTTTGGTCAACGCACGCAGCTCTTTTGTTTACTTTTAATTTGATCATTGGCGCTTTTTTCGTCCTGTGGCTTTCCAAGTGGCTTTCGCCAGGTTCCGAAGCGTCGCTTGCTCTCGGCCACGTGGAAGTAATTTTGTAATTAAGCAATTTGACCGCAGCCAGTGAAAAGTTTTAAGCAAATGAAGGCAGCGTAATTATTTTTTTTTCTGGTGGGGGGGGGGGGATTCCGCGAAATGGGAATCTGATGGCCTGTCGCGGAGCACTTTACCCACTTCAAAAACTGCCAAACAAGGGCGCTGGTCGTGTCCATATTTTGGTGTATTCTTTTTGGTTGTCAGGAGCAAGCGAATGATGGGCAGATCGACTGGCAAAAGTTTTTGTAAATAAATTATGCTGCTCACTCAATGCCAACGGCCGGAAAAGAAAAGCGCTTATCTGCAATTGGCTTGCTAGAAAGCATTTGAATTTCCCCACAGGCAACAAGTGCCAGGGCGCAGGGTCCAAGGAGCAAAGACGAAGGACGCAGGACGCAGGACTCCCATGCGGGCGTATAGAAGGGGACAGGGACTGGGACCGGGCATGCAAATCAAAGTTATTGTCAAGCCAAAAGTGCCCACCGATGCGTACAATTGAGTGTCATATTTCCAGTTTGTTATGTATGCAAAAGCCAGCATGTGAGGGCCAAAACTTCTGCCACTGCCACTGCCAACTGCGAAAGTTTTCTTGGCCAGCGATTTTTCTTGTCTCTATTTTGGCCTTGCCATGCAACTTGTTATCATTGTTGCGTGTCTAAGAGCCAATGGAGGAGCAAAACTTTTGCCAAACAATCGCACTGGCGCGCAAACATTTATGCGGCTCTTGGATTAGCATGGCTTGGTGTCTTCGGAAAAGCTGAATGCCAAAAAGATACAGATACGCGCACACACACAAAGCATATGCTTTGGGGGCCTGGTACAAAAAGGACGACGATGGGGCTCTTTGTGTGTGTGCAATCAACCGTTATCAAATTTTTCGAACTTTTACAACCTTCACCTAGCCCTTTTTACTTTGTCCGCTGGCTGGGAAAACTTCAACGCTTTACGCAAGCCACTTAACTATTTATGGCCCAAATGCAGGCGTGTGTGTGTGTGTGTGTGTGTGTGCTCCGGGAATCCCCGGCAAGAGTGTGCCTCAAAGTGCTCGATGGAATGTCTGACAAGCGGGCTTGACATAAACACCGGGTGCCATGCATTATTCAGGACATTTCCTTCCTGCACAGAGGAAAATTCTTGGCCTTCATGCTGTCATTTCAACTTAACCATGCTCACTTCCTAACATCTAAATAATATGGAGAAAACTTAATACCAAATAATATTTATTTTAAAAGCAAATCGGTTTATTTGAATTTAAATAGCTATCTATGAATTTGTAATATTTTTTCTCGATTTTAATCACCGATTTTGGAGATACTGTAGATTTTCATTGAAGCGCTAGTCTTTTTGCATGCGACCAGTTTTAATCAGCCAATATCATTTGAATATGTCACAGATAAGATATGTATGATATCGAATCTACCGAATTGATTGCCAATTTCGGTGATGAGTTTCTCTCTGTGCTGTCATTTCCTCGACAGTCACTTGAGTTTATGGCATTTTCAAGGGAAAAGTCGCATCTTCAGCGCCATGTGCGACTAATTAAAATTCATATTCAGTAATCAATCTGCCGGTGACCTTCGGTATTACCAGCCAAGCTGGAATAAATGCGTGAAAAAATACTCGCATATAAAAGTGAATTCATGGCCCTTGGCTGCCACTGCTGCCTTTTAGTCCATTAAAAATCATTTCGATCAGTGAGAGCCGCGGCAGGCCGAGCGCACACATTGCGATTTTCTCACAATTAGCATTTTTCCCCATTTTCTCCCGTTTTCCTTCCATTTTCCCGCACTTTGTTCCCCCGCCACCACGCACTCACCTGTCGCGTGGAGCGGGGAAAAGGGGAGGCGATTGAAACATTTTTAAAAATTTGAAATTCATATACGCAGCAAACGTGAAATGTTTTGCCAAGCGTATTGTGCAATAAAAAATAAAGAGCCAAAGCAAAAACAAAACAAACACGAATCGAGCTGGAGAATTTCTTGTGTAAATAAAATCGAGAAACGCTATCGAGAGGGAGAACGCACACGCATACATATATACATGTATTTTCGTGCGCAGGTATATGTGTATGAAAATACCTAAAAGGATTCAATTATTCCCGCTCGTTACACAACAACAAAAAAATAACACGGCATGAAAAAATTGCGCGCCCATGGAAGTATGCTACAGAAATTGCTCACGGCATGTAAAGTGCTCGCTGCGCGTGTGTATGTGTGTGGGTGCGAGTGCTTGTGTGTGTGTGAGTGGGGGAGGGGATGCTGGGGAGTAGCAGGAGGTGGGGTCATGCAGCATATGCACAGATACGAGAACTCCGATGGCGGCGGCAATAAAAGCAGGAGGCATGTAAAAAGGACACTCATATTTATATGCATTGATTGCCAAAGCAATGCAACACAAACACACAGACACACACACACCCACCCACACCCACACCCACACCACCTTGATTGTAAAATAATATTTCTGAAAAGGAAAACGTAGGCGAGAGGCTCGCGAAATTTCATTGCATACCAGCGGACGCTGTCACGAAATATCACGCATACGTCATGTGAAACGAACGGTGGGTCGCATATGCAAATGCGCTCATTGCGACCACCGCATATTTGCATACAGCGGACGGGCTCTCCATTATGCACTTTAATCATTATTGAAACGGCATTAAAGTAGCGCTTCTCTCTGCCACTTGCAGTTCTGGGAAATCATCTCCGACGAGCACGGCATCGATCCCAATGGTTACTACCACGGCGAATCCGCCCTGCAGCACGAGCGTATCGATGTCTACTACAACGAGGCCAGCAGCGGCAAGTACGTGCCGCGAGCGGTGCTCATCGACCTGGAGCCGGGCACCATGGACTCCGTCCGCCAGTCGCCGATGGGCCAGCTCTTCCGGCCGGATAACTTCGTTTACGGACAGTCGGGAGCCGGTGAGTACAAATTCAGCTGCAGATAATCGCTGGTGTTCCGAACCACAAGAGATAAGTTTTTGTGCGTCAACGTGACACGCCATAGATATTAGCGATCTATTTTTTTATTGATATTTGATATTAGCAACATGTTTTGTATCATCATTTCCCTATCAATGTATTACTTAGGCCAATTTAGAAATCACACGATTTCTCACTATTGAATAACAAGCTAGCTACACCAAAAATGTCTGTAGAAAACAGTGGCACTTCGATATCCTCCTGTTTCTGTTTCGTAGCCAGCCTCTTTGGGCATTTTCCTAATGCATTTCCGTTGCTCTCGTTAATGGGCGAATGTGGTGTTCATGTGCTAGGACGTGGCTTTTGTTTTCCTGCCGCTTTTCGGCATGCTTTTGTTTCGGCCAAAGTCCGCTGCCGCACCATCATCGATGGTGCTGCGAGTGTCCTTTTGCCACGGCAGTTATTGCAGCTGGGCCAGCCTGGTTGCAACATCGAAAACAGGAGCAGCAGCGGGAGCAGGAGCAGCAGCAGCAACATCCGTGACAACGGCAGCCACTGAGGGCGGCCTTATCCTTGCTTTGATAAGTGCCAACCAATTGACAAGATGAGCACGGCATTGTTATCACAGGCGAGCTTATCAGGTAACAGCCGCCGGTGCGATAGTCCTGCCGCGGTCAGGACCTCCCGGCCGGCCCACTTCATGCTCAGCTGCCATGAGGATAATGACTATGATGGCTATGATGATTGCAATTATAAAATGGCCTGCGGATGACGATGAAAATTAATTTTGTACATGTCAGGCGCTGTTGCTGTGGCCTCCGTAATGACCCACAAACGCCGCGAACTTTAATGAGTTTTGGCGGAGTAGCGCACAGCTATTATATGATCTAATTTAAGTACCGATAGCTTAGGAGCTTAACATTTATATGAATATTGCATTATAACATTTCGTTTATATCACAGGAAACAACTGGGCCAAGGGCCACTACACAGAGGGCGCCGAGCTGATCGACTCCGTGCTGGAGGTGCTGCGCAAGGAATCCGAGGGCTGCGACTGCCTGCAGGGCTTCCAGCTGGCGCACTCGCTGGGCGGAGGCACTGGCTCCGGCCTGGGCACGCTGCTCATCTCGAAGATTCGCGAGGAGTACCCCGACCGCATCATGAACTCCTTCTCCGTGGTGCCATCGCCCAAGGTGAGTGCCAGCGCACGTCCAACTTACCCACCCATGATAACGATGCAGCATATCATTATCATTGTGGTCATGACGAATGCAATCCGCTTAGCCAAATCAGCTTACTGCCGCGCACAATGGTGCCGGGAAATCAGGGTGTGTCCTCTGCTCTGCTGAACGGGGCAGTTGACATCGAGCGTGTACCACCATTTGGGACCAGTCATGGTGACGGTCCTAAGCCAACCCAAAAGCGCTTTACACCTGCACGCGTTTTGGCCAAATTAGCAGGCGAAAGCCGCCGAGAGCCGCTCCCGTTTATTTTCGTGTGTCGAAAGTATGCCACAAATGTTGTTTTATTTATGCAATTCATACGCTAAATTCAATTGGCGGCTTTGCGCGCCGACTGGGCCAGCTTTGTTCCAATTATTCTAATTAATTTGCAGGCGAAATTAGCGGCACCGCCAACGAGCAGCGGCCAAAGCCTAATTGCCAATGCAATTTTAATGCAATTTGGTGGCTCGCAATCGCAAGATCGAACACCTCCGCGTCCTTTCTTTTTTTATATATATTTTTTTTTTGACACGCCTCAATTGGCGCTTAATTAACCCAGTTGCATATATTACACGTGCGCTTTATATTTGTAGAAATATTAATAGATGTATGGGTGGCACGTGATACGCCTTCAACTGCATTATACGCATTTAATTACATTTTGACGTTTAATTAAATTTATTCAGCGCAAAATTAATTGTCATTGGCAGGAGGTCCTGCTGATAGACAAACAATTACAGCATTTTGCATTGCTTTAACAAAAAACATTATAAAAAGTGGCTAAGCTAGATGTTTTGCAGTGAAATCAAACTTTAGTTCATTTAATTAGCAAAATTTTGATCAAGACAAGGCTTAAGGATTATTTTAAGTTTCAAGAGGAATAGAATACAATCGATTGGGATTTTCGAGTGCATCCTGGACAAATGTAAGTTCCAAGACTCCGGAGAGAAGGTAGATTTGGTGAGGCGTGAAATTAACATTTGACAATGTTCTTATTGGCATATCGGAGTGCACAATAAATTATATGGAATTTTTAGTGCAGCCCAGAGGGCACACACACACACACACACTTGAACTGCGTTAAATTTATTACCGTCACGGCTGAACGCCAATGGTCAACTATTGAACCCGAACTTCAAACTCCGACCCATCGAACTGGGGGCTTAACTTTAAATGTGGAGTCAGGACTCCGGACCCCTCCGTCCCCCCTTCGATTGTTATTTATGTGCCATGCTGGTTTTGGCCGGCTTACCGCAATGTTTTGGCTTCGGCGGTCATTTTATTGCGGCCTGGCCTGACACATGCCTGTCACGTTATGGCGGTTTTAATGCGCGCTTGTTTGTGCGTATTTACATACATTTAAATATATAATTTAATAGTTTTTCATAGGCCATGCAGAGGGCCTTTGTCGCTTTGATAGGCGTCATTTATGCAAATGCAGCCCATTCACACACAGCATAATCAGCGCGAAAAAAGCGTCAGGTCTCTCTCTCTCTCGTTTAAATGCTCAATATTTTGGCCTTTGATTAAAGTATTTAATTGCGTTCATTAATTAACGGAAGTCGCTTTCGGAAGACCGAAGCTGACTGAAGCTGAAGCATCCGACTGGTTGCATGGCGCCCACTGAGATTTGCACCTGCCGTTTGGACAATGCAATGATATCAAAATGCATGCTCGTAAATCCTGCAGATTTTGAATCAAACACACACACACACCCACAGATAAATATCGTGTCCTGGCGGTGTACAAATAGTGAGGCTGGCAACAAATACCAAATACAAAATGCAAAATGCATATGTACGAGCATAACTCATTAGTATTAACTGCATGTACCAGCTAAGCAGACAAAGGTGTGTGTAGTACACAGGAAAAAATGCAATCTAACTAAACTAATTAGAAATCAAATAGAATAATCATATATAATATATAGAGCAAGGAAGATTTCAAATCAAAAAGTAGGCAACGGTGTATTTTAACGAGGAAAGTCTTTCTACTTTACCATTGCATTCCTTTAGCCACCTTTATATACGACTTTTTGAGTTAAAATATATCTGATTTTATTTGTAACTAACTATATTAAGTTTGGCATGTCCAGCGTGGTAAGATATTCTTCTCAAAAGTTTTCCACGTGCAAAGGACTTAGAGTGGGTGGGTGGAGGTGCACGTTATCGCTCTAGGGCTGTGGCCATTAAATAATTGCCACAATTTATGTGCACACACTACGCATACGGCAAACTGAAGCTGGAGTGAAGTTTGTCGCATGCTTAACAGTGGCCGGTACGCATGAAATCCCTTTCCATGCCCCTGCCCCAGCACCTGCCCCTGCCACATTCAACATGCTACAACCGACGAGCAATGCATCTTGGCTGCGCAAATATAGAGGGCAAGCCAAAGATTATACATAATTTTCAATTTGCAGCATTCGAAACACACACCAGGCATGAATGAATGCGAACGTGAATGTGAATGGGGCCATACCTGGCACCCAGATGTTTGTGCAACATGCAACTGCATTTATGCAACAACTCTCGGCCTGAGTGCCGCTCCAGGCTCAAAATGGCATTAGCAACTGCTGGTTGCAGCCACAAACAACTGGCTGTATTAATAGGGTCTGCTATTCAGTTAGCACTGCATTCGAATTGCATCCTGTTGGCAGAATGCATTTTTCATGTCCATGCTACAACCAGCCAGCCAGGCGATTGGGCCAAAAGAAGTGGGAATTAGACGGAGAGTGCGGACAATCGTTGATTATTGGCCAGAACAAATATGGCCAAAAGAGGACTAGCCTTCAGGTTGCTCAGAAGAAGCTCAAGCTTAAAGGCGTCCTTTACATTTTCACTTCTAAGATACATACTTAAAAGTATCTTTTTCTTATAGATTTGAAATAGGTATATTATGCATATGCATAAGCTTTAGCTCATCCATTTAACTAATTGATTTACACACACAATATTTGAATCTGGCTCCTTTGTGAGTCCGCCGATTGCTGATAGCATTGCTAATTAACAAAGTTGTATCTGCTCCTCCTTCTGCATGCCGCACTGCCGCCTCCTTCGACACCATAAATGCGTCCAGGTATCCGACACTGTCGTGGAGCCGTACAATGCCACGCTGTCCATCCACCAGCTGGTGGAGAACACCGACGAGACCTTCTGCATTGACAACGAGGCTCTCTACGACATCTGCTTCCGCACGCTGAAGCTATCGTCGCCCACCTACGGCGATCTGAACCATCTCGTCTCCGTGAGTACCCCTAGTCAATCCATCTAATGCATCCTCTGTTTGTCTGTCCCATTCCCCCGTTCCCTGCTCCTGCTCCTGCTCCAATCGGAATCCATGGCGGGAAGGTGTCTGAGGTGGTGGTGGAGCCATATAACGCCACGTTGTCGCTGCACCAGCTAATTGTGGACACCGATGAGACGTTCTGCATCGACAACGAGGCTTTGTATGACATCTGCTATCAGAGCTTGCGCATCTGCTCGCCCACCTACCAGGATCTCAACCACCTAGTGTCCGTGAGTAGCCAAGATTTTAGCCTGAAGCGAAGATGAAGATGAGGATAACGATGACCAGATGTCCATAACAGGAGCAATAATTTCACCCTACCTTTCCCACAATCAAATCAAAAAAACAGAACTTGAAATCCACGTACTCTTTAATTTTTCCTGACAATAATGTAGCTTTTCCTCACGAAACCAGGTCACAATGTCCGGAGTGACCACCTGCCTGCGCTTCCCTGGCCAGCTGAACGCTGATCTTCGCAAGCTGGCGGTGAACATGGTGCCCTTCCCGCGTCTGCACTTCTTCATGCCCGGATTCGCTCCGCTGACCGCCAAGGGATCCCAGCAATATCGCGCCCTCACCGTGGCCGAGCTGACCCAGCAGATGTTCGATGCCAAAAACATGATGACCGCCTGTGATCCCCGGCACGGACGCTACCTCACCGTGGCCTGCATCTTCCGGGGTGAGTCCTGCCGTTTGATGAATGAAGCCGCCGGGGTGGGAAAAGAAAAATAGTTATTTAACAAGAAGCCCTAAACACTTTCACGCGTAGCCAGAAAACACAGGGATCCATTCATTCATCCATCCGCTCATTTATTCAGGAGCCCCCGCGCCGGCTTATCCCAGTCAACTTTGTCACTTTGTCATGGGCATCCGGCGGCGCACCTGTCCGCCGCTTTCCCGGACCCGCAGGCACGTAGTCGAGTCACCAGAGGTGGGGCAGGGGGTGGCTAGTAGTAGTAGTACCAAACCAATCTTCTTTCCTAAAAATCAAAGCTCACTAGGAATATATCGTAAAGATAGAAATCTGAGCCGCATCTTCCACGACACCCCCTTACAATAGCACGACCCATCCGCCTCTGGCCAACACCTTGGACTCCTGGGGCTTGGCTTTGGCGACGATTTTATTAGCCAAAGCCGAGCACTGGGCCTACTACTTATGGGCGCCACTAAAAATGATTAATGCTTCTGGCTGGCGGCTAAAAAGGCTGCAATCCGTCAACGCGCACGTAGCGCAAATTTGTTAGCCACGGCATCGTGGCATGCCGCCCTCGCCACGCCCACCGAAAAGGTTGCTTCGCATTTTTTTCGCGCTAATTCCTAAATTAATAAACTGCGATGCGGCGCCCAAAAGTGTGCCGCATAATATTTCATTTGCTATTCCTTGTGTGCGCTCGCGCCGCTTTGGCCCCTTGCTTTTGACTGATGACTCGCAAAACGCGCGTAATTAGAAATTTACTTTCAAGATCCATTGGGGAATTGCGACCGCCGCCTGACACGGCCCCCAGGCCCAACTAATCATGCCGAACGTGACTTGGCCTGCACTGTGTTCAAGCACCCGCACTCCAGCTTAGCCCAGATCCGGCGTCACCATCTCAGGATTCGTTTTCGTCTCCGACCGACTGCCACAAATACTTGCAAAATAATTAATCACAAAAATGTGCGGAAAAAATGCCAGAGAGCAGGAATTTAAACAACTTTTTTAGTTACCTCCTGGGACTGTTTCACTGTTTCCATTCCCAAGCTCCGAGCTGAGATCCCAGTGCAGGTGGCCAGGTGCGCAGGCAGAACTTGGAAGCCATTTAGTATTTCATATTCAGGGATTTGGGGATTCCGGCGGCGCATCAAAGCGAACTTGCCTTTTGATGTAAATGTGTAAATGCGCACAGGAAGATTCCACGAAGGCATTTTTTTGAACGCTCACTCAATAATTAACAGGACCCATGTCCATGAAGGAGGTGGACACGCAGATGTACAACGTGCAGAGCAAGAACAGCAGCTACTTTGTCGAATGGATTCCCAACAACGTCAAGGTGGCCGTCTGCGACATCCCGCCCCGTGGCCTCAAGATGTCCGCCACCTTCATCGGCAACTCGACCGCCATCCAGGAGATCTTCAAGCGCATCTCCGAGCAGTTCACCGCCATGTTCCGGCGCAAGGCCTTCTTGCACTGGTACACCGGCGAGGGCATGGACGAAATGGAGTTCACCGAGGCCGAGAGCAACATGAACGACCTGATATCCGAGTACCAGCAGTACCAGGTGAGCGACCCTCCATATCCTTGCAAGGCATCTTTAAAAACGATTCCATTCGGTACCCTTCTTTAGGAGGCTACCGCCGACGACGAGGTGGAGTTCGATGACGAGCAGGGAGAGCAGGAAGGCTACGAGTCGGAGGTCCTGCAGAACGGCAATGGCGAGTAAAGTCCTAGAAACTATCACAACTGTAGCTGCTTTCTGTACACTATTTTGTAAATTATTTGGCTCGAAAAGGCTTCAAATAAATATTTAGTAAATATAGTAAAAAAAATTCCATTTAAAGTTCGCAATTGAAATTCGGAAAGTATGTCTAAATGTTTTATTTGTTTTTACTGATTTGTGGGGAGTCTAAAGGGGATAGTTGACCAGCACGTCCTGGCGCGCCAGCTCCAGCAACATGGGATCGTCGAAGAATTTGTTGATGGACACGTCCTCGGACAGACCCTTCCTGCGGCGCGTCTTGATCATAAACTCTCTGGCCAAATGGGACGCTTGCTGCGGCTCCAGTGGCCGGATTATGATGCTCTTGTCCAGGGGATCGCCAGGCACTATCTGCCAGTGATGGAACACCGAAAGGCAGAAGGCCTGGCCCTGGGTGTGCGTGCGGAGATCCGTCTCAAATCCAAAGGAATCAATGGCGGGTATGAAGGCTTTGATCGTATAGATGGGAGATCCCGACACGGGAGCATCCTGCGTTACGTGGCCTCTGCAAAATAGATTATATACAATTTACACGCATTCTCTTAAGGAAACATGAGCAGCAGAACTCACCTGCGCCTAGCCAGCACTGTATAAACAGCGGATACACAATCTGCCGGCGCCTGAACCTCCACAAACAGATACGGTTCCATCAGACGTGGGGTGGCCATCAAAAACGCCGAGTATGCCACTCGACGGGCTGTTGGAATGATCTGTCCACCGCCTCGATGCAACGCCTCGTTGGCGATGACGCCATCGAGAATCTTAAACTTGACATTACGGATTGGCTCCTCGCACAGCGGCCCTTCTCGCGTTCCCCATTGGAAGCCCTGCACAATCGAATCCTTAACCGCGGTCAGCAGGTTCTTGTCCACTTCCGAGGGCAGGGTGTCGTCGACCAAGATATTGGGACCCGTGGAGTCGGGACCGAAGGCCCAAATGGAACGCGCCGCAAGCAGATCCCAATCGTAGTTGACCTGGAAGAACTCGCCGATGCGCTTTTTATTCCAGTTTATACAGACGGTTCCGTTCTCAATATCCTCGGCCAATCCCTTCTCCAGCGGCTCCGAGATCATGGTTATTTTGTTTTTCTTATTCGGCGTCTCGGCAAAACATTTCAGCGAACTCGTTTCCACAACTGTTTCGCAGAAAGCCACCACAGGATCCGCCACTTTGATGTCAATCTCCGAGTACATCTTACGCAGATCGTGCATGACACAATCCAAATACAGCTCGCCAGTGCCCAGAATAACATGCTCGCCGGATTCTTCAACTCGAGTCGAGAGGAGTGGATAGGATTTGTTCACCTTGCGGAGGCCATCCAACATCTTGGGAAGCTCGGATGGATTCACTGGCTCCACAGCAATCTTGATAATGCTCTGGGTGTTGAACTTCAGTGGCCGGAATATGTAGAGGTCTTCTGGAACATTAATATCCACAATGGTGGAGGTCTTGACGATACACTGATCGATGCCTTCGATGAGCACCCAATTTCCGGCGGGTACTCGATTTAACTCCACCTTGTAACGAGACTCAAATACCCACAGGCGACCCACTTGCAGAATGCGAGAGTCTTCCTCATCCTGCAGGGTGTAGTTCTCGCCCAGGACACGCACCTCCTGGCCAGCGTGTAGGGTACCAGATACAATTCTCGCCAGCACTTGGAAGAAGGTACAGTCATCGTTGGGATACATCTTGGAGCTGTGCACCATCAGAGTGCCGTATTGGTTGCATGAAATCATATCCCGGTAAATGTCACCCTCTTTGGGTCCAGTGTAAATGTGGTCCACCTTTCGCTTGGCATTTTCCAGTGGGGATTTAATGTGCTCCACGCACATGTCCACAAAGCCGCTGCAGTCGCCCATGAATCGGTTACAGACGAGACGCAGCAGTGGTCTTATGTTGGACTTCATCTCCTCCTTGGAGACGCGCACATTCAGCTCGGCCAGAGTGTCCGACAAAGTGGTGTCCACATCGCCAACCACCTGGGCTATCAGCTTGTACATGGGCTCCAAAATGAATTCCACAAAGCTGCGCTGTGCCGAATTGTGCGGCTGCTTCTTTGTAAACTTGCGCCTATTAAAAAATACTTGGGATTAGCAAATGATTTGGATACTTGGACATTACTTACGTTTTACTGTTGAAGTACATGTCGCCCCAGAGCCGCTTGGCAAAGTCCAGGTAAGCCACTCCCTCATAGGTGTCTGCATACAGCTTGGCAAAGGATTTCAGAGTGAAACAAAAGCCATACAACGAGCTGGCGAAGCACACGTTGCCCAGGATGGGCGAAACTAAGAGATTGTCATCTGGAGCGCCATATGTGCTGCAAGAATATTGTAAATTAGTAAGATCAAAAAGGGGTTGGGCATAAAGCACTTAATCACCTCAGCAGCCCATTGACTTCCTCCACAATGTGTTTCAGCTTAAAGTAGGCGTCCTGGGGCGGCAATTTAAGCTCCAGGATGAGGCGATCAATCTGCGAGAAAACCATTAGAAAGTTTAGTGTCACCATAAGGCCAAACTCTCACCTTGTTTATGCAAACGGTGATGGCTTGGCGCTCTTGCACCGCGTGCTTGAGCAGCCGCTCCGTGTTGAGCATGACGCCCTCGGCGGCATCGATGAACAGCACGACACCATCGCTCATTCGCATGGCGGCGGTGGCCTCGTCCGAGAAGTTGACATGCCCCGGGGTGTCGAAGATGTTCAGCAAGTAGCTCTTCTGCTTGACATCCTGCAGGACAAGTGTGACCGGCGTGGCCTTGATGCTGCAGCCGCGTTCCTGTTCCGTGAACAGGGTGTCCGTGTAGCGCAGCTGGCGCTCCTCCATGGTCTCAAACTGCGGATGCGTCTGCCGGATGAGGCAGTCGACAAAGGTGGTCTTGCCGTGGTGCAGGTGGCCAACTAAAGCCACGTTGCGAATGAGCGGCGGAGTGTCCATGAGATCGGCCATGAACTCCATGTCGTAGGTGGTCTCCTGCATGTCCTGTTCCTTGATCTGGAACTTCAGCTTCTTCACCGGCTCTATGAGCGGCTTGTCCAGCGGCTGGGCGTCCTCCTCCTGGACAATGGTCTCCACATCCGGGCCGTAAACCTCAACTGCCGACGGATAGTATCGTTTATCCTCGTGCAAAACCACGGCGGTCACCTCCTTGTCCTCGTCCTCCTGCGGCTCCACCTCGTCCTCGTCCATGGCGTCCTTTAAATGAAAAACCATAGATTAATCATCATTTTTATTGGTTTTTTGCACGTTTATACCTCTGGATCATCCTGCACATCGGGTTGACCGTAAATACTTTGGTCATCTTCCTCGTCGCTGTCTAGATCGGGACCAATATAGTTGCCAAACTCATCGTACAAATCGGAATCCATGGTTTTTCCTAAAAAATATATATATTTTAATATTTTCATTCAAAATTTGCCGGCGGCGTCTTAGAAAATTTAAAACTTTCGCGGTGCCTCCAAACTTATGTTACTCTTGGTTTTTGTTGTTTTTACCGACTTACCAATTGTTACACCACTTTCAGATTCCTAAATTTTTCTTTAAAACGTAAGAAAACTGCAAATAAATTAAATATTCACAATTTTTACACAAAAACGCGGACTGCAAACACGCTGTTCTTCTTCTTCTCCGAAAAACAATCAGCTGTTAAAAGACCGGCATTTCCAACGGCATTGCCAGCACAAATAAAGTAGCGCTTGCAACCCTGGCGGCAACATTTGAATTTTCCAGTTCATTAAGGCTAATTAACGTTTTTGCCAAGCAAGCAGGTAGCTGAAATACGCGTAAAAACGTAGGTAGACCTTTGCGTTTATATTGCACTGCAGTCGCCAAAGGTAATTAGTCGAAAGTGTCAGCCGAGGGCATCAGCATCATTATGAAAAAATTCTGTTTGCTTCTTCTGATGGCGCATTTTGTGTCCTCAAGCCGAAATTTAAACGATATTCTCGGTCGCGAGGAGTGGATAAGCATAGCCAAGGAGTACATCAAGAACCACAAGCCCTACAAAGCCAAAATCTACGTGCCCTACAAGCCGCGCATCGTAAATTTCACCAATCCATTCGATGGAGATTTTTGGGACACAACCACGGTGGCCACAAATGCAGAATCTACCACCAATCCGCAGGAGACTACTGACTACTTTACTGGTGAAGCATTAACTACTACGGAGAAATATGCCACTGAGGAATCTACAACTTCGGCGGCGGACTATTCAACCACCGAATCTAGTTACGTAACTTCATCCACGGATACTTTGTATTCCACGACAACAGCTTGGCCGGAAGTCAACAGCACAGAAGCTATAGATGCCACAGAATCAGTAGCCGTATATTCCACAAAAACTTCGAGTCCAGATGATGCTACAGAAGATTCAACTACAGAAACCAATCCAGACAGTACTGAATATGCTGAATCAACATTAATCTATCCAGATTTAACTACAGGTTGGTTAGAAACTACTACAGAAACTATTCAGAGCTCTACAGGATTGCAGGAATCAACAACTACAGAAACTATTCCAAGTACTACGGGATGGCCGGAATCAACGACAACTTTAAGTTCCGAATTTTCAGAGAAAGAACTAATGAAAACTACCACAGAAATAGAAATCAAACCAAGCACTACAGAATTGCCGGAATCAACGACGGAATCTGCTGATTCTACCACAGAGCCGAACGAATCCACGTTTGCATTATCCACAGATCAAACTACAACTGAAACAGCAGAAACGTCAACAGAAGGATTGTTTTCAACCACAGAAGCCCAGGAATATACCACATCCTTGCTGGAAATCATTGCCACGACTCCGGGCGTGGAAACTACCACGTCGTATCTGGATGGAGTGATCGACAGCGCCAAGGAGGAAAGTTCTACATTATCAACACCATTTGGATTTAATTTAACAACAACGGAAATAGTAGAAACTCAAGTAGAAACCACAACACAAAGGCAATTGAATTTCGTCGAAGATTACGTTCGCCAGAGACCGAGAAAATTGAAGTACTCTTCGGACACGGAGCCTGAACTTTACTGGTACTAAAAATTATAACAAATAAAAATTAAGGGTTTGAATTTAGGCATGATTAAAAATAATTGGAAGCAAATATAAAGAGAGTTTGAATTTAAATAAAAACAATTGGCAACGCGATTTAAGCTATGGTTTATTTTAATTTAAGAAACGCGGTCACACTGGCCAAAAGCCAAACACATTTTTGTTTGATATTTCGGCAGAACTTTGCTATTTTTTTTATTAGTTTATAGCGTAAATATGAGTTTGTCCAGTATAAAACAAAAAGAAGTGAAGGGCAAAAAGAAAGTACTGCCAAAACTGCGCAATATTCTGGCCAATCCTTACAAACAGCACAGGTAGGGCGGGTAGAAACCAATAAAAGCGCAATCAACAGGTTGTTTCTCTTGATTTTAGCCCTGTTTTATCGGAGCAGGAAGCGCAGCAGTTTCGCCAGATACTGCAGAATGCAATAAAAGGAAGCGACGGAGAGACCAAATCGTTTGCCACTCGATTTGGCATACATCTCGGCCTGGAGAGCTCCCTGCGCGCCATAAACTCGCGGCGTTTCTCCTGCCTATTGGTTTCCTTGAGCCTGCGACCAACTCACCTCATGCGTTTAATGGCCACCAGTGCGTCAGTCAAGATGCCCACGGCACCCATTTACGCGCAGCCAAAACTGGAGGAGCTTACCCAGGAAATCTTTGGAGTAAGGGCGCTTGCCTTGGCCTTGCCCTTAGATATGAAAGCTATAAGCGAGGACTTGGAACAGTGGATTACTGCCCGGAACAGAACACCTACACCTGCCAAGAAGATAGCCCCGAAAACGCACAAGAAACCCAAGAAGAAACCCGAAATAATCCAACCAGCCGAAGAGGAAAAAAAGCCGCAGCTCCCAGTGGCTGAAAAGAAGGATTGGGGTGATGATTTCATATCCTGCTTCTCGGACGAACCCTCTGTAAAGATGGACCGCGTGGATGTCCAGGTAGAGACCCAAAATCTGGGCAATGCCCTCAGTAATTTGGCCATGAAAGCCAAAAGCAAAAAGCCGGTAGCAGAAGTCAAAAATAACCCAGTTAAAAAGGAGAAGTCGCCCAGACCAGAGCCCATGGAAGTGGAGGTGGAGCCAGATGATGATGATTTTCTGCCTGCAGATCTGCACAACTATCGCCCTCTTACTGTCCACCAAGTGCGTCCTAATCCCGACAAGAAACCCAAAAAGAAACGAAACAAAAAGTCAACCAAGTCCTAGAGATGGTTGGCAACGCCACCACATCAGCTGTAGTTTTTAGGTTATGTTATTCAGTTTGTTATCGTGATTGTTAAGGCGCCGCACACAAAATGCTCCGGACTTTTCGTCAAATAGCCCGACTAGGGAGATCCCTAAAGACGCCAATACCAACTAGATTTCTGCCCAAACTCCCAACCACGTTAGAGCTGCAGGCTCCTGTGCACACCAGTGTTTCTACGTGGAAGTACGACAAGAAATCCTCGCGAGCATCGGATGACTTGGACAGCGACGACGAGGATGATGAGGATTTCAAGGACGAAAGGGACTCTAAGGTGGTCAAGACCAAGGTGAACTCACTGCGCGCCGATCTTCTCCTGAAAGCTGGCCTGGGCATGGCAAGAAAGTAAGAAACAGCCGAAGATTCCCAAAATGCCCCCAATAACCATGATGTCTTGCCTCCCTCAGCAAAGTGGAACTGAATTTCTACGAGAGCAAGATACGTGTCAATGGAAAGAAGCTGCCCAAAAAGAGTGTCCAGGTAAGGAGTCCATATATAGATAGAATTCAATCTTATTATTTACCATTGACAGCTTGAAGTCGGCGATGATATCGACGTAATCCGAGGCTTTAGTCAATCTAATCCTTCCCACCTGGTCGTGGCCCGCGTCTCAATCCTTTCCGTCAGTGAACGCGAAGAAGGACTCAGCGTCCATCTGAGGCGCTACAAATCCCTGCTGGTCGAGAATTACCACGGACCCAACGCCTTCAAATCCTCGGAGCACGTTGCTCATTAAAACCAATTAGAAATAAAGGGTGCTACTATTAAGAGTAAATGGATAAAGTCGAGTGAGTTAAAGAATTGTGTAAGACAACTCAGCTATTTTAAACTATATCGTTGATTTGGATTATTTTTACTGATTTATTTTATTTTGTAGTTGAACATCTAGGGTATTTTACATCTTTTTCTTTATATGCGACTTATGGTTACCACATCCGACAACTTTCAGCCTTTGGATGCATGGGACTGCCCAGTGGGCACTTGTAGACCTCAGCAAAATCGTCGTTGTTGGAAACGGCACCCAGCACCCGGTACTTCTCGATGGTGTGCGCGTCGGTGAGCTCCTCCCAGTAGTGCTCCGGCTCGTAGTCGGCGCACCACAGCTGCGCGAATCCCACAAAGAAGAGCTGCTCCGGCGACAGGTCGAGGCCGGGCATCTGCTCGTTCTTGGGGGACAACGTCTCCCCATCCGCTCCACTTCTTTGCAGCTGCTTCATGTGGTTTCGATAACCGGCGAGTGCGGACCTCAAGCCACCGGCGTCCGCTATGTTCTCGTCCCTTGTCTCGTTGCCGCGAATCGTCTGGTTGATTTCGGGTATCAAATATTGGTTGAAGTAATCCACATAGCACTGCGCCCGTTCCTGGAACACCGTCTCCGACTTTCTGGACCACCAGTCGCGAATCTCGCCGGCACTGTCGTAACTGGAGCCCTCCGTATCGAAGCCGTGGGTCAACTCGTGACCTATCAGATAGCCAATGGTGCCGAACTTCAAGGAATTGGGCCATGATCGATGGTACGCAGGCGGATGCAGGATTCCCGCCATTACGTACACCGAGTTATCCAGATTGTAGTAGAACGCGTTCACCTGCATCCCCACCAGAAGTGTCAGCGGCTTTGTGTCCTTGGGCAGCTTGTCAGCGTGAAGGCCAGCGTAGCGATTAAGATAGGTGCCCAGTACTCGCAGATTGATCAAACTCTGGGCGTAGCTGCCTTCAACAATGGTCAGATTGTTGATCTCGCGGATTAGAGTGTCCGAAAGCTCTTCGTTTTTGTAGCTCCCGATCACTGGCGTGATGCCGGCCTCCTTGCTCAGAGCCTCTGCCCGCGTCTCCGCGTCCAACCACTCCACACTCTCGAGAATCTGTCGCTGGGCCTTTCGCATTTTGTTCACTATGTCAGAGATCTCCGAGTGCTTCTCGTCGGTGAAGTGCTCCTGCGAAAGTTAATTGATATCAATTGAAAAGCTAAGCATCACACATTTACAGCATCCAAACTTACCGCCATGTAGAGCTTGTTGAAGAGTTGTGGCAGCGTCAGCTGGACGATCATCAGGCAGTTAACCTTTTGGTCCTCGGGCTGCTTGGGCTCCTTCAGCTTGTCGTCCATGCGGTAGAGAAACCGCATGGCTAGATAGTTGGCCACCGCTTCCGCATGCTTCGTGCACACCTTGTCGAGCTCCACATAGTAAAAGTCGCAGAATTCGGCACCGGACGAGCCGCTGTAGAAGTCTATCCCATTCCAGGCTATCTCATAGTAGCTCCTCCACTGCCCAAATGGTGGCACCTCCCTAATCTCAGTCAGCAAATCGCACTTATCCTTATCGCCCTGGAACTTATCCTCAATGCTGAGCGCATCGCGCCAAAACGCAAAGACGCCATCGATCACGGCGGAGATTTCATCCTCGGTGAGATTGTACTCCTTCAGGTAGCCGTGCATGCGATGCTCGTTGAGCTGGTAGGCCCGCGAGCTTGTGTTGGTAACGTGGTCGGTGTGAACGATGTGGTCAAAGCCCAGCTCGGGCAGCTTGAAGTACGGATTGAAGGGATGCTGGGGCAGAATTTCTTCGTGGATCAGACTGCGAATGCCGTAGTTGCTGAGATGGGCGCTCATGTTGAACCAACTGAAGCTGGAGGCGTTCCAGGCGTCTCTGTCGACGGCGGGAAAACCACCCAGCGACCTGATAAGCGAAAGATAAGCGGGATCGGCAGCTGGCCGCGGAAAGAGCTCGGCCGCCAGGCAGGAATTGTAGAAGCGTTGTGCAACGAGCAGCTCGGCGGACACATTCAGCGCCTCCGCCAACTGTGTCCTGGTCAGCAGCTGTTCCGTCACGTCCATCAGTGTGTAGCTGATGTCCAGGATATTGCTCCGCCTATGGGGCGATTGCCGCGGCGTTTTCACGTGCTTCCAGTTTCCGCACGCGAACTCGTAGAAGTCGTCGCACGGATCGACGCTGAAGTTCATGTAGGACTTCATCGTGGCGCCATGGGATCGCAGGTAGTCGGTCGTCTCATCCGTAATCGCGTTCTCACGGGACTCATCGCCAACACTCCGGGCCTCACAGTCCCACGCAGCCACGCAGATCACGATGCCAGCCAGCAGTCGGAAGTAGCTCGAGATTGAGAACATATTGGCCCGATTCGCAGGGCACACACGCAGTTTGTATAATATAATCAAGTAGTGCGGCCAGTGATCGATCGACCCGGATTATTTGGAAAACCCAACAAGCTCGACTGCCTAATCCGGAACGCGATTGAGAACTGAGCAAGCAGCAGCATCTATCCGATCCCATCGGCGTGTGCTTTTTTTCGCAACCATGCCGACCAGCAGCACTGGACTACTGAGATTATAATGAAGGCATCACTATGACGTCGTTCCGCACACTTTCACCATCTTTGGTGAGCATTCTAAGCCACTGCTTTGAATAATATTAAGGAGGTCATGGGCAGCCAAGCTATCTCTCCACCCAACTTAGTATTTAGGTAACCACTTTCTCATAATGGGAACGATTTTGCTGCACTGTGTAGTCCGGCTGTTCTCTTGGCGAGACTTGACCTAAGCCACACGCTTGTGTTGATAAGGATTTGTAAGTTCTGGGAGATTCATTGATAGCGCCCCTCATTCATTCAGAGTAAAAAATTTCTCATTTCTGTTTCAAAATCTCATCGTCACTTGTGTCACACACTTACACATCTGCGTTCTGAACTTTTGTCCTAATTAACTTACCATTTTGTATCTATGTTGTTTTTTTTTTTAAGAAATTTATATATCAGGTGGATTCTTAATCTGTTCATTATGCATAATTACTTTTTTTATACTTTCCTATAGAGATCTGCGTGGTAAAACGTAAAAGTATTGCTTGTCACGTTCCAATAAAAACATTTTGCAGTTTTCTCCTGATAATGAATATTTATGAAACTTAAACACCTCATCCATTGACTTCAGTTTAAATTGAAACTTTTTGCCGCCCAAAAGTCGATAAAAAAATACAATCGATATACAAACAAAGCGCAAGAAGTGTGCCCAGAGATCCGACTTGAATTTTTGTTGTTGTGCCTTCCAGCGGCTACGGTCACATCAGGACCCATAGTAATTTTATAAAAATGTCGTTTTCCGCCATTGGTGATTGCCAACTAATTTCGCAATTATACCAGGTGAAAGCCACTGAAAGGTGTGTTCCGCCATGTCCTATAGCTGGTCCCATTTCAGTACAAAAAGCATCGCGTCGTCTGCAGCGCCAAAGTGCTGCCGACACCTGTGACCCATTTTGAGCGGGAATCAAAGAATGATTTCCATTGGATGACCGCGGATCGCTGGAACCGGATTGAGTGTGGTCTGTGGCGCCTGTTCGAGAACCTGAAGCAGTGGCAAGATGCCTACCAGCTGGACACCGAGCTCATTATCGATCACATCATCGTGCGCGTCCAGGCGACCGATAAGTCGCATCCTGCTACGCTCACCCTACTGGCCGGTACGGAGTCCAGCTCCAAGGATCTCTGCCTGGACCTACAGCTGCAATACATCACGCAAGAGGACACCACCATTGTCGGCGTCATACCCGCCAATCGCCAGCTTGCCACGGAAGCAGAAACCAATGGCACCAGACCCGCATCCCGCAAGAACCGCGTAGCAAACTCAGGATCCAAGCCAAAAACGTTAGTATGTTACGTTAGTTAGTCCCAAATACCTTATAACTTTGAAACCTTTGAGGAACCGGCTATAGGCTTGAATTGCGTGTTTATTGATGCCAATGGCTGTAAACCACCTTTGCACTTTTCACATTTTATGTACCGAAGTTGCATGCATTTTAATGTTTTCTCCACTGCATGATTCCCCTCCAGCACACAATCGAAGCCCAAGCACATAGACGCCGACGACGAGGATGACAAGAGCTCCACCACGGCCAGCCAACCAACCAAGATCAAGAGCGAGCGTAGGTCCATTTCCCAAGGTGGCGAAAAGGATAAGCCTTCTTCCAGCAGCCCCAGTTCCTCGCAGCACAGCAACCGCATGAAGCGATCGCACAGTCCATCACAGCAGTGAGTTAGGCGGAGGCTAGGATGTGAGAGAATTAAGAGTTCATTGATCTATTCACAGGAATTCCAGAGCCAGTTCCGTTGAGCCCAAGCCTGCACGCCGCTCCGGCCGATCGCCTATACGCCCGAGTCGATTCAAAAACTTCGTAGTTGGGTAAGCCATAGAAATATGGTGCTGTAGCGATCATTCATCATTTCCCTGGCTGCCATTTTCAGCGAGACCAGGGGCGGCAAGAGCAGAGGACCCAAGCCCAAGGTGAAACGGGTATCGCCAGTACCGGCCAAGGATTTCAAGGTGGAGCAGATGGACGGAGCGCGGTTCGATGCGCTGCAGCGCCTGGACAGCATGCTGGACATGCCCAAGCCGCGCGAGGTTAAGATTTTGTAAGTGACTCGAGATGAAAATAAAGCGAACACGAAAGTGCCTTCAACTTGCGTTCTTTTGATTGGCTCAGACTCTTGGAAAAAATGGGCGAGGACGAAGTGCTGAATACCTTCGAGAGCTATCGCAGCGACTTCGATAAGCTGTTCAAGGATCGCGAGTTCAAGCCGCGCACCAGTCACTACATGAACATTGCCCACATGGACATAATGGACATACTGAGCAAGAGCATTCACCAGCAGATGCTCAAGAAACTGGGCGAGGTCTACAGCAGTCGAAGCGTAAGTTTGGGGCGACCTAAAGTGTCATGTATCCATCCTAACACTTCCCGATTACCAGAACCACACGGCCCTGCTGGTGAACGGACTGCTCCCGCTGTGGATAGTGCGCCTCTTTATGGACACGTACACGCTGTCCCACTCGGAGGCCGTGCAGCAGATCCGCGACCAGATGAAGTACAACACCTACTTGAAGGCTCTGAACGATGAGCCGCTGAGTTCCGATCTTGACTGATCGAGCATTCAATTCACTTCGTTATCATTTGTATTCAATAGAACTATTTTTTTGTATCCGATTGCGGAAATTTTTCATTGCGCGCCATACTAAATAGGCAGTTGTTTTAGTTTTAAGTTCATTTGTCTTTATTTATTTTGATTGGAATCCGTTGTGTACTAAGCATATTACATTGTATAAATACATAATTCACTTGCTTTCGAAAAAAGAAAACGCTTGAGCAACCGAGTGTGCTGGCTGTAATGGTGGAGTGCTCTCTGGTCGACTGGCGGTGATGACGGCGTGGGCGAAGGACTACGAAATTATTTTACTTAGAATCTAGCGTGTAATGTTGATGGAGCGCCCGCCCGGCCACCCGGTGGCTGTTTGAAACTCAGTCTGAACTTCACACTCTTATGTACAATCTATGTGGACAGTGGGTGAGGTGAAGTAGTTTACAGCTCGTCGTGCTGCTGCTCCTCCTCCTCATCGTCGGCGTTGCCGCTCTCCTGGCTGCCGGTAGCGGTCTCCTCGGCGTCATCCTCCTCGTCCTCGTCGATCTCCACCTGCTCGTCCTGGGAGACACCCAAGGTCTGGCGCATCATCTGCTCAATACTGTCGGCGAACTGCGAAGTCTCCTGGAGCATGTATCCAGACCGCAGGGTGGCGGTGCGGAACATCATCACAGCCATGTCCTTGGCGGTGTCATCGGCCTCGTCGGCCTCCACGCGGCGCAGCAGCTCGCGCATCAGCGGATGCCTGGGATTGATCTCGAGCGTTTTCTTCTGGTTGAGGTAGTAGGTTCGCTGAGGATCGTCGGACTTCTGGTGGGCGTTGGACATGGCCAGACGCTCCATGTTGCCGGTCCAGCCGAAGACGCCGGCCACGAGGGCGCATGGCGAGTTGCTCAGACGCTCGGAAACCTGGGCCTTGGAGATCTGATCCTTGAGTGCCACATCGTTCAGCCACTTGACCAGCGGCTCGAAGGTGCTCTTCAGCGACTCGAAGTTCTTCTTGCTCTTCTCGGACTCGTTCAGCTGGAATCCCTCCTTGGCCACGTTCTGGAACTTCTTGCCGTCGAACTCGGGCAGCGCGGAGATGCAGTACTCGTCGACGGCCTCCACCAGATACAGCACCTCGTATCCCTTGCTCAGCAGACGCTCGACGAACGGCGACTTCTCGACCTCAGCGCGGTTGGCGCCAGCGATGTAGTAGATGTGCTCCTGCTTGGCCTTCATGCGCTCCTTGTACTCGGCCAGCGAGGTGACGCCCTTGCCGTTGGAGGTCTGGAAGCGGAGCAGCTTGGCGAGACGCGATCGGTTGCTGGGATCCTCCATCACGCCCAATTTGATGCTGCAATGAGTCAATTAGGTCTCGATAAGCAACGAAAATCCAAGAATTCGATGTTATAGTTAATGGAAATGATAATTTAACTAAACTTTACACGTCACCAGTGCGAATATTAAAATACTACGTGGATTTCCTTATCTTATCTGCGCGGAATTCTTTAAAGCAACAAACTAAATATATTGCATAGCTGGCAAATAATAATACACGTCACTATTCTCAATATTATAATGGATTCTGCGGATATGCTTATCAGCAGTATCCATAAATAACTAATCATTCTTAATTCCTAGAAAGCAACACTTACTTGGTGGAGAACTCCTTCCAGAACTTCTCGTACGCCTCCTTGTCTATCTTCTTCAGCATATCGAGAACCTTGCGGACCAGCTTCTTCTTGATCACCTTGATGAGCTTGTGCTGCTGCAGAGTTTCGCGGGAAACGTTCAGGGGCAGATCATCGGAGTCGACGACGCCGCGAATGAAGCTCAAGTAGTTGGGCATCATGTCGTTGAACTCGTCGGTGATGAAGACACGGCGCACGTACAGCTTGATGTTGTCGGACTTGGTGCCGTAGCGATTGAAGGACTCCGATGGCTGCACCTTGGGCACGTAGAGCAAACTCTTGAAGGTCACCTCGCCCTCGGCGATGAAGTGCGTCTGGGTCAGGGGCTCGCTGGAGTCCTTGGTCAGGCTCTTGTAGAAGCTAGTGTACTCATCCTCGGTCACTTCGGCGGGTTTGCGCGTCCAGATGGGCTTGCTGTCGTTGATCAGGGTCCAGTCCCAGGTGGTCTTCGAGACCTTTTTGGTCTTGGGCTTCTCATCGTCGGCCTCCTCGACCTTGGCGTCCTCATCCTCCACGTCATCCTCGGACTTCTTGGGCTTGGCCTCCTCCTCCACGGGCACCTCCTCCTCGACGGTCTTGCTGGACCACATGCGGATGGGGAAGTTGATGAACTGCGAGTACTTGCGGATGAGCTCGCGCACAGTGTCCTCCTCCAGGAAGTCCTGGGCTTCTTCCTTCAGGTACAGCGAGATGACGGATCCTCGCTTCAGAGTATCGCCACGGGGATCCTCGGTGATGCTGAAGCTGTTGGCGTCCGACTCCCAGATGTACTGCTTGTCGTCGTTGTGCTTGGTGGTCACCACCACACGATCAGCGACCAGGAAAGCGGAGTAGAAGCCCACACCGAACTGTCCAATCATGTCGTTCATATCGAGTCCCTCCGACTTGCTGGGATCTTGCATCTTGGCCAGAAAATCGGCAGTGCCGGACTTGGCAATTGTGCCCAGGTTATTGATCAGATCCTGGTGGGTCATGCCGATGCCCGAGTCCATGATGTGCAACGCCTTGTTCTCCTTATCGGCCTTGATGCGGATGTGCAGCTCCGGATTGGTCTCCAGCTCCTTGCTGTTGGACAGCGCCAGTAGGCGGATCTTGTCGATGGCATCGGAGGCGTTGGAGATTAATTCACGCAGGAAGATCTCCTTGTTGCGGTACAGCGAGTTGATGATCAGCTTCATCATGCGGTTCACCTCCGTTTGGAAAGTGAACTTCTCCGCCTACACACACACAAAAGACAACAAAGAAAAAAGGGAAAGGAAATCCCGGTCATACGTGTACCTTCCGAATGACCTGGCATGAACCCACCTTCTCGCGAATTTCCTTCAGCTGCGCCACGTTCAGACCGTCCAGCTGGATGGCCTCCTCCTCGCGCTTCAGGGTCTCGGCATCTGGGGATTGGTAATTGGGAAAAGGGGGCGGTTATCGTAACGCTGACGTGTACCAAACAAAACTCGCTCAACTCCTCGTCGTCGCGAGAGGGGGGCGTGTCTACGTACCGGTGCGGGAGCCCTCCTTGAAGGAGCCCAGATCCAGGTCGATGGTCTCCGTTGCGGCCTCCTCCTCATCGGCGGCTATCTGATTGACGCCTACCAAACGGTAATCAGACGCCAATTAATTAGGTTAAAACGCCGGTTTAATGCGGCGTGGCAAATGTGCGCACTTACCTGCTAGGAGCAGCAGGCCCACCAGCAAAAAGTACTTCATGATCGTTGGTAGCTTAATTTACGAATCTTGAGCTATCGGTTCGTCCGGCGAAAGGCCACGTCACGAATAACAGATGCAATAAATTAGTCCGCACTCGCGTCGCCTGCTTTGATTTTTTTTTAATGACGCCGACCAGCGGCTGGAAGGCCTTTAAATGCCTCGCAGAGTGACCGTATTCAGGCGCTGGAACATTCTGAGCGCATTGGAAGGAAATACCAAGGGCTGCACTGGAAGTAAGATATATTTACAGCACAGAGCAGGAAAATATTGCCTAATGGAATTATTGGATATGTAAATAATTGTAATGTTTTCATCTTTGACAGCTCAGACATTCATAGAATCTATTTGGGGTTTAGTTTACAACAGAATTAAATATGATAATCTACATATATCTGTAGTCTGCAAGTGGAACACTTATGCCGGAAAATATATGATTTATATTTGGAAAAAATGGTTACATGTGTCATGTGCACAGTAACTAAGCTTTAAAATAATAAATTCTTCGGCCAATTGCGCAACAACTTCGTGTATATAACATTTTAAAGCTAGCAACATAGATAACTGAGAACTTGTTGATACAGCAAAGTCATGAAAAAAAATACGAATTGAAATAAAATATAAATTCCTAAGAAAGATCGAGGAATTCCATTTCGTTCTATTATATATAACATATGATTTT
Source organism: Drosophila sechellia (assembly GCF_004382195.2). Classification (NCBI taxonomy): domain Eukaryota; kingdom Metazoa; phylum Arthropoda; class Insecta; order Diptera; family Drosophilidae; genus Drosophila; species Drosophila sechellia. Next base: position 26,418,586 of record NC_045952.1, on the reverse strand, counting down.
GTAGCGATCGATTTATTTTACAAAGTTAAGTTAAATATTTTAATATTGGTATTTTTATTTGCCATGGCGTTAAGGTTCAGCATCCACATGTGGGTGGACTTGGGCTGGTATTTTGGTATTTTGCGACGTTCCCGCTGCGGTCACTCTGGGCACGAGGCTTGTTTATTGGGCGAAAATTAATAATTCGCTGTAATCATCAATCAACATTTGCGTGAGTTGCCAAACACCGACCCAGCCAAAATTCCGTTTCGGCCACAATCTGCCTACAACCGACTCGTATATATCCACAAAACAACCGACCCGCAGCCGCCAGTCCAGCAACAGCAGCTCAGCCGCGGGCAACTAAGCCAGAAATCGCTTCCTCGCGTGAATCGTTGAATCGGGGAATCGTCTCTATGTCGTCTGTATGCTAGTCGTGCAACAGCAGTGTCAATTAGCAGTTTCGCATAAGACCACCTCACGCGTACCATCTGCAGCACCGTCGCCGCCGCCGCCAGCAGCACCACCCCCCGAAAAACACCCGCCCGTGCGTTATCCGTGTTATACAACAAAATAGCACCAAAAGTGCTCGACATACGCCGGTCAAAAGTTGCCCGCTAACCAACGCCGATCCTCGCTAGCCGGAGCGACCCGGTCCCAGCGGAGAAAGCGGCTCTGCATCGGCAACTGCAACTGCAACAGCAACTTGGCAGAACTGGTCCGGATTAGCAGGTTGTCGTAAGAGAAGCAGCGACTGCAAGGGCACAACCACAGCATTAGCACACAGCACAGTCAATAGTGCAGCCTCACCAGCAGCCTCAACACCCGAAAGCGACGGCAACGGATCGGATCCACCATGAACATCGACGACTACGAATCATTGCCCACCACCAGTGTGGGTGTCAATATGACGGCGGGCGCAATTGCGGGCGTGCTGGAGCATGTGGTCATGTATCCGCTGGACTCCGTCAAGGTGAGAGTGACTGCATGGCCGCCTGGTAATCGGAGGAGCAGCGGCATGAACATAACACGACCTAACCTCACTATCAATCGGAATTTTGTGTGTGCCGCCGCTGCTTTGGCATAAGCGTGATGTAATTGCCCACGTCTTGAGTGCAACCAAGAGTTGCGTTCCTCATTAAGAGCTCGGTGTGGTATAGCCACACATAGCTACACAGCCACTCAGCCACTCGGTGCGCTTATCGTAGCACGTTCCATTGTTTTATGCTTCCGCGATAAGATTAGCCACAGTAAATAGACTAGCGTTCTCATCGTTCTCCTGAAAATTCGGTAGGGCCAACCAAGTGCACAGGTTCGCCACTTAAGCATATGCAAATGTCCACCTCGTAGTATTTACACATATGTATATGCTTATATATGTAAATATGTACATATGTACACCATGCATTCAATACCTATTATTGACCGATTCTTGTTTCGTATTTCACTCAGCTGGCTGGCTGGCCTGCTGGTGGCTCGAGCACTTATTGATTTTCGTGGACACATGTGTCAATCGCGCAAGTGACAGCCGGCAGGCAGTTGGTTGCCAGTCTAAAGCCTGGTCGGGATTCCCGGCGTCATCGTTATAATTTATATTCTGGACACAGTCCGTTTGACGAGCTAATTTCGTGAAGTTTTGAAAGCCAGAGAACGGAAAACCCAATTGGACACCAATTGAAGTCGCTAGTATGCAATAATTACTTATCACGGCACACACACAGCACATTATCGGGATGAATGAATCATTTTGGCTCCGCCATCTCTTCGAACGCAGCTCTATCGGGCTTTTATGCAATGGAAACTTCTATCAGTTCGTCGCAGAGCACCCTTTAATTAGGTTTCCCCCACTCGAGGGGCTACTTTTAACCTTGGATTGCCTTGTTGACTTGTTATTGATAGCAGCAGCAGCCAGCCGGCGGATAGATAAATGCAGTTGGGCCGTGTTCCAGCGAATCTTATCTGCATCGCAAAGCCAGCGCCTTCGTAATTTACAATATGGATGCTGCTCTCTGTTCCCAGATAAAATTCCGACTTGTGTGCTCGACAGGCACGCCTTTAAATAAGTACAATTAAGTATGAACAGATAGAATATATGTATGTGCAATCGTTAAATACGTGGGCAAATGCAAATCTGTAGGCCCCGAGTGACTGGCTTGTAAATCAGCGAAAGTTTTGCCGGGAAGCACGCAATTATATATTTGTATATTCCACTGATATTGGTTATTAGTCCCTGCTGTTGTGTACAGATTATAGCCCTTATCTCGACCATTCCATAAACAAAACTAAATTCGCAAAACTTTCATTTGATGATCTATGTATATTCTGATCAATTAGTTCCCCTTTTTGCTGACACATTACACAATTCGATTCTCGGCGACTGCCAGAAACCACCATCACACCCCATCAGTTCTGAATCACAAATCATGATGAGAGCACGTTCTGAGGTCTTGACAATGTCAGCCAGTGAAATGAACATTGCATATCCCCCACAATTGTATTGGGCTCTGTATTGCATATCATGAGTAACCATGACTTGCAAAAGAATAGCTAGCAACGAGTCTATGCGGCTAACTTCCCTCGACTTAATCTGCGTTTTTTGATGTATTATCAGAGGCAAAGTTAGTAGCCCTGGCGCACCACTTTAACCAGTTTAATCTAGGACAAACACAGAGTAAATTAAACAACAAGTACTGCCATTGTGAAATGCACAATGTAAATATATACATATGCAATTATTTTAAACGTTCCATTATTGCCCACTTATAGACGCGAATGCAGAGTCTTTCACCGCCCACACAAAACATGAACATAGTGTCAACCCTTCGGAACATGATCACGCGCGAGGGCCTGTTGAGGTGAGTGCTGCCAGCCAAGTGTATATCATATCGAGTAATCACTGTAACCGTCGACCTGCAGACCCATTCGGGGAGCCAGCGCCGTGGTGCTGGGTGCTGGACCAGCGCACTCGCTGTACTTTGCCGCCTACGAGATGACCAAGGAGCTCACGGCCAAGTTCACATCGGTGAGAAACCTCAACTACGGTAAGGTTTTCAAGTTCTCCTGCACCGAAGGACTACTAATCAAGCGTGTGATCGTTGCAGTGATTTCGGGAGCGGTGGCCACCCTCATACACGACGCTATTTCTAGTCCCACGGATGTGATCAAGCAGCGGATGCAGATGTACAACTCGCCCTACACATCGGTGGTATCCTGCGTGCGGGATATCTACAAGAGGGAGGGCTTCAAGGCCTTCTACCGGGCATACGGCACGCAACTGGTCATGAACCTACCATATCAGACAATACATTTTACCACATACGAGTTTTTCCAGAACAAAGTAAGTACGCCCCAACGAACACATCCTTTCAGTAACTGATACCCTGATAATCGTCGTGTGCACTGCAGTTGAATCTGGAACGGAAATACAATCCACCAGTGCACATGGCAGCGGGTGCAGCAGCCGGTGCGTGTGCGGCGGCTGTAACCACGCCCCTGGACGTGATCAAGACGCTACTGAATACTCAGGAGACTGGACTGACGCGCGGCATGATCGAGGCCAGTCGAAAGGTAAATATGGTGCTATGTGCACTTAAGAAACTGCTTGTGAACTTTTCGATTTATAATTGGCTGACAAAGGTCATAGTTCACAGCAGCTTCGTCTCGCGTTGAATGAAAACCCATACTTATTGCTCTTTGCCCTCTCACAGATCTACCACATGGCCGGTCCAATGGGCTTCTTTAGGGGCACGACTGCCCGCGTTCTGTACTCCATGCCCGCCACGGCCATCTGCTGGTCGACGTACGAGTTCTTCAAGTTCTACCTGTGCGGCCTTGACGCTGATCAGTACAAATCATCAATTACGGGCAGCTCGGAGCCTCGCAAAGCGGACTACGTGCTGCCAAGGACTACGGATGAGGAGCAGATCGATCAGGAGCGCGAGGCGGCGAAGGAGAAAGACACCACGGCCACCCTGCACTCTGCTCCGACCTCGGTCAATGCCTCCGGTGCCATCAAAACGGTGTGCGAGCTGTCGACGAGCCCCGCCGGGCCAACAATCAATCTGCACACACGGCACACGGACGTGAAGAGTCCCTACGAGAGGGGCTTCAGCACGTAGGCGTCGCCGGTGGGCGTGGCCGCGAGCGGAGCCCGCGTTCGAAACGTTTGCAGCAGCAGCGACAGCTAAACCTAAGCGTAGCTATTAGTTGGCGGTAGGGAATGGGATGATGGCTGGAGTGGATCCAGGGCAGCGGCCACATGGGCAGGCGGGGACGACACGGTGTTCGAAACGCCTGCCGTTCCGCCAAACCACCGCCTGGCCCCTGCCCCACTACCGGCCCGCCCGGACCCAGCTGCTTGTATGAATACTCTGCGAGGAGTCGGTGAGAGAGTTTTATCACTCCATAGTCGGAGGTTAAATCGTAGTTGTTATTCTGCACAAAACTCTCGCTCTCACACACAACACGCAAACACACACCCCACACCTACACCTACACCTACACACACTATGACAGTTTTAGGCAAAGTGCGAAATTCTTGTTAAAAGTATATGCTAATGATGATACTGTATCTATGTTACTTCGAAATGAGAGAACCTTCTTGTAAAATACTATTACCTATGTATTACAATCTTTGATTTACAACATTTATATATATATTTTTTTTAAACCATTTTCAAATGATATACGCATATACACACATATATTTATGTTGATCGTTGTAAAGTAATCAAGAGCAAAAATGTAAAACACACGCGCGCGCGGAAGAAGGAAATTCAATAATTTGTAATCAAATTACACACGAAATCTTCAAACTGAGATGTTACAAAATATAAGGAACAGCAGCAGATACAGCAGATACACTTCCCAGAGAACTACGTCTCCCCCATAATCTACACCCGGTACTATAACTAGCCAGCCCCATGTAGAGCCGTAGCCTAGCTATGTCCATTGTCCTTGCTCCACGCACTCGACTGTTTCGATCCATCATCACACAATATCCTCGTCTCAGTGCTAGAGTTCCGCATCCTTGAGTAGCAGACGCAGTTGAGTGCCGGGGATCGAGGCTAGTGGATCGCCCAGAATATACAATAATGCATCATATTACGTTCACTGTTATTTTTGTTTATATATAATATATATGGATAATATATATGGATATGCTGCACCGGCGATTATTAAACTTTAAGGTGTAGCGCTAAATTACAATTTTATTGTTAAAGAATTCAAACGAAAAAACAAGCGGAAGCAAAACCATTGGCAAGCGAAACGGTCCATTAAACGGATGAAAGAAACGAACACTTGTTTTATGTCAAATGCATTAACAACAATTGCCTTTTATTGTTTCCGATAACAGGTTGTCCGTTGGCTAGAGGATGGAGTCCAGGCCCCGGCGACGAGAGCGCTGCGACAGGATTGGACGGGGCTTGTAGAGATCATCGTTGGTGTACCGCTGCTGCTGGCAGAGCTTCTTGCTGAGTCGCCTGGCGGACAGGGCGTCTGCTGATAAAAACAAGCACTTTAGTCACACGCATTCACGGGAATCGCTGGAAGCATCTACAATCGGCGGGCAAAGGACAGAAAATCGCGCGGGAACCGCTTACCCAGCTCCATTTCGGTTTGGTTAGGACTACTAGTGGTGGCTTCATACAGCTACGTATTTTGTATATTAGTTAACAAACAATGTGGATATGCGTGTGGAGGAGAAAATAGAGGCGGTAAAGAAGAACATTGAGGATGAGCATGAGAACAGAGATGTATGTAGATCACAGTCGCTTGGGTGGATCGATTTGTGTTAATTAGACTTTATTCTCAATTTATACTTGCTTTTCTAAACGTTAAGACATAGGACAATTCAATTGCATCGATCCACCCTTTGCGAGGGTTAGCAAATGAGAGATTCCAGGAACACATGCTACACCAAATGAAACTTAGCAATGATACAGTACGCACCATGCTCCTGCTTCTCCAATGCCTCGTTCTCCTTCGAGTTTATGCTGGCGTCAGATGGCGTTGGCGATGACTTGGGCTCGTCCCGTCGCAGTCTCTTTGCCGGACTGCCGGCGGTGCTGCTGCTGCTCGGACTTCTTGGCTGCGGCGGTGTCGCCTCCCGCATCATTCGATGCTGCTCCTGCATGCTGCTCCGTCTTCGCTTGGATAGGCTGCGTCGCAGAGCACGTATATCCACTGCCTCCTCCTGTGATCCATCCTCACTTAACCTGTTTAGCAAATTCTTTCGATCCTCTATCAGTTGATTGATGAGCTGCAGACGCGTCCTAAACTCGTCTGTGTTTTCCTCGAAGTGGGTAACAAAGTCGGCACTAAATTCGTCGCTTTGCTCATTCGAGATTGGGACTGGTGTGGCGGGTTTGTCAGCATCTTTCGGTGGATCCTCCACATCTCCGACTTGAGCAGGTTCGTCGACGCACTCTTCGGGAGGATTTTCCGGTTTGCTCTCCTCTTCTGGTTTATTCTCTTCGACATTGGTCTCCACTTTTTCGTCCTCCAATGTATCCATGCTCTTCTTGGCTGGCAAATCAGGAACGGAGTCAGCTGAGGTTTGAGGTTCTACAGTTGGCACTTCATTCTGCGAAGCACACTCGTCTTGCCTCGCCTCCAATTCCGGTTTTTCCGGCTGATTATCCGCCCCTTTTCCGTCAATATCTTCGGGTTCATGCTTACTGCTCTCCGCTCTGTCATATGATTGGGATCTTGCGGTCAGTTCTACAAAACTGCTCGTCGATTGCTGCAGGATGTCGCTCACGATGACAACGCCACTGGCACTGTCGCAAGCACCATTGGTGCTGCCGTTAGAGTTTCCATTCGTGCCGTTACCATTCTCTACGGGCGCATCTGATTTCACTGGAGCTGCTGAATCCTCTGGCTGAGAGTTCTTGGCCGGACCACCAGAACTGGGAGGCTTCCCCTCGTCGTTTGAGTCGGAACCACGACGCTGCTTATACTTTTCTTTGCTCTCGCTGTGATCATCGTGAATCGCCTTGTTCTCCGCACTCCCAGAAGTGTTCGATTTGTTACGATCACGATCGCGGCCCCGGTCGTGATCTTTCCTCCTCGACGACGACGAGGAACTGCTACTGCTGTGGTGGCTGCGACTTTGACTGTCCTTTTCCCTTTCCTTGTCCTTCTCCCTGTCTTTGTCTCGTTCCGATCGCGAGGATGACGAACTGGACTTGTGTTTTTTGTGTGAGGAGGATTCGTGGCGTGATGAAGAAGTGGTTCCCGATCGCTTGGATGAGGACGACTCCCGATTACTCCGGCTAGATGAACTTGAGGAGCTCTTATTGTTCTTGGAGCTGCTACTCTTATGTTTCGAGCTGGAGGAGTTCGACGAGGAGTGCTTCGAGCTGGAACTCGAGGAATGCTTGCTGTGGGATTTGTCGCGACTACGATCGCGGTCCCGATCTCTGCTCCTTCGCCGCTGTTTGTCATCTGAGTGGCTGTGGTGTCGCCGATCCTTTTCCTTAGACTTCGAATGGCTTTTTGATTGCGAGGACGTGGATGCTGGCGACGCCGTGGACTCAGACGCTGTGCTAACAGCGTCTTTCGGTGCGTCCAGTCCAAGCTCTGGGGGTTTATCTTGCTTGTCATCAGTTGTTGCTGGTTGTTCATCTTCTTTGACTTCCGTGTATAAATTGTGTAGTTTATCCCGAGTTTCCGTCGCTTTGGGTGTCGCGGCCAGCTCTGTGATGGATCCATTACTACCTTCCGCCCTTCGGGGCGTTGAAGGTGGCTCAGCTTTTGGTGGGGCTGGCGGAGGAGGAAGCTCGACTTTCGGTGGTGCTGGAGGAGGAGGTGGTTCAACTTCAGCTGGTGCCGGTGGAGGAGGTGGTTCAACTTCAGCTGGTGCCGGCGGAGGAGGTGGCTGAACTTTAGGTGGTGCTGGTGGTGGTGGTGGTTCAACTGTAGGTGGTGCTGGTGGTGGTGGTGGCGGTGGCTCAACTGTTGGTGGTGCTGGTGGTGGCGGTGGCTCAACAGTTGGTGGTGGTGGTGGAGGAGGTGGCTCAACTGCATGTGGTGCTGGTGGGGGAGGTGGATCGAAATGAGGTGAAGCTGGTGGTTGGGGCGCTGGCGGCGACTCAACTCCTGGTGGGGCCGGCGGAGGAGGATCTACTTTTGGCGAGGCTGGCGGCGGAGGAGGAGGCGGATCAACTTGTGGCGGTGCTGGCACTTGTGCAGTCTCCGGTGCAATAGACTCAATACTGGCATTGTTGGCGTCGTCTATGTTCGCCTTCACCTCCGACATGATCTCATCCTCGATGGAAAGAATTTGGAGGCCTGTGCTAGTGGTCTCCTCCGACACAGAGTTCTTTCGCTCAGTACCTGCACGAAAAAGAAATCGTAGAAGTTAAATAAGCCTTCGTGGCGCCCGGCAAACCCACCTTCGAAGGTAATGGCATCCTGTTTGATGTCGAAGTGGAGCTGTCGACCTACACTTCGGCCTGTACCCGCACTAGCATCCCAAGAGTTTTCGCTGAACTTTGGCATTTGCGCCTCCTCGCAAATGTTCTCTGGCTCCCCACTGTTGTGAGCTGCCGTGCGCTGCTGGCCATCAACCATGGACTCCGCGGACGACGCGATGGTCAGGCGGCTGTCACTGGACACCTGCGAGAGTTGCGACGCCTGTGAGACGCCATTCACCGAATCCGAGTTGTTCAACGAGACGTTGTTCAGCTCCTCCTTGATGGCAAGTGTTTTCCGCTCGCGCACTAGCTCGTAGGAGGGCGAAGTGTCCTCGTCGTCGACACCGGGCGGAAGTTCGTCGTCCCTCGACTCCGACTTGACGGTAGCCCGATCGGAGTCCGGACTTATTTGCTCCAGGTCCGTGGGCAGCAGCCCAGCCGTGGTCTCCACATTGAGCAGGCTGCTGCCGTTCAAGTGGCCACCAAATGGCGGCAAAGGCGGAGCTGACAGCATAGAGGGTCGCGCAGGTGGTGTGATGCCCAGGTACTTGTAGACAATGCTCTCGATCTTTGGCTCGAATATGGTGGCCACCTTGGGATTGACCACCTGGTCCACGATTTGGTCCACTCCCTTGTCCAGGACATCGGAGCTGAAACAGTCGATGTGATTACCCCAGGTTACCCAAGTCCCGCCAGAAGCATACTCACTCCATAAGGTGCTTGCGCAGCCTCTCTCGCAGCTGGACCTTGTTGGTCTCGGGCGTCCATTGCTGCTTGGCCAGGAAATCGTTGACCGCCGTCTCCACCTGTGTGCGCACATTCTGGTAGGCGGGCTTCGTGTCCACGTCCGCCAGGCAGCAGTTGAAGCGGAATTCGTCGAAGACGCCCTGCGACTTCACCTCGGCAATCAGCGTCTTGATAAAGTCGTCCATGCCCCTTGGCCCTTGCTATTCGTGTGCTGTTGCTTGCCGCGACACCCGTGAGTGTCGAGGAAATCCAGGATAAACGTCGAGTTTGTCTTTACATGCGTTTACATGTATGTACATATGTTTACGCTAGGGATGGCCGCCCCACGTGAGTTTCGCCCTGATTGGATTTGGCGTCGTGCGTGAGTGGTAGCTATGCCAACTTCTCAGTTTTACTAGCCAGTTTTGACGAGTTGCAGATACAGATACATTTTTACTTGTGAGTTATGAATGAAATGATAATAAAGTGTAGAAATATGTGTGCAACTTAGTTTTTATCTTTAAAGCCAAGTTGCATTTAATCAGCTATACACTAAGAACTTAAATGTTCATATTGATGTAAAATAATTCAGGTATTCACGTTGTTTTCGAAAAGTTGGAAGAATTCAGTTAATTGAATTGAATTTATAATATTTACTTTTGGAAAACAACAATGCATGAGAGTATCTGTTTACTCCGAATTACTATTATAAAAACTATCTGAAACGAAGATCGTGGCCAAGAAACCTTTACAAGAAATTCATATAAAAGGGGTAGAAACATGTAGTTAGGAATTTGTATTGGATAGCATGAGATGCCTGAGAGCGAGTGAATAAACACCCCGCGGCGCGATAGGTTTTTGAAAGTGTATGTACATAACTAATTGATTTGTTTATGATTTAATCTAAAAATTATTATAAGAAAGTATTATTTATATAACGATACTGTAAGTAAAACAAAACATCATCACACTGTGCATAACGGTGCGAGTCTTTGCTAAGGTAATCGATAGGAATGTGGGACGCCTTTTAGCGATCGTATCGATGGATCGATAGCTACCGCGATGCCCACGGTTGCAATCGAGGTTTTGGCGCAAGCGAAGCCTCTGTGTTCTTGGAAATTGTCGAGTTAACGGTAGTGTTTAATTGACGAGAGCGCGATTAAACTGGACCGCAGAATGAAGCTGAGCACGGACGCGCACTCTGAGATCGAGGGCGACGCTGCCCACGGCAATGTCCTGTGCAACTCCGCGTCCGATTCCCTGGCCGCCACCGACGAAGTGGCTGCGGGCAACGACGAGTCGGCGGCCACCGAAGGCGATGATGTTGAAATACCGATGGACACCAACAACAGTACTCCGGTTCGACTGCTGGACAAGTCCGGCCAAGACCCCGGCCAGAACGGCGCAGAGCCCGCTGGGGAGGAGTCCGACCTGGAGAGTAAGCAGCAGACGCCAGTCCAAAAAAAGCAACAACAGCGTGTGTCCATGGTGAACAGTGAGTGTAACAATGGCGAAATATACCCTGCCTTATGCCGTCCATATGCTAATATATCTGCTTTTGTGTGTGCGCCTGTGTGTGCTGCTTTAGGGAAACGAGATCTTATCAACTTGCAGTCGGCGCTGAGCCCCAAATATATTGGCTATGCCAATGCCAACTCACCCACGCCGCTTTCCGATTCCGATGACACAATACGCACGACGAGGCGACGCGTTAACCAAGCGGCGGCACTGAACAACAACAGCAGTGCTGGCGACACCCTGGCCCATGATAATGCGTCACCAAGGACCCCCGGGGGAGGAGGAGGTGGTGGAGACGATAGCGCTAATCAGCTGCCCAGCAAGACCTACATGAGCCCTATCGAAAAGCTGCTAATCAAGAACGGCGCCAGTTCGCCCAACAGCACCGGTTTCGAGACGGGCTCCGAGGACCTGGTCATACGGCCACTCGTTCGCAAACACGTAAAGCGCAAAATTAAGAGAGTGTCGAAGGCGAAAGTGTCCCTCGAACTGGAGGAGGAAAACCAGCAAGGGGTTGACGAAAAGTCAGTGAAAACGGAGCCAATAGATGAGGAAGTTGACCAGGCAGCAGAAGAAGCCCCAAATCAAGTGGCTGAAACTACCGCGATCTCCATTAAACCAGAGACTGAGGCTGAGCACAAAGCAGCCGTAGATGTTCATATAAAGCAAGAGGATACTATCAGCTTAGATATAGTTAGGAATCCAGTAGAGAGCACTTTCATGGTTATCACTGAAGAGCCGAAAGAACTGGAAAAAAGTACCTCCTCCACGGAGGTGGATCTGAAATCTCCACCCGACTTGAGCTCCACGGCACTCGCCACATCCATCAAATCCCCCTCCTCTGTGAGCATCGATAGCGCCAAAGGCCTGTCCATAGTCACTGATCCCGGTTGGCCCATCTACCAAGCTGGTGATCTGTTTTGGGGCAAGGTCTTCTCGTACTGCTTCTGGCCCTGCATGGTGTGTCCGGATCCGCTTGGCCAGATTGTGGGCAACATGCCGAGCCATGCTCAGCGCTCATTCCTTGACAACGCCAACGTTCCCATTCAAGTGCATGTGCGCTTCTTCGCCGACAACGGACGCCGCAACTGGATTAAGACGGAGAATCTGCTGACCTTTGCCGGACTGAAGGCTTTCGAAGATATGCGCGAGGAATTGCGAATCAAGCATGGACCGAAGAGCGCCAAGTACCGTCAGATGGTGCCCAAGCGGACAAAGGTTGTCATCTGGCGACAGGCCATCGAAGAGGCGCAAGCTATGACCCAGATCCCGTACTCCGATCGCCTCGAAAAATTCTACCAGACGTACGAGAACGTTGTGTAAGTAGATCAAACCTCGCTTTCCCTATTATCACAGAGAATACAATAAATATGGTTTAACTTTTCAGCACTCCCAATAGACAAAAACGCAACCGTACCAAGTATATGATGCAGGACACTTCTGACGTGGGCAGCAGCCTGTACGACTCCACGGACAACCTGCACAACAAGCAAGGCACACAGTTGCTGGCCGTGAAGCGAGAACGCTCGGAGTCGCCCTTTAGTCCGGCCTTCTCCCCCATAAAGAGGAAGAACGAAAAGCGGGCCAAGCGCCGCAAACTGAGCAATGGCACCGAAGCGGATACTGGTAGCAACAGCTTGGCGGAAATTCTTTCACAGACCATAACAACTGTTGACAGCTCCGTTTCTGAGAATCCCGAGTTCAGACAGCTCTTGTCTGCCATCATGGAATATGTAATGATGAACCGGTCAGATGAAAAAGTAGAGAGCCTTCTGGTCTCCGTGGTCAGCAATATCTGGACCCTGAGGCAACTCCAGTTGCGCGAGCTAGAGCGCGACTTGTTCAGCGGGAAAATTGACGAGCCTTTGGGCTCGTCGGTGGTTGGTCGTGGCAGCGGTGTTGGCACTGTCAAGCGACTCTCGAATCGCCTTATGACCTTGATGGTGCGCCGTAGCATGACTCCTGTAGTGACACCAAGTACAACGCCCGCACCATCGGAGCCAGATCGTCGCCTTTCCGAGGCGCCGAAGTCCAAGAAGCCCGTCAACCGGCCCATCGAGGAAGTAATTGAAGACATCTTGCAGCTGGACAGCAAGTATCTCTTCCGTGGGCTTAGCCGCGATCCCATATGCAAATATTGTTACCAGGCGGGATCCGATCTTGTGCGCTGCTCGCGCACCTGCTCGAGCTGGCTGCATGCCGACTGCCTGGAACGAAAGGAGACAGGAGCTCCGATGCCCAAAATAGGCAGTCGAAAGGCTCTGGTCATTTCACCCACATCGAAATCTCCCAGTCCCGATGAGGAGCATGTAACAGCCGACGCCAAGGAAGTTGGTGCCGTTGGTACCTCACTGGTGTGCCATGAGTGCAATGTGGGCGAACCGGAAGGCTGTGTCATTTGCCACCAAGTTGAATCGCCAGCTGTTCCCAGCACTCCCCGGAAGGAGGATGCACCATCGCACACGCCAATCGAAGATAAGCTCCTGACATGCAGCCAGCCTGTGTGTGGCAAGCGGTTTCACACGAGTTGCTGCAAATATTGGCCGCAGGCGAGCAGCAGCAAACATTCGGCACGTTGCCCACGGCACGTGTGCCACACATGCGTCTCCAACGATCCCAGCGGCAGGTTCCAGCAGCTGGGCAGCTCCAAACTGGCCAAGTGCGTTCGCTGCCCGGCCACCTATCACCAGGACTCGCATTGCATTCCAGCCGGCACCCAGATGCTCAACGCCACCAACATAATCTGTCCGCGGCACAACATCGCCAAGGCCGATGCCCACGTCAATGTTCTGTGGTGCTACATCTGCGTCAAAGGCGGCGAATTGGTATGCTGCGAAACGTGCCCCATTGCTGTGCACGCCCACTGCCGGAATATTCCCATCAAGACCAACGAGAACTACATCTGCGAGGAGTGCGAGAGCGGTCGTCTGCCGCTGTACGGCGAGATAGTGTGGGCGAAGTTCAACAACTTCCGCTGGTGGCCGGCCATCATCCTGCCGCCCACTGAGGTGCCCAGCAATATACTTAAGAAGGCTCACGGCGAAAATGACTTTGTGGTGCGATTCTTTGGCACACACGATCATGGTTGGATTTCGCGACGTCGCGTTTACCTCTACATCGAGGGGGATACGGGCGATGGACATAAGACCAAGTCGCAGCTGTTTCGTAACTACACGACCGGCGTGGAAGAGGCGTCGCGCTTCCTTACGATCATTAAAGCCCGCCGGCAGGAACAGGCCATGGGACGCCAGAGTGGTATTAAGCTCCATCCGCCTCCATATGTGAAAATCAAGACCAACAAGGCGGTGCCACCGTTGCGATTCTCGCAGAATCTAGAGGATTTGAGTACTTGTAACTGCCTGCCGGTGGACGAGCATCCCTGTGGCCCGGAGGCTGGCTGCCTCAACCGCATGCTGTTCAATGAATGCAATCCGGAATACTGCAAGGCTGGCAGTCTTTGCGAGAATCGAATGTTTGAGCAACGCAAGTCGCCACGTCTGGAGGTGGTCTACATGAACGAGCGGGGATTTGGGCTCGTCAACCGTGAGCCCATAGCCGCGGGCGACTTTGTCATCGAGTACGTGGGCGAGGTGATCAATCATGCCGAGTTCCAGCGGCGCATGGAGCAGAAGCAGCGGGATCGCGACGAGAACTACTACTTCTTGGGCGTGGAAAAGGACTTTATAATCGATGCGGGACCGAAGGGCAACTTGGCTCGCTTCATGAACCATTCGTGCGAGCCCAACTGCGAGACCCAGAAGTGGACCGTCAATTGCATCCATCGTGTGGGCATATTTGCAATCAAAGACATTCCAGTGGTACGTTCAAGTGGCACTGATCACATGGTGATGGTATAACTGATCAAACTGCCCTTTTCAGAACACGGAGCTCACCTTCAACTACTTGTGGGACGACTTAATGAACAACAGTAAGAAGGCCTGCTTCTGCGGAGCAAAGCGCTGTTCCGGCGAGATCGGCGGCAAACTCAAGGATGATGCAATTAAGGTGAGCTGTTCAAGAAACACCCAATTTATGGAGTTATAAACCTATTCTCCTTTTAAAGGCCCATGCCAAGTTGAAGCAGATGCGACGGGCAAAAGCACCCACCGTTCGTATCCATGTGAAGCCCAAGAAGACTCCCAAGGTGAAACACATAAGTGCGGACGATGAGCCAATGGATGCGAAGGACGAGTAATGGATGCCAATTAGATAGGAAGAACATTTTTTAACATTACATTTTTGTTGTATTATGAAGGAATATTTTTAACTCTCACCACATGTATTTATTTCCTAAAAGTTATGACGTATGTTTTTTAGAGACAATCTAGTGGAGATTGCGCTGCGCAGATGGATGTTGTGAAAATAAAGTGAGACGATTATTTTGTAAGATGTTCTATTATAAAGTTATGAAGTTTAATCAATCAGTTCAGTACAGTTGATATTGTTTTCGTTTGTCCTGCCGCACAGAGGCCGCATATAAAAAAGGTTTTTAAATTATACATTAGAAATTTGTTCATATTTCACTGTTTGTCGCTTAGTTACAGTAAAGCTAGCACTTTGGCATATATAAACTCGTATGACTATAAAACTAGACATAGCTAAGTCTAAGATCTAGGAGTACGCACTTTAAACTTAAGTGGATATGCACTATACAAGGATAAAACATGAATGCCAAAAATAAAGTGAGCGCCCATTTTTAAGGCGTTACACTGAAGTAGCCCGAGTTGAATTTTGGTACAATTGCGTCGATCTTCTTCACGATCGAGTTGAGTGACTCACGAGACATCTCGTAGAGCGTGTTGAGTGAGATCAGGCGCATGCCCTGCTGGTTGCACACCTCGATCACAGACCATTTCTCCAACAGCTTCAGGCAGTTGCGCACGGAGTCGGTTGATATGCTTTCGGCTGAAAGTGAGTTTGGGGTTGCATTAGGTGTAACTATTGATGCATAAAGCGCCACTTACCATAGATGCAGCTGCCGCGCTTGACCTTGATGCTCAGATCGTTGATCACAAAGCTTATAAATTCAGACTCCAGCATGGAGTTCTTGTGCAGTATTTGCAGGGACTGCGCCACCGTCACATACGTCCAGGCGAAGGGCGCCAGCACCTCGCAAATGTAGCGCTGCTGCGCCGGGGTTTCGCTGGCGAAAAGCAGCTTGGGCTCATCCGCCTCGCCAGCGCGCACGTCGTCGTAGTCGTCTTCGTCCAGGCAGTCGGCCAGGGCGTTGGCCAAGCGCCTGCCCTCAACGCCATTCGGCAAATCGTCGTGCAGCTATGGAGCATTGAAATTAGATTATACTCAAATGGCAAGAAAGGCGAAGTTTAATATACGCTACCTCTTCGGTCAAAACGCAACCACTAATCAAGAGGTCGTCCAACTGCTGGTACAGCAAATTCTCCAGCACCTTCGTCGGTTTGTTCAGAATAAATTCGTAGCGATAGATCTGGCAGTTTTCCAGCGCGGTGTCTATCAGCTTTTTGCGCGACACGGCGGCGTCTTTCTTATTCTCCGTTTCCGGAAGCAGTGAGTGGAAGGTGGTCAACAATATCGAGCTGAGGGCAAAGTGCGGTGTCAGCATGTTTGAGTAGTAGGCCAGCTCAATAAAGCTTTCCACTGAATTCACAGGCTTAATCACCAAACGCCCGTTCTCATCCCGAGTGCGAGTCACAAGACCTAAACAATTAAAACTAAATTAGCCAGGATGTCAGAGGAGAAAAAACGACGGTCGGCCTACCTGAGCCGAGTAGGTCACAGGCATATGCCACAATCTGCGAGGATTCCCCGGAAAAACCGATGTCCTTGCAGCTCGACAGCGAGTTTCGCAAGTCGTCCAGAGCCTCCGACAGAATCTGCTCCTCGACACCGTTCCTAAAGCGGGTGAGCAGCAAAAAGGCTATCGCATTGGTGGACATCACAGAGGTGGCTGCGGCGCAGTCAAAGACCACCTGGCGCGAGATGCTTTCGATGAGATTGCGGTGCTCCTCGCACACAACATCGGTGCCGTACAAGGAAGAGGTGGACTGATTGTGCTGTAGCACCCTGTCATAAGAGTGTATACATATATATTAATATTCCGAACCATATTCAATCACATAAGAAACATATCAAATCATCTTCGGCAGCCTACCTGGCAGATGGCTTGTAGACCTTGGCAATGTTTCCATCCTCTCGGGTTATCTTGTACGAATTGACCAGCTCACGTATCGAGTAGGGCTCGTTAAAGTCGATGCGCATGAGGCCGTAGTTCGATTTCAGGGCCGTCCAAATGCCCGAAATGGCCTTGCCGAATGACTCGGGTATCTTCTTCTCGCCCTTCTGTTCGCGCACAAAGTTCCCGTCGACGAGGCGCTCGTAGTTCACGGAAACTGGTACTAGGAGTGCGTCCGGTATGCTGCCGTCCATGAAGGCGTTTACAATCACAGAGAGTATGCCGCCCTTTGGCATGCACGGCTTGCCAGTGCGCGTTCGTCCGCCCTCGATGAAGAACTCAACGTTGTGGCCCTGCTTCAAGGCGTGGGTCAGATACAGGTGTAGAGCAGCGCGATAGAGCACGTCCTTCTTGCCCTCCACAGGATCAATCTTGCGTTTGATGAAGAAAGCACCCAAACCACGTAAGAGCCCACCAAAGACCGGAATTTGCAGGTTGTTGCCAGCGGCTACCAGCGGACAGCGTATATCGTTGTTCGTGAGTATCCATGTGATCAAGAGGTAGTCCAAATGGCTGCGATGCAGCGGCACAAAGATCAGCGGAGTGCCCGGCGAACGCTCTGTGGCTGTTTTGAGCATCTCGATCTGCTTCGTGTTCGTAACGACGCCGGAGAGGAAGCAGGGCAGCAACTTGTGCAGGATCCAGGAAGTGAAGGCCAACATGCCATTGTTCAGAGTGGAGCCCATGTCCTTCAGTATGCTAATGGCGCGCTGCTCCTGCTTACGCAGAATGGCCTGATAGGATATGCCCCTCGTCTCGTCCTCCTCCTCCTGCGCCTCCTGATCTCCACTAGCACTGCGCGTGAGCAGACGGTGACCATTTTTAGCATATCTCTGCTCCCGCAGCGTCTGCTCGGCGGCCTGTTTAATGGCATGCTTCAGTACAGCATCATTGTGCACGATCTCGGTGACCTAAGGGGATGCAGTTCAAGGTGAGTACATGTTTAATGAGCTTTAAGGGGTCACCCACCTGTCGGTACTCGAACTTCTCGCTGCGCACCACCTGGGCTACATATGGGAAGAGCACGCCCCAGTCGAACAGTTTCTTAAAAGGCTTCTGACCCGAATGCGGGGTCAGCTCCAACATATTCTGCGTCCCAATGCCATGAGCCACCGAGTTCTGCGTCTTGGGCTCCTGTAATGAAACGATCGGAACAATTGTGTGATTGTGATGCAACTAGCGTACATATAGACGTCTTGCAGGCGGGTCAATTGGTACCTCGAACCAGCCGCGAGCGTGAAACTCCTCCAGGGGCATTATAGACAAGAGATTCTACTGTTCTACAGCACTTTCAAATTGTAAGTTTAGAATTTACGCATTTCCATGCGCCCGGCTTTTTTTGCAGGAAATCGACGGCCGATAGGTCCTGCTCAGCTTTCAGGACTGTTATCGATTGGCAGGATGAGGTGGCAACGCCACGAGTATTTAATTTAAAATAGTGCAATTTTTTAAAAAAACCTTTTTTTGAACATTTAAATTTAGTTGAAAAATGTATTTGTAATTTAAAATTTTAAGAATCAATGTTATGATGGTAAATATTTTCATTTTTTGCCAAATATATTAATCACTCTGCGGACTTTGACTGAATTGCAATACGGATACGGTATTTACAATTCATTGAGTGGAAATGTTTGCTTATCTGCGATACTAGACACTCCCTGCAATTGCGTCACGGCGTGTACTACGTAGTGGGGTTAACTTTAATGGAGGATGGGTGCTTGATAGGCGGGGAAACTTACATTGGATGATCGCAAAGTGACCAGGAGATCGCTGCGTATGGTGTTGATCTTGCTGAGGTAGCTCGTCCGGTAGCTCAGATTCAGATTGGGAAACAGGCCAGCGATGATTACCGGTGCCCTGCAATCGTAATCGGATGAATAGGGATGGCGTTACAATCAATCATTATTAATAAATAAAATAAAGTAGCGCCAACGCGGGTGGTGCTGCAATCAAATCAGGAGCACGCAATTAACAACACAACACCTCTTCGATTATTATTCGGCTACTTGAGCGGTCTACAGTCCAACTTCGCCAGGGTTCATTAGCCCAACGCAGTCATCAGCGGGTATATATTTTTATACGGAAAGTCGTGTATGTTTTTGAGTAGTGCCGCTATTGATAAGTGTTTAGTTGTTCATAAAATATGGCGCAGAACTGAACTTTGAGCGTGCTTTGTATGGTTTTTATACATACAATAGTATCATCATATTCGCTTGAAAATCAGCTGACATGTTCAGAGGTTAAACATTTGTTCGCTACTGTTTAAAGTTTTTTTTACATATGTTTCTCAAATGCTATACGATGAATATTTTGAATTCCAAATATAATTCTAACTTATTTGAACAATAAAGGGAGTGGTTAACGGGCTCTTAATCTTTAGGTGAACTTGAAACCATACTTCAACTATCAAAACCAGACGGATGCCTAATTAAATCAAAAATAATTTCATCAGCTGTCGCTTTTACGTTCGCATTACGTTAAAAAGCACGTTTTCCTCTCATCAAGTTTTTATATACCCCAATCTGTTTACGCTGAATTATTTTGTCACGGAACCTTTTCTTGATTAGACGACTTACTCGATTGTAAAGAGAATACTTAAACGAATTCCACCATTTATACGCTTAAGAAAATAAATTTATTGAATTTTGGAATCGAAAGCCAAATTCGTATAGTTATGATGCCAAAACTAAACAATGAAACAAAGAAGTCTGTATTTCCTGCGCCTTTCAAAGCAATAAGTTCATTATAAGGAGTGTACACTGCATTTCAATTAGGGGTCAGTGCTGCCAGACGCGCAGCCACCGGAGTGGCCAGACTGGAAAGGATAAAACCCGTTAGATTAAAGACGCTCCAAAGCAGCTGAATAAAGTTCAACAAACTCTTAGTTTGCAAACAATTGGTTTTTCGAATGTTTCGAATCCACTGCAACAAGTGCTATCGACGCCGCAACGTCGAGCCATCAACGATCTTCCACATGACCCAGTGCCAACACGTCCTGTGCGCCTCCTGTCTGAGCGAATCCTCGACAGAAAAGAAGTGCCCATTGTGCAAGCGGGATCTGCGAGCAATTCCGATCGACAGAAACTTGCCTGCAAACGTGGCCCACTACTTTGAGGATCCGCTTCGATTCCAGCAGCTCTACCGCAAGATCAGCAAGTTTCAGGCCGACCAGCGGGCATCGGACAACCTGGGATTCTATCGCCAGATGCAGGAGCACGAGAAGAACGAGAGCCGCCTAAAGGGCTTCTGCAAGATGGAGGCGCAGTTCAACCAGCAGATCCAAAAGGAGAAGGAACGGATCGTCGAACTTCGCGCCTACATAAAGTACCACGAGGAGGAGGGTCTCAAGAAGTGGCCACACACGGGAGATGAGAAGCCCTGGAGTAACCAGGCACGTCGCCTGCGGCCCAGGACACCCTCTGTGACCACATCGGATAATACCCAGTCGGATGAGCATATGACGACGTTCTGCCTGGACTCGGACATGGATTGCCTTGAAGAGGACGAAACCCACCGATCCGACAAGAAAACCTTCAACGGGAATATCAAAGATTTTCAAATATAATCACATCTCTCCACAAGTTTTCCTTAACTACGATTAGAATATTAAGATCAATATTTAACCATTATAGTGTAAGTAATATCAAAATAGGTTCCAGGAGAACTTAAAGCAGAGATCGATGAGACTACAGCATAAATTTAAATCCAGTATAAGCAATATTTTCGCTAATCTTAGAGTGGACTTCACAATCATCTCGAGCTGTGGAAAATTTATTTTTTAGAGGTCTAGGACAAGTGGATCACCACTTTGGATTATTACTTTACTTTTATTGCCCACCGATACGAGATGAATGCCACGCTTTCTTTGTGACCCCCAAGCTGGTCGAAATCCAGCGAGATTGCGAGAATAGCCATTGTGCAATCTTAATCAGATAATTGGGTACGAATTTAACAGCGACAATCGTTCCGATAATTGTTGCCAAGAATGATTTGCGGGCGAAATGTGGGTGGGGGATTCGTTGGTTATCACTGCGAGTGCACCATCGCCAATTGCGCCTCGCAAAGAGAGTACTCGATGGGCAGTGGGCGGCAGGAGGGAGGGGAGCTGCTGGGGGCGGGAGAAAGTGTTTGTGCCGGAGCAAACAACACTATTGACGCCCGGGTGACGTCAATCGGTGACCAATGACCAATGACCCAACGCAGCCTCCCCAGTGCCAGTTAGCACGTGGACGATAGGCGGAAGCCTAGCAATTTGCATTCTACGGAGGGCCAACTGGACAAAGGGGCATTGTGAGTCATGGCCAATGGAGCAACCACCTGTTGTGCGCTCGAAACCAAAACAAAACATAACTACAGTGGAGCATCGACAAAGAAAACAACTATGTATGCATATCTTTAACTGTTGGTTCGTTTCATCGCACCGATGGAAATAAGTTGATTTTTTTAAAAAAAATGGGAATACAAAGTATTTCTAATCACGAAAGTTTATTATCTGTGTGTTCGTTATTGATTATAGAACTATAAGTAAAATCATCGAAGAAAGCTTAAAATATCAGTTCTTTATCTCATCTAACCTTTGTTTAAACAAATATTTTATCAGCTAATCGAAATCATATATGTGCACTAATCTATAGAAAATATAAAAATAATTGATTAGCGACGCGCTGGGCAAAGTTCAGGACGGTCGTCAACATGATGATGATTATGCTGCGCCCTTGACGTGGACTGGCTCCGCGCGCTAGTGCTACTAGTCAGTCACTAGTGATGCTCCGGCATCAGCCGGCGGGCAAGTGATCGGAAGTGGTCTCGGAAACGTACCGAACCCGACGATTAAACGCGACTAATCAGACGCGTGAGTGACCCTTTGGTGGCAGCGGCCACAACTACTGCGGTGGCAAAAAAAAATATAAATGGTATTGCGTTCTACCCAATATAACCAGACATCGGTCGCGACCCGCACATAGAAAATATCGTATGATCCGAGCTTTCAGATTTTGCGCGAGATAGTAGCATCTACACTTTTTTTTGGCAAGAAATCCAGCGAGATTGCGAGAATAGCCATTGTGCAATCTTAATCAGATAATTGGGTACGAATTTAACAGCGACAATCGTTCCGATAATTGTTGCCAAGAATGATTTGCGGGCGAAATGTGGGTGGGGGATTCGTTGGTTATCACTGCGAGTGCACCATCGCCAATTGCGCCTCGCAAAGAGAGTACTCGATGGGCAGTGGGCGGCAGGAGGGAGGGGAGCTGCTGGGGGCGGGAGAAAGTGTTTGTGCCGGAGCAAACAACATTATTGACGCCCGGGTGACGTCAATCGGTGACCAATGACCCAACGCAGCCTCCCCAGTGCCAGTTAGCACGTGGACGATAGGCGGAAGCCTAGCAATTTGCATTCTACGGAGGGCCAACTGCACAAAGGTGCATTGTGAGTCATGGCCAATGGAGCAACCACCTGTTGTGCGCTCGAAACCAAAACAAAACATAACTACAGTGGAGCATCGACAAAGAAAACAACTATGTATGCATATCTTTAACTGTTGGTTCGTTTCTTCGCACCGATGGAAATAAGTTGATTTTGTTTAAAAAAATGGGAATACAAAGTATTTCTAATCACGAAAGTTTATTATCTGTGTGTTCGTTATTGATTATAGAACTATAAGTAAAATCATCGGAGAAAGCTTAAAATATGAGTTCTGTATCTCATCTAACCTTTGTTTAAACAAATATTTTATCAGCTAATCGAAATCATATATGTGCACTAATCTATAGAAAATATAAAAATAATTGATTTGATACATTGTTTTTGTTCATAAACTGGATCTTTGAACTTTGAGGAGCGCAATCCAGCTTTTCATGACATTAATATGCAATTAAAGTAATCTAGACCGTAAAAGTTTAAGCCAAAACAACAGCCCATGTCGATAAGATATGAAAACCCACTGAAACTAGGGGAAAACTTTCGAACTGTGGACTTGCGACCTATGTAGCCAGGTCCCACTGTGCTTCATTTAGCATGCATTGGATAAACTGCGAGTGCGCCTCTAAAAATAACGGCGCTTCTTACTCGCCAGCATTACTTGAACTTGGAGGTTGGGGCGATACACACACTACCCACAGCACCTACACCAACCAAAACACTAGGTGGCTTATGGGATTTATTTGGGTTCCATCTGCGCCCATTTGCACTCACCTCGTTTTGGCGAATATGTAGTAGACAATAAGGGCAACTGATGCAATCTCGATGCCGCCGAGCAAAGAAATCTCGGCGACGCGCTGGGCAAAGTTCAGGACGGTCGTCAACATGATGATGATTATGCTGCGCCCTTGACGTGGACTGGCTCCGCGCGCTAGTGCTACTAGTCAGTCAGTAGTGATGCTCCGGCATCAGCCGGCGGGTAAGTGATCGGAAGTGGTCTCGGAAACGTACCGAACCCGACGATTAAACGCGACTATTCAGACGCGAGAGTGACCCTTTGGTGGCAGCGGCCACAACTACTGCGGTGGCAAAAAAAATATAAATGTTGTTGATGAAAAATGGTGGAGGAGATGATGGCCGCTCCGCTCCAGCGTTCTCTCTGCGGGATGCCGATGCCGCTCTCGCTCTCCTGGCCGATCGGTGGTGGCTATATGGTATTGCGTTCTACCCAATATAACCAGACATCGGTCGCGACCCGCACATAGAAAATATCGTATGATCCGAGCTTTCAGATTTTGCGCGAGATAGTAGCATCTACACTTTTTTTGGCAAGCTATACAATAAAGTGGGCTTGGAACCGGTTTACCGACAGCTACCTACTATGCTATGGTGCCGTCGCGAAATTACATCGAATAATTCAATCAAAAATATATATCCTTTGTTTCCCAGCCTTTTATTCGCCGCACAAAAGGGATTCTGTTCACACCGTATACTCAGAACCGCGCCAGTCGACCGTTCGCAGTGGAATAAGAGCGGCGACGACGCTCGACGCTTAATTAAATGCCAATTAACGTGTGACAATAAGTATATGTGCGGCCCATGGATGTGCGAACGTGTACGAAGACCAAGATCGGCATCGCCATCGGCGGCAGCACGACGGGCGATAACGAAAGCTACAGCCGCCGCCAGATACAGATGCAGATGCCATGCCGCTGTTATCAGCGCGAGCGGGAGAATGATAAGGGATCGCTCTGCGCGGCAGGCAAGACGACCAAAAAGAGAGCCAACTGAATGATGTGCCTAAGACTAAGAGTTTAATGAGCATTACTGTCGCGCACTCTATGTATTATGAATAAAATTCATAGAACTTTTGTGGTTTATTATAATATAAAAGTGTGTCAGCTCTACTCGGGGGAAAGTAAGTTTACTTCTTGGCCGCTGGCTTCTTGGCGGCGACCTTCTTCTTGCGGGCGGCCAGCAGTTTGGCGCGATTGGCCGCAGCCTTGGTGGCCACATTGGCGAAGTGCGACTTGGCCAGGTCGACGTTCTGCTTCTTGGCCTTGGCCAGCACCTTGGCCACGGTGCGCTTCTCGGCGGCGAGGGCGGCACGACGCTTAAGGACCTCGGCGTAGGGGTTCAGCTTGATCAGCTGGCGCACGTTGGTCAGGGGGTTCAGGCGGCGCACGCTGCGGAACACACGCTTGCGGGGATCGCGCAACACCTTGCGGATCTCCTCGGACTTGAGCAGACGCGACAGATCGGTGTTGGCCATCTTGGGCTGGGGCAGGTTGTAGCCCTTCTTCAAGGTGGACGGCTTCTTCCAGGTGCCGAACAGATCGTTCAGGCGGGCGAAAGCCGACTCGGTCCAGATGACGAAGCGACCGACATGACCGCCGGGGGCCAGCTTCAGCAGATTGAGCTTGTCCACGTTGATGGTCTCAATGCCGGGGATGTTGCGGAAGGCCTGGCGCAGACCCTCGTCCTTGTCGTAGACCACCAGGGGACCACGGCGAGCGATGCGGCGACGGTCGCGCATGGTACCACGGCCAGCACGGAAGCGCTGCGACTTGTACACCTGTGAAATGAATGCGCAAAAAGTTGATGGTGAGTATGTATTTTCCGGGAATTAGGAAATTTGAGTAGTTGAATACTACAGCTGTTGCTCTTCCGTTACCACGATGGAAGCCGTGAATCAAATTTCAATCGTAACGCCAAGAAGAGCATTTTATCTGACAACGCAGGAGATCGTTGCAAGCATCTGACCACCAGTAGAGTAGCCAGTTGTTTGCACGCTGCCGAGTTTTAAGATCTAGGAAGCATCCGAAAAGTAGGAAGCCAATAAAAAATTATAACCTAGCCATTTAAACATCACAACTCCACGTTTTGTTGGATGAATATGTTGAAGGTGATAGACGCAAGGTTAATGTATATAAACATATAACATTCTTTGAATTAAGTTCCTTATAGGTGTACAAGGTTACCCACCTTCTGGATGTCAGCCCAGATCTTCAGGCGACGCAGGAAGATGACAGCCTGCTTGGTCTTCTGGACCTTCTGCACCTCATCGGACACGACCAGGGGGAACTCGGAGACGCCGTCGATGACATGGCCCTTGGACTGGACCAGAGCGGGCACTCCGGAGGCGGCGATAGCCGACACCAGGGCGTACCGACGCTGGTTGACATTCACCTTGCGGTGCCAGCGACGGAAGGTCTTGGTGGGGGCGAACATGCGTCCACCACGGCACATGTTGCCGAAGGCTCCCTGGCCGGAACGGTGGGTACCGCCACCACGCACACGGGGAATACGGGCCACAGCGCGTCCGGTACCCCAGGACTCGGCGGAGGTCTGGTGACCTGCAAACAGGAATTCAAACTGGTTAGACTCACACGAAAGCGGAGTTATTCACAGATTACTCACCAGCCAGCTCGCTGACGGCGTAGGCCTGTCGGTTGTTGCGGCGGAGCAGTTGGTGAACCTCGTTGACCACATCCGGACGGATGGGCGCCTTGAACACTGCCGGCAGGCAGATGTTCTTGCCCTTGGCTGGCTCGTTCTTTTCCGTGTACACGGAGACCAATGGCCTGGCGTTGCCTAAGCTCTGAAAATTGACATGGTATTCGGGTTTAGTTCACTGATCATCTCTCATCACAAAAAACAACAACCGCATTTCGCCATCGCCGCACATTCCAAACACGTGGAGGTTAGGGCGACACTTTTGCACTATTTTCGCGTCGTTTCGTGTGTTAAATCCAAGGTTTTTGAGTCTGCGGTGGTTGCGGAGTGCCTTGGGCTTCGTTTCTCACCATTTTCGTTGATTTTCAAACCCAATGAAAGGTGCTATATATTCTGCAAACGCAGATACCGTCCTCTTTTTATTAAGAAGAACGAAGAAAGAAAGAGAGCTGCCGGAAATGGCTGCCAATCGCGTTCCAGGCTCATGGTTGCATTCGCTAACAGCGGCAAGTGTCACGCTAACAGGGCTGCTTTGGCGCTGTCCCACACTTTTAGCTATTTTTCTATCTGTAAGAGGAGATTTGGTTAATTATTAATTAAAATATAATATATAAAACCTAAATTTAAACTTATCAATAACTTATTTTGTATTTTTAAAGAACAAAAATATAATTTATATATTTTTTTTATAAAATCAAACAGTACAGAATATTAAATTAAAACATTCTTTTTTAAAAACTAGCTTTGACAATTTTTGTTGGTAAGAAAACAGCGCTTAATTTCTTGCTTAAACTTTTATGTATCTGTTAATATATTATTTATTATTTATTATAATATTATTTAGTAAGTATTAATCAATTAATTATTATTAATTAACAGCATTCTGTTATCAGTTTATATAGCTATAAAATAGCTAAATCTACCCCACTAGTGCGAAGCGGCAATTGTTTTTGTTTACATACGAAAAAAACAGTCTTAAAAACTTGCAAATTAATAAGAAATAATGGCTGGCGAAGTTATTGTGGATGCCCTGCCCTACATAGATCACGGATATGACGATGTGGGCGTGCGGGAATCGGTAAATATACGGATAATCATTGTGCACGTTGAAACTGTCTCTGAAATGGCATCTTGTTAATCCAAAGGCACTTGCCATGGTGGAGGAGGAATGCCGGCGCTATAGGCCCACCAAGAATTACCTGGACCATCTGCCACTGCCCGCCAGCTCGCCCTTTGAGACTCCCCTGATG
The DNA here is from genome assembly GCF_004382195.2 of Drosophila sechellia. NCBI lineage: Eukaryota > Metazoa > Arthropoda > Insecta > Diptera > Drosophilidae > Drosophila > Drosophila sechellia. The sequence continues at coordinate 26,391,605 of NC_045952.1, read as the reverse complement.
GCCAACGAGTTCGAGCGCATCCAGAACCGGGTGCCCATGGAGACGCTCTCCATGAAGCGCTACGAACTGCCACCGCCGCCATCGGGCAAACTATCCGAGGTGTCCGCCTGGCAGGAGGCCATCGAGAACTCGATGGCCCAGCTGGAGCACCAGTGGGTGCGCTCCCTCAACCTGGAGCTGATGCTCGACTACGGCACGGAGGCATGGAAGTCATACCTGGAGGTCTTCACCGCCATGCAGGCGAAGGCGCAGCTCCAGCTGCAGCAACTGAAGAAGGACATCCAGGATGTCAACTGGCAGCGCAAGCAGGCGCAAACGCAGGCCGGCGAGCGACTGCGCTCCCTGGAGGCCCACTGGGTGCTGCTGGTCTCCAAGAACTACGAGATCGAGACGGAGTGCGTCGAGCTGGAGAAGATCGTCCATGCCGCCCGCCAGCATCTGCAGAGCATTGCCCCGCAGCCCAGCGCGAATGACACGGCTCCAACGCCGGAGCACACGAATGGGTTCGACCAGGACGACTTGGCCGAGAGCAACGGCAGTACCTCCAGCAATCCGGATCCAAGCCAACCTGGCGATGATGGAGCAGATGCCGATGGTGACAGCAAGGAGGAGGACAAACCCGAGGCCCAGGAAGAATCCTCCAATGGGTCAACGTAGATTTAGTACACTGAGCGAAAGCATGAAGCAAGTCAAAGGAAAAATTACGACTGTAACTAAATATAAAGGATATTAAACAAAACAGCTACAAATCTAAGATTTATATTTATTTTTCAAAATCGGTGCATAGATTTTTATATTTTATATCAGTTTGGTAGTGTTGTAAGTTTTTTATACGAAGAATAGCATTTTTCAATGTTGCAACTACGGTCACACCAATTGGATGTTTACATGTTTCGTTTACGAATTAAGTAAAACAAATATAAATAAATACAGAAACAACTAAGGATGGCCCACTACAAAGGTGCCGCCAGCGAGGCGGGGCGTGCCGCCCAGCTGATGAAGAAACGGGAGATCCAGCAGCAGGAGATCGAGTTTCGCAAGAAGAAGATCGAGGAGGAGCTCAAGCTGGACAAGATTGAGAACAAGTTTGCCACCCATTACGATGCCGTGGAGCAGCAGCTCAAGTCCTCGACCATTGGTCTGGTCACCCTCGACGAGATGAAGGCCAAGCAGGAGGATATAGTGCGGGAACGGGAGAAGAAGCTCGCCCAGAAGAAGGACGAAAAGGATCGGGAGAAGCAGCGCGCCCTGGAGGCCATTCAGGCGGAGAAGAACAAGCAGAAGCGACAGATCCAGGCGCTGTCCTTTAACCTGGACGAAGACGAGGAGGAGGAGGAGGACGACGACGAGGATTGCGACAAAAGGCAGCTGAAGATTAAGCAGGAGGATCAGGCCAAGCCCAAATGGACGGAGATCAAGGAAGAGATTTTGCCCATAAAGAAGAAGAAGATATGCAAGAATCCCGACGTGGACACCTCCTTTCTGCCAGATCGCGAGCGCGAGGAGCAGGAGAACAGACTGCGCGAGCAGCTGCGCCAGGAATGGGTCATGCAGCAGGCGGAGCTGAAAGACGAGGACATCTCCATCACGTTCAGCTACTGGGATGGCTCCGGCCATCGCCGCAACGTGCTGATGAAGAAGGGCAACTCCATTTACCAGTTTCTGCAAAAGTGCCTGGAGCTGCTGCGCAAGGAGTTCATCGAACTGAAGACCGTAATGGCCGACCAGCTGATGTACGTCAAGGAGGATCTGATCCTGCCGCACCACTATTCCTTCTACGACTTCATCGTGACCAAGGCACGTGGCAAGTCCGGCCCGCTCTTCCAGTTTGACGTCCACGACGATGTGCGCATGATCAGCGACGCCTCCGTCGAGAAGGAGGAGTCCCATGCGGGAAAGGTGCTTCTCCGCTCCTGGTATGAGCGCAACAAGCACATCTTCCCAGCCAGCCGATGGGAGCCCTACGATCCCACCAAGTCCTACGACAAGTACACCATCAAGGACAAGGATAAGAGCAAAAAGTAGTGCTTTCGGCAGTTGTTGCCCGAATAATTGTACGAATAATAATGATGGGTTCAATACAACAAAACAAACAAAAAATAACTAAAAAATAACTGATTTTTTCATCAGATTTACAATCAGTTTAAATAAACTGATCAAAAAATGCCATACTTCTAGAAGAATTATTTCAAATGCTACTTTTACCAAAAACAAAGAAAAAATAACTAAAAAATAACTGATTTTTTCATCAGATTTACAATCAGTTTAAATAAACTGATCAAAAAATGCCATACTTCTCAGAAGAATACCCCTAATTATTTCAAATGCTACTTTTACCAAAACCAATTTAGCAGAGATTTTAGTTCATAAACACATCAGAATAATAGAACATTCAGTTAATCAGCACTTCGTATTGGTTGCAATGAAAAAAGAACTTTTAGATTTATATATTGTTTTTATTTTTAAATATTTTTGTAATACACCAACTGTGATAATAGTTATTCGAAAAAAGTCGGATATAGCGGGAAAATAGCTAGCCCGCCAGCACCAATAGCAACATTGAATTTTTTGCGCCAGCAAAATCCGCGTCTTTTTATAACAACCAAGCGTAAATTAGTAATAATAATAACTAATAAAATAAGTTCCAAGTAAAATGTAAATTCATGTTTGGGATAGGTATCGATTCACTGCCAACGAAATGTACCCTGCGCAACCGGCAAAGGTGGCGCCGGCCGTTCAACCGATATCCGCCGGAAAACGACCGCGCCAGGGCCCTGTCCGGATGAAGCCCATCTCTTTGCCCGTCTTCGAACTGCCGGAGTACTTGTGCGTGGAGACCAAGTGGGTGACACGCAAGTACGCGATAGAGAATGGCATTCCGGTGCAAGGACTGAATGAACCGATCACCAATGGAGACGCTACAGAGGCCGCCAAGAAATCACCAGAGCAGAGGAGACTCAGCGAGGTCACTGGAATGTTTATTACCGAGGTGACGGTGCCGCGCAGAGAGCGCGCCATTCAAACCGAGAAATCGGGCACTAAGGATGTGGGCGTTCAGTGCCGTCGGGATTCGGAGGAGTGGTATCTACCGGAGGAGCTGCCTAAGGATACCGGTTCTGAGACCTCCGATTCCGACGAATTTCTCACCTACGTGAGCGAGAACACATTCATATTTCCCAATGGCATGCTGGAGTGCGCGGTGTGCGGCGATGTGGCCAACACCTTGGTGGAGCACCGGGCCCACATGACCGTGCACCATGGACCTAGTGCTCTGTGCTTTCGCTGTGGTCAACGTCTGGACCACAAGAAACTATTGAAGCGTCACAGTCTGAGCTGTCCCGCTCTGGCGCCCAGAAAGTCATCAATGCTCTTTAAATGCCCACATCCACTCTGCAACAGCATGAGCCACTCAGAGATGCAGTTGCTCAAGCACCTGAAAAACCATAGCGGCAGGATGTGCTACAGATGTCTTCAGTGCAAGCGTTACTTTAAGACCACCACCTCTCTTTTCGTACACCGAAAAAAGGAGCAGAGTTGTGCCAAGGCGAAAGTGGTCGCCCTCTTTCGCAGACACAACGGGTTGCCCAATGGAAGAGGTGATCCCAGACGCTGCTCAGTTTGTTTGAAGCGTTTCAGCAGCGAGCGGGTATGCCTGCGGCACCGGAGACAGTGCATCCTCGGCCATTATAGACGGCTGTCCAAGGTCCTCGAGAAGGAGCTATGAACAGCATATACAAATCTTGACCTAGCTGGTATTTATTAGTATTTAGAAATCGATAACAATAAAACGAATAGATCCTACGAAGCCTGGACGCCGTGAGCCTTCTTCAGTCCCTGGAACAGCATTAGTTTCTCCCGGTTAACTTCCTTAAGCGTCTGCACCGCCAGCTCCAGTTGCACCTTCTTCAGCGCATGTTCACTGGCGATGTACTGCTCAATGAACTTCAGGCTGATCTCATCGGCGGCGAAATCGGGCTCCGTCTTGCCAATGGCCGTATGGATCTCCTGCTCAATGTTATGCTTATCGTCGTGTCGTCGGAAGACGCTCCTTAGCTCCGCCAGAGCACTTTCCGCCGGCGTGGGATGCAGTTTGCCCAGTTCGGTCAGCGTTGCCTGATACTCCACTGGGATGTTGTGTAGCTTGTAGCTCAGGGCAATCAGCTCCACGGCATTGTGCAGATAATCCCGACGGATCATGTCATACAGAAGGTCGTCGATGCAGCGGTGCCAGGCGTAGAAGAAGGCCATGGGTCCAAAGTGGCGGGTGGAGCGCAGAAGATCGAACTGCTTGGACTCGTTAAGATGCTCGAACACACGCGCTGAAATGTTGTGGAACTCCGGCTCATGTGGCTCGTACTGCACCAAGAGGCGATCCAGAATGAACTCGTACTTGTGCTCCGCCAGGCACTTGGCCAGCAGCTCCTCCAGCGCGAACATGCGTGGAGTATATGACTGGCGACCCTCCAGCGGGAAATACAACTGGTTCATGCGCTTCGTGGTATCCAGAGTGGCGTAGGCCAAGGTCCCGTCCGTATCCCGGACGATTACCTTGCGTTCCGACTGCCGTCGGCCGAAGGTGATGTCCGTGAATACGAACTTGGAGTTGGCGAAGTCCTTTAGCGCCGCATCCTTGGCTATCACCCGCTCCACATCCTTTTTGATCTGCACAATGGGTGGCATTTGCAGCATGTGCTGAGCCCGCACCACCAAGTCCTGGAACTCGTTGTCCAGCTGCTCGTTGCTCATGAACTTCGTTTCGCTGCTGTTGTCCGGCACCGTGCGCTTCCGATACACCTTGTCCAAGTTCAGTTGCGTCATGGACTGGAGCAGCCGCTGGGTTTCGGCATCCGTGAAGAGCGGCTGTGGATCCCGCTCGTACTGCAGGGCGGCGGGCTTGGTGGGCGCCGAGGACACCTGCCGGATGGCTTGGCGCACTCCTTGGAGGCCATTCAGCTGACGCAGACTCCGCAGCAGGTGCATTTTCAGTGAGTAAATCCGCAACAAAAATACACGAGACGAGTCCAGAAATTAGTTAGGGCAGCGCGGTGTTTTCCAACACTGCTTGCTAGTGATGAAAACGGGAAACTTATTAAATTTAATGCATTTATCTAATGTATGGGATAAAAACATTTTTTAGGCGCACATTTGTAATGCGCCTTTTTTTTTTTTAAATTTCATTCATAATATGCAATATTTGTTAGATTTGTTAGCAAAATAGGAAACTTTTTTATCTACATAAGAATTAAACTATTATTAACTACTTGTTATTGTTCCCATTTTACCAGAGGACTCAATTGTATAACTATGAGCAATAGCAGCTTGTGCCACGCCTGGACTTCAATTATAGGAGCAATCGCCTTTAGTGCCAAATCGTAATATTCATGAAATTTGGAAAATAACAGTGGTCCTCTCTTCGACATACGAATACCCCTACTAGCGGAATATCTCGCGATCTGACTGCGGTCACACTTGACCAATTGCATTTAGCTGGAAAAAAAGCTGCTGGCGAAAATTGGCAATAAAGTGCAGGAGCAGCCCAATCATGGAACAGGCCGAATTGGGCAGTGCGTGCCTTGCAGCGCCTAAGCGCCGCTTCCCGGACAACGAGAGTTGTGGGCGGGAGTCGGTCGCCGTGCAGCCAGTGCTGCAACAAATCCCGGCCGAGGAGGAGCCAGAGATAAAACAGCGCAAAAAGGAGCAGGAGCAGAAGGAGGCCGTCGACCAGGACATGGATCGCAACCTCATGGACTTCTGTGATGAGCTGCTCTTCCAGATCTTCCAGTACCTGGACACGTCCTCCATTCTGGCGGTGATGCAGTAAGTAGCCCGCTATCAACAAAGATCTCAGGGTCGCTGAGATTTCAATGTTCTCTCTCTTATAATAACATTCCGTAATATTCCAGTTGCTCGCCGCGCCTTGAAAACCTCCTACTGGATCATCGCTTCTACCATAACATAGACTTAAGCAACGGGCCGCTGCCTATGGGCATCCTAGAAGAGATTCTTGGTCGAGCCACCGAAAAGACACACACCATTAAAATCTGCGGACCTCCGTCCTCGCAGCATGTTGCAGGCGAATTTCGCCAGTTCACCCAAACGCTAAGCTCCGTTTTCCCCAGGGTTGTCCAGCTGAAAGTGCTGGAGCTGCAGGGCGTCAGCCTGGACTTCGAATACGTGAGTGCTGGCACCTCGCAAGTTTCCTTGGTCTACCTCCATTTTTTCCTTTCTTCAGATACACATAACTGAGTTCCCGGCCACTCTGAAGCGTCTGAAGCTGAAGGACTGTAGCGTTAGGGTTGGCGACACGCCAAAAAGCATATTTTACTCTATAGAGCTGCACCTGCTTGATCTAGAGGTGAGTTTGAGCGAACGACAGCCCAATGAATAGCCTAACCCCGTTTTATTTAGGACCTTAGTATTGAGGACAACAGCTGGTTCGAGCCGTATTATATTATGGGCCTGTCGAAGCTACCTTCCTTGCGGCGTCTTAGTCTTAAGGGCTGTCAGGCGCTGTGCAAGTTTGTGCCGTATGGCAGCATGGCGGCACGTTTCGGTTTCCAAAAACTAGAGGTTGGCATAGGTGCTATCGTCGAACATTCTTTATAAAGGGTTATTTATTTCAGTCACTAGATCTTCGCCAGACGCCCATCAACAACTCAGATCTGCAGTGTTTCAGCGCTATCGAGAATCTCAAAGAACTGCTGCTTGAGTCGCCACAGATCCCGCACTCCAAACAAGCCGTTGCTAAAAAAACCAGCAACGGCAACGCCACTGACGAAGCTGCTTCCCCGCAGCCTGATTCACTGAAAGTGCTTAGCGATGACGAGCCGTCCACATCGCGGGCCGCCATGGAGCATCTGCGTGCATGCAAGGTTTCATTCAATTTGGACAACTGCAACGAGAGAAAGGAGCAGAAGTCGCCGGTGCCAACTGAACCCCCTTCTGAGGGCCAGGACCTCCAGGCGAAACGAATCCGAGCACCATCAGAATCCGATGATGAGGACACATCATCCACCTCAGGGTCTTCGTCGGACAAATCGGAGGTTCTACCGTTGCCCAGTAATGGTCATAACGGTGTTGCTGGCGTCGACTTGCCGCCACGTCCACATGCAGCCAATGCAGGCAATGCAGCCAATCTCGAGGCTCCCGTGCAGGATACCGGGTTGGAGCCCAGACCCCCGCGCGCCTACGTCTACGTACCCGACGCTGAGAACGCTAATAACCCGCGCCAACAGCGTGGTGTTGTGGCCGTATTTGCACAGGGAACGGAGCAAAGGTATATCTATGTCAATCAACAATTCTCACTCCCGATAAATGTTCTGATGCCGACGCGACGCCATCGTACGAATCCGCGTCCGAACTACGATCAGGTGGTTAGCCATCCGATGTTTTGGAACATGCTTGAGCCACTGGATCGCGACTATTCTCGCCGAGTGCGGCCACGGCCGCTTTCCTGTCAGACAACACCTCAATACTACGTCACCGATCGGGCGATGTATAGCTTTGGCCGAGCTGATCGACCGGTGCAACCGGACGTTGTCTGGATCCGGAACATCAACCGCTCGCCAGACAACAGACTGGAGCGACTGTCGTTGCGAAACTACCATCTCATCACAAATCATACCCTGGAGCACCTGGTGCAGTGCTCCCCGAATCTGGTGTATATCGATGTGAGTGGCACCAGCGTCACGCTTCCGGCAATTCGGCGCTTCAGAATCTCCAAACCGAAATGCGAAGTGGTCGCTAACCACTTGGAGGAGATTGAAAAACTTCCGGAGGTGGAGTCACAGGAAGAGGATGACACGGTGGTGGTGCTGCTGCAGCCGCCGCCGCGCGCAGACGGCGACCAGCCACCGAAATCGCCACCGCCACAGGAGGTGGTGGCTCCTTAGAATATTGTTTTTAGAGATTCCGTCGAAGTGGGCCGTGCTGGATTAATTTTTTTTAGAAAGAAGACGACATGGCCAAGCCGATGGATCCACAACGCTGGCTACAAGCGAGTGCTGTAGCTCAGCCACCTAGTATTACGTTTGACTATCCGAGTCCTTGTAATATATACGCCAGGCTAAACGCACTGTATAAATCAAAACCACAATTCAATTCCTTTAGCTAGGCATTAAAGAAAGCGCGAAATCCTTTTGGTAAATATGTATAATGAAATGTTTATTTGGTTGGTATGTAGCGCGTAAGGACAGGCCAATAGTTCGGTGTCTCGAGTTAAAAATGTATATAAACTATAAAAACAGTGTAAAACTGAACGCTTTTCATGTTTACTTGTCGACGCCATCCTCCTCTTCGGCCTCCGACTCGTCCTCGGTATCGTCCGACCCGGTCTCCGATCCGCTGGAGCTCTGGCAATCGGAAATCTCGCCGGTGAAGAACATCACCGCCTTGGGAATCACGCGCTCCTTCAGGTAGAAGCCCACCTCAAAATCATTTTGGAGCATAGCCTGTGGGAGATGCATGTAAGTCGATCGCACATCGCTGACCTCCAATCTTACATTGACGTCACAGTAGTTGGGGTCAAGGGTATCTTCCGGCAAAAGGGGCGGCGAGAAGAACTCAAAGAACGACGGCTCTTGAATTTCTGGTCGATGAGTGATTCAACTAACTGCTGTAAATTTTTGTTGCTACCAGATGGCTTACCGGTTTTGGTCTGGTCCTTGGACTGCTTCCAGTCGATGACGCAGCCCTCGCACTTGTAGATCTCGGCGCCATCGTATTCGAGCGGATCGTCTGGATCCGGCAGGCAGTTGAGGAAATATGTCTTGGTCAGCACCGTGTTGGTAAAGTAATCATTGGGATCGAAGTGGAACTCGATGTCAAACTTCACCACGGGTTCGTTGTAGAGCCGAGAACGGATGTCGCTTAAGCACTGCGGGAAATATTTCAATTAAAATTAAAATCCCTAAAATCCGATCCATAACATACCTCTAATATCTTCTCGTCCCTCTTGCTGATGAACTCGGTGTACGATGATTTGAGAACCCTCAGCCAAAAGTTGGGCACGCTCTGAGTGGTTTCCACGTCACCGTGGTTTTGCTTCCTAAACTCGCTGCACGATGGGAATTGGGAATTTTTTGGACATTTGGAAATCCGAGGTCTTGTTTAACCAACACCATTGTTTGACTTACTCTAGAATCTTCTTGCGCTTATCAAATATGATGTTGTGCTTATCCTCGTACTTCTTCTCGATATTGTAAATGTCGCGCTGCAGAGCCACTTCCAGGTTAATGGTCTCCAAGTAGAGCTGCTTCAGCTCGGTAATGGTTTTCTTCTCCTTCTCGGTGAAGTTCAAGACCGGTTCCGCCTTCTGTGGAGCGGTGTACTTCACCCGCGGAGGGTTTCGGTTTCGCACAGTTTCCATTTCGACAAGATAATAATCAAAAGAGAATTAAAAAACAAATATTTCTTGAAACGATGTTTTTTTTTTCAAGTACAAAATTTGGACGGGTGCGTTTTCGATGTGACTGCCGTTGTGGGAATGAAAAGTAGCTCTATGAGTTTCCCGAAACTCCCAGCACAAAAGGCAAGGCCCGCTTTTCACCAAAGCGCTGGAACTAACTAGATGTACTAGAAAATATTATGGAATCTATTTTTTTTTCTAAGCTACATTTTTAAGCCCACTTTTTGGGTACCCTTTCGCTTTACTTGGCCCATTGAGATGCAGGCCATGTTTATTGGCAATTTAACGCACATTTAATTCCTGCTGTTTTCCTGTTTATATATATTTGGTTTCCCCAAATTTTTTGTTTGCTTCCGCCAACTTTTCATTTGGCATGTAATTAGTGTGGGCCAGATGCTTGGACTGGGTGCTGCCAGCCTCCAGCCTAAGTGTATGCAAATCACGTGCTGAGTGCCGCCAAGGGTTCAGGTTCAGCCATCGCCTCCTGGAGTCTGTTAAATGGAGCGTGGACCCAGTTTCTGGGCTTTCCGAGAGTCCTGCGCCCGGTTTCGGTTGTCTTTTGTCGCTGGTTTTAATAATGTGGGCCAGGCTTAGTGCCATATGTCCGGCTGTGAAAAACAACAGAAACGTACGGCTAGAAAAAAGTGTAAAAAAAGAGTGAAATTGTCGCTTAGGCAAACATTTCAAAATGAAATTATGAGTGGGCCAGTGGCGGCGGGCGAAAAAGAAGTGTAAACAAATTTAGCCAAGCGGAAGTCCAGACACACACACATCCGCCAAGGGAAAGCCGCAGAGGAAAAGCGGGAAAATGGGCGATCGCATTGTTGTGCGCTGTTGAATGTTTGCCCACAAATACAAACACACACGACACACAACACACGGCACATGCACTTGTCCAGTCTCCACAGGACATCCACCACTCGCTGCTCTCATATTTGATATTATTAAATTTTTTCCCTAAATACCGCTGGGAAATTAAAAAGAAATCATAACGCAAATAGTGTAAGGCAGCCAGCCATCTGATGATGACGGCTCCGGCTGGCCAATTTCCACATTTGGACGAGTGTATGCCTGCACTGTGCGAAATAGTTGGTATAAATTCCTCGTCATTATAAAGGAAAGTATCTCACAGGATTGGAATATGCAAGATAGTTAATGATCCCACACTATTTCAGGATGTTTTAACCAAGGATCGATGGTAAGATAGTTAATGAGATGGAATTCGATAGCTAGGAACTAATCAAGATTTGCTCGCACTCTTCAAGTGCACAGCCATTTAAGCTATTCGGGCATTTTCAATTTACATTTCGGTCATTCAATTAGGCGGTGCATAAAATGCAGCTACATAAGTAATGGAGCAGCCCCATCATCATCATCAGGATCATTTGGAGGAGTACGGGGACCATGGCCATCACCCACGTGATTGCCGCTCGTCGGAGGTCGTCAGTGCCGGGAGCGTCAACATAGTTTGAATTTAATTAAAACCAAAATTAGTAGAGCCCAGAATGGAACGGTTTGGGGCAGCCCGACCAACCGGAGCAACAGTTACTTGGCGCAGGGATTAAAGCTCCTGCTGCCGCTCCTTTCTGGCAAAAGTGCATGTCTGCAGAAAATCGAATCAGGAGCTCAACATCCTCATCCACTCAGCAACCTGGCAACCTGGAACTCCTCCGTTTCCATCCAGCCACTGGTCCTGAACCTGAAGCAACGGCGCCATGCCGAAATATCTGCAACAAAAGCATAAGATGTAGTGCGGCATTTGATGATGAAACGACGTGTTAATTAAGGTCATAATAATTCAACTTAAATTGAAAACTTGCCCGGGCCCAGCAACGCAACCAAGGCAAGGCAAGGCACTCACTAACCATTTTTGGGCGGTCGGGCATCGGGCATTGGGCGAAGGGCATCGCATCCTCGGAATCCTGGCCAGGCTAAGCTGATTGCAACAAATTATTTTGCACCTTGGTTGAACTTTCCTTGAGCTGCAGACAGCATGGCGTTGATAAACGAATTTTGTTAGTTTGCTTTGCTTATTTTAAATGAAACTGGGTGGTGGCCACTGGCCAGGACTGTCAGGACTCCCAGGATCAGGATACGCGAGTGGCTGCTGAAGGCTGGGGGGCACCGAGGCACAGGGGCCAGTGTTGCCTTTGGTTTTGCATAAACCAGACAACGCATCTAATAAGTTGCAGCTGTCGGTTGCCACCGTCTCCCTGCATTTCAGTTTCAGCCAAAGAAGTTGAAAGTTTTTACTGGGCGCCGCCTAATGCCTCAAAGTGCAGAGCTGTGTTTGCCATTAAATGATATTAGTTAAATGATAATTAACAGCTGGAAAACTTGCGAAATATCTTCGTCTAATTTGCATAGCCAGCTAATTGGCTTAGAGGGTCATTGCTTTTCCTATTTTTAGCGCCGAAATATCCTTGCTGCTGCACGGCGAATATGAGCATAAAATTTGATTGACAGCTTATTAATACAATTATCTGAAGGGTAGTCCTTCGAGGTGCTGTAAGTTGTAATGTGCAGAAGGATATGAAGTGTTTTGCATTTAATTAAAATGGCCAAGGTCCTTACAGCTTGTGAAATCATCATATTTATAAAAGGGTTTTAGATATGAAGTATAAATATATATAATAATATATAATATAAATACTATAATAAATAGTTAACAACTTAGATAGAAATTAAGTGAATATTTTGGTGGCAACAAGATGGCACATTTTCTTTGAGTGCCCCGATAAAATGGTAGCTTAGTTGCTCATAATTAACAACCACACACCTGCATTTCGTCTTGCCCGACATCCTAATTCGAATGCTATTCATAAAGCACACGCACACATATACACACAGACGCACGCACACACGTGTGGGCACAAGGAGCAGATCCTTGCCAGCCGCAGGATAGTTTGGCAAACGCCGCACCACCTCCGCCGCCCGAAAACTTTTTACTAATTTACATTCATTACACACATTTGCAATAAAACTAGAAACCCAACTCGTACACAAATTCAGACGCCCATCTATACAAATGTATGTACATAAAGGCTTCGAGGAGTGTGCGTGCGTGTGTGTGAGGTGTACATACGACTACATTGACATTTTACATGCTTCATTAGCGTGTAAGCGCGGTAATAATGAAATTTCCTTATGGCTGCATTTCCCAGGAATACGGGCCAACTCCTGCATATTGATGCAAAGTTTTCGGTGGCGCAAAACTTGCGGCTATGTTGCCACAAAATTTATGCTCCGTTTTTGGCACCTCTTAAAGGCGCATTAAAGTGGCACATTCGCCGCTGATTGCTAAGCGAAAAGCAGAACAGACAATGACAATCGAAATTGCTCAGCATTTCGACAATCAAATCAGCCAAACAAGACAAACACGACAACATAAAGCGAAGACATACAAATTTGTCAGCAGTCAGTCAAAAATGAGCAGCGGAAATGATGGCAGCCCCGCCGGAAACGGAACGCGACAAGGTGGATGGTTGGTTGGGTGGCTGGGTGGTTGTGTGGCTGGGGCGGGTGGCATTTATTCTTTCTGCTGCACAGCTGATGCCACATGACCTCCCCGTGACTTTTGCCTGCCTGCTGCGCTGCTGCCTGAAATTAAAATTGCATTACGGCCCGGAGCTGGCAACGTATTGGGTTCAGATTTGGTTGGCTTTCGCCTTGGAACGCTTCGGTTTGCTGATGGGCATGATGCTGCTGCACTGGAAAAAAACAGCAGCACTCTTTTTTCATTTAATCGATGTGGCAGACTCACTTGGTTAGCTGCTTGTAGGTTGTTTTATGGAAATGCACTTGAAGCAAGTTGGTGTTGTAGTGTTTTCTCCGACTGTATGCTCATGTGTTTGTGCTGGTTCCATAAATATTTCAATATTTGTGCACATTTGAAGCTGCTTAGCCTTAGCCACGCCCAGTGCCAACAGCCAACAGCCAACAGCACCGGCGAGCAAGTCGGGCAGGAAATAGTTTAATTAAAATTCCTTTGGCAATGTCATTAAGGACATTACATTTTGTAGATTCTGCTTTGGCTGCCGCTGCTGCTGCTGATGCTCAAGGTATTTGGTGAGGCCTGCCAGGACGAAGGACATTTCAATAAGACACGAAGCTGCCCTGCGTGGGCAGCCCAGCCAAGCCAAGGACCAATGAATTTCATTGTTTTCGCATGCAAATTTGCAATGTGCCAAGCTGAACAAAGCGTGGGCCAAGTCACAAAACACAAAGCAGCAAACGAAAGTTAAACGATGCGATCCTTTAAAGGGCCATAACGCCAAGTAAATTCCCTTAGCACGCCCCATCGATATTGTTTCCCACCGACCCCAGCTCCAACTTGGACTCCAACTCCCGCCGATGATGATGAGGAGTGCCGCTGCGAAGCGGGAAAAACAAGGGCATAAAACCTAAATGCAAATAGCCAAAGGTTCGATGTAAAAAAAATCGTATACACAATGCATATAAAAGAGCAAATAAAATGAAAAAAAAAGCGCACAAAAAGCCAAAAAAAAAAAAAACAAAATAAAAAACAATCGAAAGAACAAAGAAGCGGCTAGGAAAACAACAAGATTAAAATGAAAACAATCATGACAATCAGGGACCGCAAATGTCAAATTAAATTATCAATAAATTCCCACCAAGGAGCCATGCCGGACGCAAATTCGTCCTTGCTCCTGCCGCCGATGGCACTGGCAATATCAAGTATACGCCACCGTCAGTCCACCCTGACCATCACCATCACCATCGACAGAAACGGCAGCGCGATGGTCATCACCACCCACGCCATCGATGGGGGCGTTTGTAGCACATAATGAAATCATTTACAAAATGAAAACAACAGCAGCAGAAGGAGCAGCAGCAAACCAATGAGCACTGTCCAAAAAAAAGGGGAAAATATTTTAAAATGTTGCACCGATAACCTGTCAAAGGCTATGGAAATAATAGTTTCCTATCTCTTTATTGAGTTACTTGTTCTAGGACTAAGGACCTCTTTACAATAGCAAAGCAATCTTATGTTTTGAAATCGTATTCTTGTATAGTTTCTATTTTCCCAATTGACACTTAAAAAGGGAGTTTTTATCCTTATTTTGATAAATCAAGTTATAGTGCTTATTTCAAAATTTCGCTCTGTGCAGCGATTGAGACAACAAACGACAAAGCAGCGATGGCACGATGCGTATTTAGAATGATTTTGCCCGTGGGTTGCATGGGATGTGGTTTGCTTTTTCCGCTGGTCCATGTCCCGTGTCCCGTGTCCGATGTCCCATGTCCCATGTCCAATGTACATCTCGATGGCATTCCGGCGCACTCGTCACTGGGGCGAAAAACAGAGGACTTTGCACGCCATTGAGCTGACGGCGTTGCTCCGGCGGAAGGAGGAAAAAAGGACGAAAGGCACACTTGCAAATCATAAAACAACAGACGCGAAGAAAATGTTTTTTAAATCTTCATAAATATTCATTATGGGAGCGGGGCATGGCAAATAGTTTGGGGCTGTCGGCGATGCCAAACTGGGCCTGGACACTGGCCAGTCCTGGCGAGTCCTGGCGAGTCCTGCGACTCCTGGATAAACAAGAAGACGGGCAAGGAGCTGGTAACCATTGGCACTCCGAAGGCGGCCAGTGGGCGGTAAGCTTCATTTCGCAGATGGCAGTACAAGAAGTTTGCCAGAAAACAAAAACAGAAACGGCCAAAATAACAATAAACTGGCTCGAGGAGCCTAAGTAAGAAAAGAAAATGAATTGGGGGCGCCTTTCAAGTGTGTGTCGGCCTTGAAGCGTGAAGATGAGGCCCGAAACCGAGTCTAAGTTCATGTCCATGGCCAAAATGGACAAAATGGGCAGAATGGCCAATGGAACGAGACCAGCAGCAGAAAAAAAGCAAACAACTATAAATAACACAGAACTCCGATGGGCAGAAGGGCGCACCACAAAGCTGTCAATTAGCAGAGTTTCTTACTTAATTTTGGAATTTTCAAATATTTGTGGGGGCCGAAACAAGAAGTCCAAAATACCAATAAACATCATGGCGTGGTCAAGTTTTGAGGGTTTTGCAAGATGTTACCAGATGTAACACTAAATATTTGTACACTAGGTTGCTGCTCTAAGTAATGAAAAGATGGACACTGTTCGATTTTGCCACATGGGTTTGTTTATATTACTAATATATTCCACTATTTTCATTAAAGAAAACTTAAAAATATTAAAGTTATAGTTTAATATAGTTCATCAAGCAGTTCGAGTTAAGAGCAAATATCCCTTTTATCAAGAGAACATTTCCCACTTAAAATAAAGATGCAGAAAGCTTTAAGCTTTCGTAATCTTAGAGGGAATTTGAAAGCGGTATCTCATTTGAAATTAGGTTAACTAAAATGAACACAGTTATATGCATTAGAGGATATCCTAAATATTAAAATTTCTTATTCATAAAATAGAAATAAAAGAAATTCTTACGAAATGCACAAACATTTCTTCGTGTGTATTATTATTTCAAACATTAATTCTGATTCATTTTATTTAAAACTAATTTTAAATATATTCCAAATGCTTTAAAGTAGAACATAAGCACTGCTATCCCTACTATCTCGCCGCGAATAGGTTCCATAATCCGACCACTATTCTCTCTTAAGTTCTGCGGCGAGAAATTTTCTCTTCGCTTGTGGCACACATTCATTGCGATTGCGGCTGTCGAACGGCAGCAAACAAAAAGAGCAACAGCAACAACCACACGCGCCAGAAGAGGCTCTAATACCAATTACATTGTGCGGTTCGTTCGTAAACTCCCCCCTTCCCTTCCTGTCAGTCTCGCTCGGCTAACTGTTGAATCAACGAGTGGTTGCCGACGTGCCGTTCGCCCGAGCTCTTGCTACCTACGACGCACAAATCGTACGGTCTTCAGTCCTATTCGAAACGCGATAGCAAACGGTTGTGCGCTCTCGTCCCACTGCCACCGAAAAGAGGTGTTTAAATTGAAACTGCACAAGTTTAAGTCGAAAATCGAACTCGCGTCACTTTATAAATAATAGTGTTGAATTGAAGTCGTTGAGGTAACACCTGAGAAATCAACTCTAAAATACTTTGAAACAGAAGTGTTAGCAAAGTGAAAGTAAACAACTATCATACTGAAACTGCCAAATCTACCGTAAGTTTTCGGGCTTTTCAAACCGGCAAACAAAATCGCGGTTCGGGATTTCGGTTATCAAAACTGCTCCTCTCGCGTCGTCCCTTTACCGTTTTTTGGCACCTACGCGCGCTCTCTCGCTTCGCCAAAAATTTTCCGCTCTCTCGCGAAATACCGTTGGGCCTACACCGCTGGGCAAAATTGTAGCAGCTCCACACCGTCGCATACACATTGCCATAAATTGTGATTAACCGCAACGCAAGCGAAAGCGACAGCAAGACGAAGATTTTTAATTAAATTAAAAGTGAAAAATACCAGCAGCCGCAACAACGGCAAACGTAAACAATCATCGCTGGCAAATTAAATATTTAAATATTTGCACTCGGAAGATTGTGCGGCATTTTAAATTAGGACTCCAGGTCGCTCCAGCATCGCTGGGCATACGAAAGTGACATATCCTACGTTCCGAGTCCCGTGCTCCAGTGATCCCCAAACATAAGCAAACGCCAAACATAGATGGTAGATGGTGTGCGTGCCAAGCCAAAACAGCCATAAATAAAGCGAGGAAAAGCAAATAAACAATCGGGTCAAAGTGCTTAGTCAGGCTAAAAGAGCCCCAAATCCGACAGGAACAATAATCCGGAAATTTCAGTGCGAGGTAAGTCCCATCGTCACCTGTTGAGAGTGGGAGTCGTCCTTAATACAATTATTCATATGCACATCCGCGTTGCATTGACGAGTGGCATTAAGAAAAATAAGGCAATTGCACAATTTAATTGGAGTCATTGTTTTTGTTTCGCCGCTCTGGCTGCATTTTAAATGGCTGTGCTGCAATCATTCAGCTGCATAATTAATATAAAATAAAGCTATATGATTGCCTTTTTTTGTTTGGTTGTATTCCTTGTCGCTGCTTTATTGTTTGTATTTTTTAACAATTAATTAAAAATATGTATGATGAGTTTTCGTACTTCAATTGGCTGCCAGAATACTATTTTATTTCGTTTTGTTGCCAGTTTATCATTTTTTCCGAGCATAAATTGCCGTTTGCCATAGGCTTTGGCCACGGCCAATTGCAAATTGCAAAAGGTTTAAAACATTGTAAAAATGCAGTTTATATAGAAAACAATTATGCGCCAGTTGCAAAAACACCGAGCGGATCTGATTGAAATGGCATAAATCCAAAAGGAAAACCAAATGTCTCGATGTGACAATCACAGTTCGTTTACTCGCATAATATGCCAGTCCAGCTTAACCGATTGATATGTGTATAAATTATAAATGCTTGCTGATAATTTTGCGGTGGGGAACTTTGTTTTTTAAATCTACCATGAAATTCAGTTGGAAAAAAGATGCATTAAAACTCATCATTGTCAATCGTATTTAAATGGGATTAGCTTTGTCTAATACAATTGTCAAAAAGGACAAATTCATAAATAGCTGCAACTGTATAAAACCTGGTCACACTTTAGTAGAATTGCAGTTATATTGATTTGCCTTAAATTTTAAAGTCTCTTCCCCATTTCCCGATTTCATTCGAAATTTACTCAATCATTTACGGTGTAACACAATATTTTCCACCAAGAAAGGGCTGAGGGCAAAGAAACAGTTTCGATATTTACATACATGGATAAACGTGGTGAAAATGGGGTTTTAAAATAAACGCATGCATATCGTATATGTATCTTTTCACACGGGCCCATATATAAATGCGTATATGGGCAACTTTAATTTCCGTTTAATACTGCGGGCAGCCGCCGAAGCTTAAAAATGAAAGACATATCAATAAATAAGTGCGTCCCGCCCGCGGAGGAAAATCGAGGAGCCAATATCCCAGAACATTTTCCACAAACACACACACACGCACGGGCGAGCTCACACGCACACACACTGGCATAAATGGCACATAATGGTTAAATAATTAAAGACACACGAAAGCCACAGCAATCACATGGCATAATAGTTAAAGACATTCATATTTATATTTATTGAGCTGCATTCATCGGTTGGTCGAGTTCGACAGCTCAAAGAAGCTGGGTTCGGAAAAATCGAATTTTTGAAATTTAAAAGCTGGAATCGTTTGCCCATTTTTTGCCCATGTTTGCCCACCAATTAGTTTTTTTTGCCCACGTCCAGTTTTTGAGATATGAATTTTCGAACAAGTTCGAAAATTTTCGAAGATCAAAAATTTCACTTTTTTCAAAATTTTTTTTTTTTAATCGCAATAACTTCGTTTGCCCACGTTTGCCCACCCTTTAGAATTTTGAAATTTTCGAAAATTTTCGAAGATCAAAAATTTCACTTTTTTCAATTTTTTTTTTTTTAAATCGCAATAAAATCGTTTGCCCACGTTTGCCCACCCTTTAGAATTTTGAAAAAATTTATACTTTAGAAAATATAAGACATTCAAGTTTACCTCGGTCTACTTTGCCCACCCTTCGAAATTATTTTTTTTCGTTTGCCCACTCTTAAAAATAAAAAATTTCGATTGCCCACCTCTTAAAACTAAATAATTTCGTTTGCCCATCCTTTAAAATTAGTTTATTTCGTTTGCCCACCCTTTAAAATTAGTTTTTTTCGTTTGCCCACCCTTCGAAATTAGTTTTTTTCGTTTGCCCACTCTTAAAAATAAAAAATTTCGATTGCCCACCTCTTAAAACTAAATAATTTCGTTTGCCCATCCTTTAAAATTAGTTTATTTCGTTTGCCCACCCTTTAAAATTAGTTTATAATGTTTGCCCATCGTTTAAACTTAGTTTTTTCATTAGCCCACCGGATCGGCGGACCAATTATCAAATTTTCTTAATCATTAATAAATTTCATGCAAGTGTTGATGAACATACATATATATAGTTTTTTGTATATATACATATATATTTATGTACATACATACATATATGTGTTCATCATAATCAAATAATATTAGTGCTTCTGTCCGCCGATCCTAAGATACATATGTAAATTGGCGCCACAACTTACAGTTATTACATACATCTGTACAAATTTGGTTTTATAGATGGAAAATCGAAAAAACCATTTTTAAGGGGTGGGCAAACGCTTTTAACTGAAAATATATATTTTAAAGAGGTGGGCTAATGAAAAAACTAAGTTTAAACGATGGGCAAACATTATAAACTAATTTTAAAGGGTGGGCAAACGAAATAAACTAATTTTAAAGGATGGGCAAACGAAATTATTTAGTTTTAAGAGGTGGGCAATCGAAATTTTTTATTTTTAAGAGTGGGCAAACGAAAAAAACTAATTTCGAAGGGTGGGCAAACGAAAAAAACTAATTTTAAAGGGTGGGCAAACGAAATAAACTAATTTTAAAGGATGGGCAAACGAAATTATTTAGTTTTAAGAGGTGGGCAATCGAAATTTTTTATTTTTAAGAGTGGGCAAACGAAAAAAACTAATTTCGAAGGGTGGGCAAACGAAAAAAACTAATTTTAAAGGGTGGGCAAACGAAATAAACTAATTTTAAAGGATGGGCAAACGAAATTATTTAGTTTTAAGAGGTGGGCAATCGAAATTTTTTATTTTTAAGAGTGGGCAAACGAAAAAAAATAATTTCGAAGGGTGGGCAAAGTAGACCGAGGTAAACTTGAATGTCTTATATTTTCTAAAGTATAAATTTTTTCAAAATTCTAAAGGGTGGGCAAACGTGGGCAAACGATTTTATTGCGATTTAAAAAAAAAAAAATTGAAAAAAGTGAAATTTTTGATCTTCGAAAATTTTCGAAAATTTCAAAATTCTAAAGGGTGGGCAAACGTGGGCAAACGAAGTTATTGCGATTAAAAAAAAAAAATTTTGAAAAAAGTGAAATTTTTGATCTTCGAAAATTTTCGAACTTGTTCGAAAATTCATATCTCAAAAACTGGACGTGGGCAAAAAAAACTAATTGGTGGGCAAACATGGGCAAAAAATGGGCAAACGATTCCAGCTTTTAAATTTCAAAAATTCGATTTTTCCGAACCCAGCTTCATTGAGCTGAGTTCGACAGCCATTATTCAGAGCTGCCAGGACTCGCAGGACCCCCAGGATCCGGTACTCCGCATTCGGTATCCTTGCCTGACCATTCACCATTAATTGTATCATGGCCCACAAAATGCAATTTAATTTAAGAGCCAGCTACTCTATTAAGTTCCAATTGTTATTCAAAATTCCTAACGCCAACTAGCGCATACCTCATGTTCATTGGGGGCGTGGCAGCTCCTGTTGTGGTAATTGTTTTAAAGCATTCGTACATAAATTTGGCTAATTAAACAGGACCGCACGGGTGCGCGCACACACACACGGGAAAATATTCCATAATAATGGAATAATGTAAATAGTAGCCTCGACCGACCACAGACAACTAGCCAGCATTTTGGGACATCTCGAATGTCCTGGCCGGTTCCGTGCGCATATGCATATGGTCGGTTGTATTGGCCACGTCGATGGCCATAATAACAAAGCATAATTCATAACAATAAAACCAGGCGTGCACGCACTGCCTGCAATTGGCTTTAATTCAATTGCCCGTGCATCGATTGGTTCTTGGTTATTACCTGATTTCGAGTCCACAGCCCTCATTCGATGCTCCTCCATCCGATCTCGTCCTTTGGCCGTTCCGTCTCCAATTGCTGGCACATATCGAAATTGATAAATGCCGAGCTCGGAACGTTTTAGTTTAGTGCGCCACACTAGAATTCATAATTAATTACCGACATTTAATTACAAATTGTATTTGCCGGATGAGAGATTAATAGAGCTGTTGGCAAGGGAATTATTTGGTTACTTAGTGACTAAGGCTGAAGCTCAAGTGGACAGAATTGTGTGGAAGTAAGAGCCTTACACATAATCACTCCCAGATCGTGTGGTTTACTCACATGTGTAGCTAAATACCATATTGGTCACTTTGGGTCAGCAAATTTTAAGCAGCTTAGTTCTTTTGATTTTATGCTGGCGTCTTTGAGCAAAACATTGCAAACTAATACTCACTTTGTTCTGTTATCCTTTCGGTGTCCTTACTAATGTATATGAATTAGCTTTCTTTTAATTTTTGAAATTCATTTCTCCGTGCGACGGTTTATAGTTTCGCTCAGCCATTTCCCAACTATTGACTAATTACAAAAATAAACGAGAAGAGAACGAAATCTAGATGCCATAATAAGCAACTATTTTATTTTTGCTCTTTCTCGTTCGTTCGTTTCAACTTGGCCCGATGTTAAAAATTCTGGCTAAATGGCAAAAGGAAAATAAGGAATGTCCATACGGAGTTGCCGCCGCAGTAGATTTCTCGTATTTTTCCAAATGACCCAATAAATTTGCGCTCATTATGACGCCAAGCCACGCTTTCCACTGCCTCCTCCTTTTGTTTGTGGCCAGCTGAAATAGCAAAAAAAAAAAAATACAGAAAAAAATAAAACAAAAATGTGGAAAAAATCAAGCTGGGGAAAAAATGAAACAGAAGCAGCGAGTAAGTAAAATAAATGTGGCAGCAATCGTAGCGCGGGTAGGAAAATAAAAATGAGCCAGGATCGCAGGTAATTGCTGTGAGAGGGCCAAGACCGAAGGGCCAAGAATCGGGGCAATGAGCATTGCCTGGCACATAATGAGCGTGAAAATAGTGAAAATATGAAAACGTCTTCGGGCGTAGAATTACTAGGGGTGAGGGAGGGTGTTGGGTGTTTGCAACACACAATCTTTGATTTGCTAATGGCTAATTCTGCTGCCTGCGCAAAAAAGTATGCTACGATTTTTTTATTGCCAATATTTTAGCAAGGCGACGTGCGAGCTAGAAAAACGCGTCAAGAAATGGTCTTTTGGCTTTTGTATAAAATGATTATAGTTCATATTTCAGCTGGTAATTAAAAAATACAATTATTTGCAGAAGATGGCAAAGTTTCTTGGTTAGCTTAAATTTATTCCGCTTGATGCCTGATTTCAATGCATTCGGTCGGACTTCACATTATCCTGCTGTTTTTGTTAGCCAGCCTGCGCTCGAGTGAAATCCATGCTTAGGCGCTTTATTACGGCTAATTAGGATGCCGTTGCTGTTGCAGCAGCAACTGACTGCAGTTGCAGATTGGGCCTGGCTAATGCAATGGCCCACACACACACGCACGCACACACATGCGTCGTTTGTTTAGCCATTCAAGTGTGCACATTTGAATAATTAATTTGTGCAGTGGTAATTTACACGTTGGTTGACTGGCTTTTTGGTCGGCATTCATTCATCAAATTTAATGATTGTCCGCGAAGGACAGTTTTAAATTAATATATCCAAAAAAAAAAAAAAAAAAAAAAAAAATTCGGTTGTGTGGCCTGTGAATCGCTCTTGGCACCGTGGCAGCATGTTATTTGATTATTTTGCTTGGGCAATTGCATTCGTTTGCGGCAAGTGATGTGAGTGTGGGTGTGAGTATGGGCTGCGGTATGACATGGCATATTTATGACACTGGTAATTAAATTTAATTGTTGCACTTCTCTGCCAACGCCCCCTTAATTCGCGTTTCGTTGCGGTCGTGGGTCCATAACTTAGCCCACTAACGTTCGTCCTGCACGCATCCTCGTTTTGGTTATCCTTACGCCTTTAAAAGCAGTATATAATGGTGTTTATATATAGGGGTTTTATTTTTACCCCCGCCTTGTGTCCTTGGCGACTTGTCAACGGGCATTGGCTTCTGCTTTATTCGCAGGCATTTGTTTTCTTCGCGGCTTTGATTGTCGCCCTTGTCCATTATGGCTTGACACACTCTACTTAGGGCCGCTTTGCGTGTTGCTCCTTATATGATAAGGTTGGCTCGGAGTCCGCCAGGATAGCCCTCGTTTTGGCCCGACGACCAGTTGTCGGCTTAATTGCAATGCTAAACGCTAAATCATAGCCTCACGTGCACCACGTAATTAGCTTAAATTGTAAGCTGTTGTTATAGGATTGAGCTTGCCCCAGTGTGCATGTGCGCGTGTGTGTGTGCGACTGCATGTGTGTGCGTGTCGCTAATGAGCCAAGAGGTCAGTTGCACCACACGATATAGAGATTTCACATCTTACCAGATTTTCCATAATATTTAATTTCACTTTCCAATTTTACAGATAGAACATTTCGTGATGTAAGCTATTTAGGGCAATATGAAAGAAATTTAGATACCATATTTGCTTTATTTTTTTTACATTATTGCTTCGTGCTATATATATAATAATTGCAAATCACAAGCAGAAACCATACTATAATAAAATACGAAATTTATTAAACAGCTTCTGTGGCAAGTAATAACAAATATTTGATTCGAGGCATTTGAGTTGACATTTGTGGCTGGCCATTCACTTGCAACACAGATGCTTCGACTTGGCAAGTTATGTACATTCATTTAGTCCGATTCTTGTGGAATGCTTGTGTTCTTTAAATCTTCAAAATTAATGACAGACAGAACTGTTAATAAAAAGATATTCACCAAATAAAGCAGTCGTGTCTTTTTGCAAAGGAAAACCATCATGTTTGACTTGCCCCCAGGTGTTTTGATAGGAATATTATCTCACAAAGAAGAAACATAACATTTTCCGAGGAGATAAGAGGATACCTTTTCAATTGCCTGTACTAGTGTGTCTATCTTTGGCCTTTAATTATCTGGCTTTTGATTTGCTTGTGTAAATGGAGCGCAATTTGAAGCCCGTTGCCTTGGCATCTACTTATTTCCACTTGTTATTTAAATTTAAAGTGGCTTTTGTGGGAGAACATCCCGAACAGTCTTTAGTATAATTGCCTAAGATACACATAAGCAAATAAACAAACAATTCGGGCTGTGATTAAATTCGGTTCAATTAAGTGAACAAATCGAATAATAAATAAATGCATCCATGGCAGATAAAGGCATATATAAATTTATATAAATGTCGTGGCCTAAATTGTATTCCCATCTTTGTTCATTTGCGAGTCCAAAGCTAAAAGGGAGTACAAATAAAAACGACAACACTTTCTTTATTATTTTATTTTCGGTTTCGGTTCTGTGAAGGGGTATTGCCCGCAGGAGCCCAAATAATTAAATCCAAAAAAAAGTTCAGAAAAGAAAACAAAAAAAGAACAACAATATAGGAGAAAGTAACAGTCGGCAGACGACGTAGCGATTGCAAGGACAAGTGAAATCGAAAGTGAGGAAATGCCCGCCAGCAGTTTTTGACAGTATCCTTGACTTTTGTTGGGCTCTTACCCGCCGCTTTTAAGACCCACCACCCGCACTCAGTGGCCACCACCTACCCACGAGCCACCCACCCATCGATGGTAATGAAAAACGCGCCCTTTGTGGGCTCCCTTAATGGGCGCGGGCGCCTTGCCAGAAATGCTTGTCGTGCCCCGGTGTCCCAGTTTGTGGATACCTTGTTTTGCCTTTTATTTTGCGCCCTGCGCCGGCACAAAACTTTTTGAGTAAATGTCTTTGTCAGCAGGTGTAGGTGTAGCTGTAGGCGTAGCACCAGGCTGGTTTTCCTTCCTTCCTGGTTCGCTTCCACCTACCGTGGCGCTTTTTCCCCGTGTCCTTGCTGCTGCCGGCGGCGGCTTCTTGCAGTTTCATTACCCCAAAACAAGAGATTTTTGTTTAAACTTCGTTTGGGGCACGGCAAAGTGGGGCCAAAAAAAAAAAAGAAGAATACTTTGCATCATTTATGCGGTCTTTTGCCGTTTGAGCCTTTTTTGTTAATGCCAAAAGTTCGGGCTGTGCGCCCTTTGGCTGACTTCTTGGCGTCGCCGGCGTCGACCTGTTAAATGTGTTTATTTGAAACACTTGAATTATTTAGACACATCTGACTGGCATTGCCTTTGATTAGGCCATACATATTCCATGCATTCATAAAACCTGCTGCTCGGACAGATTTTTCGACAGCGTTTTATGGCCTAGGTGGATGGATGGCAGCTTCGCCTTTGTGTTTTGGCCAAAGTCAGCATAAAATTTAGCACGCAATTACCAGCTGGCAGATAAGTCGATAAGCCGCTGATGAAATGGAATGGCATGGCATGGTGTGGTGCCGCGCGGAATGAAGCTCATTAAAATGCAACGAAATGTCACCTATCTGAAATTGAAGCGCAATCTTAACGGACCTAACAGCCAATTATAGCAGGCGGGACACGGCACAAATTCCACGATAAACATCCTGCGCCACCGGGGGTCCTCCTGCATGGACCAAGGAATGGCCACAATGGGAGTCGCCTAAATTAGAGTGCAAGCTTGTTAACGATAAAAGATGGCTCATACAAGGAAAATACGAGTGTAGACGAGTGCACTGAAGAAAAAACCACACAAAAAATAATAAAATACTTTTCTAAGGTGAATTTAACTTCTAAATGAACAGTACTGCATACTGGACTTACAAGTAAATTAAGAAACTATGTAGTATTTTTTTTCGCAGTGTACTAATACCCGAAAAGTACCAATATATTCGCCACTATTTATGTATATGTGCTGGCTTTGGGTCATTGGAGGTCACTGCTCTGGCTAAGACGTTTGCATAATATGGGAAAGATTTCCCCGCTTTGGCCTTGTACTTTTTCGGTGGGCTGCTGCGTAAGTAGAGTCATATTAAATGTCAGTAAATGGGAAACGAAATGCTAGCCCCAGTGGGCTTACTGGCGGCTTGGACTCCGTTGCTCCTCGCTGGTTAACAGCAGACCATAAGCCCCGGAATAGAAAGCGATAAAAATGGCTTGGCCATTGTGTTGCCGCTTTCTGCACCATATTGCCAAGTTTTCCTTTCATTCGGCCTCGCATTGTCTGGTCCCCATGCGTAAAGTGAACAAAAATTGTGGGAAAATTACATTTCGAGGAGACCGAGAGTGGTGCGTCCAGAGAAATCCCGACTTAGCCTATTAGCATTCATATTAAAACGAAAGTGGAGCCATATTGCGTGTACGCAGTGTGTACATTGCCAGAATGTGCGTAATTCTCGTGCTCCAGCTTCCTGGTTGTGAATTTGTGTGCGTGCTACTCTCGTCCAGAATCTGTTATTTTTGCCTTTTGTTGTTGTTTTCGGCAGACAGCTCAGCACTTGGGCAGATTTTAGGATTAACGTGAGCTCATCTGCCCAAGGAACCACTTCCCCCTATCCCCCCCATTTGTGGATGGAGCGGTGGCGGAATGGATAGGAAAAGTTAATTCCTTTTTGAGTAATACGCGTTCTCCTTTGAATAGGCACGAAAATTGCATTCTTTGCGGCCCCAATTTTATGTCATTTGGGGGGGCTAGCAAACTAAGCTCGGTTGTTTACTTTTATTAAAACCAAGAAATTGTTTAGCAAAGTCAACTTGTCGTATGAATCGCGTGCATAAATTGAGAGGGACTTGCAAAATTACCAGAGATTTAAAAGCAATAGTCAGGACTTCCCAGTCTTGTTTAGTAAAGTTGGTGATGCATATATTATAGTAAATATAAAAACGGTTTACATTTGGTTGAAGTCCTCACAGATTTTATTATTAAAGTGCTTGGCAAAGTAATTTAATTTATGAAAAACCTAGCTGTTGGTTGATTTTAAATGTAAATAGATTTTGTGTGTTAATTTTTATTTACTGACATGAATGTGTAAACAATAATACCAATCTTTTAAACTCAATACAAATGCCTTGTTATACCAACTTAATGATTAATTTGGTTGGCTTGAGATCATCCGCTGGGCAACTACTTAATCGTGCTGACTTTGTTGGAACCGAGAACTAACCGCAGACATGGGGCGGATCCGGAGCCGAGTTTTGGCAGACTCGGTATCAATGGAGGCGACTCCCACGCCAAATGGCCAGGACAACAGGCACTTGGCCTGACTTGGTTGTTTGCGTGTTTTGCTTAGGTGTCGTCGCTTATGTGGCCTGCCCAGGACACTTAAGGGCACTTTAGATGTGTGTGTGTGTGTCCTCGATAGAGGGATATGGTGGGACAAGGGACGAGCATATGGTAACACAAGGATACAAAGTGGTCAGCGGAGCCATTACAGCGTCAAAAGTGCTTATCTACACAGTTGTTCAGTGGCGGTTGTTGCTGTTGTGCGGGTGTTGCCATTGTGTCCAAAGCTAAATAAAGCGCTTAATAGCGCTTACCCACCTCTAAAGCCAGGACCAACAAACACAGAACAGCGCCCATGTCCAGGACATCACGCTCTGCGTTTTTGCCATTTGTGCGCCGAGCTTTTGTCTTTATGCCATTAGGCGTGCAAACACACTCTCTCACACACTGAAAAACGGGCTGGCGTAGTCGGTTTTTGCCCAGCGATTTGCTGTCTTTGCTGTTGCTTTTGTTGCCCGATCGATTAGCATATCAATATGCAGTGTGTGCACCGAACTTCAAACTCCGCACCCTGCTCCAGCTCCAGCTCCAGCTCCTGCTCCCAGCGCAGATGGGCCATCCTCAGGTTTCTGGCTCTCTATTCAGTGCCACGCACAAGTGACACATCGTTATGCGGCCTGATAAACATGGGGCTCCACCTACTTACAACCTCGCACACACATATTGCGCATACGGCACGTTGTCAACGTCAAGTGCCTGAGTGCGACAAGAAACTTAATGAAATGAGCGAATTGAATAGTTCACATGCAGACATCGACGCACGCACACTCCTTTCTCGCCAGGATATTGGGTTTTATTTTATTATATTTCTCCTGCCCAGCCATACTTTGCTTATTCTCTCTCTATCAGCCAAGCATTCGAGTATTCCGATTCAGTTTCTGCCATTGTGTGCACCATCCAGGCGGCACATGCCGCCATTTGGCAGAGTAATATCAAATTACAATGACTATCCATGTGGATCATGTGCCAGTGTGCGTGTGGCTGTATATGTGTGTGTATGGGTTGATGGTGGGCGAACGAACAAACACACCTTGTTTGTGTGTTGGTAAACTACTTAATGGTGTGTAAATTTGCCGACGCGCTTCGACGCTGTTCGGTTTCAATTTTGCGGCTGAGAAAAATTAATTTTGCTACTCCCTTTGTGGGCCAGACCACTCTATCCATGTCCTGGTTGGCAAGCGCTGCGTATGCGTAATGGATTTGTGCAATTAAACTGAAAACAAGAGCAATGCACATCACACGCATACGAATTTGATCACAGCCAATGGTATGGTAAGCAGCAAACAAACAGTCAGACAGTTAGACAATCACTCAGTGAGTCAATGTCTAACCTGTTGGCTTAGTTGGAAAAGTTGCCAGTAGTTGCACCTACCATTCCTGCCAGCTCCATTTCTCCCATCCTAACCATTCCGACCACCACCACTGCATGCATTATTAGCAAGTTCGGCTTACCCACACTCCACTGTGGTTGAGAATGGAATTCAATTTCAGCCTGACATAGGAATTACAAGCAATCCAAGTTGACTCCACCAGCAGTAGCAGACAATACAGAAGCCAAAGGCAGAGCAGCAGAGAACAGCAGAGAACAGCAGAGAACAGAACAGAACAGATATCCCCCAACGCCTGCCTTCCTGTATCTCCGATATATTCCTGTGTGTCCTTGCCAAAAAACTGTTTACGTACCAAATAAATTTGCCATTAGATGAAGGGGAGAATTTACACGACTTCAGCCAGGCCAGAACACATAAACAATGCAGCTGCAAGTCGGCCAAGAAGAGTGAAGCCAAGAACTGAGGGAAGACTGACTGGCTGAAATACCCTTGAGTTTATCGAAGCAAGTCAAAGGATCCTTAATGAAACATGCTTCTGAATGGGCGATTATAACTGCAAATTTTCAAAGTCTTCGAAAATCGTTCCCAAATGATTAAAAGGAGAGTAATTAGTTCTATGGCAAAGTAGCAAATACCTTTCGGGAAGGGTATAAGGATATACAATAAGGACCACCAAGGATGCCTGTGTCGATAACGCTTGGCGAAAATTTACGATGAGCACACAGTGAAATTGTCACATCGAATCGGAAAACAGCAGCTGACTACAGACTACACCTGCCTGAAATCCGGTTGTGAATCTTCCCAGCTATATAGATGAAGCTAATGAAATCGCATAGCCTGGATCGGGAAAAATCCCCTATAGTGGCGGATGTTGAAAATTGAATATGCTGCCGTGCACTCATTGGCCATAAATTGTCACTTTCAGGCTGTAAGTGTCCCACTACAGAGATACTATTTCTTAGCCTGCTGCCGCGAATAAAAACAAATCAAAGGCTCTTCGGCGCTTTAAGCGTACACATTTATTTCGGCGATATATATATATATATATATCTTAGTTCAGTTTGGGACACTGCAGAGGATTTTGTATAATCAGAAAACCAGAAAATTCCTTATTGCCTCACGACATGTGCACACAGATTTCATTGTGTCTGGGCAAAAATCTTTGAACTATGAAAAATTGATATTAGCTAAAAATACTTTCAGTCCTTGTGGCCGCCTGGCCATGTCCTTACCAGTCCTTTTGTGTGCTGTTTGCCCCTTTGGCCCACTACCACTGCCAAGGCCTTTCTCACAGCCAGTTGGAGTGTGTGCACAATGATTAGACGACGGGTCCGAACACTGGCCACATTGTACAATTTACTCTGATTCTTCCTGCCGACCAGGGGGACTCATCCCCCCTCTTAGCTCCCCCGGGACGTGTGGGGATACTTCCGCCCACATTTTTTTTTCGGTTTGCTTATTTTGGCTGAACTTTATTTAATAAAGCAATTTGCGCTTGGCTGACATTAGTTATTGTTTGAGCCCCAGGCCGCAGTGTCTGGCCCGGCGCAGATAATTTGTGGAGGGTTTCCCTTACTTTCGTGGCCAAATGGCCAGTGGTGAGTGAGTGTGTGTGTGTGTTTGTGTTTGCCGACCAATTGCCACAACTTGTTAAGCAATTAAATTTAATTTGCATGATAAAAAATAAATGTAGACTGGCTGGGCGGCGTAGGGTGTATTTAAATGCGTATATATAGCTTCTGACATCTGCTGAAGTGCCACTGCCCTTGATTAATGGTGATTAATGGCCGGCAAAAGTTGACAATGTCGGGCGACAGGTACCGTGTACTAACTACAAAAGCTGATCAATCAAGCGAACGTAGCGATTTTTGGGCACTGGGAATTGGAGGTATTTCGGCATTTTGGCAAGTCATGCCGAATCCTGGGGAATCACGCACCGCCAATCAAGTAAATTAGTTGTCGGTGGGAGATGTGCCAAAAATTTAAAGAATTTCTCACGGCATCGCGTTCGAATTGAATGCTAATCTAGCCCATACCTCCCCCCCCTCGTGCAGTTTTTTTCAACGCCTCTGGCGAGGCCTGCACCTTTCTGCATAACAAATCAATGGAGGAAGCATTTTTTCACGTTGCCTGCAACGGTTTTAAGCGCACATCCGCAGCGGTAACGCCTGCGGCTCTACACTTTTCGGCTTTTTGCTTTTATTGTTGCCTCTTGTGTGCGTGTGTGTGTGTGTGTGCGTTTTGCCAAACTGTCAATCAATAGAATTGTTCGCCACTTTTTTTCTAGTTTTTTGTATTTGGGTTGGGTAGGTAGGCCCACCGCAAGGACGAACCGCCGAAACGAAATCCAGATCGAGCCGAATGCAAGCGAATCGAGTCGAAAACATTGTTGCCGTTGCATGTGGCATCCATGGGCCGTCAAAGGCAACGTGCATCACGATGGGGCGATGTTATTTTTCGCTTTGTGGCTGCGCTTGGCCCGTTACGACATTTGCAAACTGCACACTGCACACCATCACCGGCAACACACACACATACACCCAATATAACCGGCCAGAGCAAAAAAGCCGAGCGAAAATGCCGAGCTGGCGGAAAAAAAACTGGCCAACAAGTGCCGTTGATCTATGAGGGGTCAGGGCGGGACTGTGCTCAAGTTTAGGCTTTAAGCCGACTTTTGGCCAGGCCATTTAAGGCAGCAACAAAGAGTTCTAAACTGTGACAAAAAACGAAACTCCTTCAAGTCTTAAATAAATCGTATTTTCTTCATACATCACATAGATTATAAAGTTGCAAATACTATGCTATGAAATTTTTACAGCAGATGCATTAAGGAAGTGGTCCCATGTTAGATAGATTTTTCCCAAGTGTAGTAGTGCAGTATCTTACAGCTCTTCGAGCCATCAAACTGCTCGTTAACGCTCCGGCAAGGAAGCCAGCCACTGATAGAGACGGAAAGTGAGATGGAGGAAGCCGGACGAAGGAGAGCCGAGGAGGCAGGAAGGATCCCTCCTTGAGGCCGCAGGCTGCGTTCTGCATGCGGCTTTGATTTTTGTCTTTGTTCACGTTTTTGGCCATGTACGTTGTGTGTTGGCCCGAAAGGCAAAATCAATATATCCCAGTGGCTTGACGGTATTTCCCTCTTAATTTCTTTTTTTTTGGCTCGGGTTCTTTTTCGGTTTTTGGTGTGTGTTTTCGGCCGTGATTTGCCTGCGCCTTGGCTTTTAGCCTGCCTCTCTGCCTCGGTCGGAAGTTGGCCGTCTGTTGGTTGGTTTTCTCGGCATGCAGGCATTTATTCAGGCACTCCAATAACCAATCCCCAGCCCCTTGCAATTGGTCACCCCCTTCCCCTCCTCTCCAATAACCCCATGATACTACAGCTGACTGGGCTTTGTGTGAATCGGCCGTGATTATGTCTAATAGCTGTCCAAGTCGATCGATGTTCCGTTCCGTGTGCCTGACAGTCGGGCTGAGCAAAAGCACTGGGTGTGTGCACATGGCCTTCAGCTATCCTTGACTCACAATCGTAATCGCAGAGTAACTCCATTCGATCTCTGGCACTCTGATGCATAATAAATGAGCCAGCCGCACTTTCGCCTAATCATATAATAATAACTTAAGTAATGGCCAGCATAAATAAATGAATCACTAATGAGCTGAAACTGTTTCCTTTTTGGCAGCCGCAGAAACGAGCTGCGACGCACTAAAAATGCGCCATTTACGGCAATCAAAATGATTAAGTGCGTTCCGGGTGTAGCATTGCTAAAGTTGCGTATACGACGCGTTGCCATTGGCCCAACCCGGCCATAAACGCCTGGCCAAAAGAAATGGGGCGGCGTGCGAAGAATTATGTTTCGCCATCGGGTCGACGCTTAAAGCAATTTAAAGCGCTCCACGTCGGACGCAATTTTGTTAATATTTCCGAGGAGGGGGCCAACAAAAAAAAAACAAAGAAAGAAGTTAAAAATACGCTTTAACTGCTACAACAAGTCCCCGGGGAGTGATTAAAATATAATAAATTTCACTTGAAAAACGAACCAAGACAGAAGCGGCATAAACCGAAAGGAGATTAAGTGGTTGGCCAGCATAAAAACCGCACATGCAAACCCACTGCCATATGGACATGGACTCCGCCGTAGTCGTTGGTCCGTAGTCGGTAGTCCGTATTCTGTAGTCCGTGTCCGGATTCGGGGTTTTTTGGGTCCGACCAGCGGAGCCCACAAAAGTGTGAACATAATTTAACATGCAGCGGCGCGCCAGTTTTTGGGTTTTTCGGTTTAGACAATATTCAAGGATTGCCTCGTTTCTTATCAGTGGAGGCGCCCCCTCTGTTTTTAGGCCTTCCCAGCGCTACCACCCGATGACTCCATCCACAATCCGAACGACGCCTCTGTCCGTCAGTTCTGCCGGCGCTTTGAGCCGGGCGTTTGAGTGTTTTGAAGCCTTATGTGAATTTGATTTGCGGCATTTTAATTTATGAACATGTGAAAGAGGCGCCGTCGAGTTACCAAACATTTTGCCAAAACATTTCCTGAAACAAGTTGCGGTTACAGGGCGTTAGCGGTTAGAGGGGAGCCTTTTCCGCCGGGTTCAAATCCCCTTCCCACCTCCATGGAGCAGCCCCAGCTGACGGAGTCGCTTTTTGTGCTGAATGCCAAATCAAGCAGCTGCCTTATGTGCTTTAATTTTCCCTTTTTTCTCCATCTTTTCATTTGACTACCCGACTTGAGCAATTTTCGGTATGCTGGTTTTTGGACTTTTTTTTTGTTTCTCTTTATTTTATTTTTATTTTCACTTTTTTTTTATTTTTTTGGTTTATTTATCCAGAATTCAGGCAGTGTGTCTATGGATGTGGGCGTTTCGTCGGGTTATCAGTGCTCGCATAAATCTTTTATCAACCAGTCGCAGCTGTGTGGCAACGAGGGGGATTTTTGGGGGCTCTGTGCCCCCTGTTGCTGCTTCCTAATGAATACGCACAAAGTTGCTAATGAAGCTGCGGAGTGGGAAGACGCAGAAGTTGGGCATACGAATATGAATGCATATATGTACATAGGCATACATACATATGTACATATGTACATACCTACATAAAGCCAGATGGAGACATCGGGGGCGTGTTCCAGGCCTTATAGCTGATCTCATGCATATGCGACAGATAGAATAATTATACACTAGGGGCTGAAATGGGATTAGAATGGGCCAGGCACCTCCAGATGGAGCTGTGGGTTTCAGGCTGTGGGCTGTGGGAGTGCAAACTTTGTCTTCGATGTCTTAAGTGTGGCCTGCTAAAAAATGCTAATGCGATAAATCCACACACACGACATTAAATAAAGCAAATGTATCTGTTGGTATACAACAAATATTAAAGTCTAGCCAACATTTTTAGAACTTAAATATGAACATCTGTTATTCCATAACACAATTAAAACTCTATTTATTGAAGCTTGCAAATGCAGTTATATAGTGTTTTAAATTTAATTGCTGAAATCCTGGTTTTGTGTATACATATTTCATGTTGAGCAGAAAATGTCTTAAATGCTTACATAAAAACAATAAAATAAAAAAATATATTACATGGATGGATTATTACTTCTCTTTATACATATATTTTGTTTTATAATAACATTCATCAGTTTGGACATTTGTTTCTCAAACTTTTTTAGCCATTCAGCTACATTGCTTTGCTGTAGCCGAAACTTAACTTAATTGAGAACCATTTGACCAAGTTTTTTACTTTCTCAACTTGCTGCTGCATAATTGCTTGGCTAGGTGAATTGATTTCGTTTTTGTTTTGCTATTTTTTATTAAACATTGTGCCTGCTTATGGGCAGCGATTACCCTCAAGGCTGCAGAAGGGGAAGCCGCAGGAAATAAAGGCGAGCCCAAGTAGCTGGGCCAGAATGCTTATTGTGTGGCCCTTACTGAGTCCGAGGAAAGTCAGGTCCTTGCTGCAGGCGAAAGGGTCGATGAGAGGTAGGTGAATGCCAGCTAATGGTAAATAACTATAAATAGGGAAAAAGAAGAGTGGAAAAGTGCCTTCGGCCCGAGGCAAAGTCAATGACGCACTCCGGCACTTCAAGGCAGCAGCCTCATTGGTAGCTACAACAAAAGCAAATTCTAGTGTGCTTAAAGCGTAAAATTGTTTGTTATAAAATTCAATTGCAGCTGCATTTTCCTTGTACTGCTCTCGCTGCAGTTTGCTCTTGGCCAAATGCAATCATCTGCATAAGAAATGCCAAAAGCTGCAACTGAAACAGCGCACGAAAAAAAGAAAAGTTTCCAAGTTGAGTTGGCTACTTTTGTCTTGAACTGAGATTTGCCAAAGTTTAAACTTTAAGTATATCGGAGCCTTGGAAAAAAACTTATGCACTTCTTTTTTCTGCATATCAAATGCTAAACTGCAATGAACAGCAGCACAATATGAAATTGTATAGCTTATATACATAGCTTAAATTGTGAGATCTTATCTGAGCAAGGATTGTGCCTGCTTTAAATTCGTTATTTAAATTAAATTTCATAGTTGAAATAACTGGAAAGTTGATAACCCATTTAAAACATTCAATTACTCGCTAGGTGTCCAAAAGTAGTGAAAAAAGGACTTCCACTTTGATGGAAGACAGTAGAGCAAACTAGTTATTTCTACTGCCCCTTTATTAAGGTTATGAATCAGAATATTGAGGGTTCTACGACCAAATTCTTTCCTCTGAATATGTTATGGCAATCCGCAAAAGGAATGTGAGTGAGTTCCATCAGCGACTCATGTGGCATATTACCTTTAATGGGGACTACTTTGAGGTTGTTTCCACCGGGGTTGGGCTGAGACACACACGCAATCCACTCGAAGCTCACCCGCTGGCGTCATAAAAGTGCGTAACAAGCGGCAACAGGTTGCCAGGCTGCTTCGTCCTCGCAACAAATTGCGCATATCAAATTTACGGAATTGTCGCAGCTCTTCCACCTCTTCTTCTGCTGGAATTCCCGCCAAGCCTTGGCAAACTAATAGATTTCGTTGCCTTGGCACTGGGGCACACACACTCGACTTTATGGCCAAAGTGTTGGGTAATGGGCTCAAATGGTAGGCGTTGTCAATGGATCTCGTCTAAAGGCAGCTAATGCCGCATTTCAGGGCTCGTTGTCTATACGTTTCATGTTTTTTATAAGCGTTTCGCGTGACAGCGCCTGCATTTACATATCCTCGACATTAGAGCCGCCATATTAATGATTTTATAGTGTAATAACGCGTTATCACGCCGTCACTCACACTCGTCGGCCGCATAGATATGGCTAATTCATTTGTTACTAACTGTTTGCTTTTATTTTTGCGTATTTTTGTTTTTATTTTTTCATATTTCCCAACAGCTCCATTTTGACAGTTTGCATTTTGATTGAGTTGTTTTCACATAATTCATGAGGACAGGCAAACGGAGCGTGTTTGCAAAATGCAAAACGATATGGATGTGGATATGGATTTGGTATGTGGCCTCGTTGTGGATTTCTGTCCATGTCTGGGCATTAATAAACATTTGATTTGTGATTTGTTGCGCTGCATTATGCAAATTGTTGTCGTGCATAAATTGCGCAAATTATATTCTGTCTGCCGACTTAATTAAATGACAAATTCAGTTTTTTCGGCAAAGAAAACAAAGGACGGCTATGAAATGCAATGGAGCTCCAATAAAGGCCATATATGAATAGACCTTAATGAGCCCAGTCGGTTTGATTTCGAAAAACTGGACGTACTTTAATAAATCAATACAAAGTTAATATCTGGAATATTTATAAATACTCGTCGAACAGTTGTGAGAACACTTTCAGCCGTTGTTAATTGCAAATCGAATGGTCGTGGAATATAGTCACATCATTTAAATATTTGGAACAATCAGCTAATTACGCGTGTGTTCTATATATATATATGCGTTTGATTTCAGATTAAATGCCAAAATACTTTTTTGTGTAATAAATTGTCTTAATTACTGCTCCGCCTGGAATAATTTGTTAATTACTGCCGTGTACTAGACATAAAAGCTATTTATAAACATATTTATCTTAATTTTTTCATCTAGTCCAAGAACTATTTTTGTTGATTTACCCCGTTGTCATGACATTTGTTTAAATCATCATTAAATCAGCTTTCTAATTGCACTTTTGAATTGAAGGTTATACATTCTTTGTGCGTCCTGTCTTCGCAGCGAATTTCTTGGAAGGAGAGAAGAACTAGTTTGTGGAAAAGATAAACAGCCTTTCATCGCATCCCTATCGCCATTCAATGGGCTCCAGGTCCACTTTCTCCTCCATTGCGGC
Organism: Drosophila sechellia; assembly: GCF_004382195.2. Lineage (NCBI taxonomy): Eukaryota > Metazoa > Arthropoda > Insecta > Diptera > Drosophilidae > Drosophila > Drosophila sechellia. The sequence goes on along the minus strand of NC_045952.1, from coordinate 26,354,654 downwards.
GTTGCCTGGCTACGATTGTCTGGATTGTTGCCTAATTCTTTTGGCTCCATTCAGTTGAGTCCGCTAATTGCTATAACTTCCACTTTCTGTCCGCTGCTTTGTCTGTGTGTGTAAGAGAGTATCTATGTGTTGATTGCGCTGAAATAAATGAGTTTTCATGCTAACCGAGCAAAAGTTGTGCCAATTATAGTGGCTCAAGGCCCGAGGCTGAGCTTCCCGGTATCGGGTTGAGTTAGCGGAAGGAGCAGCAGGATGAGGATACAACTCTCGCCGCTCGAAAAGTTTTCGCTTTTGTCTAATTTATATAATGCCATTGCCATTTAGCATAAGAAGCGAGTGAATTGCTTTACAAATTGAATGCAAATTTCCTCCTCTTCATTATACGTAATCATTCAGGCAAAACAAGCAAAAATTCCCCAATCCCAAATAAGACACGGGTTGTGGCACAGATTTTCGGCTTGCAAAGCTGTACTTGCAATTTTGATGCATGCATTTTGTGATTCGTAATGCGCGATTCGCGATTTTAGCATTAGTAAGACAGAGCTTCGGTTCGGTTGGGCTGCGGGATTATTACGAAACATTTCTCGCTTTTAATCAGAATCTCGGCTGGCAGGATGATAAATGTTCGCTGGCACCCGGGGAAATCCAGGTCGGGGTCGAGGTAAAGAAATATTCATAATTCAATGTTTAAACCGCAATTCATGCTCTGTTTTTTGGCATCCCCCTTACACTTTTCCACCGGTTTAGTATGACTCTCGGTTTGGGGTTTCCTCCTTTTTTTTTTTTGCTTGGCAGCCATTCACATTAATATCGCTCTGCAGCTGGTGGCAATGGTGGTGTTGGTGGCGATGGTGCTGCTGTGCAGCTTACCTGGGGTAAACCTTAAAAACGCTTTTGCATTTTCATAAATGTTTGGCTTTTGCTGAAAATACTCTGCACTTCGCGCTCGCCCCTTGACAGGCGAGTTGATCTGCATATTTCAGTTCAGTGCAGTTTTGTTTTCCGCGCTGCGGCTCTGCTCCTTCTACAGCTCCAGCAGGACATCCATCCTTTATCCTTCGCTGCAATAAAATTGAAATTAATTTTTAGTGACTGCGGACGATGGTCGGTGCTCCAGCATAGCGTGGTTCTTGCGCAATTGAATCGCAATTCTTCTTTACACCAAATATGAAATACAGGGCTGTGAATCCATTCATAACCATGCCCATCACTTGCACACTCGCACTCAATTATTTATTTAATAATTGTACCTGATATTTAACCCCTTTGTCGTTTTTAGGCCACATGCCCTTGTCGTCGCATCGATTGGAATTAAAACGGACGTCGGCCAAAACAAATAGCCATCAGGTAATTGAATTTTCGTTAATTTATTTACTTTTTACTATCAATTATTACACGCGAACATTTTCGACATTTCCGAAATGGGGGACATAATGATAAGTATTGCACTTAATATATTCGCCGAATTAAGAGTGCATAGACTCGGTTTTAATATACCACAAATATATGTGTTAATATCTAGATACATATATGTACGCACATTTGTGTCTCTGACGTTTGTGACTGACAAATAGGAGGTCGGGAATATTAACATGCTGCCATATTAAGTGTCTGCAAATCCATCCGTGTGTGTTTGTACAAAAGTGAATATTCATGTCAATGTCTGGTTTGTCATTGAGCCGATGCCAAATGGATGCTGAGCGAGCTGTCAGCTTACAAGGAAATACCATTTAATAAACTCATAAAATTCGATATGAAAACTGCAAAACTCCTTCTGCCCGGAAACTAATTGAATGATGGACTACCGACAAAATCAAAATCAATATCGAATGCCCCTTGGCATTGGTTTACCTACATCTGTGCATGGAAAGTCATTTTTTCGCAATTAGCTCAATTAGCTGGCCACAAAACTTGGCCAACACACCATACCCTTCGACTTGGGCTTAGAAGTGCTTAGTCCTCTGACTTATAAATGGCATTTTGCTCGGCCAGCAGCTCTTGGACACTTGCCATTATTCATGGGGTCAGGAAATTGAAATGTTATGTGGCCTCTAAAGTATGCCCGAAAATACCCCAAAAACGTTCTGGCCAAAAAGCGTTGAGGACTGGCCCAAATAAATTGCCAAAAGTGTCGTTTATCTTGGAAAACTGGTTTAGCGTCGTGGCCCGAACTCTCCCCTCGTCCACGCAGCTTTTTAGTGTAGAATGCTCAGATTTTTGGCTTTAATTAGGAGCAGCTGGTGGGAGCAGAGCTATCGCTAAAGTTTGGCCAAGTTTTCATCTCGTGTTTGCACTTTTGACCAAAAAAGGTCGTGAGCTTGCTTGATTGGCCAGTTGTTATTTCGCTGCTAATTGAAAACGTTTCTTCGGAAAGCTAATTATGATTGCCGTTTAGCTTTTGATCTACTGTCAAATGCGCTTATCACACCATAACTAACACGCTAAAGAAGAAAAATCGAATGCCAACATTTGGTCAAGTGCACTTACACTCGATTTAAGCCGAATTGGAGCAGGCAGCGGCTTTCGATTGTCCGGCAATTAATAAAATCTATGCAAATATTTCTCTCCTTTGTCCGAGACACTCGAACAACAATCGGGCAAACACAATCAATCAATCAATGAATCAATCAATCCATTGATCAAGTGGGAGCGGCGGCAGCAGAAATGAAATTTGGTCAAACACAAACAAGCCGGAAAACGTTGCTAAAGTGCAATTAAGGTTGAAAACTCAAGAGACGCTTAGAGAACACAGCAATTGAAAGTGGAGTCCAATAACTCGACGATGGAAAAAAGACTCACCCGACAATGTAAACTCCAATTCGCAATTGTATGAAATGCGATCCGATGCTTTAGACTGGCAAAAAAAAGGGGGAAAACTCTATGCACTAGGGTACATTGACTCCATTGTGGGTGGTGGTGGAAAAGGGGAAAAGTGTGTATTGTGGTAAAGAGCACAATGCTAATGAATTCAAAAGAACGCTACTCGGATCTCTCTGCATATATGTATTTATGGAATCGCTCTGCTTAAGTGCCGCAATTATAATTCATGACAATCTCTTTAATTAGGAGCGCTGGAAAAGTATAAATGTTCATGGCGCAAGAAAACTAATGTCAAATGTCAGTTGCCATTTGTTCTGCTGCCCCCTGGGGAAAACTATTTACCATCTTTCTCATTTATTTTCACCTTCCGTTAGCTGGTTTTCCTTTGGCCACAGGTACTACAAAAAACGCGGGGTATATGCTTTTTGTGAAGCATCTACAGTAGCTTAATCAGAACGTAAGATAAATACTATCTAAATGTATTCCTATAATTTTATGCATTTCTTCTTCGCATATGTATATATATATTTGTATATTATTAACAAAAAGTGCTGGGTATCCTGTAGTCTTATATAACATATATCCTTTCACCTTTCCCACGCTTTTCTCGCTCACCTTTGTTTCAATGTGTTTTACAGTTTTCCAGTTGATTTAGTGCGCCGCAATGTTTTTATTAGTTGCGAAATATTTTCAGCTTGTGTTTTTTGCACTTTTCCATTTCCCTTCCGCTTTTCCTTTTCATTGCTCGTTTTGCCATTGTCGTTTGCGGTGCAATTAGTTGTTGTTCTGTGGATATTTATTTAATTTCTTATTTTGCCCGTATTTGTGGCAACCATTAATGCCGATTCCAGTTGGCTTGGCTCTGTTTTTTTTTTGTGTGCCACTGTTTCCACTAATTAAGCTTAGCATTTGACCATTAATCAAATTAGATTTGTGCGTTTTTGCCGCTCGTCTCCTGTTGCTCTCATAATTCTTGGGCTCGGGGACTGCCGAATGCCAGGATGTCTGAGGAGATGTCTGAGTGGGATGGCTGACACTTAATTAAAAGATTACTTGTTAAAACTTTTGGCAGAAAACTTAATGTGAACACTGCCGCCGGAGGAGTGGTGAAGGGAGGGTTGTTACAGAGAGCGCAATGTTTGCTAAAGAACTTTAAATAAATAAAAGGAAATTGCAAAGCAAACACATTTGGGCAGAAACACTCACGCAAGCACAGACTTTCACTCACACTCGCACACTCTCTTTTGAACACTTTTGCACATTGTAGACAAAATGGCAAACGTTGAACTTTGATGATTTATAGCCGGAGCATGGGGTACATACAAATATAGTGTAACATATATACATATATGTATAGCTATGCTCAACAGCATTCTTTGTAGCCACTCAAACTCCGACTTCGCACACAAACACTAAACTCTCAGTTAGCTACACTCTGCTACAGAGTTTCGCATTTAATTTACTACGTGTCACGCATACGCTTGCAACTTGACAAATACATGTAGTGGGCGGAGAAGTGGAAAAGCTGTGGCGGAAAAATCCGGAAAAATCGCACTACATTCGCACAGAAGTCGTCGAGTTGTTGACTAGGTAAGATGCTCGATTACAACCAACTCTGCGGCTTTATTTGAAGTCTTTGATTATGTTTTGAGAGTGAGCCGCAAATTACGGTAAACACAAACAAGCCTTTGGTCTTCACTTCCGGTTCCGGCCCCCTGCCTTTAATGCACAGGCACTCCAAAAGTTACTCCTGCACGTTCTTTTGAAACCCTTTTTTGGGGTCGTCTGGTTGGAGGGGGGCAAACACAAAATTCCAAAGTTTAATTTAACGTTAATAATGTTATTTGTGATTTTTTATTTATCCTTCTGCTATGCATATATGCATATATATTTTTTAATACCGTCGTGTCGCATGACAAGAGGACACACACACACACTCACGGAGAATAAAGAAAAAATTATGTTCACAGAGTTTTAGCTGGCTGCCAACTTTGAACTCAAAGCCACTCACACAGACTCATTTAATTATCAACTTTACTTTGTGCCCCCCGTGTGTGTGTGTGTGCATGTTTGAGTGTGTGAATTTAATTGGTTTTTGATAAAAGTTACCTAAGCATGTTAATTAATGTGGCTTTGACTTTGAATGCATTTAGCTCTGGAATGCAGGTGGCATGGGTATTAACTTCTGTTCAGCTCAAATTCGCTCATGTTCCTGCTTTTTACCCCCTTGCCCCCCGCTCATCCTCTTGAGAATCCAGGACATCTAATCGGATACGAGCAACGGCAAACAACGGGAAGTGTACAAATATTTTTATTTTCCAGTTCTCAAAAGCAAACATACGGCAAAAAGTTTTCCCGCTTTCTCACACCCCAGCTCGTGCTTGCTACTCAGCTCAACTTAAATAAATAAATTGTTTGGCTGCATCAAGGATACGTATACGCAGTGTGGCAGCATGTCAACACAATAAATGCGAATGAAAATTGCAGCAAAGTTTTGCTATTTTTGGCACATGATTCCCGACAGGAAGCGGTGGTCTTTGGGGTGTTGCGTGGCGGGGGGCAGGATGGGGGCTGTGTAATGCACAAAAAATAAGACCCCCGTGACCAAGTTGAACCACTGAAACAGCAACTGCAAAATAATTAAATTTCAACAAGCAAGTTATAGACCCAAGAATTTTTGCCTGGTTCTTGTTGTGTCTTACGACTCTAATTTCATGCAAAATGCTCTGAGCCTCTCGCCCTTTTATCCATGGGCGTACATCGGATTTTTCAAGAGGGGATTACCATATATGCTATATTTAATTGTTGTTATTATGTAGAATAAAGCTGACTAATTCCTTTTCTACTTAATGTGAAAGATGGCAACTTGCACACGCACAATTCGTTCGAAAAAGTCACATTCAGAAGTTAAGAACTTTTGTATCTCGTTGAGGACCAAATAACCCCCTTTCGCACGCCACTGGAGGACGTGTTCTTGAAGGCACTGAAAGTTATGCCCCCAACTTATTGCCGCTTTCCGCATTGCTTTTGTTTCGCCAGCGAGCCTTGTGTTTGTAGTTCGGTTGGGTTTCTTACGGCTTACGGCTTGTCAGTGGCTCAGTGGCTCGGTGGCTCAGTGGCTCAGTGGAGCACTGCTGGGAATCATTTCGTTTGGCCCTGCTCCTGCTGCTGCAGTTTTCTTGCGCATGCCGGAAGGAAATGAGCAAAAATGACAAAGTTAACGGATGTGCACAAAACACAACGCACTCCGACTCACACACACACATCCATACACTCACTCATTGCCACTCCGCCCACCAATATACCGTCCTTCCTATTTCGTCCTTTTCCTTCGTCCTTTCCTCCGGCGCTTGTCCTGCTTTGGGCCTGCCCAATGCACTTGCACAGGATCAGGATATGTGTGCGGAAAGTACGACAATTTTACATGCATTTGATTTATGTTTCGCCAGCTCTCTGACTCTTGCAACTTTTGCCATGCCACACCGACCTTGTCATTGGTCCAACTCCCCTATTGCAAAAGCCCCCCCCCCCATCCACTGCCCCACAAGTAAGCAAATCATAGCCTACATTTCCGCTGTTGTTTATTCGAGAACATTTCTCTTTCTCCTGCTTCTGCTGCTGCCGGCTCCTTTTTGGCCGCTTGGGGGAGTTCACTTCACTTCGCATCGCATCTCGGTCTCTATCTCGAGTCGAAAGTTTTTTGTCTTTGCAACATTTTTCCATAAATTTCACCGAAAAGGCGAAACGTTGTCATGTTTGGCTAATATGCAATTGTCGCAACAAAGCTGCCAAAATTTATGCCACTCGGGAAAGTTGTCCGCCCATCCAGCAATTGACTTGCTAAAGTATCGATCACTTTTTCGCCCTAAGAAATTAAGAGTTTCCTAGTTTGGTTTATATAGAAAAGGGGCGGCCGACAATTGGGGCTGAGCACCTTTTGAAAAGCGAACAAATTAAATTATATTATATTTGCCGCCCCCTTTTTTCCGCTTGTTTTGTGTTCGGTTTGCTTTCGTTTGTTTTTTGTCCCCTTTTGTTGGTTCACGTTTTGAAATTTTCATTTATCAACGGCATTTCCATTGCTCGATCCCAGTCGGCGTTCCGAAACGAAACCCCAATGCTTCCCGTACCTTCTAACTGCCTGCCCCACGGCCATCCCGTGTCAACAGGCAATTATTATAAAAGCCTGGAGTGGGTCGACGACGCTAGCCGGTTATGGGACTACTCTTGGCCACTTGGGCACTTGGGCCCGAGTTCCGTGGGTCCGGCTCGGCTCGGGTCCGGTCAGGTACTACGCTAAATGATTTGCCAGTGAAAAATGTGGCTTTAAATTGCATCAAATCATCGCCACATTCCACAAGTAATGCGTGGCGGGGCAACGACTTGGGCAAGCGCTATCGAGGCCAATTAGATTAGCTGGGCCAAAACGAAATGAGAAAGGCTAAGCAAGCATAAGAGGAGCAACAGAAAACAATAAAATTTTGCTACGAGTGAAGTCCACAAGTTGCTTTCTTGAATACAGTAAAACAGTGTGCTACATAAGATTGTAATTTGGTGATGCTGGTCATACTAACTTAATTGGGGTATCTTAATAACTTGTACTTTGATGCTAAAGTTCACGTACTTTTCAAATGTAGCCAATTCGAAGCGCAATCGAAGTAAGGGAAAACGGTTTCCTTTTTCCTTCATTTGATGGCAAATTTGCTTTTACTGTCAATGCGTTGAACAAAATTTCTGGTTACCATTATGAGCTTCCCCTTTCGTTTTGTGAACTTTGTGCTGCAGTTGCTAACGGCGGTGACTATAACTGCAATCTTGCAGTGCAATGGGCGTGGTAACATATCTGCCTTTGTCCATCAGGTCCTGGAGGTTGTGGCCCTGGGTCTGCTCATCCGGATCCTATCCACGCACTGCGTCCTGGGCGAAGAGTACGGCATATCGGTGTGGATGTACACCTTCATCCTGCCCGCCATCGCCTGTCAGAGCGTGGTGCTCGTCATATTCCGGCTGTGCTGCACCACCGTGGGCCTCGATCCAATTGTGCGTACACATACATTTGTTGGGCACTGGGTTGGGTTGTTCTGGTTTCGGTAGTTATTTGGCGATGATGAATGCTCAACGAGTGTGTTTTACAGGCGATGACGTTTAATTTCGCCAGCGGCTTCCTGTGCCTAGGAAGCGCACTTACCCTCCTGGTGTCCATGGTCGATCACTGCGGCAACGAGTTCGCATTCATATTCTATATGTCGAGCGCCTTTGGCGTAATCGCTGGGGTCCTGCATTTGCTGAATGCCTGCGTGTGCAACGTTTACATTCCCAGCGGCGAATGGTATTTATTGATTAATGGCATGCCGGACTTTGTCGATTGGCTCAATACTTGTCCTGAACCCGCAGGTCTTACATGAAACCTTCGAAGAGAGCAAGGAAAAATGAGCTGAAAAATCCTAGACGCAGAAGCTAGTGATGCTTACTGGATGTTTGTCCATATCTTAAGGATATCATTTATTGGTTGTATTACTGTTTTTTTTTTACTTAGCTATCCATCCATATTAAATTTATAGTTGTTTCTTAAAATGTTGAAATATAAAGGGCACTCAGTACTTAACGAAAATTGTAATAACATGCGATTGTTTGCTTTAATTGACAACTGGCTGTCAGTTGGCTTTAACTCAAATCGACTTTTATTCCTCCTCGAACGACTGCGGCTGCCAGACAGTAAGAAGGAAAAACAGTTTAGCCGTACAAGCGCCGAATTTCCCCCAAACAAACTCCACCCCCCTCAACCGAACATAAACAGGACTCTTTGTGTCGATTGTTTGTTTGTTATTGTTATTTGTTATCGTTTCGCTGGGCGGTCGGTCTTGGCCCTTTCGTCTGGCCAGCGGTCATAATCAATAGAATTTGGCGACCTTTGCGTGTTAATGGCTTAAATGCTTAGGCCAGTGTCGACAGCATTCACAATGCCATGAGAAACTGTTTGATTGGTATTCGGAATCGTAATGAGGGTTGTTGCTTCGGGCGACTTTCTGCTGCTCAGCGAGAAATCAATAAATTGGTCTCAAAGCGCGCAAAGTCCTTTTGAGCAGCTCGATAATGGTTGCACTCGCATAATGAAGAGGATGGATATCTGTGTGTATGTAGTAGTATATGTAGCAGGACTCACACTTCAATCAATGCCGCCGAGTGACAAACATGAAATTTTTTATTCGCTATGCGCATATTCATAAGCATAAGAGATTTACGTGTTGCAATGGCAATCAAATGGAGAGACAGCCACGCCCCCTCTTCCGCCCTCTTTTGGCCAACTGACAATCACTAATACAAGCAATCAAAAGGACTGCCAGCAAATGAATAGCGAACGAACTGTAACTGCTGTCATGTAAATCTTTGAGATGGGAATGCTGCTCCTGCTGCTGCTGATGATGATGATACTGGAATATGGGTACGGTGTCACTCAATTGCCGGCATTGCTGCTGATGAATGCAAACTAGCTGACAACTTTACACCCAGAGCGCACAGATTCAGATTCGCAATCTGATTCAGAGCAATATGTATATGTATATGTATAGAGTGTATCTCTAGAGTGACGTGGGATTGCCGGGGCTGTTCGTTTCATTTGATGACTTTGATGGGCCGGGAAAAGCGCATAAATGTTATAGCGATACAACGCACCAACGCTACCACCCCACTTACTTATCCAACCACGCCACCTGCATCCCCCGGAGAATCACGGGAAATGCCGGCAAAAGATTTTACGGCGCAAGAACCATAATGAAGCCCATCGCATGCACATCCATTTGGCGCACTTAATTAAATACTTGCTCGCTTGATTAACTGCTGTGCTTCTCACCTGGCTGATTGTAGCACTTGGTGGCTTAATTAGAGTGCCGTCGGATGTCATAAATGCTGAAGCAGGTCGACATCCAGTGCGTATCCCCAGCAAGGCAAAAGTATTTGTCGCATTTGGCAAGATAAAATGTTTGCTAAAACAAATGACAATGGAAGCGGTATACAAATGTAAAAATATTTGGCACTCCAAAGTGCTGCCAGACAAATACGACAAACGTTGAAGAGTCATTTACTAGGAGTGCCGGAGCAGCAACAAAAGCACTAGTTTTACAAACAATAAAACAAAAAAAAAAACGAAAACACTCCGTTGAAAAATGGCGGCAAATGCAGGCGGCTAACGAAAGCAAACGAAGGCAAACGCAGGCAGCATTACGTATACGCCGTGTGTGCCATCGTCGTCCAAACAAAGAACTGCTGGATGATGAGCAGGCAATCGGAATGAAACCAAGCACTAGAAGTGACTAACAGAGGGAGTGATTCGGGGGCAAAAGCCGGGAGATGGACTGACTGCCTGGCTGTCAGCTCAACTGGAGATGGAGATGGCGAGATGGTGAGATGGTGATGGCGATGTTGATGCGGAATGAAAAAGGGAACCCAAAGCGGCACAGAATGGGGTTGACTTCTCGCTGGCGTTGACGACAATTGCACAATTCATAATAGCCAACATGACACCACACCAGTGCACACACACATGTGTGTGTTAACCATACGAAGTGCGGGGGGCTTCTCGTAGATCGCCATTAAATAGTGGAAACTGTTGCTTGTCGGCACTGGGAAAAGTATTTAAACAATTGAATGAGGAATTCATTAGATCCGTGAAAGCATACAAACTTCACAAAAATTACATAGGTTACTGCTGATTTCTCCAAGTGCAAGCCAGTGGAATGGCACAAAGTTCACTTGCTTATTCTCTCACTGCACCGAACACTTTCACTAATGTGCGGGAGTAGAGTGCGTGTGCCTGGAGATTGCATATTGCATTCCTGGGGAAACAGCACTTCCACCGGAGGGGGACCGCATCTTCACTGGACCAGGCCTAGGATAAAGGGAACATGGCCACGTGCAGTAAATGATTGCGGTAATAAGCATTATGCACAGACTGGCATGTCAGTCATTCAGTTGGTTAGTCGGTTGGACGGACGGACGGACGGACAGGCAGTCGGAAAAACAGACAGTCGGACATACAGTTTCTCGTTTCTCGTCAGCGTCAAGTTAGGTTGGACACTGGGCATTAGCCAGCTGCCTTTGGACCTTTGCTCTTTGCCCTTTCCTTTGCACAGTGACAGCAGCTCAACTATTTGCTTTGATGGCAGCTCCTACTCCTGCTCCTGCTCCCCCGGAATGGGTTTTGATTAAAATCGTAAATTGGTTTGGTCAGCGAAAGGTAAATAAATTGTGGCCGAGATTATCTTTGTTTGCAATCCTTTGAAGTGACCCACCAGTTTGCCAAGTCGTGATCAAGAAAGTCAATGAAAAACCCCTTTGTCCACGCCCAAAACAAAACACATTCACATAAAAACAGCCAACCAAGTGTCTCTAATGTGTCCTTAAAGGGTTAAGTCCAAAATAGGACTTTTACGATGATTGATGTGGGGGTGTTATTTATCATAAATGGAGCAATTGCCAGCCGGGAAATTATAATTAATAAAAGAGGCTGGCTGGCTCATTCCTTTGCCCTATTGTAATTGCTACAAATTAGTTGAGTAAAGTTGATCCACTCCGCAGAAATTGCTGGCTCTGGAATGCTGACCAGTGGCACTGGGTCAGGTCCAAGGGGCAGCAAATAAAAATGCAATAAAAAGATCGTAAAAGCGGCATTAAAACCTCCGAGCAACAACTCGAATATTAGCTTAAATGCAATACACATCAAATTACTCGTAGCAACAATAAAAGCTTACGAATGAAACAGATTTTCTGCTAGTAAAACAATAAAAACAAAAAAGGAAGCCAAGTTCGCCAAACCAAAGAATATATAAAGACGAGTTTCTCATCGGGATCTGGACTACCCTCTAAAAGGCTGACAAGGATAGATGGTGTTTTAGTCAGGACACGAGCCCAAATCATCTGTGACTGGCGGCGGGAAATGTGGGACACGAGTTGCGGAGCAGCACAAATTGAGCAAAGATGAGTTTTTAATTCGATTTTCCGCACTGACTTTGGAGAAAGGAATGGACTTGGGACATGTTCTCAGTTCTTTTCAATAAAGCCAATGCCCGATGTCGCCCAGAAAATGTCAAAGCAAATTTAAAAGCGACGAAATTGTCAACGGGCAACACTTTGAAATATGAGCGCCAATATATGTACAGAAATACGAAAATTGTATTTGGTAGACAGACAAGTGGCATCATAAACATATCGCCTCGGCCTCATTTTGAATTCTTGGGCTCCTTCCATGTCCGAGGGTGAAATTCAATTTAATAAAAGGGAAAACAGGACGGAAAAAGGACACTGACATACATATAAACTCGTGTACAGTGGACTGTCTTCTTTTTTGGCACCGTCTCCTCTTGTCCTCTTGCTGTCTCGCGAATAAAGTGAATTTCAAGTATTCCCTCTCCTTCGTCCTGGCAAGGTCTACGGTTATGGTTACGTCGCCGTTTACGGCTACGGTTCGTGTTTGTGTTCGTGTTTGCGCTCTGCTGTGTTATTTTGCGTAAAAGTTTAGTTAACAACATTTTTTGGGCTCTGGCAGTGAACCTGGCAGAGTGGCCGGCCACACAATGACGTTAATATTGTTCGTGATGAAGCCTGAAATGGAGACACAACGCACCAACCATCTTGATGATGATGGCCAACTTGATGGAGATGGGACGTGCTCCATGGACAGACTGAAACAAAATATGGCAAACTCCTAATTAAATTTCAGTTCATTTATAATGAGCGCTTGAGCTGGCTGATAGACAGGCCTTTGCCAGAAACTGCCAAAAATTTGAGTACAAAGTACCTTTGAAAAAACTGAGCTGCACTGATAAAACAATATAATATAATATAAGAACGCAATGTGATTATGCTTGATTTTAGTTTAGCATTTAACTATTATTTTTGAAGATTGTTGAAAAATATACCCCACTTTATTTCGAGTGTGTTTTCTAAGCTTGCCGCCCTATAAGAAAGGTCTGTCAATACATTTTCCTTAATAGTACCACACATGGTTGGATTTTTAAGGGGGGCCGACGAGGTTGATTGCAACCGATAAACTTTGTAATTGTTTCATTTCCTGGATTTAAATTGCAAATATGAGTTTTGTGTCTTTGGCGGCCGGCGGCATACTAAATTATGTCAAATGGCGAACACGCGTTCCGGGTGTCGCCTCCCCGAAGGACCGACTTCATTACGGGTCCCCGCAAAAGGGTGCGTATGCAAGGAGGCATAGGGGGCAAATCCGGGGGCCCAACCCAAGAACACGGCGTCGCACAGTAGATTTAACCTAATTAAGAATGTTCAACAGGACACAATGCTTCGAATACAAATGAAATGCCAGGAAATGGTGGGTAGGGTGTTGGGCGTTTTTTGGGGGGCTGATTTTCCTGGGGGGTGTAGGCGGATGGGCTGGTGGGCGTGGCGTGGGATCTAAGCACCAGACAGGCTGCGCAAAATGAATGAGCTGCCGAGCAAGTCTGCTGTCGTGTTTTCGCTTCCAGTGAAAGGTTGGCTGCAGGGTTACATGGCTTTGTTGCTTGTGCTTTGCTTTTGCTATGCTTTTTTCGAAGCTGCTGGCAAGACGAATTATATTCTATTTAAGCATATACACACACATACACCCATTTCTGTTGAAGACAAGCTGCCGCCTTTGGCATTCAAAGTCACTGAGATTGTCAGCGTTTTCATTTTAATTCAAACAAATGTTACTAATGTTGTCCTTGTTGTTGCTGCCGCCTTCCCAGCTCGCTTGTTGAATATTTTATCGTTTGACTTGACGCCTTGGCAACATTTGGCTCCATCATTTCAAACCCGCCGACGAAAATCCTTTCTCGTCACTCTCTAATGGGCTTACGGTCCTGACGCCAGCGGATGGCGGACTCTAGATCCCGAGTCCAGAATCCTGGCACCCAGAACTCTCTCGCTTGCAATTTGCATATTTGGCCATATTTTGATGGCTTGATTAAAATCCAGTTTGCGCGAAATATGGTCGCTCTATCTGCGGCTCTGTCCATCCATCGATGGTTTAAAAATATTTATGCATCTGCAAAATGGTCTGAATTAAAAGTGTGAAAACAATAACACCGATAGGCCCACGGTCCACAACAACGTGCAACAACTGGCTGCGAACATATTATCTTCAATGCTATTTGTATTATTTTTATTTCCTCTGCTACTGCGGTGTGTGATGATTTTTTATGTTTTGATATACTTTAACCCCCCCCACTGTTTTATTTATTTTCCTCCCATTTTTGTTGTTTTTTTATACACCTGCATTGTTGGAAACTTTTGCACAGGTACAGCGACAATTCTGATTTTTTTTTGTGTTTACTTTCTGTTTTGCGTTCTGTTATCCTTGCCTGCTTTTTCCAACATTTGCTTAAACAGCGCCAGCAATTTGCACACTATTGTCATCGTCCTGGCTGCCCAGCGAAGGATATCTTTCATCTTTGGCATGAATTTAAATTGCTTTATGAGTGCAAATTTTGCTCGGCTAGTGGGCGAATGGAGACTATGAAAATTATGTAGATCAGTGAAAAGTGAAAGGGGACAACCCTAAGAGAAAATCAACTTTGGTCGAGTATCGAGGGGTCAGTTAATGAATAAGTGGGGTAGATTAAACAGGGTTTTCCTTCATTGCTTATATTTTATATTTAATTTTTGGGGCTTTAACAACTGTGTCTAGTGTTGTTTTCCGAAATATGAAAGCCCATGTTTATCTTGAATTCTGTGAACTCCTTATCGTCCACCACAGAGTTCACCCCCTTATCGGCAGGAATTCAGTGCCGCATTTCGAGAGGGGCAAACTTCGATTGAATGAAATCCAATTAGCTTTTTCCGTGCTTATCAAGGCGTTTACAGTTGCTCCGGGCAACAATGACCGTGGCAGCAGTAGCCCTCAAAATACTATCCGCCTCTTGATCTTTCCGCCGTTTTTCTCGGACACGTGATGAACTGGAGTGAGAAGGAAAAACAAGCATACGCACTGTGAACAAGTCTGTTGGCGCACAAAAAGAGAAACAATCGAAAAAAGAAGCGAATAAACGTTTCGCCATCATTCTCGGCTTTCAGACAACTGAACATGCCGCACTCCATGGCCCATCTATATGTGTGTGAGTGTTGTCTGCGACTGTCAGTGTCATCGCAACTTCCCAGTAACTGTAACTGCAACCAACTGTGGCCAACTCACACACACACACAAACAA
Organism: Drosophila sechellia; assembly: GCF_004382195.2. Classification (NCBI taxonomy): domain Eukaryota; kingdom Metazoa; phylum Arthropoda; class Insecta; order Diptera; family Drosophilidae; genus Drosophila; species Drosophila sechellia. Next base: position 26,339,640 of record NC_045952.1, on the reverse strand, counting down.
TAGCAGGATAGTGCCGCTTCCGGCTGGATATCTCTTCACGCTTCGTTTATTTGGTTTTGTGCGCCATTTTTCTGCTTCATTTTTTCGGACGGCGTGTACCTATTATTGTGAAAATTTCAACTTTTCTCATTTTTTTGCGCCAACAACATTAGCAAGTCAAACAAATTTTGTTTGCCAAACAGAGGCAGCTGGCTGGTTAACACAAACAAAACAAAAAAAAAACGCTGGAAAATAATTTGAAGCAAATTTTAATTAATGCCGGCAGCAGAGCCGGCGGATACAGACATACCAACCGAGTTAACCGCATAGCGAATTTTGGCCAAAGGACGAGGATGGGAATAAGGACATCGTCAGCCGCCAGCCGCCAGACCGCAGCACCGTGTAAATCCCTTTATCAAATTAATGAGCTCATTAAAATTCGTTTAGCAATTACAGTTTTAACAATTTCCGGTCCCTGCCGCCCCCAAAAAACCGTAGCCAGCTTCAATATGCTTGGTGGTGACCGAAATGGGAGCTGGAAATATGCTGAATCGCACAGGTGGCGACTTCAGGACGCCAGGACTTTAGTATTCTACTCCAGGCAGGACCTGCACGTGCGCAGTCTTTTATTTTGTATAATTTTCTGTTTTTGTTTTGGGTAGGAGAACCTGTTCGGCCTATATTATATCCATAAAAATCATAATAAACTCTGAAGTGAAATTTTTCGCCGCCAAGATTGTTATATACTTCAACGAGGAGTTGGTGCGTTAATAGGAAAATCGTGTGGCCGGGAAATAAAAGGGCATAAAAATGCTTTAAAAGTAATAATAATTGCGTTTAGCCTTGTTTTGGCCACCATCTCAGGCCAGCTTCTCCGCTGCTAGGTGAAATTTCCAGCTGCTCAATCGCGGGTGAAACAATAAAAACGAAATAGCAATGTAATAATTTATGATGCCATCATTAAAAGCAACAAACGGTGAGCTGCCGAGCTGCAAAACTTTTGCCATTCGAAAGTATTAGAAGCTGTTGCCAATGGCTGGGTTTCCACTGGGTTTTCTTCTGGGTGTTTTTGGGTGCTTTGGGTTCCATTTGGTGGGTGTGGGGTTTCGTCTTCGACAGCTTTTTGGGCAACGCTCCACTGCCTTTTACTTCGGCTGCAGTGTAATAAAATTGTTATTATTTCCTCTTATTTATTATGCTTTTTACGGAATTTATGACGTGCGCATGCTTTGATTCATTTTGCAAAAACTGTTTGTAATTTTCATAAAATTTTTGGTCGCGTATTGGACCAATGCTAATCTGACGGCGAGAAGAAAGGAGAATATTTCAAGCCCATCCATGCGGGGAATGATTAATTGGATTTTATGGCAAATGCACATAAACCATAACTGACAAATTTCATTTTTATTTGGCATCCGGCTTGGATACAAAAGTGCTACACGCAGTCGATGTCCTTGTCTTTGTGCGTCTCTTCTTTTGTGTGTGTGTGAGAGAGGTAGGGTCCTTTTCGTTTTCATTGTTCCTTTGTTACTGGGGGCTATTGATTTTTCATCCCTTTTTGCCGCGGCTGGTCCTGCCGCTCACTGCCTTTTGTATTATTTTGCCATTTATTGTACATTATGCAGGCGACTAATATTGACATTATCTGTTCAACGGAGTCCGGTTCCTTTTATCGCTCTGTCACTTGAATCAAAGGCGTAAATCCGTTTTTTATCGTCCTCTGGCTTCTGTGATTTCCATGGCCTTGAAAGGGACACTATGAGCAAAGGCAAGCAGTGTATATCTTGAATTTTATATTATATATCTTGACTATTTAAATGAGCTGACTGCCAGTGTATTTAACCTTAAACTTGCTCAAGTTTCCTTGCTGGTAATTTTCTTAAATCTGCAATCAATAAATTCTGCAAATAGTTAGAGCCCTTTTTTTCTCCTTAACGGCAGTCAACCAGCCATTGGGCAGAGGGAATGTTGATTGTTTCCTGCCCCAGGACAGGAGATCCTTGCTCGCTTACTCACTTACTCAACACCCAGCATTCCGTTTCCCTTTCCTTTCCTCTACCTTCACCCAGATCCTTTGGGCCAGCAATTTATGATATTTATTTGATGCCCTGACATATGGCCAGCGTTTTGTATGCTCATCTATTCAGCAATTCCCTGGCTGTTGACCCCGCCCATTTGCCCATGTGCCCATGTGCCCGTTATGCCCACTGTGGGTCATACATCAACTGTCTGCTGGGTGCGTAGATTGCAGTCGGACCTGTTGTGTGTGTGTGTATGTAGGTGTATGTGTTGATGTCAACACCACGAGATAGAGCAGGAGCGGCAAAAAATTGCATTATTTGTTTTTCCACGTTGTTAGGTATACATGGGACTCTCAGTGCTGCTTTTGTCTGGGACGCTGACACCGCATGACTATGCATTTCATTTCATATGACGATGCTGCTGGAGTACGGCCCTGCCACGCCTCCTTTTCGCACTGCCACAATGATGAATTATTGTGCCAAAGGTGACTTTCATTACTCCCTTTGCATTTTTCATATCGCACACAGCAGCAACAGCAACAGCAAGAGCGCTGCTGCTGTTGCGTATCTATGCAGAAAATTAAATTCCAGATATCCTGATGTCATGGAGTCCCTTGGCAGTAATACGCCCTGTCATCCCGTACAATTTAGGTCTGCAAATTGATTGTATGGATTTAATATTAAGGATTAGACATCAACGCACAGCTGAGCAGCAAATGGCAATCCATGGCACTCCATTGGGGTCATGCATCACTCGATTGAATGGGTGGTGGGCGTTGGCAGGATGGGGGGCGTGGCCTGGCGTGTTTTGGCAAATAAATGAAATTGTGCCTTTCGTCTATATATCACATCAATGGAGTGTGCAGCCCAACAAATATGTATGTTTCTCTCTCAATTTCAACTTCATGAGCATAAATTGCATTTTGTGCAATATTCCATTTCCATTTTTGCTGAAAAATTGAAAAGCATGGCTCCAAAAGCCACCTAGGCCATGTTTTTTTATTGCCATTGCCTGACATGGTTTATTTTTATAGTTTATTCCTGGTTTACTTTTGTTTTCACATTTGCTCCTTGGCCGAGAATAGCCGCAGAAAGGCAATTTTCTCCGGCTCTCCAGCAGGAGGTTGCAAGTTGCAACATTTATGGCAAAGACAGTCACATAGACCCAGTCAAACCGCTTAGATGCTGGGGCAAAATTGAATTTTTAAAAATTGTCCTGGCAGCACACACTAAGGCAAGGCGGAAATGTGAAAGCTTCCAGTCAAACCGGATCCCACGGACTAGCCAAAACGCTTTGCTGAACTGAATCCAAGGAGGAGACACACACATGTTGCTGGCTCCTCCATCATCCGCTGAAAATCGATCCACTTGCCAGGACCTTCCTCTCTTCCAATTTCATCGTTTTCATTTTTAGTTTGTTGTCTGTGCTGTTTCGCAGTTTATTTGGTTTGCTCATCCCAATCTTACCCGCCAAATCCACACACATTCGTTTCCAGTTTCCAGTTGGATTTTTTTTAATTCGTTGTCAGAAATATGGGTCCATTGTCTGTTGCCGCTGCATTAGACTTCGCCTCTAATATTCGCAGCAATTTGTTAACCAAGTTCCCTCTCATTTCCAATTTTCTATTTTCCCTTTGCCATCTAAATATATATACAAGTATGTATATTGTGTATGTTTTTTCGGATTTTCCCCGTCGCGCTTTGCACTTTTTCAATTTATTCTCATGCTGCACGCTCGCTTTTGTTGCATATTTCATTTGCCGCCTTTTAGTTATAGCCATTGTTGTGCTCTATGTAAAATATTCAACATATTTCGCAAGTTGATTTTGTTTTTATATCCTTGCGAGCAGCGACGTCGGCAGAAACAATAAAATGAGTGATAATAAAAAATGAATTGCAAAGCGTTGGGCGATAGTAGTTTAGTTGTGGGCGTGTTTTTGGGCGGGATAAACAAACTGAACTGTTGAAATAATAATTTTTTTTGGCGCTGTCAAAGCATCGTGCTGTTAAAGTAAATATTTTTGGTTATGCGGTTTTTATTTCTTGATCGGTGGTATTTATAAAAAAAATGTTATGTGATATTTTTATCAGCTAAATTATAAATTAAATCCTGAGCTTGTGGTTTTGGATTTCAATAAATATTGCGCATTTAAAGAGCAAATTTCTAAAATTTAAATTTTTCGAAAAATATTTACCATTGCTCAGACTATCCATTTACGAAGCCAAATAAATCCCCCAGCCTACACTTTCATCACATCATAGTCTGCAAACAATATTTGCATATTCCCATGTTAATACTTAAACCCAGTGCAACACAATGCCTAAAGGACAGAGGCCAAAATCGAGTGTAACTCATCTGGGCAGGGCAATCCTGCTTTGTCAAATCTGCTATGGCAGCCCTTACTCAATTATGCTTCAAGTTCCGTTTCATTAAATACGCTTTTGTGCACTCCAGCCCCAAAACAAAGTGCTAACACACATGCAAAGCCTTTGTAAAAGTTGGCCAGCACAACAAGTCAGCAGCTGCTGCCGGCTAACTACCAAACATTCGAGCCTATGGTCCACACAAACACACACTCAGCGCCAAGTCCTTAAACCGTCTTTAACCCTATCCACACAAACACATTCGCACACAGGCTCACAAACACACGAGCACATGCACTTAAAATGCAAACGGGCGTAAAATTTTAATTGAGCCTTATACACTTTGCCCTCATAAGTATGCAATGGTTTATTTTTTTGTTTGTTTCTGCTGCTGCCTATGTGTGTGTGTGTGTGTGGACACTTAGTGCGACTGCAACCTTGAAACGGGCAACACCCACAGCACATACGTATGCACTCTGACCCAATAGAAACCAATTTGCGAGAACAACAAGAACAATGGTAGCAACAGCCAAAAGGACATCAATCAGTGGGCAAAGGAGGGCGAAAAAGGACCTGCTTTTGCAGCGCACCAGCCTACAGTTGTGGTCAGCAAGAGAGCTCGATTGCAAATTAAAAGTCTTACATTATTTATTGGCCGTTTTTAGCGGGTTTCTATTGAGAGTACATATCATGATTTTTACATGAACAAGTTGTACAAATATGTAGAATGCATGCAAGCAACTGTGCTTTCGATTTGAAATATCAATTGGATAATGCATTTTTATTTTTTATTTAAACTCAATGACAATATAAATCGATTTGCAGTAGATAATCTAATCTGCTGTTCGCAACTGTTCATATATGCATTTAGAGGCGTATGCAAAACTGTTTTGCCATTGCGGCAGTTGGCAGTTGGCATTGCAACGCCATTGTTTTTATCGCCGCTGTCGTCAGAGCTGCACCCACAACCGGAAAAAAGTGCGCATCAATTATTTATATTGCATATTGTGCTTTGATTAGGCTACATTCAATTGGCATATTCAGGGCCGGCCCTGCGATGCACGACAAGTGGGCCAAGAACGCGGCCAAGGACCCGTGCAATTGGGGCCTAATGAAAGACCCTGTGGAGGCCATCAGTTACCACACTTTCCCTTTTGTTCCGGATCGCACTCGAGTCGAGCTTGTTATTGCTTTCAGCAAATATTTGTGGCGGATGGTGTTGGTAATGGTTCAAGTGGTTTGGCTGCGGCTTTCGCTGGGCGATAAAGAAAAGTTGTCAAGCCCTCAGCGTCATATGTCTTTCAGCATAAATGTCATTTCGATACTTTGCACAAAGGATTCTCGTTTGGATGCTTTTGTCGCATTTTTTATTTGCCATTGCCCGCACCACCCCCACTATTTGCCTGGCTATGTGTGCTGGTATGTGTGGCATGTGGCACGTGGGCTCTGTATGTTGGTGTGGCTGTGGATACGGGGGTGTCCTTGTCAGGTTCACGCATGAATTGCTACTTGCTGGCCAGGATTTTGCTGCATTGCAGGATGCGTAAATTGAATTTTGTGGCAAAGTGCAAATTGGCTAGTGCTATGGCCCACGCACAAAGTCAACGATCGTGCTTTAGTGTCCGAAGTTGATGCTGAATTTTCCACAATTACAGCCAGTGTGAAATTTAAGACGCTCCACGTCTGCTGTGTTGCATTCAATTTGGCGGCGTATTAAGTTTTCAAGCTGCAGCTTGAAACTTGATAAATAAATTACTTGGCAGTCCGACAGTCCGGCCGTACACTTTGCACATTTTCCAGAATTATTGCAGTCAATTGACGCGCTCCGCTTGCAGAGACTCCAGACACTTGGATTCGCTGCGATTTGCAGTTTTCCCTCTGTTCATTGGGTCTGCTTTTTTATGCTTCCCCATCGCCCGCAGCTCGTCCGTATTTTCCTTTCCTCTCCTTCCTTTTTTGCAATTGCAAGAAAATATTTTCATTTCTTAGGAGCTCGGTCGGACTGCTGAGCTCCGTCCGTAGACTACAGGTCGATGCGTCACAGAGTTTGCCTTGACTGGCCGGGACTGGTTCGTCCTGGACTGGCGGGCTGTGGACCCATCACTTGGCCGTACTTTATTGGCCTGGCAAAAGTTTTGTGCCGTCACTCGAGGCGCGGAGTCTGGGACGATTTAAGTTTGCTGCCAAGCTCAACTGCAGCTCCAGTTGTGCATCTAGTGCTCCTGAGGTACAGCTCCAGTGCTGGATGAGCTCAACCGGCTGGCTGACATTGAGTGACGGGAGCGGCTAATGCTAATGCCCCGTCTGAAGCCAAATGACGGGGCCAATGGTCTGGCGCAATAGTTGCGCCATTGATTTAACTAAAAGAAAATTGATTTAATGCCATAATTCAGTGTGCGACCCGGCTAGAATGTGCCAACTGACTTTCAATCAAATTGACGCATAATTCCTGATGGATTTAATCGTAATTGATGATGGATTGAGGCTCTCAAGCGAGACAACGCTGCGTATGCGTAACGTAGCACTTTTAGCAGTCGTTCCACGGCGTCCTAATACCATGTAATTTATATTCGCTAAGCTTAATCAAACGATCAGCGCTGCTCCACCTGGACCAGGTGATACAACCGGCATTGGTCCTTTCATTAAGTTGCCTCACATAAATCAATGTCAGGGGATGGGCAGTCAGGATTGGAAAAGAGATGCAGGGAACGGAACCCAAAGGAGCGCTGAATATCCCGCTGATATCGCGCTGTGGTCTACATCAAAGCCTTGGCTTGGTCCGAGTATTTTTTAATTTTAATCAAATGCATGACACACCCCTCTTCCTTCGCCCACTGAAATGTCTGGCTGCCTTTTATTTGACTTGGCCATTTCAATTGCCGAGCAATTCCTTAATGGCTTACTTTCGCCCCCTCCCCTTTTTGCCACGCTGTGCTGTCCTTAGATGTAAATAAAAATGCATTGCGCTGCCATTTCCTGTGAAAGCCAAAAGCATTTGATGTAACTCATTTCAGCTTATGCAGCGGCCACGTGACGACAACATTTTCTACCACCGCCCTTACTCAACCCCTTTCATTTGTAGCGCTATTTGTATTTGCATTTGTGTTTGTGTGCAGCATTTTTTATAACAGGTATTTGCAGGACTCAAGGGTATATTTGTGCAAATTTGTGTGGCAGCATGGGGAAATAAATGCGGACCACATACATGAAAATATCAAACGAAATTTAAGTCTATAATATAACCAACTCAATATTCTGAAATTATTTTAAAAAGTTTTGATAACCTTTTGGAAAAAAGTAAGCCAGAAAAGATATATTAAGATATAATACGATTTTCCCAATTAAATGTAATTTTATCCACGTTTTACATAGTATTTTAAGTTATTTACCTTGTTCTCCATCCGCAGTTGAAATTAATACGGCATTTTTTGCGGACAAATATTGTTTTCTGAGCTGTGAGCCTGGGGTAACTGCTTGTCGGTACACTGGACCAGATCATTATTTCCTTTTTTTAAATTGTTAGGCTTCCCTGTTTCTTTTTGTGTGGCACTGCATCGGCTTTTACGTGTTTTTCTTCACCAAAGCTGTGTGAAATCAATGGAAGCTGTTTCACTCAGCCGTCGCCAGGCATTCTGGCCCTGCTCTCGGGTGGAAAACTGCCCCCAAACTGCGCTCCAACTGGCGGCCTCCATCGGCTCCTGTGATTGCGCAAAGTGCGGCGTTGTCCTGCGAAAGCGTTTTATTTAAATATGTAGGTGTGTATGTATATATATATATGCAGATCTATATATGTGTTTACAGGAGCACAGTGGTGTGGTGGCAGGTAAACCGTAACGGTTTAAATCTGCTTGTCCAACACTCGGCTTCCGCCCTTCAGTCCTTTGGTCCTTCGGCACTTCAGCGGCCCCGTATTTGTGTCAGTTTCGTGCGGATCGCTTACAGTTGGCATAAAAAGGGATGCCAACAAAAACAGGAGCAGCAGGAGCGGCAGAAGCGGCAGGACATGTTAAAAACAGTTTTATGCACTGCCAGAACGAGCTGGAATAAAATAAATATGCTGGCTGACTGCCTCAGTGGGTGTGGCCCTTTGGTTTCGTCCTGGAAAACGCAAAAGTGCCCACGCTTCAATGCGTGTATCTGTCGCTTTACCCGGCCGAAATGCTTTAAAAAGTGATTTTTACAAGCCGCACAGACACATGTACCAAAGTCACGAGCTAAAAAGAAGGCAAAATAGTCGTAAACTACAGTGAAAAAGTCAAAACGTTTTTCTTTTCTTTTTTTTTGGCCTTCTTCCCTCTACTGAATAGTCAAGTAAGCTTAGCCGACCTGAATTGAACTGAACTGAACTGAACTGCCGATTTGCAATTTTCGGCTTTTGGGCCAAAAGGGCTTTGCACCGGGTTAATGAATGAGCCGCAATCGGTGTGCTATATTTTTCTACCACGCTGGATTTTGTTTGTTTATGCTGCCGGGTGATGCCCCGCCTGCAATTGATGGTGATTGAATTTTTTGATTGATCGTCTGATTGATTGAACGGGTTGCTAGATGTTGGTCGATCCCCCAGCGATGATGGAGCTTGCATTGCATATCGCTCCAGTGCCCCAAGGTTAAAAACTAATAAAAAACTAACAGCGAAGCGGCTTAATTGAATAGCGGAGTGGGTCGACACGGCCTAAAAACGAAGGAGGCACTGCGGAGGCGTTTTGGAGCCACCTTCGGTGAATACTTGCAATTACGCTAAAAGCAATTCCCGACGAAAAACTCCAAAGAGTTAGCCGGCAAGTCAACCCTTAGCCTTTGGCTTACCAACGGAAAGCGAAGAAAAAAGACAACAAACAAATACATTTGCCACCTCTAAGACAGGCCCACAAATTTTTATTTAAAGCACTTTACCAGGATCGAGTTTCCCCATCTCGTTTTTCTTTCCCCTCTCACTTGGTTTTCCTATTTGCCTCTGTGTGTGTGTGTGTGTCGTACAATCAACTTAAACTAAGATTACAAGCACCGCCCGCTAAGCTGCGGAAAAATGTGTGCCACCGACCAGCGAACAGGAGCTCCAGCAGCTCCAGCAGTGGCAGGATGCGGAGGAGTCCTTGCTGGTGGTGCGGGAAATCCGCAAAACCACTCACGGCTGGCAGACACACAAACAGACAGACAGACAGACTCTTGCATTCGCTGGCCCCCGAGGAGTACGCATGCTATTTGTATTTAAAATGGGATTTACCTGGGGTTTTGTCACTTCTTTTAGCCGCGCTTTTAATTTGATTTAATGCGTCTACGCGTGCCGCATCCGTACCAGAAGATAAAAAAAGAAAAAGCAACGAAGAAACCACTATCGCATCCTTTTTGGCGGCTGGAGACATGGAAAAGTGTGCTACGCCTACTGTTGTCGCTCTCGTTTTTGGCCATTTGTGAGAATTAAGTTTGGTAGCGCCGCCAAGAGGATCCACCTCAAATGCCCCAGTGAATTGGGCAAGTGAAAACTTGTGTTGCCAAACTTGCCGTGCGCCGTGAAACTATGTACAAACTCAATTGCAAATGTATGCCAGCACGTTGTTTGGGGAAAAATGCAAATTAATTTTCCGCAGGCTTTTTGCTGCGGTGCCCATTAAATATGAGCGCTCTGCATTTCGTAGCCGGCTCTTTTGCCTTGGCCTCCATTTTCGGTTTATGCAAATCTCGCTGGTGCCGCCGTGGCTCCAGCTCCAGCTCCAGACATCCAATTCCTAACCGACGAGCGACGTCTTCTGTGCGCTGCACATCAAAGACAGCCAGGAACATTTTCGCCAGCGGCTAGACTTTGAACTCGCTGCTAAAGGAATGGCTGAGGGAGTGGAGGGTGCTTAGAGTCTAAAGTCTGGAGTCCTTGCCCTCGGCGCAACCGCAATTAAAACAGATTTCTTGTTTACGATGTCCTTGGCGAATTTGTAAATCAATTCTATGCGTATTTCAAGCAATTAATTTTCCTGCATTTTAATTGACTTTGCCATCAAGCCCCAGCGTCTTTTGGCCTCTCTGTTTGCTTGTTTATTTACTTGTTTTCCCCCAAACTTCCCTTCCAGCAGACAGCCCACAAAATTTGAAAGCCGTTGTTGTTATCTATATGTTTAATTTGCGGTTAGGCCAAATTGATTTTAGAGCTAAGCAGAGTGCATGAGTACTTAGGTCACTTATGTTGGTAGTTGCTTATAATCCCCCTTCAACTTGTCAGCTTCCGGAATTCGGCTTGCAAGAGTGACCACAGAAGTAGCTGGCAAAGGAATTTTTATTTGGCCCAAGGAAAAATTTAATGGAAAATAATTAAGAAAAGTTATTTTCTGCAATGCTACAAACTATTAGATTCTTTTACTCTGAAAATACTTTCTGCAATAATCAGTTCTTTGTCAATCTGTCAGCTATGTTTAGTTGATTGACAAAAGTAACCACCGAAAATGCCAGCTTAGCCACCTGAAAACACACATATCTATCTACATGCTTTTAATTTATGAAACTTTGAGGAGCTTACCTTAATATTCGAGCCAGTGGAAATGGGAAAAATAGAGCCGGCTGTAAAAGCAATTGATTTCTGTGCGTTCTTTAGGAAATAAATCAAAGATGACTTGTAACTGCGGCTCGAGTTAATCCAGTTGGAATGGAATATGGCCGACACAAGAAGTTCACAATCCGTTTTGAGTAGATCACAAACAAAGCAAAATGGAAATGTCTGCACCATTAGACCATTGATATAAGCCACTGTGGCCAATCCCGTCCAGATGTCGGAAAAGAAGAGAAGATTGATCATTGAAAGGCCAAGGCAAATTCCGATCAATAGGAATTGGATGAAGATTGTGCGGGTAACCGCTGGTCGTATTGCTGCAGCATAGCTGAAAATAAATAAACTAAGATAAGTTGTTTTTAAAATTAATATTGTTTTTAGCTACTCAATAATGAGCTTGTGATCCTTGATGCACTTAATCAAATCTTGCTCGTTTTCAGCATCGCTTTTCCTAGGGTCTGTGCACAGTTTCTCCACTCGCAGTCGCAAAAGTTTGAGGTGAACTCTCAGGATTAAACCATATAGCAGTGGATATAGGTCACTCATCAGGGTTTGATTCACAGCAAATAGCATAAGTGCAGTCTCGTTGAGGGCGGCTTTCCAAAAACTGGATCTACTTTCTCGCCAATCCACAAAAGGATTATAGATGCGCCATGGCAATTTTCCAGTAAGAGCCGCCGATAGAAATGTTGAAATAGTGTACGCGGTATAAATGAACTGGTAAATGAGGTAGGCCTTGTTGCAACGGACCACCCCTCGATGCACCTTCACTCGCTCCTCCAAAGTCGTGCAACGTTTGTCCATTTCGCTCAGCAGCTTTTTGGCCTTGTAAAATCCAGAAATATACACATTGAAGAACAGAACCTTGAATGGCATTCCCACTGAATTGAAAAATAATTGCATAACTGTCAGCAGTTCATTCGGTGTGAACGTGTTAATATCCTTTTGGAAACTAATGCTGATTCCGATTGGCAAGTATACAACACACCAAGCAAAAATCAAACAGGATGCTATGTAGTACATTATCTTATGCGTTGCTGGTGTGTGCCATCCCATGCAAAACATTCCATATTCAAAGTATCTAAATGAGCCCGGAGAAGTCAAAAGGTTCGACGGATTCGGCTTTCGCAAATAGTTAAACAACATTTTCACACTTTTCTGTCTCGAAATCTGTTCTAAACTGTTGTGGGTTATTTTGGACCTGCTGTATTTATACTACCAATTTTCAAATATTGCGGACGCACAACCAAAATCAAAAGTGCTTCATCTGGAATGCAAATTTTCTTTCGAATGCACAGACCAGGAAAAATAAGCCTTTGTTTCTGAAACCTGTAATCTAGGCTAACCACAGCAAATTTTGAATTTCTAAAGCTGTCATTATCTGCAATGCTCCTGAGCACACACCATATGTCTACTTGAAAGGTGGTCCGAGTAATATTGATTATAGATAATTGGGATTTCATACTTATAACAAAGCGGATTATGATTTCGATTGGCTCGTAATAAACGTGCTAAAAAATTGAAGATTAACTTATCAGGTTTACAACAAAGCGAAAACATTTCTTTGTCGAAGTACTGAAATGCCTCATTGAATACAAGAAAATTCGTTTCATTCGGTCTCCAAGATCTACGGGCTCCATATTTCTGAAGCTCCATATTTTTATTTAGGGCTTCAATTTTTCAGATCAAACATTTAAATGTAGTGCTCTCAGATTTAAATGATAATAACTATTGATTTACAAATGGTTGTTACAACATTATTGCTGCCAATTTATGTCTTATGTCTTCAAATTTTTTGTCCATACTGAAAGTAGCGCAATGCCTGCGGAGAAGTCAGGAGATCCTGAGGAATAGGTTTTCGCAAGTACCTAAACCACAATGCGTTACTTTGCCTTTGTCTTTCAGTCTGACATCGAGGCGATTCCAATTTGTTTTATTTTTCCCATAAGACTCTTATGCAAATCGTTCCCACGCTGGCTACGCACAATAATCAATTATTGCCTAACTATTGCTTGCTGAACTTGTATTTTTTTGTGACCGCAACAAAGTATGTTATTTTTTGAATTCCTGATACTGTAATCACCTGCAATGCGCTGCTCAGCTTGAATTTCTAATTTGTTTTGCTTTCCACACTTTTTCCCCAGGGCCGTATCATTAAGTAGGCAAACACTTTTACCCGCAATCGGGCATACAGATGTAAATGTTTTTGCCGCATGATTAATATATGTGTCTATGTGCTTTCATCATATACATACATGTGTGGGGTACACATTGCCACATACCGACTAGTGCACTACAAGTCCGTGGCGGAGAGTCCTGCGATTTCCCTGTCCATTGTCTGTCGTCTGACTTGCGTTGTCGGCATACGCGTGTGTTCCAGTTAATTTATAGACTTATCAACACTTAATCACCGGAAAAATGGCATGGCGCATGTGTAAAACGCACACAGTGCCACGCATGTTGATTACACCCGATGTCTTATGGCCGTATTTCACCCGGAGATGAAGTCAGAGTCAGAGCCAGGAGTCACCGCCAGAAAGACAGTGGAACACACAGGCTTAATAGTTGTTAGTTAGTTGTGCGTGCGGACTGTTGCCTTGCGGTGCGTTACACATTTGCTGTAATTTATACTTTATAGCCTGGCCAGATATGAAAAGTCTCTCGCACACACACACACGCACGCACGCATATAGCATAATATCTGGGGCTATATTTTTTCAGGCTCTGTTCAACATGTTGACTTTTATGCCATTTTCTGCGGTTTCCAAGTCAACTGTGGTCAGACGCTGGCCCTGATATTTATGCGTGCATATAAATAACAAGGTCTCTGACTTTTCCACATATTGCGTATAAAGTTGGGAGCGGGAAAAGCGGGGCTTATGTTATTAGATTTACGGCCGCCAGAGGGCGCTACTGCTGCTGATGCGACGGCCATAAAACGGCTGACATTCAAATAAACCGCAAAGAGTTGACTGCATAATTAAAGGCTAACTCCAATCATGTTTTGACTGTATCTTTCCCAGTTGATTAAACCAACCAACTCCCCCAGCCATTCAATAGGCCATGGCAATTGGCCAGGACAATTGTTAACCATTTGAGCGGCATATATGAGCCACGTTTGCTGATTCCAAACACACTCTGCGCCTATTCCTAATGATTGCAACAACGTGACGCATCAACGTTTTCCATCTGTTTGGTGTATTTTTTCCACGCTCTTCTCGATCTGAGCTTTATTGTAGGCCATTTGGGCCATGTGTGTACATACGACTGGGCTAAGTGAAAGGCGCCGCCTGATGAAGTATTGTTTCTGCATCATAAACTGATTTGCTTAAAAGCGAGTGTGTTTTTGCCTACGTGTTCAGCATTCTATGCCCACGTATATTCATTTGACTGGCGGGCACCTTATTACATTTTTTTTATCCTAAACGTGTGCTAATTGGTTTTTGTGCAGCACAACCTCATAACCAGAGTCCACTCATCCGAAAGAGCCGAGCTATGGGCCTCGGTTTAGTTCGCCAGCCAGAGCCATTAAAAATTGATTTATTTTTAATTATCAGTGACGTGCGGCGCAATAATAAATAAACGTGGAAATTTATTGCAACGTCAAAAGCGACGGCCGGCAAACGGCGACCTCAACAATGGCGTGTGTGCATGTGTGTGTGTATATCCACATGCCCATGTATCCGCATCCGCATATATGTATGTTTTAGGCTTTTCGCAAATATTTTGAATGCTAGAATGGAAATGTGGGTGGGTGGTGGATGGATGGATGGGGAAAAGGCTGAGTGTCGAGCTTACAGCAACCAGAAAAATCGAGTTGTTGGCATATTTTACAAACACTTTGCTAATGTTGGCGCTTGTCTAACATATTTTTAGTTGCCCCTGATGATGATGTTGCATGGTGAGGCTGGTGTTGCCTTTGCTGTTTCTGCTGCTCCTATTATTATTATTATTATTATTATTGCAGCTGTCGCTCATGATCGCCCAAATGCGTGGAAAATGCTGTAAAAATTCTATTATCACAGGCCAGCCGTTTGACAACCGCTCGACCAACAACATTGTCACCGGGAACATTTTACTAATTTATTAACTAAACCAATGCCGCAGCTGGACGAATGCAGAAAATGAGCCAAATATTTGAGCCATTTGCGGCAACAACCGCATTTTGCCAATTTGAGCCATCAGCTTGCGCACTCCTTGTACCCAGTTTGAAATGGAATTTTCGTGAAATTTGAGATTTCTAATGCCGTTTTCCCCACCGCCGCAGTGCTGCCATCAATGAATGGCTCGTTTTGGCCATTTTCAATTGCAATCTAGGACGAAGGACCGCACCCATTGTGGTTGCCCCTTTTTGTGGCCTGACGCGTTTAATGAATTTTTCATGTCATCAACGTGGTACCATTGACCATTGCCCACTTTCAATTATTCACCATTCACCTCGCCATTCATTGCCCCATTCAACTGTACTTACCGCATGCCCATTCAAATCAATTTTTGATTTGGCAGATTTACATTCTTTATTCATACGGCCAAGGAATATGCTGTTTTTATTTGCGAAAAATTGTAAATTTATTTGCTAGATGGGCAGGAAACATTTTGTTTTTAATTTCCACGGCTCGTAGGGAATGCAAGTTGGGGTATTATGACGCGGACGTATTATATGTTGTATTACAATTACGGGAAACATACTCAAAAAAAATGGAATAAATGAATCAGCTGCACAGATCTCGAGCTTAACAAGCGAATAACGAAATAGGTATTCGAAAATGAGTACTATTAAATGAGCTGAAATGGCGGAATAAAGTCGAGACTCTCGGTTGGAGTGCATTTATTCACTATTTGCTGGCCACTATCTGTAGTAAATATCATTCGCTGATGAGCGACGCACAGCGATGCAATATATTTTATTCACATGCCAGTTTTTGCTGCTATGCGGTAATTGATACGCTAAACTGCATAACGCAGATTATGACGTTAACATGGAAACACTAAAATGAATCGCTGGCACTGAATGGCCAGTTGAATGAATGGAAAATTGGGAATTGGTTGGAAGGAGCGGGAAAACAAAGTGCGCAGCGCAACAAAGGAAACATTTAAATATTCAATGGAGGAAAAAAGGAACTATGATGATTATTATTATTGTAATTCGTATTAAATTTGCATGCTATCATGTAGTTATGCATTTGTTGAAATTTAATTATTCACATTATCTACTATTTTTTTAAATAATTCTGTTTATTTTATGCGCTTTTTGCTGGCGCAGTGGAATTTAATATTTTAACTGCCGCATATAGGTGATAGTAAAATGCGTGTGCGGCGTGTAAAAAGTTTGAAAAGCAATTTAAAAATGAAATTTATGAATCGAGCGTAGAAATGGCAATTGCTTTCTATGGCCAGAAGGTAATTAGAATTCATGACACGCCTATGAAATATCACACATACGCAGTGTGGCAAAGACTCCTTCTCCTTCTACTTCCACTTTTACGCTTTCTCCTTCTTGTTCTCTCACCCCCTTTTGATTTACGATTTTCAAATACACACACACACTCACGCACGCACACTCACACAGAACAAACGGCAATGCAAAGTAATTTATGACAATTCCTTGGCCACAAAAACTGCGAATTGCAATCAAAGCCAAAAACGGCTAAGACCCGGCCAGAAGCTCATATAAATGTCATCCGACTAACGATGGATGCGATCCAGCCGGGAGCAGCTCTGTAGATGCATTAGTTGGCCACTTGGATTGCCTTCATATCTACGGCTTCATCTCGGGCTTCTGGTCCAGCTCCTGCTCCTGCTCCTTGTCCCCAACATTCTTGGAGTTTCTGTGAGTCCTTTCAGGCCAGCACAAAGCTCGAATCCAATGAACTTTTGCATATAAAATGGTTTCGCTATGTAGGTTGCGCCGTGTTTTTTAATGGCGTGAAGTCAGCGGCGCGTAAATAATAAAAAGAAAAAAACAATATGAAAAAACATAAAACACAGAACGTAGAACGTAGAAACATCATGAGGCATCTTAATAAATTACTTTGGGGATTTTGGTGCACAATTTTTAATATTGCCAGGCCGTCGCCCAGACAGCCACATCGTTGATATAGCGCCGGGGCCAAAACACACCTCCGCCGCCCAGCGAGGGGTTAAAGGGCTGGGCTGCGACTGCGATTGCTACTGCGGCGGGGGGAGGTGTTGCACACCCGACAGTTGCTTGACATTTCGAGTTTAATGAAATTTATGCAATTTTTCTTATTTGCCAAATGCACTGCGGCATTCGCAGCTCGCCCGCGGCGTCAGCAACACGCCAAAGTGCAATGCATCAAGCGGGTGCACTTTATAAGGGGCACAACTACCACTGCAACTGGGTGGTGTTGGCGTTGAGCTGCTTAGATATAGACAGACCTGACAGCTCCCGGTATATGTGCACTGAGGGAAAAGGGTCATGAGAAGTCCAAGGAGTGCATGCTCTACAGTGCATTAATCTGATGTACTGCCAAACAAAGAACAGTTTTCCTTGTTACTCAATACGCTTATGTATTCATTACCTTCTTTGTTCAATATATTACATAAAGTATTAAGTATTAAAATCAAAGATCCTTTAGCTTAATATTTTGCCAGTGCAATAACTATGTGTGACTCATCATTCCCAGAAGTGGGGATAAACTATTTGCACAACACTCATATCGCAGGCAAAGTTTTCCTTTGTTTGGCTCGGGAGAAATAATTCAATTTAGGCATGAAACTCAATACCTTGGATTCCGTTTCGCTTCTCCCCGAGAGTGAGAGAGAGAGGATTGTCCAAGTTAGTTGGCGGTGGCAACTTTCGAGGTGGGTTGAATTTAAAGCATAAGTACGTACTTGTTGCCAAAGTTCATAAAGGTGGCCTCCGTGCCTAATGATGATTATTTCTAGTTCATTTTCATTTAGCGCCATTCTTTTTTGCCCCGACAATAAGGGCCGGAACACGGGTTTGGTGCGGGGCGATTGGGGTGGGATTGGTGCGCTAGATGGCCCGACGACATTATATTTTCATTGTTGGTCAGCCAAGCGTGAAGACTTTGGGGGTAAAGGAGAAATGAGCTAGCCGTTTCCTCAGCTCAATCCCGCTGCCTCTGTGTTCTGGCTTATGCTTTCAACGGATTTTGGCTTGGCTGCCGCACAAAATGAAACAAAATGTCGTCAGAGTGTCATTTGGCTTCGAAAGGACGACCAGTGGAGGGACCAAGGACCATGGACCTGGGACAGGAACAGGAAGGAAGGGAAATGCTGCAGCTTTGCTTTCAGCTAACGGCGGGGGATATCGGCGGACATAGAAGCGCCTAATGTGCTCCAAGCTGCTAAAGACTCGGCAGTCGAGTTAATGAAACCAATAAATTAATTTTAATGATTGCATACAACCACACTTACTCTCACATACACCCGTACATAGGCACACACACACAGACACACAAGCACACAGGATACAGGATACAGTGAAGCGTGCAGTTTGCTGCGTCAGGACCTTACTTTTCCTTCGCCCTTCCTGCTTCTTTCACTGGGCGTGGCACTCGCCATAAGTAATTGACAAAATCTTAATTAGTCCTTGGCATGTCCATTGAATGGCTTCTGTTGGTTGTCGAGTTTAATTAGCGTTAAATATTTGCAGCGTCTTGAGTTTAATCAAATTAAAAATACCATCCTCTCGCCAAATAAAAATCAATGCCCTCTCACGCTAGACCGCTAATCAATTAGATGTTTAATCAAATTTTCATTAACCTTCCGCGGGATTTCCGATTTCCGGGGGCCAATTAAAAAGCCTGTTTCGATTGTTTGCCAGTGTGTCAACTTAATCATTTTAGCGCATTATCTCCTCACGTACACATCATCGCTTCCACACACACACATACGTTTATATCCTGGCCGTTATCCTTGCCAGGGGCAGTCCTCGATGCGATCCAGAGTGTTGCTTGCATGGAAAACAAACCGTAATCAGTTGAAGAGCCGAGTGCGCTCAAGAATTTCCACTTGCACTTGCCAACGGCCACTTGGAGCTATAAACTGTGAAGAGCTCTTCCGGCTACAAGCAGCCGGCATCCGGACACCGATGAGGATGGGGATGAGCATGGGGATAGAGCAGCTGCCCCATCGAGTGTCCTTGAAATCGAATACAGCTGCAGCAGCTGCTCTTCGTCCTTCTGCACAGAGGGAAAATCAAATTGTCTAATTCTATGTGGGAAATTGATGGGTTGAATATTAAGTAAATAGTTATTTCAAAAACAAATATAGCCCTAAATTTCTTTTAAAAAACATATAACAATTTTTATAATGTCCTGTATAAGCAGTTTTAAGCTGATAAGTACACCTGCTATTTAATTGCCTCAGTGTATGTCCTTGTATGTGTTCAAGTATCTAGTTCATACTCTATGCGATTGTCGAAAAACTGTGCATAATTCGCAGAGCAAGTGCATCGACATTTATGCGTTGGAACGATGTTGGTTTAATTAAAGTTTGACTTGAGCTGGTCGGGAGATAAATGCGAATGCTGGAATGTCCTGCCATCCTGGCATCGTGGCAGGATGCGCTTATCGAGCAGGCTAACCCTTTGGGCCCGTTTCGCTACTGTTGTGCTGTTGCTATAGATATCTGCTACTGAATTCATCTCTGGGTCACCAGCTTTGCGTTGTCAAAGTGTCAAAGTGTAATCATGCTTTGCGCGAAAGGCTTAAATTAAATTAATTGACGGCCACTTGAAGTAAATTAAACTCGGCCCGAAACGCGTTTATTTGAGCTGATGTTACTGCTGTTGCCTTTACTTTTTCCCTTCCATCCTGTGGCCACCGTCAATGTCCTGCCATTAAAGAGATTACAAAGGGTCAAAGGGATCGCTGCGATTGCTCATAATTGCGCGACGCCTGCGGCCATCGAATGTCCTTTACTCCTTTTTTCAGCTCCTTGTCATTGTTGCAAAAGTGTCATTTGCGCTGACTACCGAACGACAGAGATGGCGGATACTGTGTTACAGCATTTGGATGGCAAACTAATTAAATTTTGCTGGCCTGAGTCGGCGTTGGCGGATATGGGTAGCCAAATTGGCGCCGCAAATTGGTAATTACCCCGGCTGAAGTGCATGTCAAACACGTAAAAAGGCAACGGAGTGCGGCAAAGAAAGCTAACGCTTTCTAGTTGCCAGCAACCATCTCTGAACAATGTGCAATTAGCCAACGACAACTGAAATTGCAGCGGCATCTACAAATATAATTACACAGCTCGAAAAATCAGTAATTGATCTTAGAACATTACATACAAAGAAAATTTGTTAAAGAAACTGTGTTCTATTATTGAGGCAGACCAGAATGTATATGAATTGAATTTTAAAAGAATTTTTCTCTCTGTATTTACACACATACAGTTGCATCCACATTCCACTGTGGCGATGACAATCAAGCAGCCACGCAAAGCAGCTGACGACGCGTGTCCTGAGTGTCCTTGTTGTCGCTGTGTGTGTGCTTTCGTGTGTGTGTGTGTGCGGATAGCCTTTGGTCGCCTTGTGGGCGGGTGGGCGTGGTCAGCTGCAGTTGAGCTGCCTAATTACTTGTAAGTTGGCGAATTTGCGGCATGGCGTATTCGGGGGCCCAGCAACTAAATTGAATTTGACGTGCCAGCAAGCGGTCAATTGCTAACGAGTCCTGCACCACCAAATGTGGACCAGCACCGCCAGAAGGTTACACAAACGGACGGGCGGACAGACTAACGGACGGACAGACGGACGGACGGATGACGTCGCGTGTCCGTCGTTTCCGGTTTCCTGGGCCAGCGCAACTTCCTGATTGCCGGCGTGTAATTATTTTTTAAGCACTTTGTCTGCCCGAGAAATTAGACCTAACTAAGCCAATCTCTTTTATTTCATTTCAGTTATTTTTTTTGGTTCGTTTCCTCTTTTTGTGCATTTGAATAGCGCTGAGAGGAGGAGGGGGACTATGGGATTTGGCTTTTGGGTCACACACGACGGTCGGGAATCCTTGGCGCGTATATCCTCTTGTTGCTCGGCTTTCATTTTTCGGTTGCTTTGTCCAATTAGCAACTGTTTCGGGGGCTACGATTTCATTTCTTTTATTGTGCTCGTTATCCTTTTTATTTTGTTTCGCTGTCGCGGTCTGCGCTTCGGTTTCAACTTGTGCAAATTTGATATCCTTGTTACGGCAAATTGTTGTGCAATTATTCTGGATTCGCTTCCCCGTCTGTCTGCACCCCCGCCTGCCACTTTTCAACCTCTTTAATTCAAGTCGATTCGAATCGAATCGTACCGCAACGCATCGAAGGTTATTTATATGCTCCACAAAACGTCACAGTGCCCCCTCATTGTCATTGTCCTGCGCCAATATTGTCGCCCTTTCGATTATTTATGATCTTTACTTTCCAGCGAGTGCTCCCCACGGGCCTGTGGCCAAGTTTTAGTAGTCATCGTCCTCGGCTCGGTAATAAATTTATGCTTTTTTATTTCCTCCTGTCATAATTTTACCCTCAAACACACACACACACACATAGAGAAAAGTATGCATGTACGAAGGACGAGATGAAGGGTGGCGATAGCAAAATACTTGGGCACTTTTCCCTTACATTCTCGAGTTCCGCCCTTTGGGTCTCCTTACCCCATTCAGGACTTTTGTCTCCCCCCACCCCCCTTCACAGACTGCCTAGAAATTTTCCAATTGATAAATTATTTTATGGCAAATACACAAATTTTCTCATACGCACCCGACTCTTAACTCTTTTGCGTGTGGTTCCGGTTGTTGCTTTTGTGGCCTGGTTTTTCGATTTTCATTTCGAGGCTTTTTTGGGCCAGGATACTTGAACTCGCATCCTTGTGTCCTGCACATAAAAGCCGTATATTCGTATTGCTTTGGGTACGTAATATCCTTGTGTATTTTTGCGTATTTCCTGTCCAAGCCTCTTGGCCAAGCGGTCACTCATGGCTCGTCTGCTCGTCATCATCATTTTCCCCGGCTGCTCCTTTATTTTTTGTCTCTTTTTTTTTGGTTTTCGGCCTAGTCCAAACACATAAAATCAATCATCTTTCTTCTGGGCCTTCTTTATCAATATTTTTTGCGATGGCTTTCACAAAAATTGTTGCTTCGCTTGTTTTTTGCTACCTATATCGGGGCAAAGTCTTAGGACGAAAGGAAAAAAACTTCCAGTCGATTTATAAAGCATTTAAGTTGCTTTTGCTTTCACTTTGCGTCGCCGACGACTCCGGTTCCTTAAAAATATGCTACATTTATTTTAATAGAATTGTTTATGAGCCCCATATTGGCATCGCCGGCATTCATTCGGCCTCATTGTACTCCATTCTGCGGGTTCCAGCCTGCGCAACTGCCAAAACATGTTAAGTAGAGAGATTGTAATGGAAATGCAAAAAAAAAGTAGCAAAAACGGCAAATAAAACGCTGGCTGGATATGTTGGAAAAACCGCGCCAAATCAAAGACAACAAATCCAAAATGCGCACACAATATTTTTCGGGATTATTTCAGTTGGCTTGCTGTCACTGCCAGTGGAGAGCTGAGCAGGAGTTAAGGGGCCAGAGTGCTGCTCCTGTGCACTATCCTGCGGAGACTAAAAGTTCGGGCTTGGATCCAAATTTCTGTTAATTTGGCAGCTTGTCCTGCGTTGGCATTTTGTTTTTTGCCTGCCGGCCTGCCTGCCGTCGTTTATATTTTTTTACGCTCTGCTTGAGTTTTATTCGCCTGTGGAAAAAACGTCACTGAAGACCGGAATATATACGAATGTACGTATGTGCACTGAAAAAAAAACGTATTTATTTTTTTGCACATCAAAAATTGATTTGTAACTTGTTTAGGCTCAAATCAAAGTACTAATAACTGATGGGGTGTAAAAAGTATCTAACAAATAGTTTTAGAGTCTAATGCATTTGGTGTCTTTTGGGAGCCCTGAAAACTGCTAAGTGGATTACAAAACCAATGCCATTTTTGAGGTTTAAAAAAATAATATATCGATAAGACACCGGTTTTATTTCGAGTGTACTAGGGTATCTCACTCTTGGTCGCCTCTATTCTGTGTGCAGATATGCAAAACGCTGTGCGCACATAAATTTTAGTGTTGGGCCACGCTTATTTGCATAGGAATTATGTATTTGGGCACGGCGGCTTAGCTGCATTACACAGGACACCAGACATATAGATGCCCACATACATAGACCACGACACACTCACACGCACACACGAAGGACTCTCCTCTGTGGTCATGCAGAAAACTAACGCATATCGTTTTCCTTGTATTTTGCAGCTATAAATTTACAAACGCCCCAGGAAAATGCATTGCAGCAAAACAAGCAATTAAAGCAGTGCAGCCCCGCAACCACGAACCGAACCTGTAGCAGTATCCCAGTATCCTGCTAGCGTCGTATCCTGCCGCCGCCTGCTGTGCTAAAAACCTATTTTGAATAATTAAAATTCCGTAAGTGCTGCAGTCGAAGACGTCGACAAAGGCAAGTGCTTGCTTGTGCAATTTCTGCTGTGGAGTGGTAACAGAAGAAATCGCAGGACAACAGCAAGGAGCTACCATTGCTCGCAACACAATCTGCGGCCTGCAAATTCGTGTGCAGCAATGAAATAATTAATTCAATGCACCTGACTAAGTCGCCGACCAGAAGTAGCAGCAGCAGTAGCAGCAACAGCAGCAGCAGCAGCGGAATTGCTTACAAATTCGAGTGCCACAGCAACAGCAAGCAGAACAGCAAGACCGGCAAAATGGCCGCAGAAGCGAGGACAATTAGCAAGCCGGGACATATCCGCGATCGCCGGGTAAGGAGCCTGCCCCACATCCTGCTCCTGGCCATCGCAGTGGTGTCCCTGCACTTTGAGAGCGGTAAGTTGAGAACACGAATGCTATCACTTCATTCAATGCAGCTGGAACTGACTACTTGGCTATTTTAAAGCTAAAAGTGCATACAATCTAAATTAGAAATTATTTTAAAATTATTTTTATAAAACTGGAAAATAGTCTTTAGCGTGATGATCCTACAACGTTCATATTGTTGATCAGCCTAACTAGTCGAAAAGATCTAGCCACATTCATTCTTCTGACCGTCCGTATGTCTGTATGAGTGCTTTTTACGTAGCTGTGTCATTAGCATCCTTAATTCTTGGCTTTGAAATTTTCGGCGGTCCGTAATTGGCACCACTGATCCCAAGTTGGCGGGCCGGGCCCTTGGCAATTGCAAATTCAATCGGGTGCAAGGGGGCCAAGTCAATCAGCTAGCCCGGCCGCAAAGCCATTCAATTGACAAAGCCGCAAATTGCGGGGGAGCAAAGGAATACGTTAGAGGAAGGGCAATGCTCGATGACGGAGCTTTGTCGGCCGGCGAATTAATCTCACTGATGAATATTTCAAAGCGAAACTTGAGCAATTAATTTCGCTAATTGCTTTTCTTCGCCACGTTTTTGTCTCAGGACCAGTCTCGAGTCGAGTTGCAGGACTTTTTGCATTTAAATTTGCCCGCCAGTGGGTGCATTTCAAGGACTCAACTTTTGCCTGTGCATAAACTCAATCTGGCATTTATGCGAATGTCCACGGAATCAAATAAGAGTAATGACATTGCCAGCCAAAGGAGCCTGTGATCCTGGGAGCAGGAAGCAGCCAGCAGCCAGCAGGCAGCATGCAGCAGTGAGCAGGAGGCGGAGAAACCTTCAGCGTCTTGGGAGCTGGCCGAGTTCCTTGACAGAGAATCTAGGGATGCGGCGGTGCAATGTCCTTTGGCTACTCAAACATTCCAGTGGCTATTAGTATTCATATCTTGACTGAACTAAACTGAAAGCTTAAATTCCTCTGGCCATTCGCTTCGTCCCTTTCGTCCTTTTGCGCAGGGACGGAGGGTTTCGGGATTCCGTTTTTATCTGCCAACGTTTGCATGAATTTTCATTTCGTGCTAGAATTGTTGAAAAAGATGCAATTAAATTTTAGGACCAGGGGTGTCCGCAGGAGCAGAGCAAAAAACAGGAAGGAGATCTAGATGAACGTGGTCATGGACTCCGAGACGAATGGGGGAATCGAAAGACGAGTCAAATATAGAGTGCACATATATATATGTATAGATATTTAGATATATAGAGCGCGAGAGGAAAAAAGCTCAGCACGAATTTTCGAAGTCCCTGACAGTGTCTCAGTGCACGGACATTCCCCCGAATTTTCCTTCTGGTGCGGTTGCAGCTGCCGTCAGTGGCAAGAACGCATTATTAATTTATTTTTCAACTTGCTAGATGAATAAGCAAAGAGCAAAAATGCTCCTCGATTCCTGCTTCGAATGCAGCCAAGCAAAATTTACCAATTTAAACGTCGCCGTCGTCGTCTCGTCCTCCTGGTTCGAATCCCTGAATCCTCGATGCAGTTGGCTGGGCAGCAGCGGTTCATTGTCAGGTCATTTTGCATGCAGCTTTTGAAAGGGTTCGGGTTTGATGGTTCGGCAGAAGGGCAACGTGTCTCGACCGGACTTCAATCTGCTGTCCATCACTGTCTCCGATCGTGCTCGTCCCGGCACCACAAGGAAATAAAATCCAAAAGTGAATAATGAACCGCAAATAACTTTACTTTGCCGGCGAGCGCAAGCTTCCCGCCCAGAATTTCAGGACTCCCCGATATCCTGGTGTTTTTTCAATTGCTGCAGGACGTTTGTCTGGCGCTTTGGCAAACTGCGAGTGTCAGTAACAATTAGTTTTGGCTTGTAGTCAGCAGTCTGCAGTCCGCAGTCAACAGACATCGCAGTTCCGCTCTCAAATATTTGCATTTGCGGTTGTCAGCGAGTCGAAAAGCATGAAAGTCGCCTTGTTTTTCGGTTTCTATTCAACATTTTTCCACAATTAATGAAGTGCAAAATGCTCGGCAGATTGAGTTTGCATTTGCCAACCGCAAATCTCCTTCATCTTCATTAATGTTGAATATATACATTGTGACATAAATCACACAATCAAATTATCTGCATACTCCAATCGCCTCGGGGGAAACCGGAACGAAACGGAACAGATTTGGATTCAGCTGTCGGACTCAACTAATCAATTTGACATAGGTAAGTTGCCGCAGCGGCAAACTTTGGCCCCAAAACTTTGGATACTCGCATTTCGGAAAAGTTGTTTTCCACCCAGTTTCCCCAGTTAGATAATACTTTGCACATATGTATATGTCGTATGTGAGTGTGCATGTGTGTGGGTAAGTGAAATTTATTAACTGCATGGACCACAAGCCAAATGGAAATAAATCAGACATCAGGCAGTGCAAAACTTGGCTCAAACAAACGGTAATAGGTGGAATGCCGGCGGCAGATGAGGCGGAAAAGTTGCCAATGTTTTTTGCCTTTCCGGACTTGGGGCGGGGGAAAAGCAAAACAAGGGAAAACCACAAAAAGGATATTGACGTGTGACGGGGACCAGGACGACGACGAGGGCGCATCGAGAGGCTCTTGAGGCCCACGCGTTGATGGCATTACAAGACCTAGTGGGTTTGGTGGCTTTCGGTTGTTCGTTCATCAGTTCCTGGCCACCTTTTTTTCCACCCATTCACCGCCCGCACTTTTCCCACTTTTCCTCCAGTTTAGGTGCGGCGGTGTCAAGTATTTGCACTTGAATTGCGCGCTAAGCAAAATATACGCGCATTTGTTTGTGCGACTCCGGAGAATTTCCTCGTCGCGTTTAAGACTCAAGTGAAAATCGATGAGGCGATGCCTGCATGTACACGGAAAATAATCAATCACGTTAAGAAGCCAATATTTTATTGCGTAAAAGCTTTTTACATCATTTTGACGGAATTTATGATTTGTGGTGAAGGGGAAGTTTTTCTTTGAATTTCTAAAAATAAACAAATCACATATTAAGAATCGCCGAATTCAGGAACTTAACCCATATAAGCATAAAGAATTGATAGGAATTTTTTATTTTAATTTCCCAAATGTACTTTAGAAGTACATTCAAATTAGTTAATTACATTAATGCTTGGAGATTAATAACATCCTTCTCATTTTTCTGTGTGTGCTGGGGGACGTTGACATTGCCGTTTGGCCACAATGTTTTCTTTTCCGCCTCCGTTTCGCTTGGCTTTTTATTGGTTTCCTTCGCCTTCCTTTTTTTGGCTTGTTTGATTTGGCTGTTGTCCTGCTTCTGGTGTCATGAGCAAAGGAGCAGCATTTGAGCAAACAGACTAGACCTGCCAACACGCACACACAACCACACATACATATGTACGTATGTGGCGAGCCAGGACGAGGCACTCAAAGCCTTTAGCCCGGGCACATATTGCTTCATCTCTCTACGTGAGTCTGCCGGCAGAGGCATCAAAACTGTCGACAATATCAACGTCAACGCCATCATCTCAGCCAGCTCCAGCAACCCAGCAGCCCAGCTTCCCAGCTCCATATCCAACTGATTCCCAGCTTCCCATCTCCATATTCCTCCACTTGCTCCGTCATTATGGGCTTCGACTGCCACTTCACAAAAATGCACACAAAATCCTCAACTTTATCTCGTCAATAACTTAAGTGCCAGCCAGGGCTCTCAGTTCCTGTGGCTCCCTACAGTTTTAGTCTGTTATTTGGTCCCTGTGTGTGTGTGTGTGTGCTACACACAAAGAAATACTTACAGGACCTGCTTTTCTTCGCAAATTGGTGAAGATATAATAAAGGATGTGCCAGTTTTCAAGAAGGCTTGTTCTTGGATAAAATTGAGGGCATTGTTGAGCAGCTTGTCAGAGTGAAATGGATATAAGTTGTATTTTAATTCTTCAGATATTTTTAAAGATATTATACTCTACTTAAAGGAGTTTTTATTTATTTTTAGTGTACCATTTAGCTGTATGTGGCTTCGATATGCCCTTTTCCCTTTTGCCACATTCGTTTATTGGTAAAAATTTGCCTCAACTCTGTTTGGCACGTACTGCGGTTGCAGTGGCAAAATGCTTGCAAATGATTATTTTATTGACAATTAAATCATAAACATAAACCCAAGCCGCACAAATCTACGAAGTGGATCGCCGGGTGAGAGTTTGAGGGGTTGACATGTTGTAAGGAGTGAAATTTTATTGCCATGAATGCCAGGATCTGACATTAGTCACAGCCGAGTTTCCCGGACCCAGTGAAAGCGATTCCGGTTTATTGCAGTATTTAAGGCCAGAGATGGAATCGCACTTAAACACAGAGCATGGGGCAATGTGCCGCTTATTGCCCATCGAGTGCATGTGTGGCAGTACTCCCGAGTGTCCTTGCCACCGAGGGGAAATGAACTTGTTGAGCAAACAGGACTATCGGTTGTGAGCGAGAGGTTAGCAACCGCATTTGCAGGATAATAATCTTCGTAGAGGTGATATTAAAAAGTTCTCGGGCAAATGAAGAAATTGTGTTTGGGCCCGATTAATGTGTCTGCTAAGTTGGCTTTGAGCTGCTAACTGGTCTGATTGAATTGGAAGCAGCGGAAACCACTTTGCTGCAGCAGCGCACCATATTTAATTTGTGTGCAAATGCTTGGCAAACAGGTTTCTAATAAAATAAAGTGACTCTCCGTCTGGCTGGGCAACTCCTGGCTGAGAGCAGAGAGCTACGAACTTCATTAAAATCTCTGGCTGGCACTGGGCCCTTTCATTTTGTGCTTTGGCTTTAACCAGAAAGCCATTTCATTATGGCAGAACGGCTGGGCAATTTTAATTTGCAACGCGTTTGGCATTGGCTTTGTCAGCTCTCGAGCGGAGCACTTCAAGCAAATTGACATGGACTTGTCCAGCTGGACATGGACTTGCACCTGGCTGATGGCATTGTGTGCCCCTGTGTTTTTTGTCTTCCTGGGCCGCAAATAAAATATGAAAACAGCCACAACAGACAAAAGCATAGCTTAGTCCAGGTGGAACTGTGCTGCCTCAGCATCACAATGAGGAGCATCATCATTATCATCATCATCATCTTCTTGATAGTTATCACCGGGATTGGCAACAATGAGGAGGCATTGCGGGCTACTTGTGGCCGGTGCCTGGGATTGGGTTGCCCGGCTTGGGTGTTACCCAGTGTCCTCCGACGACATCCGACATGCTGCCAATGGAGGTTAAAATATTTTTGCAGCTTTATCTTCAGACATTTGTCGTGCAACCGGGGGTCGGGAAAAAAGTGGTAAGGTTGTCGTAATGCAGCGCCGGGATTTAACTGACAGTGAGTGCAGCAGGGCAGCACTCAGCCCTGCCCGTTGGGCAAACAGATGGCCTCCTTTCCGTCTCCTTTCTCCATGGAGCACGGTGAACGGTGCATGGTGCTGGAGCATGGAGCAGGGATTCCTGGTGTGGCCCATGGGATGTGGCCATTTTACGGCTGCCATGCAGTTGGCCGGGTGGGAACCATTCAGCTGCACTTTGCCGCTGGGTGGGAGTGGCAGCAAATGCTTCCAGCAGCAAATGCTTCAAATTAATTTCACCGCATGGGGAAATTGCGCGGCATTGTTTGGCACTGGCATCAGGAAGCCGTAAATCAGGGTCCCGGCACAAAGAGGCCCGGATCCGGCAGTTGGGCATCTCAAAATGCACGGGGTTCTGTTGTATATAAGGGCCTTTCTCATTTGCCTGCTGTTTGCTCTCAACTGCGCTTATCGGCGTCTAATCTCTTTATGATAAAATGTTTATATTGGCGACAATATCAAAAGCTCCTTGGCCACACTGCCCCCGTTGGTGGTCGGTGGTTGTTGCAATAATAAATTCAGAGTGCCACCGCAAACAGTGCGGGAAACGGAGGCCAAAGTTTCCACATTGCCATATGAAAGATAAATTCCCGGATAAGAACTTTGGCTGGGCGCTGTGAAAAGCGGATTGTATGTACAAGCTAATTTAAGTTCGACGCCAGCTGTGCGTTTTGCTTGGGCTTCCACATTCACATCCTTATCCAAGAGTCGAAGTGGACTGGAGGGCCGTGCCCTGGCCCCAAGCAAAAGTGCCAGCAAAAGCCAGAGGAGCGCAGCTGTTGTCCAACCGCACCAGGCGAAGCGACTTTATTATTATTATCCTCGGCACAATGTGGCAATGGGCCGGCTCAAGTTGGCCAGGACCACGACTACGACCAGGAGCAGGACAGGATGGAGGAGGACCGAGTTTTCGCCGGCGACATTTGTCCAGCTGCTTCATTTCATATTCAGGAGATACTTTTTCCATCATTACGATTCGCGAGGCGAGAAATCACAAAAGTGTGTGCCATCCGCGGCGGTGGGAGGTCCTTGGACTTTTCCATAAATTTGGCTTCCTTCAAAGGGAAATTCTCACTTTGGGAGCGAAAAAAGGGCATTCGGCCTTCGGCAAAGTGTTGTCTCTTGTCTTAAAACATTCCTTTTTGTTGTCATTTTTTTGTTGTTTTTTTTTTAATTTTTTGATCCACAGTTTCTCAGTTATTTTTCATTTTTCTTTATGCTCGCAAAGTTGCGACTGGTGGAAAATAAAGATGAAAAAATGGAAAACAAAAACATTAAAAAAAAGGAAATACACAAAAGGCGAGCGCAAAGTTTTTCGGCCTCGCAGGCTGCTGAAGCTTCTGAAGAACTGGCGAAGTCGGACTTCGACTTTGGTTGAGAGATGATAACGCTGGGTGGGGTCTATAATATATATATATATGTATATATTCGCTGGACAGGGCGCACGCCTCATCAGCAGCTCATCAACGACAGCGTCTAAAATATCGCATTTTTCCTTTTATTCCTTGGCATTTTACCAGCCCATGGCAACTGCTGCGCGTCTGTGCTTAAATGACTTTAAGAATACATAACAAAGTTTTTAAATTATTTCTCAAGTTAGGGCTAAAATGAAATTATAAAGGGATTTTCGCCAGCGGACTGCAGCTGACGTCCTGCCCATTTTAGCTCTTCTCTCAGCTTATTAACATTGGAAACTCATTAATATTGTATTTTCCTCGTATTTTTAGCGCTTCCTTCTCCCACTCCTGCTCTTCATTCTTCTTCTTCTGGCCAAGTGGACTTAACTCGTTCATAAAAGTTTGGCAAATTTCATTGCATTAATTTGGCGCGCAGGTGTCAGCTCTCCGGTGTCAGGGTACAAACGCACAAAGTGTCAAATAAATCAAACAGTTTTGTGTCCAGCGCCTGGGATGCCAGGCTTTCCATCTCCGTTAGGGTTAGGCACGGTTCGAATCCGTTGGGCGGGGTCAGCAAGTTTAATGAGTCGTGCCCGGCATACCAGGGCATGGGATGGCTCAGAGGGGGCGGCTATGTGTTGCGGATCTAAGGTCCTGGACCTGGAATCGGTCACACTCCTGGGCTGGGAACAATTGCAACAGATTTGACAAATACGACGCATGTTTTATTTATTTGTCTGCACTTCGACAGGGACTGGGACCATTTAACACTGAGGGAAATCGGGGTTTCAAATTGGGATTTTTTTAAGCTAAAAAATTTTAAAAAAATATAAAAAAGCTATCATTTTGTGATTCCCTTACAAAGAAAGTATGCTATGTGAATTTATATGGATTAAAATAAATTGGTTTCCCTGATTAGCACACCATACATTAGTATGTAGTATTGATAGTATTGATTTTAAGAATAAAAAACTGCGAAATATTTTTTCTCCGTGTCGGATTCCGACTCCCGTGTTTGGTTTATTAATTTCCTGCTGCAAATATTTGCCGAGCGTCCGAGTAGGGTGACAATTGCTGCATTCGAGTGCCGTTGGCGGGAGATCCCATATGGCGGCACTTCATGATATTGACATTAAGTGCAAGGCAGATTGCAACCCCTAAGCCTACGTTCTCGGTTCGCAACCCTCACCCTCAGCCGCATCCTCATCCTCATCCCCCTGCCCCATGCCCATGCCATTCGACTTGGGTCTGCGAGCTCAATGTCATCGTGGGCGCTGATGTGACAGGGCTGTGCTGAAATGATATACGCTTCTATTGTGTGTGAAATACCCCATTCCCGTAGTCATTCTCGTTCGGGGGAAACCCCGGGAACCTCAGCACCTAACCAAACCGCTTGGCAATCGGCGGACCTAATGAACCATAACGCTTTATCGCCGTTTGTCGTGTCGTCGCGGGGTCCTTGTCTCTCGTCCTTGCAGCCTAAGTGTGCGATTGGGATTTAATTTGATTGCTTCGATGCCCCAGCGAGTGTGTGAGTTTGTGAGTGTGTGTGCGAATGAGGCATTATCCTGTGATTTACTGTGTTATTCGGTCTTACTTTGTTTTACCTCTTATTGCTTATTACGATTTTCCTCACTCGCATCGGGTGTGTCTGGGCCTGGATTTTCCTTTTGCTTGATTTCTTTCCGCTTTTTTTTTTTTGCCAACCCCTGTCATGCATTAACTAGGCGATGACAAAAAACTCCAGCTAAATCCTTTCTGCATTGATTGATAAAGTGCCTTTATGCGAGGATTAAGGCGACATTGATTTACTATGCCCACGGCTTACTCGCACTCTTTGTTGCAATTTTCCATTTGGGGGCACGGTTTGGGTATAGACACTCTGCACATTTAAGCTAATTACACAACAATCTGGTGTGATTCCCCTCTCCGTGTTGTCTCATTAAAGTTATCTGGGGGGGAGTGCTGTGCAACTTTTGACCTCAATGGAACAAAAAGTTCGGGGGCACACCTGCAAGAGGTGTTACATTTTATTTGAAAACTTTCCCCGTTTCGCCAGCATAAATATTGTCAGCTCTTTGAGCATTGTTTTGTCGACCCTGGTCATTGGATTGCGAAACCGAGTTGGTTCGGTCCAGACTTTGGTCCTTTCTCTTTGAGTTTCTCCTCTGTTTTGTGGCAGTGTCAATTAACGCCTAAGTTGTAAACAAATTTCGCCCAGTGGCCCGCTGCACTCATAAATTGCAGTTAGAAGATGGCAGTGAAAGTTTTGCCCGAGTAGAACCCAGTGGAGCATGCTATTCAGTTGGCCGGAGTCCTTAGTCCTTGCTCCGCTGGATGAAACTTGGCAAGTGTTAGCCAAAGTATGCTTTAGCTAAATGCTGTTAGGTGGCAGTTGCTGTTTACTTGCGACTTGGCGTTGGCCTGATTAATTAGCTTGAGGTCCCCGGCAAATTTCAAGTTTGCACTGCAAATTGAGCGGGATTTTATGGTGCGAGTTGAGTGGGGATAGCACGTGGCGCTTATCATATTTTTCTTGTTTGCCTGGTGGCCCAATCAGTAGCCCCTAAGCCGGAGCAAATCCACTCGCCACTTGCCACTTTATCCCTCGACCAGCTATCGCTATCTCATTTATACTCTGGGCTGCAGCTTGCCACAGAAATGACCAATTAACTAAGGATGCTCTGCCTTATCCCCAGCTCAAAGAAATGGGTTTCAAAACCCCCCGAACTCAACCCCACCCGCCTTCCACTCACTTTATCCTTGCAAAATGGCCAGGAGTCACAAAACTTTGACACTGGCTGCGAGAATTTTAAATCAAATCGGAAGAGAGATTATATTGCAAATAATACTTATGAACTTATTATCTTGTTTGTGTTTTCTGCCACGCCCAGCAGCAGCAGCAATTTTGACCCCTGAACTCGCCCTTTTCGTCTATATAGATATATATATATGTATATATACAGATACCCGCTTGGCATGCAGAACACGATTTAGCTATCCGTGCTCGCTGCGAGCTGGGATAGAAATTTAAGCCATAACTTGGCCAAGCGCAGAGTTTGGCTTCGATATTGGTCTTGGGTTTTGATTTTGTTTCTGCGGATGGCCAACCAGCCATTCAGCCAGCCAGCCAGCCATTGTGCCAACTTGGATGTTTATACTGTGTGGCACAAAACTCCGTAAATAAATTCCAACAAAATTGTATAACAATACACCAAACGGGCCTCCAGGGCAAATACGAGCTTGTGCTACAAACACTCGCCAGACGAGACCATGCCCGCATATGGGCATTTGCGGGGAGTCTTCCCCGTTGAACCACCAATAGTATTTGGAAGTTGACGTGGCCATAACAACGAAATCCGGCGAAAGGGTAAGCGCGTCTGACATTTGGCAGATGGACAAACATTTCAGCAGCTTTAAGTTGCGAGCGGGTCGTGGTCCCGACCCAATCTTGGGCAGAAATTATCAAAGAGCCGCTGGTAATTGTGAGTGGATTGTGAGTTGCAGAAACTGCTCTCCTCTCGCTCGCTGTGTACTTAATCCAATAAGGCAAGAGCAGTTTTCTTAAGTAATTTGTTACCCCTGCAGGACGAACGGGCCGCACCCAAAACGCTTTGTTGGGCCGTTTAGTCTGGCAAATAGCAAACAATTTTACTCAACTGCCCGCTTGGTCGGCCGGGGAGTTATCCACTTTTCCAGCTCGGGAACTCTTGGCATAGTTGCTTCAAGTATTTTTGCAGCCTTTGTTTGTACGGCCGGCTGGCGGTTGGCATTGTTGGACGTTGGTTGTTGAATGTTGGATGTTGGATTTGAGGGTCCTGGGGGTCCTGTTCTATCGAGCGGTTTCGGATACCAACGACGATTTGCAACGACTTCGCCTTAAAGCGTATCGGGCACAAATGTCGGTTTTAATATAAAATGTTAATTGGAAAATTTGAAGCAGCAAACTTTTTCCAACTCTCATTAAGAAATTATTCAATTTTTCCGAGCTTACTCGAGCTTTTCCGTGGCATGGCTGGGAAATTCACATAAAAGTGAAGTGCAAAAGGAAAGACAACAAATTGTTTTCAGTTATCGAAGGACTTCCCCGACTCCCACGACGCGACTCAGCTCAGCTCGACTCGACTTTTATTATTGCCTTTTTATTGCGTATTAATTTTGCGTGCTTAATTTGCCAGTTCGACGAGGTCGCACAGTGGGCGAGTGGCGGGGGCGTGGCTGAGGCGTGCTGCCACGCCCCCAATTATGTGTTGTTCCTCGCGCGGTTTTCCTGGCCCGCCAAGGGCTTCGCTTGTAATTGGCGTTGTTGCCCCAGCCTCCGCTGGCTGCTCATTTTAACGGCAAGAAATTGAATTTTAATTAGTAACGAGGAATCTGTTACGCATCAGTTTGTATTTAATTTAATTTCTTAATTAAAATGCGTGAGCATGTCGGCATAAAAACCAATGGCAGCCGTCGTCTGTCCCTTCTGGCGAGGAGAAGTGTGCAAAATATTTCCATTTTAATGCTGAGCCGAGACAAGTGTTATGTTTTTTAATATCTTGACTTGCCTGATAAGTGCCCTGTCAAGTTGGCTAATTGTTGGCTTGCAATTGGTTCAGGCGAAGGGCCTAAAAATACATTAAATATTTAGGCGAACAAGGCCAGAATTTGTTAAATTTTTAATGGAATTTCGCCTAGCACCAAGTTGAGGTGCCACCATATTTATAGAAACACCCTATTTTCAGTTGCTTAGCCATGCCCAAGGACCTAGGAACAAGGACGAGCTGTCTTCTGCCGACAACATTCTGGTCTTAGGGCTTTTTGCTGCCTGCTCGACGGCGACTTGCAGTGATTTTGCGCGCCGAGGCATCCACTTATTTTGGTAAAAGGACGAGGCGGTGTCCTGGCATACTCGCCAAGTCAGCTAGTCAGCGGAAAAAAATGTGCCAGCCACATACATAATACACGTATCTTGGTGTCAGGGACAGCTGGGCTTCCTTTGCTGCGGTCCACATAAAATGCATAAATTATACAGCGTTTATGCTGCTGGGCTGCTCCTGCAGCATTTGGTGGCCTGATCCTGTTCCTGGTCCTTAACCAAAAGCGCAAGGGCAGGGGCATTTGTGTGACAGGTGAATTGTGCATTCCCTCACCACACCAAAACTGCAATGGGTACCAAAGGCAAGACCAAACAGCTTAGAGCCACTGCCACGCACAACATACAAATTAGGGTTAATTAACTTTGCTTTCTAGACAGACTTAAAGTCGCTTTTTGGGAGTGGGAACCTGGCATCCTGAGAGTCTGGAAGTGTGGGAATCCGGGGAATCTGGGCATCTGGGAACCTGGGCCGTCTCAAAAGCGAAAATCAGGTTATATACCAGAGAGCACTTGCGGTTCGGTTTTTGCCCCGTTGCCTACCAATTTTGGCTCTGCAGTTAGTTTGCCTCTGGTGGTGTTCCAGCTGCAATGTGTTGCAGTTTTGTGACGCCAACTTTGTTTGCCAAACTTTTTATTGGCACATATCCTCGCTCTCCAGTTTTGGGCCCACTCGCTTCCACCGCCGCCGTGTTCTGTGGCAACGAACTGGGCTAAAATTAAAATGTGCATTGTTTACGCTCTGGCTGACTCCGCTCCCCCGTCTCTGAGTTCTTGGTAGTGGGTAGCGGGTAACTGGTAACAGCATTTGCATTTTCCGCACACGGCAAGCGTTGGTGTTTGCTTGTATTTTTAAAGCCGCACACTTGACGCGCTCGGCGCCAGTGAAATAATGCGCCAAAGTGAGCACTTTCTGTAGGAAAAATAGTGGGGCAAAAAATTGCAAAAAAATTCCCCACATGTCCTTAATCTAGAATAATTTAGTTTAAAGTCATAACAGCTTAGAGACAGTTCATAAAATCAATAGTTTGGCAAATAGACATCACATAAAAGCAATGGCAGTCCATCCTGTGGAATTAACGTAAAAAACGTTGAGTTTTTAGTCACATGGGGATAATTTTAAAATTCTACAGATTCCTATGGCCTTAAAATTAAATATTAAGCAGATGAGATATTAATTCACTTTTCCCAGCGCACATAACACACATTAAAGTGATTATAAAAAATGTAAAACTCTATAGTAGCATATTAACCACCAAATGATTTTTTCATGCCACATAAATGTTGTACGTACCTACAAATTACTATTTAAACGTTTTAAACTGATGGGATTATTGACATTTTTTCCCTTCACTCAAACCAAACCTCGCTGCCACCAATCCGATACTGTCGATACTTCTATATAAATTTCGAGATATATATACAATATATATATATCTCATCGCTGGCAGTGAACAATTTTTGCTCGCATTAGTCGCGTGCCCCGATAGCGAATTATACTCTTGAGCGTCATTTAACAGAGAAGACGATAAATTAAATTACCCGGCCACCAGGAACGACAGCCAACAAATTTGGACTTTCCTTCTGCGGCGAGTCCTCGGTGCTTAACCGCCTTTCGTCCTTAAATCCCTCCCAACCCCACAATCCCCCGAACTTTGGGGCCAAAGTCATAAGTAAGATCTACACACTTGATAAGAGCTGGAACTCAACATCCGAGACGAGCGTTTCTGAAACACTAACTCACACAAATAGACACGTACACGGGGCAGCCTTTCGCTCGCATTCCTTGTGCTGCTCTCACCCACGCACACCATCGCACTGGCAGCAGACATGCACACACGTAACATGCCCACACATCCGGCAGCATTTCCGCTTTATTTTTGGCACTGACTGCCAACGTATTCCAATTCATTTGTTTTCCCTCCGCCTTTTAACTGCCCGCCCACTGAATTCGTCCTATACGCAGGCACTTGGCATTTAAAGGACCTGCATGGGCTGGCTGTCTTCGGCCGACTTGGCCTGGCATAAAAAATTTATAACTTCGATTATTTCCCCTTACACTAAATACTAATAAATTAAATTGTTTTTTATTTCTCAATAAATTTTTATTATTTTGCTACTTTTATACTTCATTTCATGGGGGAGGCGCAACCCATGGCATGCAAGGTGTCGATTTAATGGCCCAGACGCGTTTGATTCGACCCAGAACCGCCTTCGAGCCAGCCATTTCCCAGGCTCTCTCACTCGTTTCGCCGCTCGTTTCAGGGATTTAAGGTCAATTTTTGATTTCCGCTCTCAAATTGCTCAACGCACACGCATCCGCATCCTATTTGCACTCACACTCTCCCCCAAAGTACGGGTGTAAATGTGTGTATCTGTATCTGAATCTGGATCTGAATCCGAATCCGAATCGGGCTGTGAATATCTGAAAGTCGAGAATGTGAATGTGAGTGCGAGTGAGTGAGTGGGTGGATGACTGTTCCGAGCAGTGAAACTTTGATTTGTTTTTCGTGCTTCATTTGATTCGAGTTGAACTGCTCGTAGTTTTTCGGACGAGGGCCGTTTAATGAGTTGACGCTTTGAATATGAAAAGTTGCTCGGCACTCGTTCGCCTTAAGCTTTTGGGAATTTATTGCGCCGGTTTTAGTGTGATTGCTAATTTGTAATTTACGCAGTCAGGCCACATCCGCTGCTTTTACTACTGCCAAACATTCTCAGTTGCTCCTACTGAATGGTCAGGAATTTCACGGGGCAAGAGTTTTCGGGCCTTTCAGTTCGAATGGCCGTAAGTGATTCATTTGACGCGCCACTATTAAAGGTTGAAGCTCCTGCTCCCGGGTTTGTTGCACGTAGGTCATCAGCAAATAATAAACATAAACAGTTTATTGTCGGCGCTCTGGCCAATAAAACCCGGGAATGAGCCTCATAAAATTACGCACTGAGGCTCAAGTGCAGGGCATTAAATCAGCACCCCG
Organism: Drosophila sechellia; assembly: GCF_004382195.2. Classification (NCBI taxonomy): domain Eukaryota; kingdom Metazoa; phylum Arthropoda; class Insecta; order Diptera; family Drosophilidae; genus Drosophila; species Drosophila sechellia. The sequence goes on along the minus strand of NC_045952.1, from coordinate 26,301,325 downwards.
GGTTGCTGGCTAAGCTCTGGACACTTGTCTTGTCTGACCTGGAACTCTGACCTCCTCCTCCTTCTCCACCACCTTCTTCTCCTTCGCTTTGGCATTTGTAGGTACTTAACTTGGAATGACCGATCAATTGGTCTGGTTCCCTGGCAGCTGGAAACTAGCAAGTAAGCTCAAACACGCGCCGAAACAGCCGGCATTCATTTTTCATTTCGATTTGCATAAGTCGGGAATGGTTTTGGCGTTAAGTTTTAAGTCCCCCATTCCCTATTTTTTTCCTTATAAATTTTGCAAAACGTTCGCTACAAAATTTCACGCTGTTTACACAGTGAAGTATGCATAAAAGTGACGCTTATGAACAAGTTGACAGCGTGGGGCTGTTTCGCTCCCCAGAGTTGGTTTTAAAAGTCGTAAACATGCACAACTAACAGATTTATTTATACGAGTATGCGGCATAAAAATGCACGAAGCCAGCAAACAGCGAAATGCGTCAGCAGCAAAAGCGGCAAAATCAGCAACAGAGCAGTAGAATCACAAAGGCTTCCCATTTTCCCAGCGAAAGCCAGTGAAACGAACGGAGCGAAACGAAACACTCGCGTATAATAAAATTGGCTGTGAAAGTGTTTCAGGCAACAGGGATAAAAACGTAATCCGCGCCGAGTAAAAGCCAAATGACTAACAGAAATGGGAAAAGCGAAGCGTGGTGGATGGGAGGTGCTATATGTGCCCCAAGACTCCCAGACGGCGATGCTCCTCCACCGACTGCGCTGCTCCTTTTTCCACCAGTTTTCCCATCGTTCTTTTCCCCGTTGTCATTGACAGTCTGTGAGTGGGCTACAAAAATCTTAAACTGACTTAAAAAGCATAAAATACCAGCCAGTCAGCGAACAACGAACAGTGAACAGCAGTAGACGAACGACATCTTGGCGGGCATGTCAAACGGCTTGGCAGAATTTAAAGCCCGGTCTGCGAACCACCCAGCCCAGAAACCACCCAAACAGCGAACCACCCTTCCATACGGCACCACCCTTGTTGGCGCTGTTAACTTAATGGTGACAAGTGTCAAAACAGGCAACTGCGAACACTCAACCCCCGCGGGCCAGGAGCCCTACTACTACCACTTCGATTGCCTCTCGCCTTTTCGCCACATTGGTTAAATCGCCCCAAATCGCACATTTCAATCTTTTTAACGAACCTTATCGATATGCGCCGGGAATAGGCCCCCGCCACGCAATATGCTAATGAGATAATTTTTGGGCCCTCAGTTCTCGTGGGGAGCCGGCACGAATGCGAAATCCCTAGAAGACCCAGTTCGTGCTAATGGGTTTTTGCATGCCCAATAAGGGAGAACAATGGCGTTGGTGGGCGTTTCGGTAATATAAAACAAGAAACTGAAAATCCAATCCATAGATCATCTGGATGGCATAAACTATGGGATATCATGAAAACCCGTATATGTTGTGCCTGTAAACACGCACATATGGCGGCGGCAGTTCGATGTCCTGTGTCCTGCGAGAACGGAACGCAGCTAACAATTTTTACTACTGCAAATTTACGACACAAGGCAAACAATTCGCCAAATGAAATTCCTGCGGAAAAGCATACGAGTATGACAAAAACAACAGAGAAAAAAGTAGCAAAAATAAGAAAACATATATGAATAACATATATAGAGTGGGCGGCAGCTAAGAATAGTGGGCGGGTACAGATGTTATTGTAATTTATGCATACACACTTTTGTTCTATAAATTCTATTACGCTTTTTTCCGCCCATATTTATTTTATAAATTGCGGCGAAATGTGCAAAATGATTTGGAGCCGTAAAATGTCCGGCCTGAAAGGTCCATAAAAATGTATCAAAAAATATATGCGGGTAATATAATATTTGTGTTGCATTTTGCGGAGGTCGAGGAAAGGGGGAAAAAAAGAAAAGCTCTATTGCTTTTTCAAACCGGCTAGCCGGCAAATTGATTGAACAGGGAATAATGCATGTGGAACGTGAAATGGTCGCTTTATTGCATTAGCAACAGTTTGCCAGGACATTCGATGCCAGAGAGTGCTCATCATCTTTGCCATCATCTTTACAGTCATTAACATTGCCAGTCATCCATGGCCAGCGTGCATTACTCCTCAGTCCCCCAAGCCCCTCTAGCCCCTCTAGTCCCCAGCTTGGATCCTTCATACGTATATCCTTCGACATCTGCGGTAAGTGGCACACTACCTTCCCCTTTCCAAAGCCCCCCGCCCCACACTCCACTTTTGTGGCCAACTAATGAGACTTTGCTGTTCGAGCGCGTGCAGACAGGAAACGGTCCTTTGTAATTGCCATATGTGGTAATGGTCGTAATTGGTTTTCCTTTTAGAGATTTAGTGACTTTTGTATTGGCCATCGTACTTCGCACACTTACACACAAGAAGAAACTCTGGCTGAGTTTCATTAAATCTTGGCGAGTCTTAAATGTCGCTCGGTGACAAACAGGGAATTCGTTTTAGCCATTAGCCAGCGGGCTAGCAAGTTAACAAGCGCCAAAGTCGCCAAGTCTAACACGTGACTTCGTGTCATTTTGCTGAAATTTGGCGACTGAGCTGAGCTGAAGGAAAAGGTCGCTGCCAGGAGCATTTTGCAGCTCGGGGTCTGTCGATATTTATATGGCCGAAAGTGTCGTGCTTTATTTTCCCCTGCTCGGTAATTAGATGAATTATGAAAGTGGTAGGAGTTCGCCATATGGGAATGGTTGGGGGGAATGCGGCATTCCCTTTTCTGTGTCAAGGTTTCACGAATTCAGGCATCCCGACACACGAACACGGACACGCACACACACGCACTCGCATTCCATTCTTCTGACGGAAACGGAAGCATTTGCATTCGACTTTACAGAGCGCCCAAAAGTATGCCATGCAAACGTGGCTCAGGCTTGCTTGGAACGCTTTTGCCCTCCTTCTCGCTGTCTCCTGTTTTCGTCCTTTCTCTCCGGTTGTGTTGTTGTGTTTAGGCTTTGTGCGGTGAGCAGGACTTAAAGGCATGTCCTTGCCCTGCAATTCACAATTTAATTTTTAATTGAATTTTATTTTCTTTTATTGCCTAGGACGTAATTGTTTCTTGACAGTGTCCTCGACTGCTCAGTGCGATTAAATTAATAGCCAAACTTGGGGCAGCAAACAAAAATTAATGCATGAAATATGCTACTTCAACAAATTTGTCGGAAGCCCCCAACAAGAGCACCAAGAAATTGAATTATAAGAGCACTCCAACAGGCAATGTGTATATATATATATATATTTTAAGAAATGCAGAAGGAATTTCGGAGACGTCTAGGAGCATTTTTGACTTTATTCCGTGCAATTTGTACAGCCAACTGCTTCGAGTGCCTGTTTTTGGCTGTGTCCTTGCCATCCTGCCATCGTCATCATGACGATCATTGTACTCTGTTAGGCGAAATCTAATAAAATTCAATAGAATTAATTTAATTTCAAGTCTTCGCCTGTGCGAAATTCAAGTGCAGAGGTCAGAGGCAAAGCTGCCTGCGTGCATAAGTATCTTTGTCTGCTCGACTTGTAAAAAAAAAAAATACAAGAAAATGGGAGGCGAGTAAAATACCAGCAGAAGGATATCCCGAGATGAAAAACAATACAAAGCGGCGGCTTGAGAGTAATTTGCTGCGGTGCTGGTGGAAAAGAGAACCTGTAGGCGCTTGGCATTCCCATAGACCAAAGTGGGCAAAGGCGGTTAGGAGGCACACACACATATGCTTAGCAATTGCCATTGTCTGGTGACTATACGGTATGGCTTGGGGTTTTTGTGTCTGAGCCGGCAAAAAGCGTAAAAGCAAATTGAAAATTTAACCTCAGGTTAAAAGCGCTAGCGACAGTTGAGTTTAACGGCATTAAGGCCGTGCTAAGCTGTCGGTAACACACACACATAGCCGCACATGGCCACACACGGCCACACACAACCAAACACGCCCAGACACCGCCCCGGGATTTTAAGCCGAAAACCGCCCACAATTGTCTCCGAGTCGAATGTGTTGTGCAATTGTTGTTGGCTTTTTGCTTAGGCGGCAGCATCTGCTTTAATGCCAAAATCGTGTAGTTCATTACGCAGATACGCCGACTACGCAGTCAGGCAGCCGCATGCTGAAAATACGCTATAAATTTCAAGAGCCATCAAGATGATTACTTCCTGCCAGCGAACATAAAAAATAAGTTGCAGCTCGCAAAATAAACAACTAACTATGGCACTAAAACTTGCTCATATCCTGAGCACATCCGTTTGCCGAGCAACGCATACGAGGACGAACATGGGTCTGCGAAACAGGATTCATCTGGTTGTGAGGCTTCTTTCAGCGGGAATTATCACATAAATCACTGGCGGCAGCAGTAGCAGAAACAGAATCATAGTCAGAAACACCAGCAAAACTCGAGGCGAGAAACAATGAGCAGCTCTGCTCGGAGGAATAGCAATAGCAAGGCCAACTTACAAAAGAACAACATTAAAAGTTTCGCAATCGCGTAATGAGAATCTGCTTTAAAACTTGGGACAGCCAAGCTACAACACGTAAATTGCCAAGTATCTGAGAGTTGAAACTTAATTGACGCAAAAATGTACACAAACTCACGCACGTCTTCCCTCGCAATTAAGCCAGGTGGAGAGGTGGAGTTGGCAATGTGGCTGAAATGCTGGGGCAAACTAAAATGGGGCCACGTGAAATGGCTGCCCAGTTTTCAGTAAATAATGCACGTAGTCTGCCGTTGCAGGTTGCAGCAACCACCTTTATCTGCCGGATAAACTTTTATTTACTGTGAAATTCAATTTAGTTTTTATTTCGGTCGCTCGGTCGCTCGGCTCCGCCGCTTGTTGATTATTGCCGAGCTGAACTCCGTCTGCCAAGGAGCAGGGATAATTAAATGCAAAATATATCTTATATTTATTTCGAGGCTTATGCAAATGTGGTGCTGTGCTGAGCCGCAAGATAGTAAAACTTTGCAGGCATCTCCACAGCGCTCATTACAATATTTGCATATACTTATTTGGGTGGCAAGAGGTTTGCAAGTCAGTTGATAAACCATGACGCTCACGCAAGTTTGTTGCCTGCGAGAAACTATGGCAAGTGGAAAGTCGAGAGCGTATCAATATCAATAAAAATCACACTTTGCAACTTGAGCGATAAATTCAAACTGCCATTTCGATACTTTAATCCCAGGGACATAATGTCAGCCCTGATGACGACGTGATTTCATGCAAAGCATGTAGCCAGGAGAGCCATGAGCCCAACAAGCGACGGCCAGAGACCCGCCATGAAACCCAAGGACTGTAAACAATTGCCCGGGTCGTCTAAACAACGCCCCGATGGGAAAAGCGAATGAGGCTGGGGTCACGGCTCGCAAGGAAAAAAAGGGAAAACTGCAGAGGAAAGCTGGAAAATAAAAACTGCTGCTAGGCCGAGAAAAGCGGGGCACAAAAAATGTGGCCCAATAAAATCAAACAACAGACGTGATGCCATGATGCTATAGTCGATGTCGATGGCCGATGTTCGATCCTATCCCGATGCAAAAGTGCGAGAGAATCAATTGTGTGTTGACATTTTTATCAGCACACTTGGAGCGGTGCGTGCATAGGCATTTCGCAAGGCCAAATATTTCGGCACATGGTCATGGCTGCCGGGAGGCCAGGATGCCGGGATTCCAGGAGCAGGAAGCAAAATCAGTGCCAGCCGAGTTGGGCATGACAATGTTGACCCGTTTTTGCGCTACATCAAACGTGCCCGGCTTGGGGCTGATAGCTTCGTTAGATGAAAGGTGCGACCCGGTCGAATTATACATGTATACACACGAATAAAGTCAGAGTGTGTGCACGGCAAGAAAAAGCTAGAGAAAAATCAGAAGAGAAAATGTGAGAAGGTCAAAAGAGGAGGTAGAATTGTGTGATAGATTCGATCTTTGCTAAAGAAAAAGCTTATCGGGATTGAAAGTATGGAGTATTAGAAGCTATATGTATATACTGGCCTAGTAACCCCCATTTTTTTCAGTGTGGCCCTGCGAATCAGCGGCAGTTGTACGTTGTTTATGGTAGTGGCATGCGCGCTGCCTTTATGCTAATGCCGTGTGCGTCCCACGTGGCGTATGCGTGTTCTGCCTTTCAAGTTTGATTGGGTTTTGTGGCGGCGGAAACTGAATCTGGCAAAGATGCCGAATCCGATCCCAATTCCAATACCGTTGATGATGAAACTCCTGTCAAGGCAACCGTTTAATTGTGCATCATAAGCCGCTTACTTAATTATGGTATTCGGCTGTTGGCGTAATTAAAGGCGAAGTAGTTGGATTGCCGTTTGCCGTTTGGGTCTAGCCGAATGGAATGGAATGAATAAAATTATCGTGCGAGCACAAAGCCGTTTTCCGTAACTGCTCGGAGAGCCATAATGAGATGTCTGTCTGTGTGTGCTCGAGTGTGTGTGTGTGGGTTTTCGTCCTGACAACCGCTGTGCATGTTGGGGTATTAGTGTCAAAGGCAACCATTGACAGGTCGAGCTCATCAAGGAGTCGAAGGAAGCTGGCTGATTGCTGGCGATGCCGCCGATTGTTGCCACCGCCTGTGGTTGCCGTAAACTTAACGGCAAACAATTATACACACACAGGCGCACACACAAGCTGCAGGCTCTCACACGCACACGCACACAGACACCCACAGTCGAACAGTGGGAAAACAGCCGCAGGTCCTTGCCATCTCCGTTTGCATGCAAACACATACGCACACATATACAAAAATAGGGCAACACTCCGCGCGTTGTTGTCCTTGTAACACTTAAAATTTAGCACCAAGGCTGTTTGTTTGCTTATCTCACTTGGCATCTGATTCCCCATCCTACCCGTTGATCCCCCCCACATCGCTTTAACCCGCTCATCTCATTTGCGTCTGTGTTTGCCAGCTTTAAGTATCGCTTGCCAGCTATTACGACATTGGTGCGTAATTAATTTTACCCCTCCCGCCGTTTTTCATTCCCTCCCATTTAGCCACATAATATACATCAGCTTACTCTATGCACTTGCCTTTGTCCGAGTGACAGTACAAGGTTAATTTCAGCTTAATGTCACCAGGCGACTAAGTTATGTGACCACTTAAATTCTCAGCTTCAGCATTGTCAGCTTTAACCCACTCCTCCTCGTTGCACTTGGCCCTGTCGCATTTTTCAAACATTTCTGCTTTGTCTGCTCTGTGTGGCTCTAGCTCAGGCCTTTGTTGAAGAATTTAAATGGTTGGCCTGTTCGTAAAAAATGCACCATGTCCTGGCACTAGCGCACACATGCACTCTGCTAGTTATCGTCCTTTGTGTCACTGTTGACGGATATACGCTGCGAAAAAAGGATCTATTCTCATGATTATGGCAGAGATCTATGATTTTCATACCTTAGCGAGTTTGCAAGAAATAATGTATAAAGTACTTCTCTTCTGATTACTAGAACATATCATAAGATCATTACTCTGATTTTTCCGAGTGCATTGATGTGTGAAAAAGGACCCGCATTCGGAGCTTATTGAGCTTGTGTTGGCCCAGTTCAAGAGCAGCAGCTTTAAGAGCCATCTCGGGCGATTTCCATATAGTTATGCAATCAGTCACACATACGGTAAACTGCAATTGATATTGGCCAGCAGCTGCCGAAGGATATGAGCGCAATACTGCCACACAGAGGTCACTTTACCCACACTAACGCACATTCTCACATATACATGCATACACAAACACATATAGATTTTCGTCCACAATTCCGCTACCCTAATCCGATTTGTTTCTCTTTGTGCGTTGTTTTCATCTTTGTTGCTGTTGTGGTCGTCGCCATTGCTGTTGCTCCTGCTTTTTCACACTTTATGCATTCTATTTTCCACAAACACACGTGCACTGGCCAACAAAAACGAAACAATGCGGCAAGTGTAGCAACAACAGAACGGACGAAACAAAAAGCCAGTTAGCGAGTCAACAGGAAGGACGATCGGACATCCAGGACACACAGTCAGGAATCGCATTATATACGGCATATATACGATTTACCCGGTTCGCACACCGCGCGAACCGCGCTGATGAAAAGCCTGAAAAACGCCGGGAAAACATGGAAAAAGATGGAAAAACCTCCTAATTAAGTTGACTCTGCCCCGCTAGCTTTCCCCACCGTTTTTTCCACGTCTTTTTTGTGCAAAGCGAAACGAAAATTAGGCCACGACCCCCGAACTCAGTTCGTGCCACACCGGTTCGCCTTTGCCACCATTTTCTTGCCTTTTTCACCTGCAGTTGCACCAGCACACACACACACTTGCACTTGCACCACAGCCATCGACTAGAAAGTGTAATACATTTTTTTTTGTGCCGGCTGGCAGGTTGCTGAAATTTGCATACACGCATTTTTCAAGCGTTGCAGAATTTCCCGGTTCGCAGCAGCAGCAAATCGTTAGCTACATGTCCGGTAAATTCCCACTTTTTTTGCGCCAGCGATTTTGAAGGCAATTTATTTTGCATTCTGGCCTAGACCTCGGCAAACAAAGGGGCATCAAGAATGCACCCCGAATGATGCAAGTTTAAAGCATTTTCCCTGTTCGGCACATACCGCGAGGAAACTTTCTCCGTTGCACGTGCAACATGTCACATATTCCATCGCACTTCAGTGAATTAAACAGGGGACTCCATGCGAATTGCTTGTGCAGAAGTTAAACATGCCACGGCAGTGCGAATTGTGTGAATTTCATTTGACGCCACGAGGAAAATTACAAAAATTTCATTTGACACGCAGAAATATTTAATATGCACAGGCAGGGAGATGCGGAGCTGCAAGGAGCAGCCGGCGGTGTCCTTGTCTGAAAGTCATGATATATTCAAATTCATTTCGTTGCGCATTAAACGGCTAACAAATAGCATGAATTTGCAGCATTTTTCGGCGACATCCCACTGTTCGCACTTCCGGAGTGCCAGAGTGCCGGAGTGGCGGCGTGGCGAAGTGCTGGTCCCTGCATAAATTATCGGTCCGAGTCGAGCTGATTTTTATCATTTTGTTTACCGAATTCAATTTCGTTTTTATCGCATGCAATTTACATGCCTCCTGCTGTCCATTTTGACGTCATGATTGATGTCCTATGCTGGCGACAGTCAATTATCGTCAATCACTGGGCTACAAAACATCCAGAGCAGCAGCCCAGAGGTACCTCACGTATACACGTACACAAAGCGTAGAAAAAGTGCGAAGTGCTAGGAGGAAGCAACATTTTACTTCCGTTACTTCGCTCTACCCATGCTGCATTATTCATACGCACCGTTGGCAGACAGGAATTCGGTAATAACTTTGATTACTCAATCTGCCCGCCAGGCGAAACACTTTAATACTTGAAGGTGGCACCCCTTGGCGGGTTATCGTGAAATTGAAATCATTGCCGTCATTTGGAAACCATTACGTATGATATATGCGCTAATCTGATATGCAGGCACACACACACACATATACACAGCATGGGTGAATAAAAATGTCACCGAGAGCGGCAACAACAATCAAAAAATACAATTTATACACAAGGACCTGGGCGCACAAAAGGTCCCACGAAATGGCGCCGCTGGCGAAAGGCAAACTAAACTCGTTGTCCTTGCTCCAAAGGATACGCGCGCCTGTGTGTGTTTGTCGCGCTGTGTTGCATGCAACATATTCGCTAACTAGCTGGCGGATGGCGGAGGTGGCTGCTTTGCGGCGCGTGATCCTGCGAAAAGGTTGCCCGGGCAATTGAGTGTGAAAATTTTGTAGGCATAAGCGGAGCGCCAGGAGGTTGACTAATGCACGAGCAGGCACTCAACTGGCGTGTCGAAGTCCCTGCCGCTCCGGCTCCTTCCTGGTATCCTTTCGGTATCCCGAAAGTTGCTCTGACAGCGCTTATGAGGCAGGTCAAGGGACACAGGAGCAGTGAGAGCAGCTGGAGCAGCAGGAGCAGCCAGGTGACGAAGCCGTCGACAAGTCAATAAATATGCTTTCAGATATTCATGGGCGACATGTGCTCGAAACCGAAACCAAAGGCGAACCAAATCCGTAACCAGAGCCGAAAAGAGAGAAGAAGTTCTGGGCCGTAATCACGTGGCGACGACACTCGCACACTCGCATGTTGTTACGTCAAATGCAGAGGGTCCTGCCAGACGTCACAGAGCATTGACATTGATTTGTTTTTTGCCGTCCTGTTTTTGCGCCTGTGCTGCGTCTCACTTATTTTCGGTCATTGTAATACGCTTTTGATTTGCCCAGAAATTCCATTTTTCACAATTTAATGCGCATTTCGCTACGTGTTGTCGTCACTGGGGCCATCTGGAACGTGCCCGGAGCCCAGAAAGGATCTAACCCATCCCTCCCCGCAGGACATCTATCATAGCCCGAGCATTTGTCACGTGAGGGACAACGTGATTTCATTTTCCTGTCGCCATAAAGGTGACACATTGCATTCGTCCTGCTCCATTTGTTGCGTATTAGTCTAAGTACGAGTGTCTGTATCTGTGTATCTGTGTGTCCGTGTATCTTGTATCTCCTTTCGTTGCCCTTTAAATGATACGCTTGTATCCCGACTTAATAAATACTGAATGCCCTAACAGCACACAAGACAAAAAAAAGGGGAAGCGCACAAGCAATTTATTCAGCGGTCGAGAAGCGTTCCATTGATTTTCGTGGGCCCAGGCGCAGGATAACATGTTGTTAAACCACAGGAACGCGAGCAAACAAATTACCCACAGCAGTTGGCCAAAAATTGTTCAACATAACTTCAGATTTTATGGCCCACATGTGTGCGAAAATGGAATGGTGGCGGTGCATGTAGAGTGGCGGGGCATGTGGGTATTCATTCTGGGTTCCAGCGGTGGAGTTTACTATCAGTTTGCCGCTTGGCCAGTGCGGCTGCGAAATTAGTGCTTCACTGCCTCACTGTTCTGGTCCTTTCTTTTCGGCTCTATTCCATTCTACTAACCTGGCCAACAAGCAGTTTGGCTCCCCCTCCTTTATCGCCTGCAGTTCAACTTCACCGTCTTTTGCGGCTTGGCCAAGTTTCATGTCAAAAGTGCACTCCATGAATATTTCACTTGCAATCACATTGTTTTCCCGCTAACTTTTTAGATTGTTTTAACATGTGGCGGAAGTGGGCGTGGCCCATCGGCCGGGGGTGTGGCACGTAACGTTGCAACAACAGTATCAAACTTTGGTTTTCACTCAATTTTGGCAATGCTTTTCGGGCTTGTGGTCTCCACCTCACAAACGACCCCCAAGAGCTGTTCGAAAATCGTGTGTTGATGCAGGAGGAGAAGAGATGTGGAAGTGCACGATTAGGGCGAAGAAAATTAACAATTAAAATATGTAAAGGAAGATTAGAAAAGTCTGCTTATATTTTAAAGATCGATGGGTATCTAATACTAATACTCTTAACAAAGCAAAAGATATCTGATAAAGATCCTGTTGAAGTACTTTTCTCTTAAGGATTTTCTTCGGTATTACCTTTCACTCCTGTAATTTCTCGCAGTGCATCAATTCCAGCGCCACTCTGTGTGTTTGCTGAGGTAATCCTTGATTCCCTTGTGCTAAATTTGCCAGTTCAGTTCAGTGCTGTGCAGTGCAGTGCAGCTCGGTTCGGTTTTATTCGGTTCGGTCCCTATCGCCTCGCCCGTCAGATTGCATTGCCTGGCTGCCCTTTGTGCTGGGAATGGAGCTCTAATAGTGCCGGGATGGAGCTGTGATGGGTGGACTTTGTCTGGCCGAAATGTGGGAGATTTATGCAGACGTCTCTGGCCAGCTAGCTGGCTGGAATAAAGGCCACTCGGCATAAGTAGCCGCTCAAAAGATATTGCGTGTTTGCCTTTGCCAACTGCCATGAAATGCACCTGTTAGGATCTGCTCTTTTGGCGCTCTATCGGGGGATTTACAATGTTGGCTTAAAGTTTTTCCCGCCTAACGCAGCGTTTAATGAATTTCCAGTTTTTACTTTCTCATCTTTTTTGTTTCACATCCATACTACTCGCTCCGCTGTTTGTCCATTTACCCAGTTTGCTCTAGTGCGCCGGCAAGCTGGCGCCGTTTCATTTGTCGCACTTGCATCTCCGGCCCAGAAGAGCAGAATAGCAGAACAGCAGAACACCAGAACACCAGAGCAGGTGCGTCCCCGAGCCTCGAAATTACAAGAGTTGCAGCAGATGTTGCAGGAACTGCGAACAGCAGGAACACCCAGCCATTTTCTATATTTTATGCACTTTGCGTGCTACCGAAAATGTTACATTTTTCGTGCTTTTTTGGGGGGGCATTGCGCCGGGGCATATTTGATGAAGGTCAGCGGGCGAAATGGGTGCTTCCGGTTGGGAAGGGATGGGCATGAGATGGGGCGTGGCCTGTTGAAGTATAAAAACTAGTTTGATAATTTTCTGCTCAAATTGAATATTTGCAACTGTATGTGAGGAAACTTTTCTTATTCTCTGCGAATAACTTTAATGGAAAAACTTTGAATATCAAACCGCAAAAACAAAAAATCCTGCCCATGAAGCGGGAAGCGGGTTGGGTTCGGAAGCGGGAAGCGGGAAGCGGAAAGCAGGGCCCGGGGCGACCTAGAACGGCCACTAAAATTGGAAAATTGAAATTGAATTGTAGACACAGACATGGCAAACAGGCGAAGTGGCGACCGAACTGACCAGACACAAATAGAGGACTCCCAATTCAAAACGAACTTCGACTATGGTTCAATGAGTGCACATTCACCTCTGGGGAGCGGAGGATGAAATTTTTTTTTTTTTTTTTTTAATTTTTTTTATTATTTATTGAATCTTCCCTTTGTGTTAAGAGACTAACAATAAGTGTTCAAATCTTAATCTAACTTAATTAACTTTCACTTAGTGATAGTTTTTTTTTTTTTTTTTTTTTTTTTTTTTTTCATTAATGCCCTAATAAGTTTATTGCTGGGCTGGGAGGTCGTTGCGGTGCAGCCGGCTTTGACTGCATACTCGGATTAGTTTTCTTGCGAGGGGATTTGTATGGGTGGTCAGCTTTTCGTTATACTTCGTTTTTTTCTCAGCTATTACTTCGATTACTAATTTGATTTTTAGGTCTCTGTGTATGTTTTCGTTTCGAAGGTACCACGGCGCTCCAGTGATAATTCTCAGAATTCTTGTCTGTGCTCGCTGAATAATGTCTATGTTACTTCTGGATGCGTTGCCCCACAGCTCGGAGCCATAAGTCCAGATAGGTTTTAAGACGGAGTTGTATAGAAGAGCTTTGAACTCCAGACTAAGTGGAGAGCGAGCATTTATGAGCCAGTGGAGGTTCCTTGCTTTAAGTTTAAGATGTTTCGATTTGGCTTCTATATGTTTGCGCCAAGTGAGCCGCCTGTCCAGATGAACTCCCAGATATGTTACCTCGTCGGCTTGTGGAATGCATATGTTATTCAAGACCAGTGGTGGGCATGTTTGTTTGTTTAAGGTAAAGGTAACCTGCTTGCATTTTTGAACATTTATTGAAATTCTCCAGTCGGCAAGCCATCGTTCTACAGATGTTAAGTGTCGGGATAGGAGTGCCGTGGCTTTTATTGGGCATTTCGAGCGACTGAGTATCGCGGTATCATCAGCGAACGTGGAGGTTGTTAGATTGTAGTCTATGGGGAAATCCGCCGTATACAGGGTGTATAAGATTGGACCCAGTACACTGCCTTGCGGCGCTCCAGCTTCGATTGCGCAATCGCGTGAAGTGCTTGTATCGCATCTTATTGCAAACACTCTGTTATATAGGTATGACTTCAGTAGCTTATGTGTGTTTTGGGGCAACAGCTTGATTATTTTAAACAAAAGTCCATCGAGCCACACTCTGTCAAATGCCTGCGCGACGTCTAGAAAAATGGCTGTGCAGTATTCTCGATGTTCAAAAGCAGTACGAATTTCTGACGTGATTCGGTTGACCTGTTCGATGGTTCCATGTTTTTCTCTAAAGCCAAATTGATGTGTTGGAAGTGTGTTGTTTATTCTAAGATGAGGGCTAATCCGAAGGAGTAGCATTTTTTCAAACAGCTTTGAAAGACATGTTAATAAGCTTATCGGTCTATATGATGATGGCTGCGTTTTATCTTTTCCTGGCTTTGGAATCATTACTATGGTCGACTTTTTCCATTTTTGAGGGAAGTATCCAAGCTTGGCGATTGCGTTGAACAACAGGCAGATGTGAAGAATAGCACACTTTGGGAGTTCGATGAGCATTCTTGGAGTTATTAGGTCGTAGCCAGGCGATTTTCTTGGGTTCAGTTGCTCTTTGATAACCTTTGCTAGTTCACATGGTCGGAATTCAAAGGGTTCTTGAGGATCTAGATTGGCTGCTATTAAAGGAGGGAGAATAAATGTGTTGGTAGAGGGATTTGGTCGGAATACATTTTGTAAATGGTCAGCGAAAGCACTGGCTCTTTCTTCATCACTTCGAAACCAAGTGCCAGAGGGACTTCGGAGTGGCATAATTGGCGCTATTGGAGTCTTTAGGTTTCTGTGAGCTCTCCAAAGAGGGTACTTAGTGCTGGTGGGAGAGAGTTGCTCGATATATGAACGTTGGCTGTTTTTTTCCTCTTGTTTGAGAGCATTGGTAAGCCTGCGTGTGGCTATCTTAAGCATGTGCTTAGTAATTGGTGATCTATTAGACTGCCAATCCCTTCGTAGGCGTCGTTTATCTAATACCAGCCGCTCGATTTCGCGATTAGTTTTGATGTAGTTTGGTTTTGCATACGTCACTGGCGGGGTTGAAGCCTTTGCAGCCGAGACTAAAATGTTTTCAAGAGTTTCCGTTGACTTGTCTATATCCTCCTTTGAAGATAATGCCGTCGTTAGTTCTATGTGTGAACAGACATACTTTTGATACCTTGGCCAGTTTGTTCTAAAATTTGTGAGTCTATACGGTGGGTCGACGATGTGGGGGCGAGTTAGCATATTTAGAAAAACAGGTGAGTGATCTGATGATAAATCTGCTAGTGCTTCGGCGGTGACCATGTTGCGGGGGACATGTTTAGTAATTGCAAAATCGATCAGGTCTGGGATTTTTCTTGGGTCTGCTGGCCAGTATGTAGGCTTACCCGGGGATACATAGTCTAGCTTGTTTTCTGGCTTCGTAAGCGCATTGTACAATTGCTTACCCTTTGGCGACACAAGTCGAGATCCCCAATGGGTGTGCTTGGCGTTATAGTCACCCGCTGCGATGAACCTGTCACCTAGTGTGTTAAAGAATTCCATGAATTGATCCTCAGAGATTGGAAAGCGCGGTGGGCAGTAGACTGCGGCTAGAGTCGTTGAACCATTGTTGAGTTGTAAGGCTATGGACGTAGATTGTAAGTAGTTTTTGTCAAAATTGTTTAAGTGGTGGTGTTTTATGCGATTTCTGATGAGTATTCCAGTGCCTCCATGAGCTTTACCATCTGGATGATTTGTACCATAGAACAAGTATCCTGGTATATGAAAATTGTTTTTATTTGTGAGGTGCGTTTCTGATAGTAGCATTACGTCGATGTTTTTTTCGTAAATGAACTGTGTGAGCTCTTGTGTATGCCGTGAAACGCCATTTGCGTTCCACAGAGATATCCGTAGGGAAGCCATTATGGGGATTTTGAAGATACAAGAAGTTGAATCAGGATATTTTGGTTTTTCATGAGCTCTTGCAAAGTATTTTGCATGAACGTCATGAAGTCTTTCATGCTTTGCTGTAGGGATAGCATCATAGCTTCGATGCCACTTTGTTGTGTTTGTTGGATGTTTGTCGGTGTATGTTCGGAATGAGCAGTTCTTGTCGGTGGGGCGGGCACTTCTAGTCCGGATTTTAGGGCGCTAGCGAAGGAAATTGTTGGAGTAGTGTTTGGGACAGTTAGGGGTGGTTGAAGAATCGGTTGCGGTGAGTAGAAATTGACTTTGTTGTATGTATGTGCTGTGGCAATACGTTTGTTTAGGCGGCTCTTCAATTCTTTGTACACCACACAGCCTCTGTAGTTTGCAGTATGTTTTTCCCCGCAGTTACTGCATTTCTTCACAGACTTATCGTCCTTGTTTTTGGGGCAGTTTGCGGTAGTATGAGGTTCGCTACAGACAACACATACGGACTTAAGGGTGCAGTATGCCTTGGTGTGGCCGTATTCTTGGCAATTAGTACATTGAACTGGATTGATACGTTTGTGCGGCTCCTCCACGGTGATCCTCCGATGTAGCAAGTACTGTAAATTGTATATTGGGTGCACTTCGTTTTTCTTTAGTGCCTGGAGCTCTGGTTCGAGTTCTATTTTGAATAGTGGCTGCGGAACTTTGTCTTTGTTTAAAATATTAATAACTGTCTTTGCAGAAAAGTTTTTGGCCTTCAGAGCCTCAATTATCTCAGCTGGTGTCACTGTTGCTTCAATGCCCTTAAGTACTACCTGTAGCCCTTTGCAACTTTTTAATTGGTATGTGTAGTAGTTTTTACCAGCATCATTTAGGTATTTAGTCACTATACGGTGGTCTGCTTCTGTTTGGATCTGTAGTTTTATTTCATGAATATTTCCTTTTTTAAGTGGGATAATGTGGAACTTGCTGTCACCAATCAAAGCAACGAGTTTATTTACAAGTGCATTTGTACTTTGTTCTCGTATGAAAATTGGTGGAGGCCTGGTCTTTTTTGGCTCCCCTACCGTTTTTTCGTTGGGTTGTTCGGTCGCAGAATCAGCCAAGATAGCATATCGGTTTGAATTATTTACTGCAGAGTTTTCATTGCCGTTGTTGGTTCGATTGATTTTGGGTTGATTACCTGCCTTATTGTTTTGAGGGCTGAGCTTTCTCTTGATTTGGATGTAGCGATCCATGCCAGTCTGCACAGTCGAAATCGACTTCTGCTTTTGTTTTGATTCTTCTTTACGTGCATTATTGTTGTTGCAAACGGTCAGTGCTGCTGAATTATTTACAGCTGGCACAGCGATAATTAGTTGGGCCGCTGACGAAGTTGATGTTGTGGCAGTTGCCAGTGAGGTCACTGCACTCGTTATTGCAGTGTTACAGTTACCCGGGACGGTCGTTTGGCGCTGCGAGAGGAGCGGGGTAGGAGAGGCGGTCTCTTCGCTCCACGACTTGTGAGCCGAAGCAGGCAGAGAGGGAGAGCAAGAACGCGGTCTGTCGTTCGCTGAGGGCAAAAGTTTCGAGTTAGTTGAAAGTGAGGGGAGGATGAAATTGAAATCAAATAAATATGCAGGAAATATTCCTGCGGCACGTGTGAGTGCAAATGACTGAGGCTCGACTTTTGCCCCGAACAAAATATTCTTTCATCTATTTTCTTTTTCATCTCAGCTCCCCTCTGAATTTTCCGGGGACGCGGATCAGTGCCCAAGTGGCACAAAGTCATTTGGTTTATTAGCACTCGAATGGCAAATCCCAAGACAACAAGCAGGGCAGGAAACCCTTGCCTCGCATTCCACGGAGGAGCAACTTGCCTCCTCTGACATTATTTCGTTATTATCCGCATCAAGGACTCGATTGACAGGAGCACAGGCACGTGCTGCCAACGCCTTTATCCGGCTTGCGAAAATATTGTCACAAGCAACGAGCCGGGCTCAAAACAGACAACTGACTAGCCGGGCTACAAAAGAAATTATATTTACTAGGCCAGAACGGCACAAGGAAACAAGCGAGAAAACAAAACACAAATAGGCAGGTCAAAAAATAGGAATAGGACAAAAAAAGCCGAGTCCTGAGCAGAAAAAGCAGCAGAGGAATCAAATAAAGTGCCAGCAACATGGCATCGAGGGTCGTGCCAAGTCCTGTCGCCTGACAGGCTCCACTTTTTCGCAAGTGCGTGCTGCTGACTTTTGGCTTTGCTTACCTACTTTTTCGCCAAAATCAGAGTCCTGCCTAGAGTCCTGGCCTGTGCTTCCTGCCCGAATGTTTCCGCAGCAGATAAATACAACATTTGACACTTCATTATTGGGCCCGCAGCGTAATCGAATCAATTCAATTCCAAGACCTTGGCTGGCCACGTCAGGCCTTGTCATGGTGTCAAAAGTGCTTGGTCTTCGCTCTTCGCTCCTTCGCATCCGCACTCGCAGGACCCTCCGCAGGACCTCCAGCCCCGCATTCATTGTTCATCGTTCAGAGCCCTAAGGCTCAAGGCAGCTTGCCCTGTTGACACATTCGCTTAAACGTATTAAATTGTTTGCCATCGCCTTTTGGCATCGTCGTTTTCCTCGTCGCCGGCGCTTTGTAGCTGACGCACAGTTTTTCTTGTTTTTTTTTCCACCCAGCACTTTCCACTCCCGATTTTCCCGACACTCGACGGACGATCCTTGATGGCACTCCGCTTTTGCGTGCGACTCGGGAGTGCGGCCAGCATAGACGTATCTGTATCCGCGTTCTGTCCTGTCACACTAAAAGTAATCGATTACCTTGTAACCGGATATGAGCGTATCCGCTTTTCGGGGCGATTTCCTCCACTCCACTGCCTCTGACCCACTGTGACCCGAAAAGTTGGAAGTTGGATAATTTATGTGTATGTGTGTGCGGCATTTAATTGAGTTTAATTGGGGCTGGCCGCAATGCCTGGCTATTTATGCAATAATCATTGTTTAATTACAAAACCAAATAAATACCCTAATGCTTAGGCATGCAGCAGGTCCTTTGATGTGGTCACCGTGGGCCTGAATAAATTATGCAAGACACGCATTACCTAATACGCAAATGCACCATGCATCGCTATCTGTGCGTGCCGGTGGGTGTTGGCAATTGAATTAATTCAGGGCTCACTTGGGGCTTAGGCCCAGAAAGTGGGCTTTAATATTTAAGTGCATTTTAACACTTTACACTCGCACAGACAAGCTGCAGATACAAAAACTTAACCAACACCCACACTCCCACACAAATGCCGAGATTGATACATAAAATTGATTAGCAAATCAACAGCAAGTGCATTAAATTATTCGCCCACCCCTGGCAACTTCTGGTGTGTGTAAATTTGACAAGTTTCATTGGATGGGCATAATAAAATGCACTTTATGAACTTTCCGACATCTGACAAATATTCTTAAATGCACTAAACCAATTAGCCACACATCTGACCATCCACAAGATGTTGTGTTGATCTAGATGACATCGTCCATGGAGCGAAGATGTGTGCGTATATGCACACATACGTCGGTCAGGCCGAGTAATAATATTTTGAGTAATTTACTTATATTGCGTACGAAAATACCAAAAGGCATTTCATATTAAAATTGTGTCTCCCTCCACCCATCTCTTCCATTTCCAGTGTCCGCCCAGAGCATGATGACCAAGAACGAGCCCATGTTTATATCACGTTCGGAGACATTCAAATTCATCACCGGCGAGACAATAGTGCTGCCCTGCGAAGTGGCCAACACGGGTGAGTTCAGTATATACAATACATAGTCCCAACACTCCCCTTTTCCGCCAATTTTCCGAGCATTTTCCATCGGGCATACCGACACGAGCTGATTCACCCACGCAGTTTGCATTTAAATGCTGCGGTCGAAGGCTCTGCCATACAAATAATTAAGCCGACATTATGCGATGGCCACAACTATGCATTAATCCCGCCAACAGGACTAAATTTCATCCTGCTGCCGGGGCACTCCGACCGCAAGAAAACAGGAGCAGCGGTCGAAGCGGACGGACAGATGTCCATCTAAGAGATGTGTAGTGGTTACGGCGTTTATGCTGTGGTATCCTGCCCTCCATCCGTACATCCTGCCATCCTTCCGTGCTTCCTTGCTTGCGCTTCACTCAAGTCTTGGCATTTGAGCCGTGGTCGGTACATGTACGTTTTTCAATTTAAATGCGGTCGTGTGTGCGAGATTATTTGTACATAACAGGGATTTAGCATAAGCAACAGCATGCGAGGAGCAGGCAATTCGAATGAAAAAGCTGTGGGTGGCTGAAATAAAGCTGGGCAAGATGGTCGAAACTTGTGCCACTCGTCCGGGACAAAACGCAACATAAAAACTCGGACCCAAACACTTGGAATACAATTTATTCGTACACTGAGAAAATATCTGAAACGAAGAGAAGTTCATGGATTTTAACCTATTCCTTGCCTTTTAGTTAATATTAGTTTACTAGGAAAGGATTAGTTAAATTTTGATTTTTTGTTGCAATTTTGAAGTGTTAAGTACATGTTAAGTGTACAGGACGTGTAGGATGTCTCCCCTTATGTAGATGCATATGAGCTTGAGACGTCTGCGGTGGGTGGTATCCGTTTATAAGAAAACGAATACAGAACAAAGAATTTCATTTGCGTTTCTCTTGCACTTGATTGGACGAACTCTGCAACTTCGAACAGGACGCTGGGACATAGCTACCAAGGCCGGGCCAGGATGAGGACGAGGACGAGGACGAGGACGAAGATGGAGCTTGAGCTGGACCTGGAGCTGGCAACGCAGGCGATGCGATACACAGACAATTTCTGCAACAAAATTATAGCTGCGGGCATTTGGGTACTAATAATAAAAAAGCATGGCTGAGAATAGAAAATACCAGAATAAAGCACAAGAAAGTAAATACATAAACGGGCAGGACACGCGGCGTTGGAGGGGAAAAATAAATTGCCTGGGCGTTTGGCATGGTTTGGTTTACTCTGCACTTTTGCCCCGCTGGCTTTGTCCCCTTGGCTAATGCGGCATTAAGCTAATAAAGTGCCCATACGACAATTTCATTACAGCCATTGCTCAGCTCGCGGCTTGTGCCCTTAAACGGAATAATTAAAAGCGAAGCCGCCGCGCGATTTCTTGTTTTTAATGTAGCATACTTTATGGGGCCAGGTCCTCTGAAATATGATTGGCAACGAGTATCCGGCGATTTAGCCTGATGGCGGGTGCAGGTGAGCCGGAACACATCCCTTTTTATGGCCGCGAACATAAAGTGTAAAAAAATAATTGATAGAATTTTTAAAACCGCACTAAACCGCCGAGACTCTCACCCGGCACTTTGTACAATTTATGCGCATTTTCATTTCGTTTTATGCGTTGCGATGCGTACTCGTAAATTTGAGAGAACGGAAATCACATTCGCACTCATACACTCCACACACACACACACTCAAACAGAGACAAAGGGCGCGTGTGAGCATTTCCATATAATATGAAAATGCCTTTAAACACTTATTACGGATCCTTGCGCGCCGAAAGAGTATTCCTTCAGCTCGAGTGGGCCATTCGCCGTTCCCTTTTCCTTTCTCTTACCCATTCCTCTGGTATGGATAGTCGTGTCTGAGTGCGAGTAAACAGTGAAACATTTCATCATTATCATTTCATTTGAATTTTTATTTGTTCTTCAATGTCTGGCACGCAAAGTCTGTTTATTTCATTGTCTGCTGCTGGCTGGCTTGCTTGTTTCTTTTGCTTTGTTTGCTTTTGCTATTGCTGTGCTTCTATTTTTGCCTTTGCCACTCCGGCAAAAATAGGATACCCTCTAGAGTAGAAATACTTGCTTATGCCAGCTCGACAATATCAATTTCGGAAAATCCAAAGACTTCTTTGATCACAAGTGCCAAACAGTTCATACAGAGCGTAATTATATACGAGAAGCTTAGGCCTGTGTACAGTATCTCTTTCAGTCACCTAAATATCCTGGGCAGCAGAATGTTTTATTATCCTGGCAAAGAAATCAAAAAAATACAGGTGGCAGGATGTTCTTTTGCGGCAGTTTGCTTAGCCAAATTTGCATGTTAATCGTGTGCATTTTAAGACAAGTAAATATTATTATATAATTTATTCTTGTAAACTGGCAAAATTGCCAAAACTTTCCAAATATACAATATGCCGGAAATGGCAAATCCGATTTAATTTTAAAATGCAAAACGCAGCATCAAGAAGCCATAGTTCTGCAGTTGCAATTTTTAGGCTTTTCCAAATAGGCTAATTAATTGCTCTGGCCATTTTATAAGCTGCTCAGTTGAGTTTGTCTGCATGCCAAAGCCAGTGTCGTGTGAATTTTTCATTGCGGTTTCGCTTAAAAACAGCAACAAGGACTAAGCAAACAGAGGGCAAAAACATTTAACAACCGGCCACATGGCTAAATGCCGAATGCCAACTGGTAACTGGTAACTGGTAACTGGCTGTAACGGACTGTGACTGTAAACTCGAATGCAATAAAATTCAAAACACAAAAACCCCGTCATTGCGGCCATACAAACGCTCATTACGCTTTGATGGAGCGTCGGCGCTCGAAACTATTACCCCAGCAAAACGGAAATGGAATCGTACCGCAAAAGTTGAAGTTGTGCAAACAGCAGAACGGACCACTCGACTTGGCATCGTGTGTACTGTATAGTGTATGGTGTATGTATATGGCTGTGGAGGCAACAAAGTTTCATTATTAATGCCATTTACAGTTCTAATTTCGCTTTTTCCGTGCACACGCACACGGACACCACACTTAACACACTCACACTTACACACACACACACTTGGGGAAAACATACTGGCACAAAGTTTCGCAAGAAGTTGCAGATAAGTCTGCCCCATTCGCTCTAGTTTGCCTGCGGCGGCTAAGCCGCAACATCGTTTATCTTCGGGGGTCATCATCTTATAATATTGGCCTTTCCGACATGCAATAAATTGCGCTCAGACAAACAACATGTCCGTTGGTCGGCCTTTGGTCCGTTGTTTCCCTGCTCTGCCCGCTTTTCCCGCTGCTCTTTCACACACACACACACACTGTGAGAAAATCGAGCTCAAGGCGGACGATGGCTGGCATATTGCGCATACGCACAGTATGCCCAGAGCAAACAGACAAAAGGCGCTGCTGCAACAATGCGAGCATTGGCCATATTTGAATTGGTCGTGTATGTTTTTGTGTGCCTGCGCCTGTGTTTATGTGCATATAGCTCTATAGCAATGCATATAGATGTGTGTAGTATCTCTGTCACTGGGTAAAGTGTGGAAAACTAAAAGTTGGCTTTCGGCTGTAAACAATGAACCAGCCGCTATGCCGCTCTGCAGCAGGACGTGTGTGGTCGGCCATTTGTCCAGGAGGAGCAGGCCATGTTTATGTGAGCCCAGTGAGGATGAGCAGGACGTACAAAAACCAAAATGCTTTTACCGAGTTTCCGCCCCACGCCATCCAACTCGTTCATCCTCATCCGCTTGCTCCTGCTGCTGCTCCTGATCCAGTTCCAGTTCCTATCCTGCTGCCTGATCCCGAATCCTGAAGCCAGGACTTGCCGCTCGCTTAACGGCGCAATTGTTTGCATGTATTGTTGTCGTAATGCCGCCCCCCAAATGCCCCCTTCCATTTATGTGTGCCTTTCTATTTAGTTTAGAACACTTAAACCGGAAATTGAGGCGTTTCGGGTTTTGCTTGTTTTCGTTAGATTGTTGTTATTTTAGTTAACAATTTATTTAGTTGCAGCCAGGCAGCAGTACAAGGCACATACGAACGAGGCTCCTGATTTATGTGTGCCCTTGCAACGGACTAGGATCCTGAGTCCTGCGCAATCTTAGCTTAGAGTCTGCCGAACGGCGACTGCAGAATAATTATTTTTGCCACTCCACAAACCAGTGCTGCAAAATTCATTTATGCAGCAACATGCCAGCAAGGCCTATAAAAATATATGTTCCATATTTTAATGCTATTAGTTTTGTCCTCGATCGTTATATTACTCCTCTTAAGTCAGTAAACACGAGAGAGATCTTTGAAAAAAATGTGAGTAATTGGCAAGCACAATGCAATTTTCCGGTCTATTTACGAATTTACGAAAACGAAACATTTTAAGAACTGGCAATTGAAATATGCTGACAGCTCTAGAACAAACCCAGCCAATTAGTCCGACATCGTTGAAATTAACCAATTGTGTGGCTGGCAATTCCTTCTGGGAAACGAAATAATTGACAGCACGAGTTGGGCTGTAATGCGAAGGCTTCGCCCAATTTGCAAGCTCCTGCGCAAAAATCGACTTGGCAATGTACCAACTACAACTGACGTTGCTTCATTCATAACTCAATCAAGCGGCTAATATGATATGACTGCACTTTGCCAGCACGTACGTGTTGCAGCACGCCCATGCCGCCCCAATCCTAAGCAGGATCTATGCATGGAGGATACGTTCCAGGCCAAACAGCCCAATGCCCCAGCACCTCGCCATCGACAACGCCATCACCATTGCCGTCGGCAGCCGGGAAGCCTAACGAATTATACTTTCCGTGCTCTGCGGCAGGGACACCATCTACATATCCCGACCCATCCTCCCTGCCACATCCTGCAACCACAACTCCACCTTCGACTCCTTTTAGAGCACGCTAACGACAGCAGGTGGTGCTCGTTTATTTATTTGTTTTTGCAGTGCACTGCGCCTGCACTGCCTGCACCTCCTTTCAACTTTTCATGGAACGGAGACCGTGTGCCTTGGCTTGTTGATGTTGTTGAACTCATTGCAAATAAATACGCTTTTTGAATGCGCATGTAAATGACTTCATAAGCATTTATTACGGCCCAGCCAACTTGCAACCGAGGTCTTGCTGCACTCGCTCACTTACTCACTCACATCCACTGGTGTGGTGTGTGCTTGTGTTTGTGTGCGTACGAGGTGAAATCAATTTGAGGAAGAAAGGATTCGCCTGCCTACAGCTGCCGTCAAAATATTATTAAAAGATTATGCTCAAATATTCTAATGCCTTGTGTTTGGGGTAAATGGTTAAACATATTATGAAAAACTCGTTGGCAGTTTTAGGTTGCATATAGACGGACAATGTATAAAGTTCATGAAGTTATTTCTTCATTAAGACATTAATAATTCATATAATTAATTAATATTTTTTTCTCAAAATGGAACAATTTCAAAGTGTAGCTCATTAAAATAAGTAGCTACAAACATTTCTTTAATCCTTTAAGCAGTTGTAAAATCTCTTTGAATCAGTCCCACAATTTTGCCCGCTGCTGTTAGTCATTTTCCCGTATCACGGATCTTTTTGGCAGTGGAAAAGCTCACTTATTCGTCGATGGCGGGCAAAATTGTTTTAATTTTTAATGAACGCCGCTCATCGGCGCCGAAACACGGAAGTCATACATCATTAGTAGCAAATCCGGTAGCTTCAATA
The DNA here is from genome assembly GCF_004382195.2 of Drosophila sechellia. NCBI lineage: Eukaryota > Metazoa > Arthropoda > Insecta > Diptera > Drosophilidae > Drosophila > Drosophila sechellia. The sequence goes on along the minus strand of NC_045952.1, from coordinate 26,276,274 downwards.
CACATTTCAATACTTCAGTTCTGCTGCCCCAACTCCGCATCCTCCACCGCTCCCAATATCCTTGCCATATCCTTCCCCCCCCTTGCCGATCATCTATGCTTTGCACGCGCTCGGAAATTTACATCGAGCAACTCACATAAATTGAAAAAGGAATCACAATTAATGAGTTCGATGAATGCGCCATTGCCATTGGACTGTCGTACGTGAATGAGTGTTTGAGCGTGCCTATGAGTGTATTAGTGTGCGCTAGGGTGGACCACGATTGTCACTAGATATCATTTTTAACTGTAAAATGATATAAATGAACACTTAAGCTTAAGCAGTATTGAGTATAATAGGAATTATAAATGTTTATATGATGGTATGATGGTTTGAATTTAATGAGATAAACATGGCTGAAGCTAAAGGTCCACCCTGGCTCTCATCTAGCTGGATGGCTGGCATCCTTCCGCTGGGATCCTGGCATCATGGCAGCCAGGTCCTGCTCCTCCTCCTGCTGGTCCTGCCACAGCTACTGCTGTTGAAAGCATCCGAGTGTCTGACTGCCTCTCATTCTGGCATATGATTGCAAATGCCGCACATTAGCGGATATCAAGTGGGTGTTACTGAGTGCCTGTCTGACTCTCATCCAGTGTTGTTCATGCCGCCTGTCTGCGGTTTATATTCCACTCTGGATCTGCCTCTGGCTGCGTGTGCATGTGAGTGTAGATGAGTGTGCATGTGTGTTTGCGAGTCCATGCCAAATTGAATTTCTAGCCTTTTTAGATCCTTTGAAGCGGCCCATAATTGAGTCATTTGAATTTTGACTTTTCAATTTGCGCTGCCACTGCAATGCAAGCACTCGAATCCGCCATTCGTTTCAATAACTCTCGAACATAATTTATCAATTATAATGCCATAATTCCAGCAGTGATTCTCAAATTCAATCCGCTCTTATTGCTCTTGTTGCAGACACGTACGTTGTGGCCTGGAAGCGCGGAATAGCCATATTAACCGCCGGATCCGTGAAAGTGACGCCCGATCCCCGAGTGCGTTTGGTCAACGGATTCAATCTGCAGATACGCGACGCCCTGCCCACGGATGCCGGCGATTATATCTGCCAGATTGCCACTATGGATCCACGTGAAATCACCCACACGGTCGAGATACTCGGTAAGTAGGCCGGCTCACAAATTTGCCAACGACTTTTCGCCACTTTCGGCGTTTGCATTGTTATGCAAAGTTCACAATCCCAATCACCTCCAATCCAGATTGACGTTCCATGGGAATTTCAGATGGGCGAAATTTATGCGGCCGGGCTCAAATCACTGGGGCCCTATTGTTAGGCTCCATCATTTCGAGTCTACACTGTTGTGTGCTGGTCAAATTAACATATCCTTACATCCTTAGTGCCTAGTGCTTAGTGCTTTATGCGTCCGGGCCACTCAAATATGCAAAGTAGGTTCGGCTGCAATTTGGCGGCTTTACGGCCAAGAGATTCAATAGAGAGTGGAAATTTGGGCGTTGAAAAAATCAAAACTAATCTGCCATTTGCCCCGACATCCCTGCTCATCCCTCCGGAGCAGTGGCTGCCTGGAATTCAGGACGCAGAGAGAGAGACAGAGAGATAAAGCGAACGGATGCAAATTGCTCCTTTGGCTCCGGGTCCTGCTCAACTACTTCCTGCCGGAGACTGAACCCGATGTGGCTAACAAGCGTGCGACTCCAGCTTTGTCTCTGGCTCCTCTTGGTATTCTGGGTATCCTGGGTATCCTTTTCCTCGCTTTTTCCTCCTTCCTTTCCTTTGGCATGCGTCTTCGACTGGGCTTCTAATCAGCAATGATGAATAATTTACATATATTTCCCCCCAATTACAATGTTGCCCTTTATTTGCATACGATTGTCTGTCTGTGTGTGTCTGGCCAACACTTGCCTTTTAACTGCTCCACGAAAATCCTCGATGTATGTGTGTGTGTGCGGTGCATTCAAATTGCGATACAATTCCCCAAATCTCCAAAGTGTCGCTTTCTCGCTTGCGCCCCATCTCCCTCTCTATCTGCCGCCAAGTTCAAACGATTGAAAAATAGTTTTATTGCCGACTTAAAGTCGCTTTAAAATGCGCGCCTGTATGGATTTTCTCGCACAGAACAAAGGCCTATAAAAATGCGTATTTATTTTAGCGGCGACAACTTTTTTCATTTGTCATTGAAACTTGGTCCTGCTCCTTGTGGTCCTGCGCCTGCTTACCCAGTTCCCCCGATTCCATCTTCTTTTTTTTCGGCCATCGCCGCAGGCAAACATTAAACGGAAAAACGAAGAAGTGCGAGGAAGTGAGGGAAAAAAGTCGATTATTGAAAAGTTTTGTTTATTTTATGTGTTTATTATGCGCTCCGTTTGCCAAATAATGATCATGGCCAGAAATATTTCGTTTATTGAACTTTTGCAGGCGCACGTAAATTTCTCGCCCCGTTTTTCGCCATTCGCTACCAAACCAAACCATTCTGTTTCTGCCCCCATCGACCAATCTCCATTATTGTCAAAGGAGAAAACAGGCAAAATAATGCGCTGTCGAAGTTTTTATAGGCTCAGCAGCAGACACGGCCAGCAATGGACATGGACACCCTCCCCAAATCGGATCGGCAAAGTCTGGGCTTCTCCAGATTCAGATTCCCAAATACCCACCATGCGGGCCCGGCTTGTTCGTATATAAATTTCATAAAGTTTGCCACTCTTTGGCATCTCGGCTTGGCAGTTTTTACGAGCGTAAATTACTTTCAGTTTGGCTCACACTAAAGATGAAAAAATAATGTTCGCCGCTGCCAAAGTTTCCGCCGCCGTGGCCGTCGTGGCACTTACAAAGACATTAGCCCGGCGATGGCCAAAAAATGGACCAGCAACGGATAGCCGGCATAGCTGGGATTTCTGGGACTTCTTTGGGCGAGCGAGACCCTCCAGCAAGGGCCAAAAACAATGGCCGAAAAGTTTGGCCGTTGACAAATCTTTTAATATGGCACGGGCATTAATATCTGGGTGACCCCGCAATAATTGCAGTCCCACTCCCCCGACCCGAGAAAACATCTGGCACTCTAGGTGAGCTGTATCTAACCAACGTGGAGGCTTTAATATTTGATGTGTCCGCCAAGGTTGCTATCTCTGTTGGCCAGCAGTCAACAAATGGGGTGGAGATCCACTACCACTGTGCGGACAGGAACGGCAACTGTGTCAAGGACTTGAAAGCATTTTAACCGGGCTGCAGCTGCAGCAGGCATTATTCATGTGACGTTTAATAAAACCAATTAGGCCTCGACATGGCCCATCCACAATCCATCCATTAGCCGGTGGCAGGCTGTCGCCGGTTTGGTTCACTTCGGTTCGGTTTGGTTTGGTTTGGGTTTTGGGCTTTTGGTTTTGGGTTATGGTCAGATCAGGCGGTCGGGTTGAATGGATGGCTGGACCAAATCCAACCGCAAAACATTATGTTATGCGGTGGCTGTGCGGTCGGCCATGGCAGCAATTTACACATTTTTATCACGGCCGAATCGGTGTGATTTTTAAATGCATTTCGCGCGTGACTTTAAAAATGGGCTGGCCAGCGGCCAACATCCGATTGCGACTAGTTTAAATGCCACAACAGCTGGCAATTAGCTGTGTAATTACAGGGTCTTTGTGGGTCGCAAAAGTCCAAGTCAAGCATTCCACTTATAGTATCGATAACAATGAAATCATTGAACCGGAAACCATAATTATTGCACACAAGTGTGTGTGTGCGTGTGTGTGTGAGTGCGAGTGTGCGGCCTTGAATAGAAAATGGAGCTCGGCTGCCTAATGTGATTTATATGCACAATATGCCAAAACAACTGCTCTCGGACACGGATAAGGACACGGACAGGGAGACGGATGTGGCCACATCAGGCGGAGACAGGTGCACGGAAAGGATGCGGATACGGATGCGGCGGGGCTAGTGGGAGTGGAAGTGGAGGTGGGTTTGAGGTAATAGGAGTATGGGGGGACGCATTTAATTATTATTATGGCCAGCTGGTCGACAATAGATCCCCGTACAATGGGCGGCACAACAATGTTTGTACAATAACAAAAGATGCTGGCAAAGGCGGAGAGGTGTGGCATATAATTATATGCCACAAGGACGATAAACAAATGCACGCACACACACACACACAGGCACGCACACAAGTTCCTTGGTTACTTGAGACAAATTACCAACAGGACAATGCATCCAGAGCAACGGGAGCCCCCAATTAAATGCCCGGATTGCTGGGATCTCCAGGCAGCCGCTTAAGTTTTAGCACTAAACTTTATCGGATGCAACAGAATATGGATTTAAATTACTTAACAGACATGCTCCAAAGTTTTGCCGCCCACAAAACCGGCGCACTTAAAGTTTAAGCCTGTATATGAGTGTGTGCTGGGATGGATGGCTGCCTGGCTGGCTGGCTGGCCAAGTGGGTGGCTCAGTGGGTGAGGGAATGAGTGGTTGGATGAGCAACTTTGCATGCCACAAAACCAGGACCCAAAGTTGAGCCACCACCACGACCATCCGCCGTAGCTGTAGCTGTTGCGAAATCAATATGAAACAAACTCTGTTAAAACTGGCCGCAACCACCGCATTGCTGCTCCCACTCCTCCTGATTCTCCTGCTTCTCCGGCTCCTCCTGCCATTGCGGCCAATGCGGCGGATGCTTTGAAAGAGCTGCTTATTAAAATTTTTGCCAGCTGGCCACAAAACCAGCGCAAAACCATCGTCTGCAAGATTGAGACCCATTACGTAGTCGTCATCTGCATGACATTACATGCCGCAATCCACGTATTACAAGCCGTACACTCGCAGAGCCAAAATCAATTTCAGTCCGGGTATCGGGTATTAAAAGAGCTTTGCGCCCTTTACAAGCGGGTGGAGACATATTTATTGAATTCAATATGCGAGTGTACAAAAGCGTGAGAATATTGAGAATATACCAAACACACACGTAAATGGGTGGAGTACGTCCTTGCGCGCCTGCAACTTCATTGCGAGTTATCCGAGTCCTTATTCCCGCTGTGCCTTTGCCAGGCTCATGATTTATTATAGTCTAATGCATATTTTGTGGCTGCAGGAGGACAGAGCGCTCCGCACACGAGCTACACTTGGAAAAGTGACTAAGTATAGCTATAAGGCTAGTTTAAAAATATTTTGTAGCATAATCTTGCACACTATTACAAAATAGTTGCATCTAAAGCCCCAAGCAATGTAGTTTATTAAATGGGAATTCATTTTTTCTCTCAGTGCAGCTGAGAGCCATGAGCCATGAGCTATTTGTGTGCCCCTCAGTGATCAATTGTAATTTTCTTTCGAATGCAAATATCCTGGAGAGCGAGCGCGCTGCTATCCTTGCTGGGCTTATTTGTTTTGGCCAGAGCAATAGAATATATTATTTGATATATTGCACATCGCATGTACTTACTAAAAAGAATTGCATCAATAACACATGTTTGTGCGTCCACTGGCGTAGTCAGTGATAATTTGATTGGGTCCTAATCAGTGATGCAGGGCTGCCCAGCGCAATCCCCTTTCGTCGGCGCCCCTGGAGGCCGTAGATGGACTCTAATTTGATATGTATATGGAGTCCAATACACATATATGTACATATATGCATGTTTATGTATTGAAGTGTCTCTGTGCGCCTTTTGGTTTATTGAGCTGTTGATACTCGCACTTGAATGTGGAATTTTCTGGGGAAAAGCAAATATCAGCAAAGTGTGTGCCAAATGAACGAAATCCCCAGAGCTTCAGCATAACAAAGAAACATGGTAAAGAAAAAACAACAAGACTGAAAAGTATAGTAAAAACAATAAAAAAACGAACTGCTGGCCATTTAGTAGGCCCAAAAACAAAAAGGACGAAATACAACAATGCCTAAGAAATGTCCATAAAATGGAATGAAGCCGTCGAAGGCGGCAGCTGCCGTTGTCCTTGATTTAGTCGCCGCACAGCAGACATAATTTTTAACAGCTGCAAAATAATGCGGCCACAAATATAAATAAACGCCGGTCCCGAGTTAAATCAAACTATGCACCAGCGGGGTCAAGGAATGAAATAAAAAAAATAAAAAAAAGGGACTTCTAGTCGAAGTCCAAAGTTGGAGACGCGTAAATGCCATTTTCTCTCATTCAATTTGCATTCGGTGCGCATTTATTTATTCAAATTGTGTGATGTCCTTGCCCAGCCCCACTTTGCATACACATTTTTGGGTGGACAGCGGGGACACTGGGACCACTGGCCATTTCTAATGTGTTTTTCTACTCTCTCACTGTGCTCATTTCGTTCTTTTTTTCCATTTTTGTGCCCTCCAGTGCCGCCGAGGATTCATCACATTAGCACCGGCGGACATTTGCAAGTCAAGAAGGGCTCGTCGGTGCGCATCGAGTGCTCGGCCACTGGTAATCCAATGCCGAATGTGACTTGGAGCCGCAAGAATAATATTTTGCCCAACGGTAAGATTGCGCATAAGTGCCAGGACGAGTGTGCCGTGGCCCAACCAAAAAGGATACCCGCCAAACAACCGAGCAACCAGCACAAACCAACCAAAGGTCACGCAAATTAAAATCGTAAAGAGCAGCAAAGGACGACGCGGTGGCGAAAACGTAAATGAATACAGTCGTAAAAGAAACTTTAAACAATTTCCATAAAAATGGAAAGTCAAAGAAATTATATTTTCTGCCACGCTTTCGGCGACCGCTTTGCTCGTCCTTTATTATTAAATATAATGCTCACTCCGCCGGCAAAATCGCAGTGTGTGAGAGCGTCTCCGTTGGTGGTTTCTTCGTTGTTTGGCGGACAACAGAGCCTGACCGTGGTGAAGGAGGACTTCTGCCGGACATCACTGTCACTTGGCCGCACGTTGATTCTCCGTAATTGGCTCTGTCATTTCTTGGGCTGCGGACACTCGGACTATCGTACTATCGGACTCGCGGACAAGCGGACAGCTGAACTAACGGACAACCGGACAACCAGGAGCGTACTTTGGATGTCCGTCCGTGTGGCGGCGGCCTTATTGGGTTGCATTTTTCATGCGGTTTTCATGGCTCTCCGTTTCAGGCGAGGAGAAGCTCCACTCGCACGTCCTCTCCATCGAGAATGTGGATCGGCACAAGGGCGGCGTCTACATATGCACGGCCAACAATCGCGTGGGCCAGCCCGCTTCCAGCCAGGTCGTGCTCCATGTCCTGTGTAAGTATGCCACCCACATCCATATTTAAACACTGGAAAAAACAACAATATATAAATAACAATATCAACTCGGAATATTTTCGAAACAAGCAGAGTACATATCCATTAGTCAAGCGGAATAAAAACGTCTCTTTTAGTTCGAAACAATTTTGTAAAAAAAATACTATAGGTAGGACCTTTTTTCATAGTAAATATTCCACATTTGAATTGGATTTTTTTTCAAGTGTAGGTACACAATGCCAGCGAAACGAATTAATTTTTTCTGTGCGCGACCGTGCCACCGGAGTCCGCCTGTCAGTCCAATTTATGTCAAATCTGATTTCGATTTCGAACGGGTATTGACTTTTAACGCTCTCGCGGCACATGCATTCGCGTAGATGATGGAGTCATGGAAGGGCAGAGGTCACGGTTCAGCGGTCAGGGGTTGAGGTCTGAGGGCTGAGGGATGCCCAGCTGAAATGCGGATTGCTCTTATTACATTTACACACTTACCGACATTTATTGGTTGGCTGGCAATTATTGAAATGCCTGGCGGGGACTGCCGTTCGTTCTGACATTTATTAAGAATTTATATGTCCGTATAATTTTGATGCGAGTTCGTTACCGATCCGGTTGCCCGCCCCCTGGTCATTACATGTGCTAATTACATGGCTCCCATCCCAATTTACACTTTACAGCTACCAATGTCTAGGGGGCGCCATCGGGCCATTGATTTTCGCGTTCGCTACCATTCGCCAGCCATTCGCTGCCATTCCGTGAGACGGGACAATGTTCATGTTATTAACTAATTTCTTAACATTCTCTTCGTTATTTTGCGCCCGCAGTTTCGCCGGAAATCTCCGTGGAGCGTTCTGTGGTCTTCTCTGGCGAAGGGCACGAGGCCACGCTGGTCTGCATCGTCCACGGCGAAACACAGCCTGAGGTATGTTTTAATTAAATTTCATACATAAATTTTCATTATCGCGATAGCTCACTTGGAAACACGTACAGCAAACCATACTGCGCCCCCGCAGCGGATGCTACAGATACACAGATACACTGATGCCATAGATACACAGATACTCGGACAGACGGATAGATTCCGATGCCCATATGTACAGGGCGTATTCCATAGACTTAGCCGTCTCGGGGAGTCCATTGTCAAGCTGAGAGTCGAAAGCAGATGACTGCTGCCACCACGCATTAATTAAAAGTCTACAGCGGCAAATTGAAGTGCAACACAAAGTGCAGATAAGAGATGATAAAAAGGACGCAGGCAGCAGGACGACAAAGAAAAGGCGCCGAGCATAATTTTAATCAAACATCGCTCACAAAAAGTCCGAGCGAGCGTGTCCTTGTCGTCCTGTTGCCGAATGCATTTTCCAACATTCAGAGCTTTTCTGCAGTAATTTCGACTTCACTTTTAGCCCGGCTCTCGCTCTCTCATCCTCTGGTGTTTATTTTTGTGCTCTGCGCCTTTTGTCGACATTTAAATTAATACGCTCGGCTATAATTCAAAGTAAAATTGCGGAAGTTGCCAAAGCGGAAGTGAGAAGCGGCGGTCTACCGACCAAAAAAAAAAGAAAACATCAAAAAAGCACAAGAGAAATGCCAAAGAACTGAAAAGAAACCCAAAATGACATGGCGCACACACAGGCGAGAAGAGCTGGGCGAAAATGGAGGGATTGGGATATAGTAGGGTGATCCTTTGCTATGAAAAGTCAGTCAGAACATTACTATAATTATTATCCTGAATCCTTTAACCTTGCATTGCATTTATGTACATGTGCCATTTTCAAGCATCTAACTTTAATTTATTTATGAAATAGTCAAGCATTCCAATCAGGCAGAAAAGCCAAGTCATTGGCCTTAAAACCCGGCTAGATTGCAGATTCCTTTGCACCGCCTGCCCAATAAACCCGTAATAAGGACCTTGCAGGACCTTAATTTGGCCAAAAAGTGACCGGGCTCACCCTAACGTACGTAAGAGACGAAACCCGAATAATGACTTGCAACCGCAAATGTCAATCCTTAAAATTATACAGCTCCCGTTTCATTTCACTTTGTTTCGCTCCACTTTTGGCCCGATTCGTGGTAAGTCCGACCGCCAGCGACTCTGGGGCCGTTCAACGAATTTTCCGACAGCGCATTAAGTTTTTATGCTATTTAATTTTTAACATTTTCTTTCTTTTTTTTTTCTTTTGGCCCTCGTTTTGTGGCCGCAAAGAGTTGACTGCTTTCCAGCGAACAGCGTAACTATTTATTTGCCAGCTAGCTGGTGCTTTTTATTTGCTCTGTCCGACACATTTCATTATAGTCGTTGGACCCTTAACCCTTCGCTGGCCGCCATGCCTCGTTTTAACCCCCTGCAGCCGAGCGTCAACGTCAACGCCTCCTGCTTTGCATTGTGCATGCCATCGCCAGTAGTTGACGGAGCTGTGGGCGGTTAAAAGCGGGGTGGGCGTGGCATTTAGTAGTCTTTGAGAATGGCATTTCCGCATGCAATTTTTACATTTGCTTGCCTCTCGCTTCTCGTTTTGGCCGCAGTTCGTCATTTTCCCTTCATTCATTTAATGCTTTTCCCCTTGCCATTTTTTATGTTAAGCTTTTTTTTTATTTTTGCATCCCTGTGGCTAAGTGTATACAATTTAACGCTTCCTTTTAGGTTGTTTTTTGGGGCTTTTTTTAACGAGCCTCCAAGTACTTGACTCTGCTCCACCTGCAACTGCATATATACACATTTCAAGTGTGTGCCACAGACACAGAAAGTTTTTTTTGATTAGCTGCAGAGCGGGGTTTTATTTTTGTGAAAAATGTTAATTAAGGAATTCATTGGCATGTAAACTCTGCAGCGAGCCAAAGGTCAGTTTAATTAGCGTGATAAGAGGGGGAAAGTTGGGCAAATATCTGTGGCATGCCATATGCACTGCAATTACGGTCACAAATCTGTTGCATAGAATTTTCATTCTCGTTTTCATCACTGGCGGAATTTAAGCAATGGCACAAAGGTGCAAATGATCGCCAGCCAATGAACTAATGAGTCCTGATGCAAATAATGGGTATATATACATATCATTGTTCGAATTGTTCTTGTGCGGCGTGCAATTTTAATTATGTCTTGTCAACGATATCCAGGCAGTTCGTTGCGGAAAAACCGCACTCAACGCCACACGGGGGCTCCATATTAATTATTTAGCGCGCACTGAAAGCTACTTCATACATATATGTATGTATATGTATATGACATTCCCAGACTGCCGCCCATGCATTGGCACTTATGTGCATATTTACATATTAATTACGCATTGCACCACGAGCCAAGTCTCGCATATTCATAATCCATTGATATTGTCGATTTGTTGCATAATGAATATCATAAACATGCTCTAAGCTCCGTCTGTGTGTCTCTGTGTCTGTGCCACTCCACTGAGGCTAACCAGCCACCCAACCACCCAACCACCGGGCAGCAACAAAGTCATTAGAGCAATTGTCATTAACATGAGCGACGGCAATGAGACAACATCATTATCAACGTCATCGGGCCACGGTGGCAGTATTGTCAACGATGTTGTCGCCGTCATCGATGTCGGACGCATTAAACATGCAGCAGCATTTGACAGAGCCATCAACGTCAGCAGCTAACAGCATTAATGGGCGTCCGTTTGGACAGCCACTGGTCCCTAATACGCCCGCACACCACCCACCATCCACTATGCCCACTTCCCACACCCACCGTCCTAAACAAGGAGTTACTCCGATGAGCTTTCATCGCTCATCAGCGAGCGATGGCGGATTGGGGGAAAAGGGGAAAGATACGGCTGCCATGCCGCTACTATGGCTTTTAATTATTTTGCAAATTAATTTCCAAATTGGTAATATTCTTCACATTTACACACTCGCACACATACACACACATACACACGAACGCAGCGCACGTAATGAGTTTTTGTGCCCGGGTCGGAAGGACTGCAAGTTGGCCTATTGGCCCGATACGAAATGAGATGTTTAGATGGCACAAAATTGCGAGATAATTAGAGGATTCGTCGGTCTGGAAATTGCTTACTTGCCATCACAACGTTGCAAAAACTACTTGATATACACACGATTTAAGTGGTAATTTATCAGAATGGTATCAACGAAGACAGGTTCATGAAGGGTTCACAGATTAGCGAAAGCTAATGCATTGCATCACATATTTACTCATTTACTAGGAATGGTCTCTAAATATGAAATTTAATTTGAAATACCCATATTTCCATTGAAAGCCATATTATGCAGCGCATTATACCATATATTTAAACTAAAAGGGGATTATAGCATATGAAACATTATACTCCACAATTAGTTAAATGAATAAAATGTTCGGTGAAATTAGTTTAAGGCCACTAGAATTACCAAACTTCTGGGGCATAAATTCGATTTAACTGTGTGCAACATGTGGCATATAGAGCAGTGTGTAAAGTCCGAGGAGATGGCCCGATTATAGACTTAATGACATAGTAGGCCAGCACTCTAAACTGCTGTTCAACTATTGCCATTAATTACGGCAAAGTTATTTATTGTCATTATCTAATTTCTATTAGCTTTTCCCTAGGCGGCAACTTTGGGGAGCAGCTGTGCCAGGACTCTGACCAATTGGTGTAGGCAACAACTTAAGTCAAACTGTGGCCATTAACAGCGACACCAGCAACACCAGCAAAAAAATAGGAAAGCAGCGGCGATTCCACACGCAACTCTCTTATGTGCGTGCCAACGTGGCGTATGCGTAATTCCCACATGCCTCATGCAATTATTCCTTGGCTCTCAGTCGCTTTTCCTTTTTGTTTTTGTTCCTTAGCGCGTTTTCACTCGCAGCTGCCACCCGTCTAACAACACTCTTCCTTTGTCAATTTCCGCTGTGCCAGCGAACGAAGGTATTGCATAATAGATTGCAAGAGAAGAGGAGCTGGTGGCCAGGACTCAGGATCCTGGCGCAGGGAAGACAGAATGCCAGTTGGCTGAGGCACGCATACTCTTCTGCTTTCTTTTCTTTCCTTTTTGGCTGATTAGTGTTGATTGGTATTTCTCGCTTCGCTGCTCATCAATGCTAATTTCTTGGCGCTTCTTCGTCTCATTTCGGTTTGTTTTGTTTCGGCCAGCTTGAAAGTTGGCCAAGTTGCTTGTTTCGCATCGATTTCCTTTTCCGTGCGCAGCGAAAGCAATTGAAAATTAAGCGCAAGTGCAAAAAATTGATTGGCGCCACATTTGCGTGGATCTATTAATGAAGTGCACACAGGACTCGGGAGCAATCAATTGCCCCATCCGTGGAGCAATTAATTCAGTTAGCTGGCAGGCAAAGCTGGGCAATATCAAATAAAATAATTTCGGGCCATTTTTCTGCCACGTCAACACTTATGCCTCGTTACGCACGGTTGAAGGAACGTTGCCAAGACAATTCTTCGGAACGATGATGATAGTGGTCAAGGGAATGGGTTGGGGTTCCAAAACTAGAGCTTAAATTAAGGGAAAAAGCGTAAAATCAACAGCACAGCCATTCAGTCGGCTAGAAACAAAAGGCACGAAAAACGCAAACATCAACATTTTGGACAAATAACATTTACGGCTGCACACGTACACATATACGTCGGAAAATGGGTGGAAATGGTTGGAAATGGTTGGAAATGTCTAAGCGCGCTGGTGTGAGTGGAAAATATGACAACACATATGCACTGCTGACAGTCATTTTAATGGAATATGCGGCGAAGCACCGCCAGCGTTAACTAATCCAGCCAAATAGGAGCAAATAAATACTAGACTTGCAAATAGAAATGCCACAGATAGCTGGCTACTATCTACCCACTCACTCTCATCTGGTTTTTACGTTTGCCTCTATTTGTTTTAATATTTGTGCCTTTGTGGGCACGGGAACTGGAGATTGGATTTCGGTATGTGCGTCATGGCATCGAGCACCTGCTGCTCGTGGAGCTTTTGGAGCTGCCCGTATCCCCTGTTAATTCGTGCGTTCTGTCCTTTCTTATCTGCCGACTACGGCCCGTATCCGGCCGTATCCTCGCGTATCCTGTCTACGAGCTGTCAGCGCGGCGACAGCCCGGCGCTGCAGTGACTCGCGCCCTCAATTCATTTACAAAACACGCACGGTCCTCTCCGTCTGCGTAGTTGGCATCCGAACACACTCACATGACCGTGAGTCCTTTTTCGGGATGTGTTTGCAGAGGATTCGGGACTCGCACTTGACACACAAAGCATGTTGTCGTAGCTGGCTGCAAAAATATGTTGCAAACAAATAGGTACAAACAATGCCGATCCGTTGCCGAATCGAAGATGAATTTCATGCCAGACGTCGTTGGCCACAACTGCTGGGGGGTAAAAATCTGATGGGAAATCAATAACCGTCGGTGGGGCACGTCGATCTGGTTTTCAATTTCAACAGGAATTACGCTTAATTGACGCTCAAGTGACAGCCGCACGAAGTGGCAGTGGAAGTACTCTCGCCGCAAATCGTCTTAACTTTTGCCCCCCAACCGGGGAACCTCCTCCACCAAGCCCCCTTAAAAACACTCGACCACAAAACTCCAACCTCGACCAACCCGAGAGTACACCGGGTATACCAGGTGAAACGCAATCACGCACACCACTCACCCGGACACATTCGCCAGTTCGAAACTCGTGCTCGCCTCGATTGACCAAGTTTTCAATTATTTACAGGTAATTTGGTTCAAAGACACCATGCAATTGGATACCACGGAGCGGCACATCATGGAGACGCGGGGATCAAGGCACACGCTGATTATACGCAAAGTGCATCCGCAGGACTTTGGCAACTACTCCTGTGTGGCGGAAAATCAGCTGGGAAAGGCACGCAAGACCCTCCAGTTGAGCGGAAAACCGAACGTGGCCGTTTTTAATTCACCGCCAATCAGTCAGTACAAGGACAGGTAAGATTTCGATTGCAAGTGGCCATGGATGGGAAACGAGTTTGGGCCACGTGCCAACTTGGACAATGCTTTGGGTGGCCAGGTGGGTTGGGTTGGGTTGGCTAATTACGACTACGGCAGGGCCACGACTTTGTAATTGAGCATAAAATGCAAAATCCGTTGGAAATGTCAGGTGCTCCGGCCTGATTGGACATTAGACACTGCCCCTGGATGTGGCTGATGACGATGATGATGATGATGCACTGAGTAACTTTATTAGATTAATTTCGTTGACTGACATGGCAACCGAATTACGGACAGCTGGACGGACGGACAACTCTCCGGGCCGCCAGTGAGCATACGTAAACGTAACGTATGAAACTTTTAATTGGATTAGCTGTCATCAAACACACGCACACACAAGGGGGCACGGGCAGACAAAGGCGGACGGATATGGGAGCGCTGGTGGAAAAGTGCGGGGAAAGTCAGCCAAGCGACAAACAAGCTCACATCTCACATCACACCACTCGAACGAAATGGCAGAAGAAATAGACACAGATAGACCGACAGCTAGATAGCTTTGCAGCGTTTGTGTTTCTTGTTTTTTGCACCAAACGATGTCGGCCAGGTTACACCTTTTAATAATTCAACCCAAATGAAATCCAATAATCCGCTGCAAAAAGGTCAAAGCGGGCAAAAACGTCAGCTGTGTGTGGCGCACATAATTGCGAGCATAGCAGCCGTATTGCGCATACGCCCCGTTAACGCAACTTTGCAAAAAGCAACTAACCGAACATTTTGGCCATGCCAACTTTGGCGCTGATTTCATTTCGTTTCATTTGCTTTGATTCCCTGCCGCCGGAAACTGCTGCCGGCAATTAAGCTACCAAAAAGCCCGAATCGAGCATACAAAGTACGCAAAAGCGCCTTTTCCTCCTTTTTTTCCGGTCCCTTCTCAGCCGTCTGGCGCCAGTCGCCGGCTCTTCAATTGTTAATAATCATTTTTATTGCTTGCGTTAGTTTTATGCTATATGCGAAAAGTTTCCTGATTGGCGTTTTATGTTTTTATTGTGCCCAGGACTTGAAGTTATTAGTTCGCATGGCCCAATAATCATACAGAATACATTCGAGGGCAAAACAAATGATGGGCCGTGCCGACACAAACAGGATGCCAAAGGACTTTCGTCCTCTATGCCATCAGCATCCCAATGCTGATTAACATTCAAATTGTGTGCCGACTTTATCGCAAAGCAATGAACTTGCGCCTTTTGTAATGGCGTATTGCGACATCCCAGGACGAAGTGGGGCATCAGTAATTAGTTGTTTACTTGAGCAGCTCCATTGGAGTGTGGCCATAAATAACTTTGTCCATCGTCTGCCGGCTAATGAGCTGCTCCGACTTTAAAGCACAGCACCGCGCCAACTAGGGGTGTTCAACCTTTAAGCCAACACGGGGGGCAATGGCCAAAAATGCAGTTTCACCCACCTCCACTTGGCTTCCTAATCGCGGTACAATGCACCCAGCTGAAGGAGTCGGAGTCGGTCATATAACTTCATTTACACTTGAGCTGAGAATGTGGCAGGACTGTTGGCTTTTCGGTTGAATGGACGCATTGTGCGAGCAGTTTCAGTTTCCCAGGAACCAAGCACTGAGATGCGAGATGCGAGCTCCGAGATGCGGGGCAGCTGGGCAAACAAGCAGCCAATAACAAAGGCGAGGGCGGGCATTATGTTAAGACTGCAGCAACAGCAAGCGACGGACGACGAACCTCGAACCCCGAGCTCCTTACCCCGTGATCCCTTACTCCCGATCCCGATTCCCGGACAACAAAGCTGCTGGCTGGCTCATACGCAGTATCTTAACCCAGCCATTGTCGTCAGCCATTGATTACGTTGTTGTTGTCACTCTGCCCACCCCCTGCCCCGATGCCCGTCCAGCATCTTGACGTGACTGCCGGCTGCGTGTTGGCCCTAACTGCAGTGGCTGAAGCTCTCAATGGAGAATTTAACAATTACATATTGATTGCCAGCGCCTCGGAATAAATCCCCCGCCAACTGCTGCACGCGAAAAACTTTGCGATAACCAAGCCACTCACTCACTCACTCACTGACTCACTCCGTCCTCCATTTTCAGATACAACATCTCCTGGGCCGTCGACTCGCACTCTCCCATCGAGGAGTACAAGCTGTCCTACCGCAAGTTGCCGCAAGGACACGAGGTCGTTGGCAATGCCATCGACTCGCCCTCCTCCTCCTCGTCGATGTCCTCCTCCTCGTCCCAGATGTACGGCTCTGGGCTACATGCGCATCGGATTGGCAGCAACATGGGCGGACTGTCCGGACTGTCTGGCAGCGGCAGCTACTCCGGCTACGGCAACGTGATTCACTGGGGCCACAACGACTGGCGCAACGTCGTCCTGCCGGCAGTTCCCGTTTCGCACCACTACGCCCAGGGCATGAGCTACATGGTACGCGGCCTGGATTCCGATCAGCATTACGAGGCCACCGTGCAGTCCAGGTGAGTCGTATGGTGTCAGATTATAAGAGCAAAACTTTACGGCGCACTGTAGGGAGCTTAAAGCCGCACAGTGGAACCGAGAACCGAGATTAAGTTGGCCGGCATGATGGGATATCGCATTGTTCTATGAAATAGATTAACGGAGTGGAGAGATATGCAGTTCTGTGCCCACTGTGCGCTGCGAGTGAGCCAATCTGGCTAATTTGACCACTCGAGATATTATTTATAGTCGCATAACGGGGGAGCTGCCATCATTAGCAATCATTTGCATATTAATACCGGCAATGTTACCGAGCTCCATGATTAATACAGCGAACGGCTCTCCATTGCAGGAATCGATACGGATGGAGCGATTTGACCAACAGTTTCGTCTTCTCCACATCATCAAATGGTGAGTACTCGTTCTGTAGCAACTAGTCGTTAGTTCTGTAGCTTCTGCAAACATAGTAGAGCATCCTTTCCGTGTGGCAATCATGCAAATACCCTTACACAAAATTACAGAAAAATCCGTGTACCACTTGATTGGCGCAAGTCGTTTAATCCCTTAGGGTATTACTACCTCGGCTAGCCGTGGGTCAATCGAATACATACCATTTGCTTGTGTGCTTTGTGTTGCTGGCTGTATGCATAATAATTTGGTATTATGCGCTGCTTTCGCCGATAATCCACAAAAATCACAATGAAGCTGCAGCGGGCAAACAGAAAGGCAAGCCATAAAAATAGCAAAGAATAAAATTCTCCAATCGCTTTGTATCGCAGCCCGAGGAGAAAACATGTTCAAGCTGTCATAACTTAATGCAGTTAAATTTATTGCCGAAGCTGGCCAGTGAAGCGTGAAGTGAACACGTCGCTTTCTCGTTTGTTTTCGCTGCGAGAGTTTCCGCAATCATTTCACACACAGACACCCAGACCACCTTGCACATGCACAGCATGTCTGTTATCACACACAGTCCTTAGTGCACTCATAGCACATAGAAATCGCAGCTTAATGAGTTCTTTGATTAGTGATCACCCTCGTCGTTCCTCATCTGGGTATCAATTTACCACACCACAGGATCGTGGGATCCTCATTTTCAATACCTTAAACCGCATCAAAAGTCCAAATATAATCGATTTGATACAAAAAAATAGATATTTCCAAAGCCTTTTTAGTTGCAATATGACTGAAAATGGTCGTATAGCTGGAAGAATGACAGTTTTGTGCAGCTTTTTATCAATACTAACGATCCCTATCACTTTTTGGTGGATTTAAATAAGGAGTTCAAGGAGGCATGGCATTCTATATTTGGACAAATATTTTCAGATTTATGCGTGAAAAAGTGATAAATTTTTGACGAAAAATCGGAAAAACCAGTTTTAGAAAAATAGATGTTGATTTTAACATTTTTTGACCACAGCTTCACTAAAAATGGTCCTAAAGTTGAAAGAATTATTGATTTTTGTAGCTAATTATCAATACTAACGAGCCCTATAACTTTTTGGTGGAAATGAAAAAAATAATTTTTGGATGAATTTTCACTTTTTTATAAGGGGTAAGTAACATCATTAAAATTTGCAAAAAATCCAAAAAATTTTACATTGCCAAATTCGAATACCAGTCGTTAGGAAATTAAATTAGGAGTTCAAGGAGGCATGGCATTCCATATTTGGACAATTATTTTCAATTTTATGAGTGAAAAACTGATTAATTTATGACCAAATATAAAAGAAAATACTTTTAGCAACAAATTCTATTATATTTACAACTCATTTTATTTTGAGTATTTGTGCTTTAACATATTTTAAAGGAATTTCTTTGCTTTCGATGGCAATAATTGGGAGAAGGCAAAGAAACTTGGGTAAATAAGGTCCAATCCTCGTGCTACATGAAGTATACGCCACGTTGGCAGTTACTTTGACTGCCAGTTGATAAATTTGCGGTTGAGAAAATCTCCATGTGTGTGCATAACTAATTGATGGCGCACAGTCTTGACACTGCATAATGAGGGTGAAAAATCAAATAAGGGCACAAGGCGGCGCTAATTGGATGTTGGCGAGCCCGGAAGTCCTGCTAAGTTCCTTGAAAGTCCCCTTCGTGACGGCAATAAATAAACAAAGATGCAATGCGTCGATGGCGGTACGACCAGGTGGATGGATAGGTGGGTAGATCTAAATGCACACTCGAAATCCATTTATATGCAAAACTATTGTTGCGTTGCATACGGAATTCGGGCAGCTGGAAAAGCGGGAAGCGGGAAAAAACAGGGGAAAAACGGCAGGGAAAAGTGAAGAAAACGTAGGTCTGCCAGCGTGAAATGTGGCGCGCACAGAAAAGCGATTTTCCATGCAAATGACGCACATTTGGCGGCGCCGGCTCCAGATCCGCTGTCTTTTGCCATCTTTTGGCTGCCATGCCATTGCCAGTGCCTCTGCAACTGGAACTGCCATGCGAAATGCATGCAAATGCAAATAGTGCACGGTTCAGTGCCGTTGCGGCTGTTGCAGTTACGCTGATGGGTCTTCTGTGCCCCGTTCTTGGGGCAAACAAACGCATAAATATGCAGTGGCAACAGCCACAGCAATAAGAACAATAACAAAAGAAATATGCAATAAACACGCACATGGTGAGTGAAATACTCGAGCTGCCAGCCGGCAGGGACAAAGCGAAGCGGTGAAAATTTAATAAAGCAAAACGTGAATGCCGCACACTCACAAAAGGGTTTTCCCTTTTCCTCCGCGCTCGGAAAAGCTATAGCCATTCGATGCCGGGAAATGGTATCGATGTCGCCTGCCGGCAAGACGTCTTGCTTTTGACGATCCTGGTCCTGGCGCACATGTATCCGCATAAGATGCTGGCATATGGCATACGAGGTCCTTGCGCCTCCAACTTCATTACGCGCCATTGAAATGCCATTCCATAGCGCTCCATCGATGCGAATTGCAACTTCGTTGGCGGCAATTTATGGCTGCGCTTTGTGCTAATGGAAATGACTTCATTATATTTTCGAAACGTAAACAATTTACGCAATTAGTGACCGAGCATGCGATGCAATAATAACCGCAGCAGCCCCACCACCACCACCACCACTGCCAACGAGGTGCAATCGAGCAAAGCGGCAACTAATGAGCCCGGAGTGTCATAACAACAATCCTCGCACAATAACCGTAACACTAAAGGACGAGAATTGTCCTAGACTGCTGTATGTACACACACACACACACACAGTCGCCATACACACAAGTTGAGAGAAGGGCAGACAGGCAGTCAGAGAAATATCAGCAGTTCATTTACCTGTGCACCTCAGCACGTAAACGTGTCCTGGAAGTGGAGCAAGGTGGCCCGCAGGACTCCTGCCCTATCCTGGCCACTAAGGGAAAGAAAATGCCAATTGAGCGCTGCCTGCAGTTCACATTTGGACTCCATTCGCCACGCATTTAAGAACCTTGGATCCGCAATATGACGAGCTTCCACAGGTAGACACATTCCAGCTGCAGATGACGTTTGTTGAAGCAATAGCACTTTGTACGCTAAAGCCAATGGGAAGTTCAACAAGTAAAAGTTAGAAGGAAAAAGGGTTTCTTTTGTGGTGGAACTACTGATAATAACTAACGGAATTAATATAAGGTTATCAGCTTAAGGGGTTTTATGAATGTACAGTAGAATGAATAGTACTTTAAGCTCAAAGAAATTATATTTTAATGGCAGATTTGAGCCAATATCTTTATCCATCCACATTCGCGTTCATTACAGCTTAGAAGGACAATTTATGCGGCACATAATGGGTCAGCTTAAGGACCCCCAAAGGGCATATCAACTTCGATTTTCCTCAGCCATATTATCCCCATTGCGAATGGCCTCCAAGTGCATTTAATTTTTACGATACTTCGTCTGCCATCGCGACCCATTGTGTCGCTGATATTATCCTTGTTGCCATTGTTTTTGTGTGAGTGTGTGTTGCCATTGTCAAAGCCCCAATGCGTGGATGTGACTAGGAGGGCGGAAGAGGAGGAGCTCGTAGAATAGACTCCCCGCCAGGTATGCAGCCATTTACATCATGGAGTTCAGTTATAGTAACGACAGTGGAGCACGCGGGCTCAAGGGTCAGGGGTTACGGGTAGCAAGCAGCACATAGAGATATAAAAAATAATGCATTTTGTGCACGCGAAAAAATACTCGACATAAAGCAAAAAAGAAGTTAAATAAAATTACAGCATAAAGTAAGGCAGCGATGGTGTGTGAATGCGAATGTTTGTGCGGGAAAGTGGGCATTGGGCGGACGTTTGGCAGTAAGGAATATCAGAAAATGAAAGACTCGTTGAAAGTTGCGTAAAACTTGCTGAAACTGCCAACTGAGGAGCTGCTGCAATAACAGCAATAGCAATAGCAAACGCAACAGCAGCAGCAGCAGCAACTCCAGCAACACCAGCAACAGCAACAAGGCATTCAAACGATGACAAAGTGGACCCTTACTGCATGTCCTTTAGAATGCGTCGGGGCGACGTCGCCGCTCCTGGCACTGAGCGTCTGCTCAAAAACTTTCAATTTACTCGTCCTAGTCGACGACGGCGGCCATCGTGTCCTCCGGCCCCAGCTCCATTCCATACCCTTTCCCTTTTTTTCCAGGCCCTTCCCTGTGCGTTTGAAGCTTTTGTGTTGCCGCTGGGAATACTTTAGTCGAGGCCCCGCTGAACAACTGCAGCAGCGTCATCGCTTTTTGCGTTCCATTCTCTTTTTTCCTGTTTTTTTTTGTTTGCCTCCATGTAAGTTGGAAAGTTTGCCAAGGCACACACATATACAGAAGAATCGGGAAAAAATGCGAGAAAAGCGGGGAGAAAATGAGGCAAGAGCCAGCCGAAGTTTTGTGTAGTGGCAGCATAACAAGCACACAGGCAAAAATAGCACCGCCGCTGCTCTCAGTTGCAGTTGCAACTTGCAAGATGTGTAATGCGAATTCTCCACGTGAATGTTATGTTTATGTAAAGTGCAGGTCCCACAATGCCAGCCCAACACCATGGAGCTTTTGGAGGAGCCACAGACAGACAGACAGGCAGACCGAAAGACTGGGGGACAAGCAACTGAGACTCTGTTGCTGGAGTTCCTGGCCACAAACGCTGAGTGCTTGCATACAAAGGAATGTGAAACTGCATTATACTGCTATGGCAGCATAAGTATTCCGCCGGTGATGAGCTTTAATCTGGGCTTTAAGGGTCCGACCAGGAGCCACTCTGAACCCGAAAATAAAACCAACCAGATATAATGGAGAGCCAAATCCGTGCGGTCAGCCGGCGACAAACGAGCCACTGGCCCGCGTGGAGCATTGTTGAAATGTCGCTGCCGGGCTGCCAAACTTGAAAATCCGCGGTGAGGCAGCCGCTGCTGCGTTTTGCGAATCTCTAATAAACTAGCAGCACAGCACCGGGCTTGGGCTGTGCCACGACCATCGTGTCACCTGTGCGAAAAATCAGATTTGCCTGCTGTACTTACCGGGCACCGGCAACAAAAAAGCGCCAGGACATCACAACAGCGTCCTTACACAGAGAGAAACATGTTGATCAAAAAGGCAAACTACAAAACTGAAATAAGAGCTGTAATGAAACTTTTCTAAGCCAAAGTTGGCATCTTAACCAGATTAAAAGCCATTTCGATTTGACATCTAGCACCACGTTTATTGCTGTGTAACGGCTGACCAGCAAATCCGCGTCCGTCCATGTCGATTGCATTCGGCCATTTGTATTTGTTGCCGCACCGCAATGCTATAACGTGAAAAGCGCGGGGAGGATGGCCAGGATGTGGGGGTTGGGTTGTGGTGGGTTGCGAAACCGGACAGGTGCCGAAAAGCGTACCCAGAGCGGACCCACTCGCCACTGCGGCGACATCGATGGCTGCGCGCTTATTTAGCTGCGCAAACGAGAAATCACAAGTGACGTTACGGTTTTGTGCCGCCAACCGCAAGCAATAAAAGTCGTCACGACAGCAGGACAGTGGAGCTGGCATTGGGGAATGGGCACTGGGTATGGCATTGGGCGCGACGCATTAGCCAATCGGCCACATGGTCACGAGTCCAGCTGCTGCTGATGCTGCTGCTCCTGCATCCTCCAAACGAGCATCCTGCCATCCTGCATCCTGCATCCTGCATCCTTTTCGCCATCACGGGTACGTGGCCGCGTCTTTTCATTACAAAATTGCCGGCGTTAGCTGGAACCGCAATTGACAATTTGCTTTTATTTTATGTTGACATTTGGGGAATTTATATGGTAATGCCGGGGGAGTTTCTGTGTGTGCATTGCCCGTCGGCCATTTTTCTTAGTCGCTTTACCGCCAACAGCCAACAGCGAACGACTAAATGGCCAAATGAATAGAGACATACGAGAGCGGTTTGGAAACATTTGATGCACGGACAGAAGACACACTTAGTTTGGATCGGAAATTAGTGTGCAAAGGAATTCTTTCAGAATCTAACAATCTACCAGTTTTATTTTTATAAAACACAAATTCAAAAGTAGCTTAAGCAGGTAGCATGGCTATATCTCATATTTTTATGATCTTCCTCATAAAAGCATCGTTTCATATTGGAAGGAGTTCGAAAATGAAAGTTGTAATGTTTTGGAGGCGTTGGCGAACTAGATGCCTCAATAGATAAGCTGTCCCCGTTGCTGGCCAAACACGTGTGCAACATGCAACCTACATTGATACCACGTCCGGCACTTGGCGCTGCCCCGCAGCAACATTGGCGGAGAGTCCGATGTTGGCTGTCTATTAAAAGTGTCAGCAATCACTGGGGGCGGGCGGCATCCTTTCTTGTTGACTCGGGGGCATGTGGAGCATTGAGGAGATGTGTGTGCTTTAGATATGTCGCTGCCGACTGGTTGGCAGGCCATCAAATATTTATAAGATTTATTCGCCCGCAACTTGTGACAGTGCGGCAATCGACAGCGGCAAATAAAGAAGTCGATGTCCCTGGCAGCCAGGACATTTCATTAAAATCGATGTGCGGACGGATGATACATGTATATATATGTACACATGTATAAGTGTATACGTGTATATGTGCAGGCAGGAGCTGATCCTGGTCCGTAGGTCGCCTCATTTACGGGTGTTTACTGAGTCAGATTCGCCCTTTGAAGCCCGACTCCAGTGGCCAAATGCTCATTTGTCATTATTGACAGATGCAGCACGTTGCCAATTTAATTGGCGGCCTTAACGAAATGATTTGGCTGCCGAGTATCCAAGCATCCGAGCATCCGAGCATCCAAGCATCCGTGGAATGCGTGGACTGACCTCGCAGCCCACCTACTTGCCTGGCTAGCGGCCCACTTGATTGGCCATCTGCATCCGCATTCGCAGTCGTTGGCGCAAAAGTAAATCCGCCTGATTGCAGATTGCATTTTAAGCGTTAATGATTTATTTGCCCGCATGTATTTGATTTAAATATCGGCAGTACCATGTGTACGTATGTGTTGGGGGCACACACTGCAAGCTACCAGCACCGTAGGCCCTGGCAACCAACCATCGCACTATCCCTACTTTCAACTATCCTAACTTTCAACGACTGCTACACGTACTAATTGCAGATGGACCTGTCGATCTGTCAACCTTTTTGAATCACGGTCTGTCAGGTTAGTCTCTCGCTCTAGCTCTAGCTCTATCTCTTTCTGCCATCCAACTCTTTCTCTTTCTAACTCTCATTCTCTCTCTCTCTCTGTCTTAATCTGTATGTCTGCCTCCCTCTCTTTCTATCTCTTTGCATGTTTCTATCTGCATGATATTTATTTTTTAATACCTTGTGCACACAGCTCAGTATTTGCGCTAAGCCATACGGAATAACTGAAATATAGCAATATAATAATAAGAAAATAAAATCGGAAATAAACCAAATACCATATACATATATATTTGAATGCGTTTGTCCGGACAGTTTACCAACTATTTGGCGTACCATTTCCGTTGCCATTTCAATGCTCGATCAAAAACAGAAAACTACGTGGACGAGAGCCGAAAACAAGTTTTAATGTATGCCATTCAAAGTCCGTTTAGATGGCAAGTGTGCATGTGTGCGTGTTTGTCCTAGCGAGGTGTATTTCATATATATATATCCCCATATATCCATATATCCGTATATCCACATATCCATAGCCATTGAGTACATTTCAATCTGTTGACTTGCATGCCCGACCAATTTGTTTTACGACCGTATATAGAGCAATGAATATGGAAATGCACACATTCGTGTGCGATATGCGATATGGATTTCTATGTACCATTTCTTTTTGAGGCCTTTCCGAGTGGATTAATAAAAGCGAATGCAATCCATCTTTATTGCAGATAACGAGATGAGAGATCTGAGCGTCACCTTCTACGGCAGCAGCGCCATCAACCGACAGAAACTGGGCCTCCTGGCCCTGAGTTCCGCCACTTTGGCTCTGAGCCTGCTCGTGGCCTAATTGCTTTCCAATTCGACCTGAGTTACGAATTTCACCGCCAATAGCACAGTAAAGCGAATCGATTGACTTTGATCTGGGACAGCCGAACGGAGATTGGATACCAAGGATACCCAAGGATATCGCGCTCCTGCACAACACTCTAGTCGTTTAAGCGATGATCCACATAGGCATAAGCATTTCTCATTGTTCGACTCGAATTTCTCAAGCAAGTTTAGTGAATTAATCAAGAAACGCAAAACGGAACCATACATTATACATGTAACAATCAATGTAAAAGAGCATGCAACTGTTCAAACTAGGACCCATAAAGCATTCACTACACCCACATTTGCCGACCATTCCAGCACTCAAAAATAAGGAAAAGAAAACCCCACTGTACATAGATTTTATTGCATACTCCTAGGTATAAACTGCACCAAAGAAAAAGTCACTCGACGACCGAAGAAATACATTTAAACATAACTAGTATGTACTCGAGGCTAAAGGGAAGTTGGCCAGCGATGAGCCGGGGGTCAAGTTCCCGGGGTCACGGCGGTGTGTGGAGTACTTTGTAGCATTATGCGGATAGTTAATTTAATTAATACATAAATGCATAAACTAATTATCGGATACGGCACTGCCACTGCACGCCACACCATGCGTTTTAGTCAAATTCAGAATCCAGAACTCCAACTAATTTGCAGCATTCGAGACACGGAGTGCATTTGAATGGCTTACAGCAGACAGCGTTTTCTAGCTTTTTGCAATTTGTATGTATGTAGCGCTAAGTAGCTTAATTGACCGCATAAATGCAACTAAATTAGTCAACAGACCTATTGATTTGGTATGTAAATTAATCGACACACAAAAATGGCAGCGTATAGAAGCTTCCACATGGCTATTGGATTACAATTAGTGCGTAAGTGTAAATAAATATGATTGATGATGGCTAACAGTAAATACCAGTGAATCGCAAACAGTAATAACTATAAATATATATAGTATATATATAAATAAATTCCCGAACTTGCCGGGCTTTATCTCAGACACCGAACAGTGGGTGTGGCCAAGGTTGTTTTATGTAAATATAGTGCAGCACAGTCATTCGAAATCTCATGATATATGTACTTACAGTTCGATACTCGTATTGTTGCTTCAGAACGCAAATGGCACCTTTCTCGTTTGGTTTTCCGGCACCCTAGAATTATCCTTTTTGGCAATCCGAAACCAAAGACCAGAAGACCGGACAGAAATCGCACCCCTTAGATGCAGTCACACGTATGAGCTAGAGGTTAAGTGAATATTGTAATGAGATTAACGACAATGACGCCTACATATAAATAAATGTATAGGAGAGTAAAATTTAATTAATTATAAAACTCAGCCACATACAAGCTACGCATTCTGCTTTTCTAGAATTAAATGAGGTGGTTAAATAACCGAATAAAAAAAACTTAGCATAGAGCCATATGTGTAATTAATACTGCTGTCGAACGATTGGCCACACAAAGCGAAAAGTGAATTACAGTAAAGTATAATTTGTGTTAATGTGAATGTAAATGGATGTGCAACAAGCGATATAATTAATATTACAAAACGCCACAGATAAAGTTAAATCCCCAAACCTCCCCCAACTTCCCAGGCCCCCAAATCACCAATTCCCCCAACCGATTCCCACTCAAAGTTGCTTTGGTCCGGCGACTGGAGCCCATCGATAAGTTAGCTAAATGATGATGAGACGATGACGATGACGTCGGTACTCAGTATATATATACACCTGATATAGCTGGTGATCGAGCCGTTACTTGTATGTGTAATTTACAGCTTAGTTATAGTTATTCGATTTTGTTAAATGCAACAAGAAATACCAAATCTACTTTAAAGTAATTATAAATGCTAACCCACACCAGAACATTTTCGGTATTGAATGTATATGTGACTAGAAACCGTATGTGTATGTATATTTGATTATTTTGTAAAATTTTTCAAAAACTATAAATAAAGTCTATATTACCATATAAATGTAAACCCGAGGCTTCAACCTTTTCTCTGTTTTCTCATAATTTATGCAGCCCCCTTTCAGAATGTATTTTTCCACTTGTGCTGCTGGAGAGTGGAAAGTGGATTGCCCTCCGCAGAACGATGATGCTCATCAAGCACCCTTTACCGACTCTCCTCTTGCCTCCTTGGAGACGTTGCAGAATAAACACAGATGCAGTTGCAGCTGCAGACGCTGATTCCGAATCAGATTCAGATAGAGATGCAAGGATGCAGCTGGCGGGTGCTCGTTGCGTAAATGCAAACTTGGTTTATTTTATTTACTCCATCCAGTTGTCAAAGCCCAATGCAGCCGGCTCACCTTTTGTATGTTGCTCGGTGATGGCTGTGTAGACATTTAAGTGAGCCGGCAGAGATGACGACCCAGCCATCCACATCTACGCTCGCACCCAGCCCGACCATCCGTCCGTCCCACATGATGGAATGGAAATGAAAATGGAAAAGTTTTCGTGCCGCCTCCCAGCATCCACAGCCACATTCGCATCCACTCGACTGCCAGATTGGAGTAGCAATGGTTACAAAAGCTCTGCTGGCAGCTCCAGGAAAAACTTTAAATGGAAAATTTGACAGACAGACATAACGGTATTTTAAATGCGATCCGAATCATACACATGCGTCCCAGCAGCATTGTGTGTCCATCAGCAGCTTAGGCGATATGTTCAACACATTCTATAGCATATATACGACTATATCCTCGGTTTACCTAGTCCAAGTCCGAGGAGAGTTCAAAGTGTGCTTTCTGTGGTGGGGTGAATTGAAAAGTTTAGCCGGCTAATGAAATGGCGGCTGGCCGGGATCAAAGAACGTGTGCCGCACGGCATTAGTATCTCGCTGCATTTTATAAAAAAATAAATATATATAATTTAGCCCAAAGCGGGAATAAAGAGAACAAATTTCATCCGGGGCAAAATTGCAAGGTGCAAATGGCATGAAATTACCGCAAAGAACTGGCGACCCAAAATGTCTTGCCACCGTTCCCTCTCCTCCTGGCCCCAATCGAAAGTGAATGGGAGCCGGGGGCTGGGGAAGTTCAGGGGGGGATGGGGGCAGGACAAAAACCCAAAACAAGTCACCGAATCTTCCACACGTACGTATGAATGCGCCCATGTGCGTGTGTGCACCTCATTTCCGGCCATTGTTTTCGGCCCCGTACACGAGTCTCCTGCCTGCTGGGGCTGTCGTTTAGCCGGTTCCTGCATTTCGGTGCACTGAGAGAAGTAAAAGTGATACAAGATTGTTAGATACTTCAACCAGACTTATAGATGCTTATACTTCAGCACGATAGATAGGTGAAGAAGTAGTACGGATACATGTAGTACCTAAATCCACGAGAATCTGTCAGTTTTGTAGCAGAGAGATAACTTTTGATTAACTCTAGACTTAACTATAATCTTTTTAAGATTCAATTAATATTAGTTAATTTTTCAGTGTCCTGTTTCGTTGTGTTCCCAGTTCTGGTTCGGGGTGCTATTCTCAATGCCATTCTCGTTGGCGTAGTCGTGCCCGTTCTACTTCCTGTTGTCGTTTGGCTGCTGTTTTCACGTTATGAGCTACTTGTTGTCCCGGTGCCGAGGCCTCCTGCCATCCCCCTATATCCCCCTAACCAGGACCTGTATCCAAACATACGCAGATGCGGATGCGAATCCGTAGGCCTGGTGCTGCGTGTGTGCGACATGTTTACATAAAGTCCTTTACCGCTTCTAATGCATTATGGCAACAACACGAACGCCACTCGACGCTGCTTGTATTTATCGTACGTTCTCTTGCCCCGGAGCCTTGCCTCGACCGGGCTAGTTGAATGCGACAAGCGGCAACAGCAGCAGCAGTAGCAGAAGGAGCAGCAGGATGGGAGAGGTGCTACCTGCAGCGTGCAACGTGCAACACACAGGCACACTTTGAAATATCACAGACGCATCGCACACAGACACACTGCTGCTGCTGCTGCTGCTGCTGCTGCTGCTACTGCAACAAAGACACACTCACAGCGCCGCATACATATTTTCATACGATATTTATTATGCTAAAAATAAGCCAAGATTTAAAAGCAGGCGAAATAAGGCCAACTTGCCTGTGTGCCGGCGGTTCCTCCATTCCGAGCTGCATAATGAAGGCGAGGCGGGAAAAAAACAAATGTCATGACAACTCTCACTCAAGCAGCCTTCACACCTGCCTTTCGCTTTTGCACACAGTCTGCTCCGTATCCGTATCCCCTTTGTGCCACCGGAAGTGGGTCACGTATGCTCGTTCTCCTGGGGCTCCTCGGGCTCCTTGGTCTCCTTGGTCGTCTTGTTCGCCTTGGTCTCTTGGTCGAGACAAAGCGGGGTTGGCTGTAATTAAGCCCGCGATGATGATGGCGTCGTTGCCAAATGGGCTCCACGTTTGTTCCTCAAGTGCCTGCGCCGGATGTCGCCTGCTTGGGGGAATCTGGTGATTCGAGTTTGAGCGCAGCCAACCATTGAAAATTAACTCAAATTTTTAAAAGCTTAATTCGCTTGCCAGTTTGCTAAGCGCGGCCTAAGACGTCTGTAATGCGTTTAGCGATAGGCATTTGCATGCTTTTAGGCGCGCCGCATCTACGAACAAAACAGAGCAATAAAAGCGAGAAGCAAAACAAAAGGCTGCCATAAAAAGTGCTAAATCCATTTTGCAACAGACGGCTAACCCAGTGGATGGATGCCCACCCAACGAACCACCCACTCGCCAGCCAGCCAGCCAGACTGCCTGTGCGTGTAACAAGTGCCACTCAAAAAAGAGCGAAAAAAAGAAGGTGGAGGAGAAAAGGCGGGCTGAATGGAAACAATGAAGGCGAAAAGCACTTAATAGGCTGCCACAGCGCCGTTGACATGGCCATTTATATGCCGCAACTTGGCAGCGTTTTTAATTCATAATGCAGTGGAGGGAAACAAAGGCGGCGCTGACGGGGGGCGTGGCCCCGTGCCCAGGATGTCGGAAGGACTTTGTGACACCAGGCTTCGCCTCTAAGCCAACCGGGCTGCTGTCCACTATCTGAGTGCTGCCTGTCATCGCCGCTTTTCATCGCAACATCGAAGCTGAAACTGATTCCCATTTTCAATGCGAATCCAGATCAATCTCTGTTCAGCGAGCTGTCGTCGAATTCAGTAACTGATTTTGGCAACATCGAACTGACAAGTAAACCAAGTTGGGCACGATACCGAAGGTAATTAATAAGCTTGACAACGAAGTACATAGCCAATAAATGGGTATTCCTTCTTTTGAGGACACTATCGAAACGTCCTTTGAATTCAGCAATCCTCGTTTGCTCAATGTTCGTTAATGAAGGGGGAAAATAAGCCATCTCTGAATAGTCATTCGATTCCTTGCTTGAATGGACTTCTTTGTTGCCTGCCCTTCTTATTCATAACATTGTAGCTGCAGGAGCAGTCGTCGTGAGTCCTGAATCCAGCGGTCCAGCTCTTTGTTTGCTCCCAAATTGGGACATCGCTACGTATACGTAATATAATTTATAAATACGCCTAACAACACCCAGGCCCCATACGTATTGATGTGCAGCTAATGCGACCCCAGAGAATGACTGGGCAGCAGTCGTTGTAGTGGCGTCAGTGGCTCCATCGGCAGCGGCAGCAGGACCTCCAGGAGCAGCAGCACCACCACCAGGAGCTGAATCAGAAGCTGAAGCGCTAACGAGCTGTGCCTTGGCTGCAATTGTTGCCAGAGCTGAATGCCAAAGCAAATAGCAGCTAAGGGGCAACTGAAACTAAAGTCAAATGCAGCAAAAAGAATTGTAAAAAACGAGGCAGCAGTGGCATACAACAAATAGCAAGTTTGTTCGGCGCCAGGGACACCAAAAAAAAGAGGGGGTTGTGGGTGGTGTTGGGTGTTGGTGGGTGTGGGGCACAACCGGCAGGCAACCAAATCAGAAAATCCGATTTGCATGGATTTGTTGGTTTCTTTTGTTGGCGTAGAGTATCCTTGCCACTGACGCCAATGCTGTTGCTGCTATTATGCTGCACAGAAAGCTTGCTGTTGACTTTTTGTTATTTTTTCTTAATGTCTGCTCAATGAAAAAAGTAAAAAATGGAAAATAAAAGTAAAAAAAAACATGAGGCAAGCCGGCTACCGCTGCCACTGGCATCGCCTTTGGTGCCCGCTGAATTTTGCTTGTTTGTTTGTTTCTGCTAAATTGTGTTTTCCCTGTTCATTCATTCGTTTGGCTTTCCCATCCGTTTTCTGTTCAGTTCAGTTCTGTTCTGTTGCTGCGGAATTTTTTAGTGATTTTACATGTAAGCATCCTTGTGAGCTCTGTGACATGTCCACAATTGAGGCAGCCACTGCGAGTCCTGGCAGGACAAGCTTGCCCTTTCGGACCGCCTCGCCTATCGTCCATCTGGAATCCCTGTCCGATTTTATATGTTTACCCCGCTTACAACTCCGTTCTCTGTTTCTTTTCATACCCGCTCGTGGGTGATTCCGAGGGTATATTGTGTTCTTGCATATGTGGGCAGTGTTGCATGCAAATGAAGTCGGTATGGGAGACTATACATTGAATGGATTCCCAATAGCCTTAAATATACAAATAATTCTGTTTATTTTATATATGCTCTTCGTTGAATATCTTTAAAGTGGTTAATCATTGAAACCAAAATCATATACGATTTAATAGGTAATATGTAGTCGAATCGTTCCACCTAATAAGCGCGTTTTATATGTCTCTTTCTGAGGGCAATTCCCGTGGAGAAAGCGTCAACGAAGTTGTCGTTTTGGACTGCTACATCGAACAGTTGCTTGGGGAGTCCCCCTGCCCGTTCCCAATGCGGGAATCCACCAAGTCCAAGTTCCACCCACGGATTTGCCTCCTCCAGTTGCCAATTGTTCGATTCTATTGCACTCTGTTGCTCACTGGCCACATATATTCGTGTGCGACTGTGTGTTCTACAAGGATTTCCCATGTACAATAACGTAATCTACATAATTTTCTTTCAGTTTGGTTTCTCTCATGTCTCCCATGTCAACATTTCCCACACCGTTTTTCAATTTTTGTGGCCAGGCATTTGACTTTGGTTTGTCCTTGCCGAGAGCAGCGCACTCACTCACTCGCTCACTCACTTGTTGCCCACCGCCCACTCAACCGCCCAGATCCACCCACATCTACATCCAGCCATGCATCCACACATTGAAGCTGGGTCCTTTGCTGGTCGCTTCCCTCCTGTGGCAGCATGTGTTCGCCTTCCGGCAGGAAAGTATGAGAGGGAGCAGCAAGCATCTCGACCAGTGGCTGTGGGAAGCTGCATGCGACACACTGCATCAGCAGCCCGTGCTTCAGTCATGGTCTACTTCTCGCCAATCGCATTATTATGCGGGACATTGTGGCCGGCTTTCAGCGTTGCCATAACAGCAGGACCAGGACCAGGAGCAGGAGCGGTGGCAGGAGCCGGAGCACCGAAGCTGGTGAAACAACTCCAACTGCGGCGCCAGCTTTGCACACACGGCTGAAGCCATAATCCATCATAAGTTAAAATGCCTAACCCATTTGCAGCAAAGATCGCAGTGGCCATTGTTTGCCTTGGTGAGCCCACTTCCCTGGCCAATTGTTGATGGAAATCCATTTCATTTTAACATGCTGGCCAGCGGCCGCAATTAGTGCACATCCAGAGCGAGGGGCGCTTACTTAGCTGGCTTTCAGCTGCTCCCGCTGCTCCTGCTGCTCCTGCTGCTTTTGCTGCTCCACCACCGGATCCGAGTCCGAGTCCGGGTCAGCCGGAGACTCCGGGCGACTGTGTGTCCAACTGCCCGGCTGTCAAGCCCTTGTTGTCACACAGAGAGAACCTGCAAGTCCGGCACATGGCATGCATGCAACGTCGTCGCCTTCGCCGTCACCATCGTGGTATCTGGACGTTGTCAGGCAGCTGCCAGCTGAAGTGGCATTAACTTCTCCGTGCTCCGAGCTCCATGCTCCATGCTAGGCTCCACTCCTCGCGACGCCTCCCACTTCCAGAGATTCCCGTGCTGGGCTTACGTTTTAATACTTAATTCTATCTCATTGCCGTTGCTCCCTTTAATTTTCCTGGATTTTGTCTCGGCCAAGTGATTGATGCTAGGGAAAAGTCTGCGAAATCTTAGAAAATGTCAAGTGGGATAGATTAAAAATGTAGTTTAGGAAGCCCAGGTATTCTACTTGCAAATCCCTTCTGTATTACCCTTTAAACAGCAAGATGCTTGCTGCAGTTTCCAGGACTTTCTTTAATTGCTCAGTTGGTCAATCTTCTTTCACTTGCCGGATTTCCTGGCAAATCGCTTAATTTAAAAGTTGCGCAAATTGCACACTTGGCCCTCCAATAGAATGTGGACCACGGCTAACAAAGTGCCACAATTTTCTAATTACAGCCGCAGTGCGTGCTGCATGCCGCAGCAAAGGCAACGTAGGCAACAGCGGCACGCAACCAAAGCGAATGCAACAAGCGCCAAACTGCTGCATTAAATTAATTGAAAAATCAGAAAAGTAAATAAAGCAGCAGGCTGAGCAGTTGGGTGTGGCTGCGGGTGCACATGGCTGGATTGGGTTGGGTGGCAGGAAAGAAGTGCAAATTAAGGGAATTCAGTGCACGACAAAATCGAATAAACAGCGGGCCGAATAAACCAACGACCTGCGCTTTCAGCCCAAACGATTCAGGTCGCCAAAGGGGTCGAGAGTCGAGAATGTGGCGGCGCACATGCAACTGGAAAAGCGGAATGGTGAGCGGTGAAATTGCCCATCGTAATCCCACTCGAATCTCGGGCTTTCCGCTTTCGAAACGTACAACCCACCAATCTCCAGGCCACTGGAAACGTGAGGTCCTGCGACCGTTCATTAATCAAAACAATTAACGAGGCCGCATTTGCGCGACATTTCCTTTTTTTGTCAAGTGCCCGGCGGCACTTCGCCCACACGTAGCCGAAAAATAATGAGCAGACATATTTAGCGCCCGGCATTATGGACTCGGTATCCAGCAGGACGAGTGTGTCCCACTGTCGTGTCGTGGCCAGGCCCGCAAATGGGGACCCGCAAAAACCATAACAATAACCAATTTGTCAAGCGCATTGACCACATCCACAAATTCGGGCAACGCCCCCTTCCGAACTGGCTCCGTTTCGCCACGCCGTGCCACTTATGGCAGGAAAACATAAATTTCATGCCAAGAAGAAGCTGCCCCCTCCAAACGTATCGCTTCCTTTGGATCCTTTCGTATCCTTGGAAGCCCCCGAAGCCCCTTTTTACCTCCTCTCCGATTTCCGTTTATGAGAAATGGCTGCTGATGTCAGAGCTGCATTTCCCGTTCCACTTAATTTCAGCGCTCTGCTGAGCCAATAATCTTCTTTACTTTTCAGAATGGCCACAGCTCGAATATATATCACAATATTCTGGATAGGAGTACTCAATTTTGTGGGCATACGTCTTATGCCCATATCCGAGCTGATTTCTACCAGATTAAGTAGTTTTTATTGTGTTTTCTGTGCTGCAACTGTGATAACATATAACTTTTGTAAAATAGCAGCAAATGTGTGTAAAATGTTTCAAAAGTTAGCTGGCATTGTTTGCAAGCAGCTGGATTAAAAGAGTGTTTTAGCAAAATTAAATTGCTAGCAACATAGCTTAAATGCTTGTAACTTTTACTTGTGCTGCTTAATTGTCCGAATGGAAGCAACTTTCATGGACGGAATTGGACGCCATATTTTTTGCGTGTTAATATG
This sequence comes from Drosophila sechellia, assembly GCF_004382195.2. NCBI lineage: Eukaryota > Metazoa > Arthropoda > Insecta > Diptera > Drosophilidae > Drosophila > Drosophila sechellia. The sequence continues at coordinate 26,241,494 of NC_045952.1, read as the reverse complement.
GACTTTATGTGAAAGTGAAATATTGGAAAGCTGCCGAGCGAAAGGCAAACATTTAAGACTGTGGTGCAGCGCGATATAAAAGACGAGGTGAAATTAATTTTAAAAGCAATGCCGGCACATTTCGCTCACATTATTCGGTGCTGTGCCGTCGCATCCGCAGTGGCACCTCCGCATCCTGCCGTCCTGCCACTCCTGCAACACCCGACATCCTTTTTGTGCCGCCACCAAGCTGATTGCAGTTGATAATCAAAGAAAGCGGCCAGCAGACGGAGTCTGGTTACGAAAACTGCTGCCATAAAGTGGCAGCGAACGCCGTGTCCTGGCCTTATCCTGTTGTCCTGCCACTGTCTGCTTCGTTTATGCAACAATTAAAACTCGCAATGAGCGTGATTGTAAATTAAAAGAGATAAAAGAATATGTCGCATGTGCGGGCTGTGTGTCGTGCCTTTTTGTTATTTTTTTTCGTATTTTTTATTTTTGCGGAGCCACATGAAATATGCGGCTGGCTTTTATTTATGATTTCCGTTGATAAATTCACCGATCTCCACCCATGTCGCTGCATGTGGGCAAACAAACGGGCGGAACGGCCCAAGTTATCGAGAGCATGCAACTTCCGGTCGGGCTTTTCTGTTTCAGCAGCAGCCTTGACACCCGCAGCTAAACTTTAAAATGCAACTGCCCCCAGCAACTTAGTTGACCCAAGAAAGACGCTCCTGCTCCTGATTATCCAGCATATCCCGTGTTGTCGCTCCTGCTTCTCTCTGGCGGCAACTGGCAACCTGCATCTGATGGCCGCCGGCGAGTCGTTTTTCCTTAACTTTTAATTATTTCGCGAAATGCGAAAACGGGAATTGCATTTCGAGGCAGCCCAAGACACGAAATGCGAAATGCGAATCCGCTGACCCCCTTTTGGCCATCTACGGCTACCCTCTGGCGTTTATTTTATTTACCCAGCGCCATGCAATCTCAACTTGCAGCCTTGTAAATCAGTCAGTCAGTCACCAAGAGAGAGGGCCGAGTGCCAAGGTGAGGGTAAGCCCTCACTCCACCTCCACCTCCACCTCTAGCTGCTGCTGCTGCTTTTAGTCCTGCTCCTGCTCCTGCCAGCATATTTGTTTTGTTGTAAATCACAAGGAGCAGCAGCGAAGCAAAAATGTTGCCTGCTTTCTGGGGAGCTCCATCGTCCGTCCACCACTACACATGCCACTTTACACCCAAAGCAAACACGATTTTCATTTGTATAGTATATAGCGAATGGGTGGGGCAGCGGGGCTGAGTATCCAAGGGCGGGGCACAGTGTTATTTATGCAGACCTATACCTCTCTATCTCCCCACAGCCACGCCCCCTTTTGGCATCGAAGGCAACGCGGGAATTGCCTGTTTCTCGTTTTGCCATATTTTTTATTTTGCCGCCGCTGCTGCTGTTGCTGTTTAACAAAGCGCATAAATTCGCTTGCAACTGTGTCCTCAGGGTTGAGTGGGTGGCAAGTGGGTGCTAAGTGGGTGGTGGGTGGATAGTGCTGACCCGCCTCAAGTCCGCCCAGCTGCATCCCAATCCCAATCCCAATCCCCCGCCGATCGGTGCTGCGGCAAAAAGTGTTCGTTTCGGCTTGCTGCGCTTTCTCATCTGCCTTTCGCCTGTTCCGAAAGAGGGTCCTTTTTTGCACGCCGGCTTGTTTGTTTGCCAGTGAGCTGGTCGAAACGATTTTTGCCTTGGCTGGTTGGCAACGCCCACCCCCTCCCCCTTGAATCCCCTGACCAAGCCAAGCAAGCGACCCCTTAACCATATGCAAAATGTTGCTTTTTCTTGCTTTTCCTGTTGCCCGCGCTGTGTTTTGCCCCTTATCTGCACCCACTTGCAACTCCCCTCGTCCGCTAAATATAATAAAAAATAACGCTTGCAACTTAATCTCTGACAGCTCGTTACCCGTTTGCATGAGCACGATATTCATGAGCTGCTAAGCTCGAGTTACAGTAACTCGGAACTGGGTTTGGGTTTGGGATTGGGATTGCGCTTGGCACTGCACCACCGATAGTAATGTTGCACCACCATATCGCTCAATTGCTAAAACCACCGCGAGTGTTTGTCACAGATTGCCTTATTGCTGTTATTTCACCTGGGCGCTTAAAGTAGAATTTATTTATGCACTTGCCACCTTTGTGCAGGCCATGCGACTTTGACATTTCGATTGAGTTACCCGAGCCACCAAGCTAGCGGGTTACCGGGCGGCGGCCATGTGGCCATGTTTGTAATTCCAGAAGGGTCGGGCCGCCATTTAATTTATATAATTATCAGCGGCGAAGCGCCAAAGGGGTCAGCTGGGCATACGATAAGCTACTTTCAGTTGAGACCTGACACTCGCTTGGCGGACTCGATAAGGCGCTTCTGGCCCAAACTCACACGCGCACGCACACACGCACAATTAGCGACCGGGCTAAAACCACCACACACACACGCGAGCATACTCGCGCGTGGCCATTACGCATTCATTGGTCCGCGGGGAGTTCATTGTTGCGGCCAGCAGCTGCGTGCTGCCAAAACCAAATGAGCAATTGACTGCTGCCCACCCCTCTGTAATCACCGCCCACCGAATGACCTTCCCCAGCGGCAACCACACAGCACCACACCACACCCCACTCATACCCACTCACCATTTGCATTATCTCGCTGCCCATTTTAATGTGTCGGTTTGTAAATAATTGCAAAAAACACATAAATTATGTATTTTAATTTACATTTATTTTACGCGTATTTTCAATGAAACTGTTACTTGGCCGCAGCTCCGACCGGGTCGACAACAAATGTTAATTTATTGTTGCGTTCCCGATTCTTCCGCCCTGACATTAAATAATTGTGCATTTATATGATTTAATTTGTGGCCACTGGCCAACGGTCGTCCAAGCGGAAGGGAGCGGAGAGGATTCCAAAAGGATTGCCTTGCATTGGATGGGCAATGTGCCGCCGGCACTGACTAATTGCCAGGACCACGGCTGCGCTCCATGTTGTCACACATTCGAGGCTCGAACGGATTGAGGTCATTGGGTGAGCAGCAGATCGACTGCTCTGAATGCAACAAATTGTAGGCTAAATCCGCGCGTTTCTATGGAAACATGGCATATGGGTCAAGGTATTACACCTAATTGTAAAATACAACTGAAATAAATATGGTTGCACCACCCAATTAAAACACAAGATTAGATATTTATATAATGAAATATCTGATAACACACACGAGATACATTTTTGTGCTTCACTTTTAAGTAGGCTTTTAGATATTTTGCATTTCGCAGTGTAATACTACTGCCACAGAAACAAGACCAAAATAAACCAATATGTGGAGGCTGTTGCAAGATGGGGGAAAGCAAATAAATGCATGATGAATGTGCAACCACAGAGGCTTTTCCTCCGGCATCCTCTTATGTCGTCGGCTCGGAATCTGTGTCGGATTTAATTTGAATACTCGGCTGCTTGAGTAGCATTCGATTCGATCCGAGTCACAGCTGCAGATTAGCCCGGCATTTAGCACCGGAATGGACATGGACATGGACTTGACTGGCCGGATTGGATGCACCTCAAGAAGATCAATGGAGCGGCAGGAAAGCGGCAAATGAAGCGTGCTGGGCTGCTGGCCAATGATGGCCATGATGGCCATGATAGCGATGACGGCCTGACGGCGGATGGAGGAGCGGCAAAATTACTTGCAAACAAATAGGTATAAGTGGAAAGTTTCCCAACAATTTTTCTCAGCTCGACTCCGCTCACTGCTGCCACATGTAAGCCTTGGCGGCAAAGGCAAAAGTCGTTAAAAGTTTATGAAAGTCAAATAGAGGAACGTGCTGAATGGAAGAGCCAACAAGAGGAGACCATGGGGCAAAAAGAATGAAGACCAGAAATTTTTATAAAATAACTAAGCGCAACGAAACGTGGCCCGCTGGTCAGTGGCGAGTTCCACCCGGCCAGTCATGTCGATGTCCATGTCCCTGCTGATTATGTTCTTCCCCCGCCCATCTTGGCCAAGTCATTTTTCAGAGTTTCCACTGCGCCACGCTACGATTTGATGTTCAACATTTGCGGGCTTCAAGTATCCTGGAAAATTATCTCATTTCGGGCAAATAATTCGGAAAATACTTAAAGTATTCGCATTCGCCCGTCTCTGACTACGAGGTAAGTATTTAGTTCTTGAAAATGAGTTTAATCACCAATTAGAACATAAAGTATAAATACATTTGAAAAACTTTCTCACTCGATAAATGGAAGTGAGGAATGCCAAGAAACCACCAGCTAAGTCGTAAATCCAATGCAAGGTAATTCGAAAGTCGCAACTCTGCGAGTGGAGTTTTTCCTCTGATTTGCCTGGAAATGTTTGCAATTTTTTATAGAGCGCCGCAAATTCTGACCATGCCCCGATGGCAAACAACAATGACTCGTCGGGGGCTGAAGTACGTTGTCAAGCGCCATTTTCCGCTTGCAAAATGATTTGATGGCAGCGGCGCTTCCGCCCCAAGTCGTCCTCGTCTTGGCCGTTTCCGCATGCTTCTACCCACCACCACCCCGTAATCCACTACCCTGCACGGCAGTTCGTTCCGCGCTGCTAGCGCTGCATGCCATAATCTTTCATATTGTGCGGCTGCCATGTCAGTTTTTGCATTATGTACGAGTATCTCGGCGTTGCGATGAGGGACTGAGGGGTTCGGCATTATCAATTTGTGCGCTCCAACTTTGTATTTAACTTTTGGCTTTCCACTTTCTTGGCCATCAAGTGGCCTCCGGTACGCCCAGGCTCATCCCCGAGATCGATGTGGTGTGTCCCCACCTGGCTGCTGGCTACTGGATTCTCCGGCGCTCGAGGGCCGCACCCATTTTAATTTGAACTGTCAAAGCCGTGCGTCGAAATCATAAATTTTATTAAGCGCAGCCGAGCGGCCATTTTGGATACGGCGACCCGGTCCCAGGGCCTAGGTATCCGTATCCCAATATTCCGGCCCGGCCCTCTTCTCATCTCATTTCATCTATTAGCCGGACTGCACGGTTTAATAAAAAAGTTTCGGCGTCGCTTAAGTGGGTTGGACAAAGGGCGCGGAGGGGGGCGCCGAGGTTGCGGTTAATACACAAGTATGTATGGTATATATATATCCGGAAATTCCAGAGGTGAGTGTGTCCTGCGCCCTGTGGCCCTGACTTTTTGTAAACTTTTTTAATGCAGCCATTTCGGGGGGCAGGGACAGGGACAGGGAAAGGATGTGGCCTGGAAGTTCGGCTGCCTTCTAATAGAGTCGTAATAACTTCATCATTATTGACGCATAAAACAAAATTTATTTATGCCCGCTTTTCGCATTTGCTTTTGCTTTCGCTTTAATGCAATACACACAGCAGACAGTAGACAATATAAATACATTTATGTGCGTGTGGGCCCGACCACGCCCCCTTGGCCGGAATGGGCGGGCATGGGACGCATTTTATGGAATATTTTTTGGAGAATTTATTTTTTTTTTTTTTTGTTTTATTCCTTTGCGCATTTAATGAACTATGATGAGGGTCGTTCGGCCCTTTCCCAGTTCCCTTGGCATCGAAATCAGCACCCTTTTCGATTTTATTGAACTTTCTTTTTATTAACTTTCGCATTGGTCGCCATTTATTGGCCTTTTTGCGAGAATGAAGGCGGTGTCTTCTGCTCGTCCTAATGATAATTTCTCAGGATTTGAAGGCAGCCGAAAATGTTTTGTAATTGCGAGGAGCAGCGGAGAAATTGTGGGATTTATTTATGCACATTTGTGGAGCGCACAAAGGCGCCACGCCCCCCCGCACAGCAAAAGTATATATATTACTATGCTGGAGCATAAATTTCCAGGTGAAAATGCCAGCCGAACGGAGAACAACGAAACAAAAGCAGTTCCCCCTCAACAAGGCAAACTTAACTAACTGTGAAATTTCTTATTGTGATTGCGTTTGTCATTGCGTTAGTTTACAACTCTACACAGGTGTCCTTGCGCTCCAGCGCAGGTATGTACACCTGTACTAGACTATACACCTGCCCAGGCAGCCGCCCACTCACATGACAAGCGTCGCCTGCCACAACTTTCCATGGAATTTCAAAGACATTGACTGCACATCTCTAAGTTATGAAAATCTGTGCGAGAATTCTCTTAGCTAAAGCGCATTGAACTGTGCAAATTGCGAGCAATTTAATTTTTTCTCGCTCTCCGTCGGAATCAGCTAGCTGGCATCCCGTAACCCGCAACCCCTAGCCCCTAGCCTGGAAAGCCCGTAACCCGTGTTCCGTACTCTGAGCTCCGTATCCGTGCCACATCCCATTGGCCCACCTCTCACGCAGCTGCCCCGCGGGAGGTTGCGAAAACTTTGCGTAATACCAAAAAGTGCTGGCAGCACATTTCGAGTGCAAACTTTATATTAGAGTTGAAGTGCCACACACACTCGCACACGCACACACACACACATACCCGATTGCATACACACCGACTACGGCAAGTAAGTAGAAAAGTGGCAAAAGTGCAAGTACGTGGCTTGGCTTGCCTCGAAGTGGCCAAAACCCACCCCCTACCCCCTTGCAAAGGCACCGACGCCCCCTTTCGCGACCCCTCGCGTTATTTATGAGTTGCGTATGCTATAACGAACTGCAGCAGGGGCAGCCAACGCACACCGAAAGAAATCCGATCGCATCTGGTGATCGATGGAATATCATACGAGAATGTAGCTCATACCTAGAGAAATGCATAAGGAATCAACTGGTATGCAAAGAATAGGTAGTTTTATGCATCGCATGATTATTAGTTCCATAAGATACACCATCAAGTGCGCAGTGTCAAAGGATATGAATTCATCAAACGATTTTTTTTTGTTATTTACTATATTTTTGGCTTAGTGCATCAAAGGCAGCACACACAAAAGCGCAGCAGCACAAAGCAATGCGCCAATATGACAACGACAACTGCGAGAAGCTGTTGGCTGAAAAGTCCTGCAAGGACCCACTGGTCGCAATTACAGAGCACAAGTCATCGACTTGCGCAAAGTTCAGCCAACTTATGATACTCGCCAGCAGCGATTCCTGCTCATTCCTTAGCCATTTCCACTCGTTTTTCCATTTCTTTTCTTCGTTTCTTTTTTTTGCTTGCATACTTTCCGGTAATTCGAAAATATTGCGAATTTCCCCCCGGCTGCATTTCACTAGCGCGAATCGCAGGTAGTTGTCACGGAAACTGCCACCCGCTGACACCACCGTCCACCACCCACATGCAAGCCGCTAACTACCTGGCCGGTGGGGCGATGAAGTTGCCTTGGCACCTGCTTCCCAGCAGTCCAACCCTTTTGGCCAATCCTTTGGCACGCTACCTTGCGTTTCAAAGGAATTAATGCACGTTAAGCCATTTGCCGCCCAGCGCCATTACCTTATTGCCCTGTCGTTTACCATGTGGACACAAAACACGTTTATAAAAGACGGCAGTATATATGACAAAATGGAATAAGTGCAGCGTCCATGGAAAGAAAGGACTGATGAGCGCGGAGATCAGCTTAAATGACACGTTGAGTTGAGTTTTTCCCGATAGAAGGTAAGCACTTAACTATAAAATTTAAATATTCAGGATATGCTTCTGATGACACGTATTTTCTGTCGCATAATAACTTTAAACAGCATTTTGTTCTATGTGACGTTTTTATTGCCAAACGTTTGTGTTTCTTTGTGTTCAGCGTTTTGGTTGCGGAACGTGCGCATTTAATTGCATAATTTCAGATTTATTTTTAATTCAAAAAACCCCTGTCATCGTCTATTGGCCGCTGGCTGTTCCTTAATGGGCGGGAACACACCGCTAGCTACTTGGCATAATCGCGGGTACGGGCGAGTCAATAAAAATAAAAATGAATTTGCGAATTGTGCGCACTTAATGAGTTTCACATGTGCGTTTTTAATTAATAACAAAGCACGAACGCCCACATCCTGCAACATCGGAGCATAGAACACATATTCCACGGGCCAGCGGAAAGCGGCGTTGGTTTATTAAAATAATTTCCCCGGGTGATTCTCCAGTGAATTTGCATTGTATGTTGGTATGGAAATGCCCGTCGGAAGCCAAATATTTCTCTACTAATGCCGAACGCTGTGTTCACAGGCCAATATTGGATTACTCGGGCTAATTAGGCTTCAACTGAATTTCCAATATCGGTTAATTCTATTTGATCGCCCCGCGGTAGGGCAGTTTGCCTAATTTTTATGACCCCGCAGAGGCAGCGAAATCAAAACAAATTTAATCATGTTAATATAATTACTAAAAATTAAGCCATAATCAACACACGCACACCGGGGAGCAGAGCAAGGCAGGCAAAAACCTGCCATGCCAAAACGCCAAATGGCAAACAACAAACGGCAGATGCTCGAGGAGCAGGGGTCCTGGGAATGGGTATTGCGAATGGGGTAAGGGCGGGGGAAATGGGGTACATAACACCAAAACGACCCAAATTATTTTTAATTCCCCGCAGGATAAGCGCGCCTGCGACTCCGGAGGCCTTCGCCAGTTGCTTGCCTTGGCTGCAATTTATCCTGCGTGCTGCGCATATTAACGAAATGATTATGGAATTCATAATTACGCACACACCATGTTGGTCCCAGTGTGTATTGTAAAATGCGTCAACACATTTGCCAGCCAGCCAAAGGGCGGCGGGCGACGGGCGGCAGGATCCCGCAGGAGCCGAGGTCGTCAGACAATGAGCTCCCAGCCTCTCAGTCCTTTGCGGGCCCACATGGCGCATACGCAATTTCCACTGCTCAAATATTTGACGCATACAGTGTATACGGTGTACAGCATACAGCACATAACATATATAGCATATATAGCATATAGCACATAGCGAGTGATTAAATTAAATGACGGGTGAGTTCGAATCGGAACAGCCAGGCGACACAACTAATTAAAAACGCCCAACATTGCGACGTGTCCGGGACCACGAAAGGAATTCGTTGTGCCCAAAATGCGATGGCGAATCGGGGTCATCGGCCCACTTGACCAGTGTCCAAATATGCCAGTGTGTGCGTAATGAACTGCCCTGGCCGCATAATGCGATTATTGTCCCTGGCACCTCGCTCGCCCACTTCCTTGCTCTCCCGGATAATTCAATAAATTGCAATTCCATGCTGCTAACCCGCCCCCAGGGCATTTGGATGCCAAATCAAATGCACTTAACTAAACTATATGCGGCCGCAGCTCTCGATTGGCCTGCGCCTCAAAGTAGGCAACGATTTGCTCGCAGCATAAATTTCGCTTGAGTGGAGAGCAGGGAAATTGTTAAAAGGGACCAGGATCGCCAGGACCCACCGAAAACGATTTTCCTTGGCGAGCTGAAAACTTTTTTAAGTTAATTGAAATTCAACCCAGTCTAGGCACGGGCCACTCACCGGGCTGCAGAGATACCTCCGACCCAGAAAAAGGTTCCGACTTTATTTTTCGTTTGATCCGAACTGGGATTGCCGCTGCCCATTCGAGCCAGGATATTTATGTCCGTGCGTAGGCCTCGAAGGGCACAAGCGCTTTCAGATGCGGATGCGGATGCGGATGGACTTGTTGAATGGCCCACGAATATGTATCGAGCTACCATCGTGGCCAGCCTGGCCAAACAGTTTAGTCAGTGCCTGGCAATGTGCTTAAGTCTCATTTATTTTTCATGGCCCGGCCTATAAAAATTGTAATTTCATTACCACCGACAGGCGGTGGCCACGAAGGTGGGCTTCCTTGGGGTGGCAAGTGCAAAATTGAAACACACTTGAAAAATGAAGGTGCCCGGCAACAACAACACAACCGCAACCAAACGAACACCGAACACCAAAGGTGGTGGCTCAGCTCGGTGTCTGCCTCTGACTATGGCCTTTTTATGAATTTTTAAAAATGTTGCTGTTTTGGCGGCTGGCGAATGGCGGCTGCCGACGCTGATTTCGCAGTCATGGGCAGTCCTGTGGCCACAGGACCCAAATGCCCGGCCACTTGTTAGCCATTTTACCTTCGCCACATGCGAGCTGGCGAGATGGTGAGCTGAGAGCATTTTGGTGGGTGAGTATGTGGCCAAGGTACTTAACTTAAATGGCAGATCCACTCCTTCCCAAGCCAGTCGACATCAATTTAAATTGAATTTTCACTTACCCGAGTACGGGGCTGAGCATGAGGGTCCTTGGACTTTGGTATGCAGCCCAGACGCCCGGCAATTTACGTCCTGAATTAGTCTAATGTAAAATTTAAACCTTAACTTGGGCATTTCCTTTTCCGTTTCGGCTGCTCATCTGCCTCGCAGTTTTTCCCACTCGCTGGCCAGCGGAATGGGGGTTGAGTTCATAATTGATTAGGCCCGACATTTAATTAGCAGCGAATATTTCTGTGCCACTGCGGCTTGGCTTTTGAGCACATTCATAATGCTTTGATGGCGCCGCCCGCGTCCCGCTTCAATGTCACCAATTATGCTAATTAAAGGTGCCGTCGGAAAACTCGAGCCCCGAGCTCAACAATGCGCGCAAAATGTCTCCGTTTACGAGCCCAGGATTTTGGGGCTGGTCCTCCGGGCTGGTGGCTATTTTTAAACGGCAAATTGACGGGCTCAAAAGGGCCGAGGCTTAAAAAAGGGCTAACTAACTGGGCGGGGCCGGGTCAATTGACAGCCGAGTCGTAATTATCAAAATATGTAGAAAATGGATGGCTGGGTGGCTACCTGGGTGGATGGGTGTTTGAATGGCAGGTCCTGGGCCTTCTGGAATTGACAAATTAACATAAGAATGGTTGGCCAAGTGAGCAGCTGAAGAAAATGGGGAGGAAGGAAGCAAGGAAGGGTAACGTTTACGCCAAGAAGGCGGGCCAAATCCCAATTTGCCGCATATCTTAAGCCTGCGAGCGGTAACGAACCTGTTGATGAACTCGAAATTCAAATTTAAGACTCGGCATGGGCGTGTCCTTGCACAATGTCTGCGTCAGCTTAACGCTTGCTGCACTAATTCAATTAAATATTTGTCTTTGTAGTTTTTGTCGCTGGCTAGATGGGTATGCCAAGGCGGTGGAAATATGATGAGGACCAGGATAAGGCTCAGGCTCGGGCTCAGGCCCAAACTCAACACCCCAAAGACAAAGAGAAAGCCAAGGCAGCCGGCTGCCTTCCGCCTTCTGTCGGCTCAGGATAAACAGCTCGCCCATCGCCGGGATAATGCAAATATTGTCGAGAGCGCGCAGCTTTCACTCGAAAAGTGAGATCGGGCTGGCTGCCGAGGGAATGGATGGAATGAATTTATTGCTTTTGGGAATTTTCCACTTGATGGCACTTAATGCGATTTAGTATTTAAATGAAGAACGAGATGGCACTGGAGTTGCGGGACAACAAAGACGATAAACCCATTCGGGCGCATTAAATTAATCTCGGCAAAGGCATCGGCAGCACCGCTGGCGTCTTAATATGGGGCCACGATAATCCGCATCCCGATTTGGTGTATGTATGTATCTATTTATCTATTCTCGGAAAACATCGATGATTTTCCCCGGCGCGGAATAGTTTTCGCTGATTGAAAATCGCATCGGTCACACACGAATGCAGCGAGCAACTGACAGACAGGGCAATCTAAAATGTTTTGCTGGCTGCACAAGGGCAGCGCCTCTGATTACTGCACAAATGCCATGGGTTTCCGTTTCCATTTCCATTCTAGTTTCAGTTTCAATTTTAATTTCCATTTCAGTTGCAGAGTATCGCTGCGAAATCCCCGCACTGATTTAGTGTAAGTATAGGCGTAATTGGCGATTGTTTTTTTGCAGTGATTTTTATTTCGTTATCGTATCGGATAGTGTAGCATGACAATATTTTAGTTGAATAAATAAATAAATAATTGGTGTGTCGTAAAAAGTGTAAAGTGCATAAATCTAGTTGCCAGGCAGGCGGCAGGCGGCAATGTCCTAATTAGGTGTGGAATATGCGTATAAATATTTTTTTAAACGGTAACTGTTCTATTTGGTTAACAAAATAAGCCAAGCAGCCAATTGGCCGTTGCATTATTCAATTAAAGCGCCTGCATTAATGCTAATGCAAATAGCAGCAAAACTAATTGACTTTCCATAATTTCACCGCTCGGCTGGGCCAATGAATAAATATTAAAATTAACTTAAACTCGCTACCCGTCACATAAACGAAACTAGAGAAAATTATGCACGAATTATGCTAATTGCGTATAATCAAAATAAGTTGAAACGAAATACGTCTAAATTGAACCGCCACCCGGTAAAGAATAAATAATTGATAAAGTTATGAGATATATAGCATAATCGGACGAGGTCGAAAGATTTTTAACTTTTTTTTTTTCGTTAAGCGGAAGAGAAAAAACTTTCAAGGAAACCTACGGCTAGTCGAGCCTTAATCGCCTTACAACTACTATTTAACATTTGTTCGCTTATTAAGTTGTTCATAGAACTTACTTTTGATATATCATAGATATATGGTTCCTAAAATTACCTCGACACCTTCATGCTGCCAGGGAAGGATGCTCAAGTCAGGTTGGTCCTTTAATCGTGACTGTTTGCTTTGAGTGCTCTGGACACTGCGACCTTCAGGCCAATTTCGCCTCGGACTACTAATGGCGGTCCAGCTCCAGGATGCACCCCAGTCAACGGACATCCTCCTGTTGAGCCATTATCCTTCGCGTGGACAGGCAGCAGTTGAATAAAGATGTCGCCGGTAAGTCAAACATGCGCAGATGCAGCCGAATGACCAGCTGCAGTGCGGGATCAGAGTTAGATCTACGATCGATTGCGGTAAAACTGGGGGTCACTTAAAATCCTGCCACGGCGAACTTACCTTCGCCAGCGGACCCGGATTTTACCTTAGTCTAGGTCCAAACTTAATCGATGCACGAACTTACCTTCGTGCCTAACAAGATTGTGAGTGGTATGTACAAGGACTAAAACTAATGCTCGCTAGGCCCACAAGGCTAGTCGAGAATAGTCAGCGGATCGATTGGATCGGATCGGATCGGATCTGGGATCTTGGATCAGGTGGGTCGGTCAGGTGTGCCACTTACAACTAGCAATAAATAACTGGCCTGCAACCTAAACTACTGGCTGTAGGGATGGCAGAACTGGTAGACCAGCCGCTGTGACCTCTCCGTCTTCTTCATGATTCCCTTCTTGTAGTACTGCCGGATGGAGCGGGACAACTTGTCGTAGTTCATCGCCGGTCGGTTCTTGCGCCGACCCCACAGCTTGGCCACCCTCACCGAGTCCTCGATCTTGAAGATGCCCTTGCTGCGGTCGATCCACCGGATGGCCGTGCCGTTCACCTGGGGCGAAGCCAGCAGCTCCTTGAGGAACTGCCACAGGTGGATGTGGGAACCTCCGCCGCCGGTCCGCCCGCCATTCGGTCGTTTTACTGTGGCCGTACCGCCGTTGGAAGCGGTGGTAGCGGGCGGTGAAGTGGAACTGCCGTTCAGAGGTGCCACTTGTGCATCTGCTTCCATGTCGTCGTCATCTGTGGAAGAGGTACATTCGAGTTAGTCAAACTTCCAAGATTAAATCAATTTGAAGTCTATGCAAACAGTCTTCTACTGATCAAACTCACCTTCGCTGTCCTCGTTGTAGTCCAGGTCCAAATTGGGCATCGCATAGCTGGCTGGCCAGAGATCAGTGCTCGCAGACTGCTGGGAATGCTGCTGATGAGCGGGCTGGTCGGCGTAGGCCATCTTCCAAATCTCCAACTGGGCGTGCAGCGTGCTGCCGCTCTGCAAAAGAGAGGCGAAAGTGATACATTTCGAATGGGTACAGAGCCTTAATCCTTGTCCAGATCGCAATCTAGACGGCATATCAATTGGAAATTCTTGGGCAATCCAAGTGCATAAATTATGTGCAGTCTCCATGGTGCAAAAGCTGCATCGACAGCAGCAGCAGAAGAAGTATGGGTGCTCATAGTATGTAGTGGCAGCAACAAGCAGAGACAACGGCGACGACTTACTTTCACCTTGCAATGTCGTTGCTGGTCGTTGGCTCAGTTCGAGTGCTGCCAGTCCCGCTCGTGCCCCTCTTTTACCCCCTCTCCCGCCCCCTCCCTCGCACAATCATCTGAGCGGCGACGATGGCTCGTAATCATCCGTCCAAGTGCTGCAGTTTCACCAAACAACCTTCACACATTCTTTCACCTTTACAGCCATGACCACGGTTACTAATTTTCGTTTCTTTGGCGACAGACTGCTCTCCGATTTCGTTGTCGTGCGCGTTCGTCGCCTAAGTCTTTTGTTTTCGGCCTTTCTCCCTGCACTCTCTTCGGTTGCCAAAGCCCAGGCAGCGGCAAAAGCAAAAGCAGCACCTAACGAGCCTAGGCGAATGTAATCATTGATATATTTTTGGCAAAACTCTCGACGAGCCGAGAGCACATGCTCGCTGGATGGTAATGGGAATGGGTTGCGTGGATGTGGAGTAGTTTAGATAGATGCCCAGCCGCCAGCTCTGCCTAATTGCTGGCAACAGGTTTCAAGTTTTTGATTTTGAGGACCGAGCTCTGAGCTTTGGCTCTGTAGTTTTGCGTTTTGCTTTCTGATTTCTGATTCCGAATGGGCCTGTAAGCCGCTCTGGCTGGCAGCCATGACGTCAACGCCAGTTACGAAACTTGTTTCGTTTTAGTTTTCGTATCGTATCGTTTGGTATCGATTCGTTTTGTTTTGCTCTTCGTTGGCTTTGTTGTTTATTTGTTAGCCATTTCCATTCCATTTCGACCCGTACGCGAAATTCAATTCAATCGCATTGATTGGGCCTCTCCGCATATTGGCTCTTTGCTATTGGCATTTGCATTGTGTTATTGTTTTATATGCCATGGGCTATTGGCCCGTTGCTTTGTGCTGAACGATTTTGTAATAAGCCCAACTATTTTGGCACTCGCCCAGTTAAGTCATACGTGTGATTTTGAGTCACACTTCTTATGGCCTGCCTATGTTTCTACACAATTCCCAATCAGAGGTCTAGGTGTCATTGAAATTTATATATGGTGGTCTCTTCTATTTTCGTGGAATTTTGAAATTACCTTCTTCAACAAACCGTGTGTCCATTGAGTGGAATCTATTTTATGTGTCATCTTTTTTTGACTTGTTTAATATACAATTTATTTTATCATTAAACTGGCCACTTAAAATTTGCATTTACGTCTGTCTTCGATTTCACAATTTAAAACCCGTTGTTTAAGTTTAGAACTTTAAACTCTCCAATGTACTTTCGTTAACAAAACGGCTTATAATATGTGATGTATCTAGTGGCTCCCATTAAATCAAACCAGTTCACACATTATATCTATAAGGCGAAAAATACATTTTTTGGCTACCCAATAATTGATATTCAGTTAAATCAAAACCACAAGCCTCTTTATAACTCGGTAGAAGCAATGGAATTCCAAGACTTCTGCCAGTCAACTGGAAAACCCTAGAGATTTCTGTGACACCTCTTCAATAAAGTCTGTGATTGACTTTCGGACTCACCTCTGGTAGTCGGCGCACGAATTCCTCCTCGCTGAGTAATGCCAGCGCAGCTCCGTTTTCGCAGAAGTGCAGCGCCAAATCGGCCACCGGCGGCAATCTGAACTGGGCCAAGGTGGATCGGAGCCATGCGTGTACCTGGGCGGGCGACCAGCCATTGGGATCTGCAGAAATCATTCTGGTTGCAGTATACTTTTCGAAGGACTTGGGTACTCCCCACTCACCCTGCGATATCTGCAGCTCCGCGCAGATGGCGTCCGCCTCTCGTTTGGCATGTTCCAGGGCCAGTGAAATGACGGGCTCAAAGTCGCCGCGCACTTCGGCCAAGCCTCCGATGAAGGATTCCAGAGCCAGAGGCTTCAGGTTGTGTCGCTTCTGGAAGCTGGTGTCCTCGAGGCACTCCCGCAGTAACTGGTGATCGGGCTTGGTGTCCTGCAGATTCTGTGGGCTTTGTAGACTCTGCTGCTGCAGCAGAGAGTTCAGATCAATGAGGCTCTCGATGTCCGCATCCAAGGGCTCGGCCTTGATGCTTTCCCCGCAGGAGGATCTGGGCGATGGCGTTTCGCAGTTGGACTCCGGCGGAGAGGGTGGCAGGATGTGCAGCTCCTGCTTGATGCTAACCGCCTCCAGCGAGGGCGATGGACTGTTTAGACTGTCGTAGCTGCCGCCAAATCTACCAAGTCCATAGGCAGCGAACTCCGACTGCAGCGGACTGGATTGCGGAGAGGGATAGGCACTGTGGGGATAGGCGGGCGGTGGAATCAGCTGATGGCTGGAGGGGATGTTATAGGGCGCAGTGGGCTGCTGTTGCTGCTGGATGGGCTGGCTGTCCCAGGCGCACTCGACCTTGATCTGGGGGGCGTTGTACTGGAAGACTGTGGTGGGAATGGGTGCGGACTCCTGCGGCAGCAGCGACAGGTCGAAGTTGTCTGCATAGGATGAGTACTGATCCGTCGGCGTGTGGGCCTGGAACTGATGTGGCTTCAGCTGCGGACTGTGAGGCATCTGCAGAGATGGAAAGAAAGTGGTGTCAAAGATAAATACACAGGAACAAATATATATAAACTATACCAATTTTGTATTAAAAGAAATAGATTTTAAAAATCTTTAAGTGATCCCACATCTTTTGTGTAAAATAAAATAAGCTTTGAAATGTATCTCTGCAAATGTTTTTACCCATTGTTCGCGATTTGATTTATTTTCTCTAAGTGCAAGAACTAGAGTTACCCAAAAAAAGAGGGCCAGGCTGCTAATTGAAAATCAAAATTTTGCTGGCGCCATCTTGCCGGGACTTCACTAATTATCCGGCGATCTGAGATGTGGAATTGCGGCCACTTGTCTTAATTATCACGCCCATGAAAGTTAATTAGTTTTATTTCTTCGATCCCATCTGGATTTTTGCGTATGTGCGGACGCCTTTCTAATTCGTACTCACAGCACCTACCTGACAAGGTATGGAAATTTTCGGATCTGATTCGCTACTGATTCGGTTCTGATTGAGCTGAGTGCTGGTGAGTTTGGAACTGAGCTTAACCTTAGTTATCCACCGATGATGGCGGCACTGGAAGCGAAGCCGACGAGACAAGAGCAAGAGGCTTACTAAGCTCGGAGTGGCATTGATTTTCTCATTTATCAAGTTGCGATTTGCGACAAGTGACGCCACAGAAGGCAGCTGCGAGAAGAAAAAAAACCCAGAGGTCCCTAGACGAGGGGGTGTGTACTTTTTTCGAGCGGCCAAACAATGACTAGATCAAAATCAAAGTGTTCTCCGAGCTCTGGGCTTCACAGACCCCATCCCTCCCACAGCCCGCTGTCTGGGCTAGGAATTTATTTGCCTTTTTTGAGTTTTATTTATTTATTTGCACGGCAGCGTCATAAAAGAAGGCAATGCTAATATGGCCCGAATGCGCTACCAATTTTTACCTCCGAGAAACTGGTTTTTCATTAAGCAATGCAGCCAGACTTGTGGGGGCCCCGGGGAGGAGGGGCCTATATAGTCAATATGGCTATGCGCTGTGCGCTTATTATTATAAAAAACAGCTCATACTGGATTTTCCGAGTAGTGCTTTCAGATATCAGATATCTGGGAGGCGGTGGGCAGCAATATTATTGGCTGCGCTTGACGACGCCATAATTCTAACTAGTCACGATGTTATTACAATTTCTGTGTTTTAATTGTTCGACAACGGGGCGTATGAGTGATTTCAGTTCGCTTTTCTCGCCTGCCCGCTAATTGCCAGCACAAACATTTCGATTTCGCCGCAGCACTCGGTGATTACCTTGCGTAATCTGCATATTATTAGAGAGATATCCCAGCCGTGTACTTCACCCGAATCCGAGCTGGGATTGAAGTCACATAGAATCGAAGTACCAAGGAAAACTTAGGACATGATTCAGCAGCTGCAGTCAATGACTCAGTCGAATGGCCATAAAAAAGATGGTGATTGCCGTACAAAAACTGCATAATAAATTGAGCTGCTACGGGCCATTTATGGACCATTAAGGACCAGACAGCCTGCAAAATGTCAACTAGTTACTACACTCGGCTTCTACTAAATGTGATCGAAAATATAAGCCATACTCGCATTACATTTTATGGCCATTAACTGACCACCCTCATAAATTTTCAAAACGAAAAAATAGGTCTGGAACTTAATGCTCGAGGGAAAGACTCTCTAAATAGTTAATGCAAAATAATGCTAATAAATATTCCCACATTGGGGGGGCCAATAAAAGCGGACTGAATTTGCATATTTTGTACTCAGACTTTGATTTATTCGCTGTGTCATATTCTCCTACCCTTAGACAAACCCACATCCTCGCAGCTGGGTGAATTAGATCACTCGGGTTATTCCAGCATATGGATTTCCTGCTGCTTCGCTCCAAACAACAAAGACCTCGGCGATCTGAATCATGTGGTGTACTCGTAAATTTTAATTAAATCTCGTTCTACAAAAATCGAGAAAACAAGCTCGCAGCTCGCAGCTCAGAACTCAGCGATTCTGACAGAATCGGAGTTCCCAGTGCCGCAGAGAAAGATGCGGACAAAAGGCTTTTTGTGGCCAAACGCTTTTGACCGGTAATATTTCATTGGCGTGTCGGACATGGGGCGGCTGTCAATAGACGCTTTTGTTTGCAGCGAAGCTGGAGGGGATCGGGCCGAGAATACCTCGGAATTGCTGCGATATCCATATACTGCCATATCGATATGTCGAGTTACCATTGGCACCCGCACCCATCTACGTCACAGGATTGTTGATTTCGGCTTGTTTTTCGCTTGTTATCGATCACCAAGCGTTGGGTGTCAAAGGCGGGACATGGAAACAATGGGCCCGGCAGCAATTAGGATTTGGAACGGCTCTGCCAAGTGGCTGTCAGGTGCGGATTGTATTTTTAGAAAAACCACAGCGCCATTGTAGACACATTTAGCCGCCAATTCTATTTTTAAAGCCATTAACAATGGCACCAAATTGATACGACTTGGAGTGTGGGTGCCGTATCGTATCGTTTAGTACAGTGTTGTTGTGAAAGGGAAATATGATAAGTTGTGGACTTTCCACCTGTCCACGAACAGGATACATTAGTACTCAGTACTCGATTCGATTCGATGAAAACTCTAATCGAGGAACACGAACAGTGAGTAATGCAACCAAATCGGATGGTCAGGAGGAACTCACATGTCGACTGACACGCACCGACACCAAAAGAATTAAATTCCAATTAAATTATAGCAATTTCGAGCATCCGAAATGCCATAACTTCAAAGCTGACTCATTTCAAGCGGGCAGACAGGCCGACGAGCAAATAAATCGAATATGCCGAATTTATTAAAATTCCAGCAGGCTGATAAAAATTCATTTTCCAGCATAAACAAAAGAAAACGCCCGAATGGCCAAACAAAAGACAAAACAAAATCAAATCGGAGCACAGCCATCGATGGCGATGTGGAAATCAGAAATCAGAAATCCGAAATCTGAAATCAGAAATCCGAAATCAAAGATATGAAGACCATGTTAAAAGCAAACATTTTGAGGCGCTGTCAAAGGCAGTGGCAGATTTGATTTCCCTTTTAGGGCCAGCAAATAGAAAAACCCTTAGCCGAATTAGCAACAATAATATTTGAGCAATGTGCCGGGGGGAGAGAGTAATAAATTGAAAATACACATCCGAGCCCCGGCCGAGGCCACACAAAAAACAAAGTAACAGAAAAACAAGTTTTATGATTTTTGTGGCTAACTCAAGCTCAGAGCCAAAGTCAAACAGAATCAAATTCATTAGAACAAGTCGAAGCCACTGTCAAGAATGTGGCATATTTATTTGTGTGCGCTTGTGGTGGCTTTGCCTAATAATAAAATCAAGTTTACGTTTTAAGACAAAAACGACAAAAGCATTATTAAAAGCTGCGATCAGATAGCACTCGGGCCAGCTTATTGTCGTACCAGCCTTATAAGCCGCACAGCCCCACAATAAATGGAACGAATGGCCTGGCCAACGCCTAAGGCGAACTCACGACCGATCTATATAAAATATAAAGTATAAAACCATTTAACCAGATCTTACACGGGGCGCACCCAGGCCCATAGACAAAGGAGACCTTGGTTGGCCCCAGCCCCAGCTCCAGCCCCAGAATCGTACTCGGAATCGGAATATGTATCTGAATCTGAAGCAATCGGAATCGCAGGCAGACAAAAGGTTGGAGTGAAGGGTACACACGTTCTTAGCGTGGCCAGTGAAAAACGAAAAAAAAATAAAATGAAAACCATAATAATAATATAATCAGTTGCAAGTGCAGCTTTGGAGGCCTTGAGTG
Organism: Drosophila sechellia; assembly: GCF_004382195.2. NCBI lineage: Eukaryota > Metazoa > Arthropoda > Insecta > Diptera > Drosophilidae > Drosophila > Drosophila sechellia. The sequence continues at coordinate 26,221,208 of NC_045952.1, read as the reverse complement.
CTGACATGCCGCTGAGTTATGGCCAGGTGATATTTAAATTAATTTATATGTATCTTTGAACTAAATAAACAAACTATGCTAATGCCGCACGGTGCTAACCTCAGGTGTTCACTTGCCTTCCAGCTCCCAGTCGGCGACAATTGTCAGGTAATCTGTTCTAATCGCATTATGGCAATGGAGCTGGCAAAAGCCAAGCCGAGCCAAGCGAAGCCCGTCTGACCCCGAACTCCTCACCACCCTGTTCCTTCAGTCAAATTGTTTGTTCAATGATTGTTCGCTTTATTCGCGCGCTTCGGGATCGGATATACCATATAGCATATAGCCAAGGGGGCTATGGCCATGTTGAAGTGCGCTGTCAACAGCATAGGCACACTCATACACACACATGGACACAGCGACAGAGATACTCTGGCAAATCCCCCGGCGGTATCCATCCACGTACAATCTACCATATACCATCTACCATCTACCAGTTCTCGGATGCGTGGGTTAAGCTGTCAAAGAGACAAGACTTATTTCTGCTTATTTTTACATCGCCCGACTGGCTGCCTTCTGTTTGTTTCACTCATTATTCTGTATCTTTATCCCTGTATCTCTAGCTTCTTGTCCCCGTATCTGTGTGTGTGTGTTTGCAGTTTGGTGTTGGTTTTAGCCACTTCGTGACGGGGCAAAACTTTTCTGCTTGCAGCTTGCCATTCTTCGCTATTTGCATTGCATTTAATTGTCGACATTTCATGCTAGATAAATGGCTGCCAGCAAGGTTAATAAATATCTCAAATGGGTGCAACATTTCAATTATGCTGCATTCTTTGCAGCCTGCTTAATATGCCAAGTGTCTGGCAACTGTAACGACCCAGAATGTTCCGGCTTGTCGTCTTGTCCGCTGGCCTGGGAAAGCCAGCAACTAACCAGCTAACCAAATTAATTAAAGCTCCCACTTCGACGACCTGGTCTGAAGATCTCAACCTCTCAGTATGCCTCACATTAACCCGCCCGATTACTACTTGGACACTCTTCTGATGGACACTCCAGACACACACCCACCGCACAAGTGGCACTCACGACCCGTCCAGTGCAGGCTGGGAGACTGGACTCTGGGCCCATCCCACACCCACATTCTGGGCAGGAATGCGCTTATGTCTAGGCACTGAACCCTGCGAATCCAATCCCTTCTGCACTCATTATGCGCTGCACGCACTGACAATTATTCCGTATAAAAGACGTTGCGAAGCCAACTCATTTCAATTTGCATAAAAGCCAGGCGAGATTCAATGCTGAAGCCGCAAGACAAGACCCGCAACCACAGGCTGCCGTGGCAATATTTTAGTAATACACTGCAAAAAAATGCTAAATGTACAGAAGAACAATTACCATTTGTCATTTGTCTCTTTGGGGTCTCAAAGGACGTGGTACAAACGAGTGAAATGCTGATAGAATTCTCATTCGGAACGGGGAAAGCTAATTTCGTTGAGTGCATGTGCCACAACAATGGCCAAGTTGGGAGCCACACCCAAAAAGTGATTATTATTGTATAATCGGTTTGATTGATAACCAGTCGTTCTGGACAGGATGGAATAGGATTGGCTAGCTTGGAAATGGCCCTTGACTGGGCGAACTTAGAAATGCCACTCTCGATGGATTCTCGATGGAAAGGCCTGGCGCTGAGGGAAAGAAAACCTGACAAGTTGAAGTATTTATGTCATGTCGAGTTTTCCTCAACTCGTCTTGTCTCGACGCGGCTTAGTGTGGCTGAGCTGCGAAAGCGGCTTGCATTTATAATTGTTGGCAGTAGTATTTATTTTATTATGTCCATAAATATAATGAGAGATGAGTGTGGCTGCCGCTGGAGGCAGACTGGCAATCTTGCAATCTTGCAATCTTGCAGTGCATTTCTAGGCGCTGTTCCAAGCCACTTGCTTCTGTGTCAGCGTCAGCGATTGGAAAAGCGCGGAGACACATTTCCATCAAATCAATCAAAAATGGTAAATACAAGTTTTTTTTCCTCGGCATTTTCCGTATTTTCTTTTATTGCAATGCAGGCAGCAGCATCATCAGCAGCAGCAGCAGCGCCAAACGTCAAAGTCTTGCGTACATAGCCGATGGAGCCTAAGTAGGTCCAACAAAAAGTATCTGCTGCATCGGAATGCACTTTCCGAGTGAAATGCCAGTTCAGGCTCTTACTCGGCGTTTGTGCTACTGTTTGTTGTCGTGCCATAGTTGACAATCATTTAGAATCACTTCTTGCAAAATGAAAGCATCTTTTGAAAGTTGCTTTGGATGCTGTCGCTTTTGCTGTTGCTGTTGCTGTTGCTGTTATTGTAATTAAAGACAAATGCGAAAATGTAACTGGCTGACTTAGTGGGTACTGGGGCTACTCTCACCCAGTGACACGCATTCGCATCAGCATTCGCATTCGCGGGATGCCAAGTGCAAGATGCAGACCGAAAGATACTTTTGCCGCCTACACGAGATGCGCTGCGCTGCTAATTAAAAGCCGCAGAGGCAACTTTACTGCCACACCGAACTGCGCATAATGTGCCAAGCGACAGATACAGCTACAGATACTCTATATTCCGACACGAGTGGCCCCTGATGATAATGGCGGGCGAAAGGTTATCGGCTATCAGCTACGTATGTAAATCTATAGCTATAGCTATGTTTTCAAGCAGCTAGGGATGCAGAGATACATTATCGCGACTTACCTCACTGGCTGGCATGTACAACATTTTCTCGTACTCCATTTCTGAGTCGCGCTACAAACAATTATGGTATTTCGCATATATTTTCTCAGGCTCTAGCTACTGTATCTGTAGCTCCAGCGTAGCTGTATCTCTCGGCATGCAAAATGCGAATCGTCAGATGCGAAAGTCTCGGGTGCTGCTGTTCAGTGCGCTGTCTCGTTCTCACTCGCGGCCTACCGCTCTGGCCGTCTCCTTCTGGGTCTTTCACTTGTTGCTGTTTTGGTTTTGATTTTAAATGTTTAACTAGATTCACTCAGCGTTTTGTTTCACTGCCTCGGCCTTGGTGTTCATAGTGGAGGGGGTATTGAATTGTTTTCGAGAGTTTGTTTTGTTTTATTTCGACTTTTGAGCCAGTTTGTTGCATTCACTGGCTATTCACTGCATTTCGTTACTAAAATTTCCACTGGCAAACTTGTTGCTCTCTCCCTCTCTCTCTTTCTCTTTCACTGTCTCTCTGGCTGTCTCTGTTTAGCACTGGAGTGTATTGCTCGGTCCGCTTGTCGACCGTTCGCCAAGTCTTCACGCTCGATTCTGTGAGCGGTACGTGCTGCGATCGCTCCGCTTACCTCATGCCCAGAGCTTTTGAGCCGCCAAACTGGTTGCTAAGCTCCTCTTTCTTGCCAAGAGCTTTGCCATTCAGCCATCGGCGCAACATCGATGGCAAACAAAGGTCCATCAATGTACAGATACTGAGATACCCATACCCAGATACTCTCAGATAGCCAGATGAAATTTATTGGCTCGCATAAAGTGACGCAGACAACTGGGGCAACTGCAACCGTGATTGAATGGCTCGCAGCCACGCCCCCAAAAAGAGTTTTGGGCCAGGCGGAAAAACGTCAAAATGTTTGGATGCATGTCGATGGCATTATCATTTCAGCTTCCGTTGCAAAAGACGCGAAGACGCCGCCAGCGTCCTGACATCCTGAGATGTCCTGTCGAAATACAATTTAATTTGGCATTTATATTTCATTGCCCAACGACAATTTCACAGTTTTTGACATCGCATAAGAACGACGACGTCGCCTGAAGTCCAACTTCAATGTTATCCTTTTTCAAAGAATCCTGCAGTTCATCTAAATACCTATGCATATCAGTTACTCTCACAATTAATTATTTATAGTCAATAATCAAAATGCAAAACAAGTGTGTAAGGTAATAAATCGCTTGCAATTGTTGAGAATCAAATGACATTTGGCATCACTTTCATTTCAACCTGTCATTTAGACCCTTTAACCATAATAAATTTTTTTACCAAGCCAAATTAATTTAAATGCTAATTTCGTGTTAATCCCATATAAATGTATGCTATCGACACATTAGAAATTGTAATAAATAATGAAATCACGAAATCTTTTGATATATAATAATAGCTTTTTTCAGACTACGGCAATAAATAAAAGGGCCATTCGAGATTTGATTAACAAGATTATTGTACTTGAATCAGAACTGTTATTTTTGTACAAATTACACCCCCTCCCTTCAAAGGATTAAAATAAGGACGCATAGAAATTAGCGGGGATTGCTGGATTTACAGGATCCCTCCAACTGATTCCACCTTGACAAATTCGCCATTGAGGGACATCCGGGCTAAATTGGCTGAGCAGGAAGCGCTATCGCCTAAAATGAAAGGCATGTCAACAGCAATTGGCACTCAGCAAACCAGATGCAGCTGCTCTGCGGAGGAGCCGGCTCAGTACGGCATCCCGAGTCCCGCCGGTGGCCATCATTATGCCAAATGCCTGCTCCTCCACGTTTAGCTGGGAACAACGACCAGCCTTTGGCTTCTGGAAACTCCCTCGTCTTACACGGAAAATGTTTTCATATATTCACTTTGACCATAAATGGAACTATTTCTACAATATTCTTGAAAGTGTAATAGAATTGTAAGCAAAATCCAGTATTCAAGGAATTCAATCTTTATGCAGCAGAAATATATTTAACAAAGCGTTCCTATTTTTTTTTTTTAAATGGTCATTCTATTTATTAAGGTTTCAAAAGGAATCGTTCAGTAATTCCTCTGAACTTAACCTAATGTGTGATAAAGATAAATGAGACCTAGCTAGCTATTATGCTCTAACATCAGATATGAATAAAAATATGAACTGACAAGAGTTTAAAGTTTTTTTTAAGCATGCCCTGCTCTTGTATCTGATTTTAGTTTCTGTGTACGGAGCGGCTGGTCACCCATCAGAGGCAGCGGTGCTCCGTGATGGACAGCCGGCTCAAAGGAACGGCGTGCTTAATGGTGAGCTGCAACCGCCGAGAGCCACGGTGAGGCAGCTCCTGGTGGGGCAGCATTATCCACGTCAGGCAGCCTCAGCTAGATGGATTGGCCGGGAAACGTGCTGAAGTGGCAGGACACGCAAAGGCCGCGACAAACAGCTGAATCAGCCCCTGCGGGCGGAGGAGCGAGCGTTCAATGGGGAAATGACGCCAACTGCAAGCTGCGACAGCTCCGCGGGCCACCTGCTTAGATTGACCGGCTGGGGATAGTCATCCCCCCAACTGGGGCGCTCAGTGAAAAGTCATTTTATTTGCCAGGTCAGCGATAATGACATTTTTCAGAAACATATCCAACACTTTCCATCTAATGGTAGGAAAAATATGGTAGTTATAAGCGTAATTTTATATATTAAAGTTACTAAATCCAACTACTGCTGAAGTGTGTGATAAGATTAGCTAATCGGGACACCGAAGCCGCCGCAAAGCATCGTTTAATCAGCCTGGTGCAAGATAAATCAGCTGCCAGTCGGGGGGACAGGAGGACGCCAGGACACTCTGTGGCTGAAGGATAACCTGCGGCTGCTGTCTGTCGATTCGAATTAAGTCCAGTGCTGAGCCCAGAGAGTTGATTCGATTTGCTGGACATCATGTTGGACTCGGACTCTTATGAGTGCCGAGAGAGATGCGACCTAATGCGATGCAAGAGGCACAATGTGCATTGCATGGGCTCCATTGGGAACTCACACTGATTGCTCCTAAATCAAAGCAAGGATTAATGCGTTGGTCGAACGGGAGTGGGAGTGCTGGCGACTGAGCTCCCAGCCAGACATATACAAATAGAGGGCCAGGACCAACCCCCCACTCACACACACACACACATATATACAAGCACACAAAGGACGACGGACAAAGTCGAGGCGGCAGGAAGTGGGCTAAAACAAGCCTCACAAATGGGCGGGGCAAAGACGTGAGGTGTGACAGCGCATGCAGCCGGATGGATGGTCAATGAGACACTTCCGGTGTAGGAGGCCACAGCAGCAGCATTGATGTAAATGAAAGCCGTTTCGCTTAAGCCGGTCACAATGGCCGTGCGCACTCCGGAAGCACTGCATCCACGATGGGATTCGATGGCGGAAGCGGGTTGCAGGATGGCGCATCGGAGGCAGGGCAATGGAAACGCCCGTCTCGCCGGACAGGATCGTTGAGCAAACTGTTGCACGCCTGTTGGACATTCAAGTAGCAGTCCTTTGGGCACTTCTCTCCCCAGAGACCAGTGCAACCAGTCTGGCTTTTTTTCGATAATTCTAAATTCAGTTTTATTTGTTTGGATATCTTTTTTAAATGTTCTGATCCTATAAAGCAACATTTTTACCCAGACTATCTGTTTATTTAAACAAAGAAGAGATTTAAAATATAAAATAATATAAGCTACATGGGCAAATAAATGTATTGGAGTGTCTGCAATATATTTGGCATAGAATATGCCACTAAAAAATTGTGATTTAGTTTTTGTTTTAATTTTCCAATATACCACGTTTGCATTCAAACCAAAAAAAAACATGTTTTTTGTTTGCCAACTTTAATATGTTGTTAATTAAGTGTTTTTAGGTGTTCCATGACGACAGAAAAATACATTTTTTCCGACAGCTCCAGAGGCTGTGACCCCGGTGGGGGATCCACTCGGGAAATCCCAGTTTTGTGGCGAAACTTTGCATGAATCGAAATAGCGAACGAATCGTTGCGGTGTCAGTTCGCTTGGAAATCCGCTTGAAAGCCATTCACAAATGTAATCCGCTGGCCAGCTGAATATGCGGGTATGTAAATAATTGCCACCACCGTTAGTGATTTGTCCAATGCCCCAAAGGGCACTTGATCCGATTCCGTGCCGCCCATCGTAATCATCGGAGTGTCGGGATGCTGGACGGATGTGTTTCAGGACTGGACTCTGGGCGAAAGGAATCGCGACAAGTTGAGTGTCGGCTCAATGAGCCGACGCGTTGATTTCAAATAAATAAAAATGTTAATTTTAAAACTGCGCTTCGCCACTGGAAATTACAGTTATTCGCTGTACGTGTTTAATTATTTTTAAATCACGGTTTCACGGCTGGAGTCCTCCGGACGACAGGACAACGGCAGGACAGCGACTGCGAGAGCACGGCTGTTTTCGCAGGCTCATCACGTGCCGATTGTCAGCTCTTCGAGAGCATTCGACGGTGGCCCACAACTGTCCACTTAAAGTATTATTTCCGCAGCTGGATCCTTAATTACAAGGACTATTTCGCGTGGTTAAATTTTGCGTGTTTTGCGGCCCCGAATTATAAATAGTAATTATGACTTCTTTGAGGGCAGACGAGCCAGCCCACTGCACATGACACAACTTCAATGCATAACAAATAAGGCAAATAATGACTTTAAGGATCAAGACAAAGAACTTTCGTCGTTTTCATTTGCATAACTCGGCGCAAAGTGAAAGGGCAACTTACGCACACACTCAAACGCACGCATGAGTGGGAAGTCAAAGGTCAAGCCCAGGAAGAGGTCGTAACTTTGAGGACTTAAGCCGCAATTTATGATTTCACACAAACAGACAGACGGACACATTTTTGGCCGACGGGCAAATGCATTTGCCGTTATGCAAATGACTCACTGACCAGTGACCGTAACCTGATGTCCGTAGGACGTCCGGTTGTCCCGCTGTCCGTATGTCCCGATGCCCTGATGTCCGGACAGGAGTTGATTAACTTGCTGCAGTCCGTCGTTTTTCGGGGCACTTTCTGTTTGTGTTTTCCTGACTGCATAATAATGAAACCTTTTGTCGAATTATGATTCCATTGTCTTTGTTATTTATTAATTAAAACGAAACGTTTTATTTGAGTTTCCCAAACAGGAAGAGAACAGGATGAGGGTGTTTCGGTTTGGTTCCTGGCAGTTGGCATTCACCCTCTATTCCGACTTTGCCCAATCTCTTTTAGGGGTTACTTTGCCGACATCATCATCGAATCAATCTCTTTTCGTTTTCAATCAAATAATTAATTGCAAATTTGCGGTTCAGTGCAATCAGTTTGCCTTTGACAGTCCCTTTCCCCCGAGTTTACCTCATTCCCCCCATTTTAGATGGGTCCTTGTGGGCCTGCTCTTTTCTTTTTTTGGTTGGAGAGCCCGGCCAAGGCCAAGCTCCTTATGCAAACTGGCTGACTGTTTCTATTCCGGCGAAAATATGTATCTCCTCCGTGCATGTGTACATTCATTTCTTGGCTCCTTCGCTTTTTCCACTCGACGGTGACGTCAATGGCAAGTCACTTGAACCAAATCGTAATCATGTAGAGCTCATTTGCCTTGAAAGCCGAGTGCAGGCAATTGAAAAGTGTAAAAAGAGGCTAACAGGATAACAGGTGAACGCCTTCGCCTTTGCCGTCGCCTCCGCCTCCGAATCCTCCTCCGCCTCCTTTGCATCCTCCGCATCCTCCAGCTGGTTGTCATCATTATTGGCAGCGTTGAACGTAATGGCCATTCGTGTATAATGTTGCCAGGAATCAATTGAATTATGGCGCTGCTCAAGGGCTGCCAATCGAGAAACAGCCAGGCTAGTCGACAAGACAATCGAGCAGCAAATTGCGTAGCCCGAAACCGAATGCTTGACTGGATGTGTCTACCTCCGCACTCTGCTCTTCGCTCTTTCCGCTCCCCGAGAACCTGTCCTGCCTTTGAGAAAGCTCCTCCAATTCCCTCCCAGCCGCACTTATCTCGGCCATTGTCTTCCCCAAATGCAAACGCCATCCGAGCATATTGAGCATCTTGAAGAGCTCCTGGCCACCACTCCTTCTATTCCAGTAAGCGCCTTTGCTTTGTTCTACTCTCTCTCCTCTACATTCACATTCAATATGTTCACAAAAACGGTGAAATTATATTTATATTTTACTCATAAATAGAATATATAATACAGAATTTGGCATAATGCGACCAAAAAATTGATTTTGAATTTCATATTACTTTTTTTTTGCATATATAGGTTTTATTATGTACGATTTCTCGCTGTGCATTAGTACTGTCTCATAACGTGCATCCGTGTCCTCACCATTTGCATGCCACGCCCCGCGCCGCCCCTCGCCTCTTTGGTGTTGCGCTTCAATGGTTTTGTTGTCCCTCGCACCGGAATGGTATGTTAAATCCTTTTTGCGAACAAATTCAATTGTGCTTGTGCAATTTTTGTTTGATAACTGCAAACCGGTGTGTTTAAATCTTTGATTGCCTGTTCGAATATATAGTATCTACAGTATGGTAGTATATACTTCACATATACACTAGGTAGCATTGTTGGAAAATACTTTATGCGATTATGAAAATGCCTGCTTGCACCTTTTGAACTGGCGTATTTGGAAGCCGGCCGAGAGCTCTAATGCTATTTAAAGATTACCCGCCTCCGACGATCGATCCCCAGATTCCTCTCGAGCGAAGTTGGGCGAAAGTTTGCAGCTTAAGCAGGATGTGCCAGGATGCGAGAGTGGATTGCCGGATTGCTGGATTGCCGGATTGCTGGCTGTTGCCAACTTAGCCACAGTCAATTAAACGCGAAGCGGGTAAAAAAGCGCCCGCAAGCGAATAAAACGAAATCTAAATAAATAGCAGGGGTAACAGCTCAGTATGAAAGTAATACGAGAATCCTTGGGGTCCCTCCTGGCACGCCCTGCACTCCCATGTCATTGCACGCGTTATCCTTCAAGGAGCCAAGGAGCACAGCAGCCAGCGCCAGCAAAGGAGTGAAGTTTCCGCCAGCAGCTGTAGCGAAATTAAATAGAAAACTGGAAACTAAACGAGATTATCGCCATGCCACAGCGATATTCGTATACTCTGCTGCGGCAAGGACCTCGCTCGCAGGATATCCGAGTGGCTCAAAGGGCTCGTCCGAGCCAAAATGCTCGGACCCGAAAGCCATCAAAGTCGCAACACAGATAAATGACGGGCGGATATATAAAATGGGGGTATGCACACTCACTTACGTAGTTACTTACGTATCTGTATCTGTGTGTGTGTGTGTGTGGATGGGCGAGTGTGTTGCCTGGCATCGAAGGTCCTTGCAAAGGCAAAGGGACATTGCTCTGCTCATTGAACTGCGGCTAAGAATGCAGGGCGCCAGCTCCTTTGGCTGCTCCTCCACTTGGTTATGAAAATGACAAATGTGACGCAGCTCCAACTGGAGCTGGTGCTGGTGGCGGAGCTGTTGCCACTGCTCCTGCTCACTTATAATTAAAATATGCAAATGCTACCCGGTATGTCAGCGGCAGGACTGCCACATGTAAATATTTATGCAGCCCGCCGCTGTTGCACATAGCGCATTTTATTGCCGAGCTACCAGAGAGAGTTGGCATAATTTGCATGTAAACGCGCCATTTTTCTTGAGGTCGCCCACCGCAGCCCGGCGTTTAATTATTTTGTTTGCCTGCTCCGCTTCCCTCCACTTCACTTCACTCCACTCCACTCGCCTCGCTATTTATGCAAATGCAAATGTTTTCACATCAATTTCCAAGACTGCGGCCCTCATTAAGCCGGCTGTCCTGTCCTGCGATGTCCTGTTTTCCCCCTTTACCCCCTCCCCCATTCTTTTCAATTCCATTCCGATCCGATCCATCCCATTTGATGGCATAACGCCCCCGCACGCTTGAATACAACGATTATAATTGAGTTCCGCCAAGTGTTTTGCCGCTCAATTGATTGCGCATACGCAGCGTGGTACAATATTTACGCAATGCCAATTTTTTGTTTTTCCCGCGGTAGATTTTGCTGTTGTTTTTCCCCCGCTTGCCAACACATTGGTGTGGCATAAATTACGCAATGGATTCGTGCGTGGGCCCAGCAGTGGCCTTAATCAAATTAACCAGTACAGATGTAAATTAACTTTTCATATCAATTGCAATTCAATTAATTAGCATGAAACGCAGTCCTCCAATCTCGGCTCTAGGGGAACCAGAATCAGGATCTGCTGGCCTTAAAGTGCCACGGCCATGGCAAAGTCATTAAGCCCGCCTGTCTGACTCTCACAATTTTTATAGCACGCACTGATCTTAAAAAATCCAAATAAAAACAAAAATAAGGAAAATAAAAGGAAGAAGAATGGTGGCGCGAGGAAAACCTGCGAAACACCTTGCGACGTGCGGGCAGTGAGACGTAAATTACAATTAATTACATTTTAATGACGCTTGTTTAATTCAGCGTTTACAATTACATACACAATTATGGTGCCGGGTAGAAAATGGGCGTTAAGATGCAGGACACTCGCTCATTACCCCACTCGCACCACTGCACTTGGATGGCTGCCATTTTTATGCACTTGCCGCCATTGAATTTAACAAATTTCGCCCGCTTTCTCTTGGAGCCTTGGACTCTTGGACTCGTGGTCTCGTGGACACGCAGCCATATTAACGACTCGGGAAATATTTTCACCAACTGACCCCCAACCACCTTACCAGTACCAGTACCATTACCATTGCCGGAGCCAGCTCTTTCATTCGTTCTCAGCGTAATTAACTCGGACCGGCACTTTAATTAAAGTGCTCGCAGAACAATCAAAGGGAATTTAAACAGGGGGCCACACGAATAAATGACAAACCGAAAGGCGAACGAACCGGCGAAGGAATGAGCCATTCAGCGATCCGGCAGCGAACAATTTCCCTGAAATATAAGCACATTAATTCACCGTGGCCTCCCGGGGAAGTATAGAGCAGATGGAGGTCGGGCGAAATCAGACAACAGGCAAATTAAGGTGCGAATCCATAAACACACAAGTGCGAAGCTATAAAATGCCGGCATTCGGCGAACTGCGCTATGGTGTCTGCTTGCCAATGGGGCGTATGCGTAATGCAGCACCAGCTGATAGCGGCTGCCGGTCCTCCGGTCCTCCGATTCACCGCCCCATCTCCTGACGCCGTGTGAATTGTGTCCATTGTGGCAGTGGCATTACACTGAAATAATTAATTGGTATGATTAAGTAACGACTTGTATTGTATTAATGCGATGACAACAAGCGAGAATGTGGCAATCTTTAAGACTTTAAAACGAAAGATTTACTTGTATACAGATCTCTGGCTTAGTGACTCCTGGCAATTATGTTTCAGTGTACACTTCAAAGGAACGGCAACAAGGAATGGAGCGCCGGTAAGGGGAAACAATAAATACGCTTCAACTATTTGGCAATGGCGGCTGGCAAGTTTAAAATGAATTCAACAAGAGCAAGATGATGTTGTGGAGGCCACAGCGAGCAGACATTAAATTGCAATTTATGCCAATGAGTTCTTAATGTACAGCGGCGGCAGCAGAGCAATTGGTTCCCCCTAATGGCCGCCAACTCGCTTGTAATTTATTTGCAAATTATTATTAAAAGTTTGCCCTGACTTCTGCTGCCACAACTGCTGTGTGGCCCCGCTCGACCCACAATTCCGGGACAGTTCCTAAATGATTCGCACTTAGTTTGCTGTCAGCCACAAAGGCACAACCGCAGCAATGGAGGCCATAAATCACAGAGAAGGCGGCTGAGTACTGTACTGACCTTCACACTCGTCCTGTTTACTGCCGATACACGGAATTCCCATATTACCACACTCGCAATTAGTTGCCAATTAGTTGGCTCTGGGACCGCTAATCCTTGTCCTCAAGTAAGTGCAGGTTTGGCTGTGTTCGCTGATAGCTGACATCGTGCTTATTCAATTAAACGCTCGGCAGCAGCTGAATTTCAAAATCACATTTATCAAGCCATTAGTGTTGAATAATCGCACATTCAAATCGCGGCGAATGATGGCTGCACAGTAAGAAATTATATCATAATATTATCGTATAATGGGGGCTATCAATACTAGACAAAATTCTCAACGAGTTTTTGCTAGCGACTTCTTTGGGATGGTCCTTGCCAGCTTATTCACTAACCTCCACTTTTCTGCGGTGTAGGGAAATCGAAATTGAGGTAGATGGTTAGCTCACAAGACACTCGCATTAAAAGCAGTTGCCGCTTTGCTGATAACAAAATTTGCCTACCATTATAAGCAGGCTTGCATTACCATTGACAATCCCGCTGGCTGAGACACAGACTGAGGATGGCCCGAAGGATGCGAATGCGGATGCGGAAGTGGATGTGGTTGTGGCTCTGTTAGTGGCAGCGGAGCACATAGATGAGGAGCTAAAGCACCGACGAGTGCACTCGAGGCGCGCAGACGGGCGAAGGCAGCAGAATAACCCAATAAGGTGGCACGAGATGGGGACAACGAGTGCGAGGCGCTCCACAAAAACCAATTGTTGGCCCGGCCATAATGCACGGCAGCAATCGCATTAGAAATAGTTGGGAAATCAAAAAGATTATCAGACCGGGTAGAGAAGAGCTGTGGAAGGAAGGAAGACTGGCTGGCTGGTTGGTTTGCCGGCAAGAAGAATGGAAAATGAGGTCCCATCCAGGCCACAATGGCGTGTGCCGCACAATGGAAGTCAATTTGAAGTGGTGCAAAATCCCTGGAATTTAAATTATATTCCCTACCTATGCCGTAATGCATATATTCTTAATAGATTACTCTTGGTGAGCTTAGAAAAAGTACTGACCACTCCTCATGTGACAAATTTAAGTTAAATAGCGAAATAGTTTTAAAAAGATTGAATCGGAATAGGTAGGCATTGGGTAAATAGTTAACATTGTATGTACTAAGGCCCGTAATTGTTACACAAAATAATTAAACAATTAAGAAAGGAACTGCCGAATCAGTGCCTGTGGTGTTAAGCCTTAATTGTCCTGCGAAATCGGATCTATGGCAATTGAACTAATGCCCAAAACAAATAATTGATCCGCTCGAAGTTCCATTCAAATCTGATTGGGAACTTTTCAGCGTAAAATTGCATTCGCTGCCATTGTGCGGCCGCAGATTCGTGGAGCCACCAACGTTTGCCACCGACCGCCATTATGATAAATGCGCTCGGAATCAAATGATGCTGAAAAGTATGCTATGGTTTATAAGGCAGGCAGACAGCCGCCGCATCCGAAGGATGTGCCCTGGCCCATTCGATTGCCTGACTCTGGCTGTGGCGGCGACTGGCCCTGGCTGGCACAGCCACTGCCACTTCCATTGCCACAACGAATTAGCGCCGTAAATCGCATTTAAATCGTAAAATTCCCCCCGGCCAGCAAGTCGCTTTACATGCAGCATGCAGCCGGCAGGAGCAAGGAGAATAAGTGCAAGAAAGAACGATGACAGGACGAAGTCAGAGACCGAGATATAGTCGTAGATGGGAGCTGGGGAAGGCCCAAAGATTTTGATCCTATCAAGTAAATTGCATTTGGCAGTTTGCGAAAAACTTTTCGCCGCCCCGCTCGCCATAATTTCAGTCAAATCCCCGCCGATCTGGGAAAACAATGAATCAGACAGTGCCGGAAATCCAAGGAGGCGAGGGTAATGAAAGTCAACGGCATCGAGTTGGCCATCGCACGGCTCATTTGGCCGGGAAGATGACGTGACATCGATATCGATGCGATGTGTTCGGTAATTAGGTCGATTGCCAAAGCCCATTAAAGTTTACGACATGTCTTAGTGAATCAGCGAGCACTTGAGCCGCAAGTGCTGCTCTAAACTTCCAATTCGATCGAACAAGAGTTTATGGGCCTTAAAGCAAACATCAAATGCAGTGTCCAGGTACTTTAGTTTTATTCCATTTTATTTAACTATTATTGGAGTAGATCAACACAATTAATACATTATTATTATTAGCTTATATCGCATGAAAGGTCATTTTTCAATTTCAGTTTTCTTAGATTTCTAACAATTTTTCCCCTTGTGAGTCCAGGACTCTTTGGTGGCTCTGCTGATTCAAAACTGGCCTTAACTGGCTGCTGCTTCTGCTGCTGCAGTTTCCAATCGATTGCGCCATGTTCGCACTTCATACGATTATGTTGAAGTTTTGCAATTTGCGGCAGTGGAAAGTTGGTCTTTGTGCCTGGACGCTGCTACCTCAAGATTTATAGAATATTTTTTCTTCGCTGCCGTTCGTCGGTTCGCCGGCAAAGTTCTCTCTTTTTTTGTGTTTTTTATGCTTTTTTTTTGACTTTGGCAAGATTTATGCGGCAAAGTCGCCAGGAGTTGTGGAGTGTGCTTGCGCATGTTTCGATAATTTGCGTGATTTTTGCATTTATCCGGCCCAGAAACGAGCAGCGCGAGTGCATGTGAAAGTGGATTTGGATGGCAGTGGCACGGGAGTGCGGAGGATGGGGCATCATTAAAACTTGCTGCCACTACAAATGTGGGCCAGACCCACACTACCCCCACGCCGTGCCGCACTGCTGTACACATTTTAAATAATTTTATAATGATTCCGTATTTATTTCAGCTGGCAATTAAAACTGGCTTGCCGCATAAAATATTTACTTGCAATTAGAGCAGCAGCCAAAGCCACTCAAGTGCAGCTCAGCCGCGCCTTCGCGGATGCTCAGCGGATTACGGAGGAGGTGATGAAGTGGGTGGCGACATTAGGGGGCTATGGGGGACGACGAGGATTGGATGATTGGAGGACGGGTGTCCGAGGGCCGAGGGTCGAGGGTCGCCATGACAGACACTAATTATGGATTCTGCAATTTGCGACGTGCAGCTAACCGCAAGACATGGCAGCGACACAGGAAGGATGTGCCACAGGACACACCTCACTGCCATTCGCGCTGCCATTTTGCGGTTCTTCGAAGGGGATTGGTCGCACCAGCCCCGCCGCGTCTTGGTCACGGCAAGCCGCTGGAATGAAAAGTTTGCCGGGTTGCACGTAGGGAAAAACAAATAAATATTAGCTAGTCATCAAGGCGAGCTTTAATTGGGGCGTACTAAGGAGTACTTACTATTCATCTGCTTCCAAAATGAGAACAGCTAGAGATTTCACTTTCTCGCTCTACATAGAATAGGTAGGAATCCAGAAGATTCACTATGTATCTATTAACTTTTAAGCTGTCACATTAGTGCAGTTGAATCTGATAACCCAGTAAATGGTATTTCGTTCAGTGCATTTGTGTGGACACGGACAGCGATATGTTGCCATCGCCCGCCATTTATAAGAAAGTTCAGCGGCTGCCTGCTGGTAATAAGCAAATTGAGATGACAAAGTTTATTGTTGATTTTGTGTGGCCGCACACTCGCGAGTCCATGCTCGGTCTCTCTCTCTCTCACTCCCGCAGTTGCCATCTCTCTCTGCTGCTCCGCTGGGGACTGGGCCATTAAATGAGTTATTTAAGTAGCACTCGCGCCCCAGTTTAAATGCGCTCGTAATTTGCCTTTGTGCCATCAAAGTTTCCTCCGCATGTGTGTACATGTGGCATAGAAACACACACTCGCACACTCGTGTGAGGGTAAGCTATTAATGCGCCTCCTTAGGAGAAACACCCAGCCACCCACTGATATCAAGCCCACAAAATGTGGAGTGTACAAAATGTGCGGCGCACTTGTGAGCTGCCTTCATTTCGGGCTCCGTGCTTCTGGGTCTCTGTGCATGTATTTTACTTCGCTAAGTACGTGATTTGATTAGCGCCCAAAAATCCTATTCCTAATCCGCTTTCCAGCCCAAATCCGGAGCAGCTAAGCCGGAGAAACATGAGCGTTCAAATCCGACGTGGATATTAACCCTTAGTTGCACATAACTGCGGGTGTCCATTTCATTTCAACTTGTATATAAGAAGTAGCGAAATTCTAAAAAATTTCATAGTAACATAATATAAACTAGAATAATACACAGTTCTAATTAACTTTTGATAAAATTGACAAACTATTTTACAAACCCTCTTTATACTTATTAATTGAAAGCAATCAAGAAACAGTTTACTTATTTGCATACCGTTCAAATAGCTCATTTAAAAAATATAATAAAATTATTAACCATGTAAATACTTCCAACAAAAGCCACCCAATACTCTTTGTTCTCACTTGAAAATGAAATAAAATTAGCGCTTTGTCTAGCAGCGAGGGGTTAAATGAAAATCCTTTGTGAAGTGCTGGCGGAAATCGCCTGTTGATGCTGCAAATTATAGCGGGCAATTTCTCATTTCATTTTTCACTCGGTCAGTGCCCGATATATAACCCGATGTCCGGTGTCCTTTGTCCTTAGTCCGATGTCCGATGCTATAGCTCTTCAGTGCAGTGGAATGTCAACAGCTGAATACGTGAGCAAACATAGAAATGGCTGCCATTGACATAACACACACACACGTGCAGTGGGAGTCCTGGGAAGAAGTAAACGAGACATTAATGCTATTACGCTTGTGTGTGTGTGTGGGTGAGTGTAGCTTGTGTAAAAAGCAACTAATGAAAACGGAAATAAAAACCGCTCGAGGAATGCTGATGACTCTCCAAGGATGGTATTTAATATGCGTAAATGTGTGCGAGCGAACGGGGGAGTGTGTTGCTCCGCTCCTCCGAATTGTGTGTGAAAGTCTCGTGTGGGCAGGCGCTTCACCTCCGCCTGCAGTTCCTGGTCCTGCTCATGGAGGCCATGCCAACCCATTTCGCACGCGCACCCAAGCACTTAGCATCAATTTGGTGGCTCGTCCATAAGACTCGGCAGTCTGGAGTGGGGGCAGGCGGGCGAACTCGCCGCAGACAACTAAGTAAAAGCATAAGTAAGGCACATAAATCAAAAATTCAGTGCCGCCTCGCATTGCTGCCTGTCAGTGTGGCACGCACAAATACTCACTCACTCAGTCGTGGCCAGCAGCAATCCAGCTCCTGCCACCTCTGGACCTCCTGAACCCCCTCATATTCCGCTCGTCCTGCGGAATTCCTGGCCAGCGAAGCCCTAGTCCAGCCCTTGGGCAGAGCAATTACCAGACAAGTACAGAGGTAAGCCCACGGCAAGTCCAAGTCCGAGCCGAACACAATCGAAAACCCAGCTAGCGTGAAATATTAAGGCACAAGCGGAATAAGAGCACTGCCAGAAATGCAAACAAACATATATTATGACTTAATACTATATTCAGTGGATCATTGGCCACATCGATAAACAAACTGCACTCCAAATGCTTGTGTGCTGAAGAGATAAACACACAAATGTGTGCAATTATAATAAAGTTTGTCATAAATGTAGTGCTTTATTAAGCCCAAACAAACTCATTAGGTTTGTATACTAAATAATTATCTAAATATAAGTAAACTTCCTTTTCCTCAGTGCAGCTAAGACCACTTCCCTTCACACCTGCCATTATCCTGCAAAGGACTTTGACTCGGACGGCGCTATCCAATGGGCCAGGAGGACAAGACAGGACAGGCCAGAAAAGGAGGACCGCTCCTTGGCATCTGGCGGAGACGGCACCTGCGGAATGCCGCCGACGTTCGCTGGAATCTCTGTGAAAAATATTTCTATGCACTGCTCCAGTCTTGGCCAGCTCCTTGTGGATCCTTTCCCCCACGTCCATGGCCATAACTCTGCCAATGCGGGGAGATATATAAATTTGCTGTGGCCAGACAGGTGTGTAATTTATTGATTATTCCGCTAGATATGCCACGCCCCACACACACACACAGGGACGCACACATACTGGCTTACAACCGAACTCCCACTCACTTGTTTAGACATTTTGTCATCTTCAATTTGTGTCTGTCACTCCGGGCCTCCTTCCTGGCGGCACTGAATCGCTCGGGGGGATCTGGGGAATGTGCGGTGCATTTCCGAAAGTGGATTACAAGCTGAAGGCACTTGTAATCGGTGTGTTAAGCCAGGAGGAGATGTGGGCAGGATTGGATGCTATTGAACCGAGCGGAAGTGGCAGAGGCGGCAGTAGTGGTGGAAGTGGAAGTTCCTGGCCTCGAGTTGGCACTGGATGACTGGCTGGCTGGGTGGCTTGGCATCTTCATTTATTTGCCCGGCTTCGGCAGGCGGCGTTTATTGAGTTTTAATTGGATAAGTTATAGATGCTCATGTTGCATAAATTCCGCAAGCTCCTTTGTTTTGACACCACCAATCCAAAGGGCCTGGCGCAGCTGCAGATCCCTGGCTGCTGGGCAAAATTGTGCGGTCGTGCGTCAAGTGCTGGCGAACGTGCAGCTCATTTACCTGACCAGCGACGCTCGAGAGGATGGGGCCACCAGCTTCAGCACACCAACGACCAATGTCATCCCCACGTCAGCGCATTCATTGAAAGTTGGCCCGGACTCTGGCTTAATTAATGCCAACTAAGAAAAGCGTTTGCCGAGCTCATTTTCATTATATAAACGCAGCCACTTTGATTTCCATATAGCGAGCAGCGAGGAGCAGCAACAACAATACAGCAATAAATACACAAAAGCTGCGAAAAACAAAAGCGGCGCAAAGGGAAAACAATGGAAAACATTTTACTGGCTTGTCGCTGTCTTTATTGCCGCCTAATCGCAATGGACCGCGCCGAAGTTGTTCTTTTTCCAGGCTGCACTAAGGCGGCATCATCAGTCATGCTACTTCATTATTATCGCTGACACTGCCACCCATCCCATGGTATGCCATATACCGTATAGCATATAGCATACCGTCCCCCAAAAGGACCCACCACCCGCTCCTTAAGCACCCACTTCCGCGCCCGCTTGTCGCTTATAATTCATTTCTATTGTGCCCCGTCCCTGAAAGTCCTTTTTGATCCAGCAGACTTATTTGTCTTGAGGAAACTCGCAGTAAAATTGCTTTTCCTACTACGCGCTCGCTTCCTGTTGCCGCTTGTTGCGCTCCGCTCTCGAGAATCTGGAGCCGAAGCTGGAGCTGGAGCCGGAGCAGGAGCTGACGCAACTTTCCCACTGCCATTGTCTTGCCGGCTTTGTGCGGAGTCCAGGGTCCAAAGGATCGGTGTTAATAGACGCCTGGCTGCTGGACTCGCCTGCAACACGCAGCATCAGCAAAAGAAAACAGCAGCAGAAGCAGCGTCAGCATCATCACACTGCTCGAAAAAGGTAGGTGGGTAGGTTCCATAATAATGGTTAGCCTTACAACAATAATTTTTTAGTTTGAAAGTTATTTAAGTTTCCAGAAATATTAAATCAAGATTTTCTTATATTATTTTTGTAACTTCAACCCAATTTTTCTCAGTGCAGCAGCCTCGGCAACGGACGCTTCAAGTTGGCTCTTCATTTGTCGCTTTGTGCTTATTGTCATTGCGCCCGGCTTCATTTTCTTGTGATTAATGTCGTCATTAACTGCAATTAACTTTTTTAGTTGCCGGCCGCGACAAATCTTTGCCGTTTTTGCCTGAACTTTGGTCGCCAACTTGACTGGCATGTTGAGCAATGTCAATTTGAGTCCTCCTCGGCATCCTTCACTGGACGCCATCAGTCATGTATGTGGTGTGTGTGGGCGAAAGTACTGGCGACAACTTAATAGTTTTTCCCCTAATTATTTTTCAAGCATTCTGCTAATGGCCTGGGTCGACCTTCCAACCCACCACCTACAATTTAGCCACCCATCACCCATCAGCGTTCCCAAAGTTGTTGGCCAAGAAAGCAGAAAAGAAATCATTGGGGAAATAGCTTTTGAATGGCGGCTTGAATGGGAATCCACACATGATCCAAGTTTGACCAGCTCCGAAAATAGAGAATATGCTACTAATTCCATCTTCGAAGTAATGGTAATAGTGTAAAATCCATCAATCCATAAGTGACCTAAAAAATGCCTTAAAACTACAAATTGCTATAGAGAAAGTTGAAAGCTACTTTAACTGTGATACAGTCAACCTTTGTCCCGATTCGCGAGCTCTACGCGCAAGTAATTCCGCTCCGGGCAAGTGCACGAAAATGTCCTGCTAAGTACGAAATAAAAGCGCTACGTGTGTGTCCTGGCGTGCACTTGCCATAACCATAAACTGGCCGACTTCCAGGGTTTCAGACTACGTATATGCATATATATATTTATATGGCGAAACTACAACTGCGACCCCGATGAACTTATGTATTTACAACGTGGACGCACGCGTGCTCCACTTGTTCGCCGGCCTAGAATTATGCTACAAATTTTATAATTTCACACCTAGGGGAAGCGGAAGAGCAGCCTCCGCCTCCCCAAAAACGGAAATGGCTCGTAAAACAGCGGCAAACGGCATTGAGAAGTTTTGCCACGGCTTTTGTTGCTCCTCTGCCATCGCAGCCAGAAATTTCGCCATCGGATGGGTGGAGTTTTTGGTTATTTTTTTAGTGGCCTCCTCGAACGCTCCACACACACTCAGCTGGGACTACGACTACTGGCTTGCATTTTTGTGTTTTAACTTTCTTACAATAAAGTGATGTTATCTTGCTGCCTGCCAGCTACTTTGCGGCTTAGGCAACAGGCATGTGGGCGGCTGATCTGGTGGTGGCCTGGTGGGCGTGGCCAGGTTGGTGTGAGGCGGTTGACAGGATCTAGGGGAAATTACTCTGTGCTTTATCGTGCATATAAATCTATTTGCTCAGGTGTTTTTAGCTGCTAATATGTTTGTGATGACTTTATTTTGCGTTTACCGCCAGCTTTGCCTTCATCTGGCTTTTGGCCCACGGCATTGCTTTAGCCGGTTTTCTTTACTTTATTTATCCTTCGGTCCGCCCACGGTCGCATTTTTCTCTTAGCCCACCTTGTTTGGATTGGGCTGGGCGGCACCCCAAAAAGCTTAACAGTTTTTTTTGTTTGGCTCCAGAAAAGTTGTAAAAAGGTTTTTGGGCCAGGCCAGATGCGCTGCAGGCTTAGGAGCCGCACTCTCCCGAAACGCGAAACAATTCCAAGGTTCGTCGTAATATTTCTGCAAGCGGACAATGCGACCAATGCGGCCAATGCGGCGTATGCGCAATTTGCGTAAATACGTGACGCAGCCGGAGAAAATTAAAAGGGTCGGGGCATTAGGCTAAATGTTTAAAGCACTTAGCCAACGCATGCATGTTGTCATCAGGCGGAAATGAAATATTCATACTGGGCTGGGCCAATAGACGTGTGCTTAGGGCCACCAAAAGGCTCGGCAAGCTCTTAAGCCTTTTTTTAATGCCTTCACTACAACTAGACCAGGTTGTGCGACGACCCATCCTTCCGTTCATTTGAGCACACACCACACGCGCCACACTGATGTCGCCGCGACCACACAGCATTTGCTCAAGGGATTAACTCTAAAGATCTTAATGCCTCTATTTCGACGGTCTTAAGTAAACTTCCGACCCAACAACAATGTGTCAAGCAGGACCCAGCCATCTCCTCCTTTACAGGAGCAGGAGTAAGGAGTAACTCCAGCGACTACCCCTTGGTTTTTGGCTTTTTATTTGTGTTTGTATTTGGCCCAGTGTTTGCTTTGCCCACTGGCTCCACTCATGTCGCCTTCTCCTGCTGCACGGAAAGTAAAAAGTTGAGCTAAAATAATTGTATTATTTGTTTATAAGCTTGTTAATTAAATCTGGAATATTACATCTTGAAATAAATTGAAATAATTGTTTAATCTTATTACTTTCTTTTCAAGGAACTTGCTTAAAACCTTTTTTTTTCAGTGCAGCTGTGATTCCACTCCACTGCTAAGCCTCAAGCAGCACTTCCGCATCCTGGTTTGTGTGTGCTCCTGCGGCCGTTGGGCCTGCTCCTCATACTGGGCCACATATGCACATTGTCATTGCCAAGTAGCACTAATATTATTTACTTTTCGTTAGGTTGTGCTGTGCCAGCTCAATAGATAAACACGTGTCGCCATCAGCCATTTCCGGCAAGGATTGGGGCTTGGGCTCCCACTTAATGCCTATGGCACCTCCTGTCATTCGGTGAAGCTGCTGTCCGGGGGCAACAATTATGCCGAATTAAGTGCTGGAACTTTGGCTGCATTCTCAATAAGCCAAACTTTTACCGGAGCGCACAGAATGGAAAATTATAAAACGTTAAAATTGAAAAATCATGCGCCAGCGAGAAGCAACAAGAAGTGGAATATCCAGATGGTGCCCACGGCCAGCAGACGAGGCCGAGTATAATTGAAAAATATAAAGTATCGCCGCAATCTGATTAAAATTACATTTAAATAATAACAACAAAAACAAGGCGGCCAACTGGTGGGCGGGACGAGGGCAGCGGCGAATATTCTGTGATGTGCGTCAGGCACGAAACTTGCAATTACAGTTTGTAACGCGGTGGCAGGTAAAAAACTTTACAAAACTTTCCAATTGCTTTTCATTGAATTGTTATCGATAGTGAAGAGAATGGAAAAAAACGCAAGGAAAAATGGGCAAGGCAAAAATAGAGAAAAATGGACAAATACACCACCTGGTTGAAGGCCCGAGGTAAGAAATTCTTGAAAGGACTCGCCAAATCCGTAGCATACTTTCCAGCGTTCTTTAAGTTCCATGTGCCACGCTTAAATCACTTTAAATTGGCATTTGAAGCAAGCTTTACTTATTTTTTGCCGTCATCGCATTGTGATATATTTATACAGTTTGATTTTACATATATATATGGTTAGGTTTAAGGCTAATGCTTTGATTTCTGATGGGCATGATATACATATTAACAGATGTACTTAATGCTTTTGAACTGAATGCTTGCGATGGTGCGTGATGCAGCTCAACTGATTTTGTTGCGCAGATAGTACTTGATGAGCTGAATGCACACCTCGGCATCCTCGGCACTGTCGTGGCCAGCCTCTGTAGTAGAAAGAAATGTAATAATTACAATAAACTTCTTACGCCAAGTAAAAAAAAGTAAAAGACTAGACACACTCACCACTCTCCTGTATAATCCGCTTTAGGTTTTCTATGCACAGTGTCTTCAGAGCTCGCTTCTTTGGCGGTCCCATCTTGTGGGGAAACAGCACCGACGTGTCCACCACAACGTCGTGAATGAGTTTGAGTGCCTTCAGATCGCTCTCCAGGCTGTGGCCAACGAGCACGGTTTTGGCATGGAACATGGACATCAGCACCGCCTGAACGTCGCGTATGGTACGCGTCTCATTGGAGAGCATCGCCTCCGTGATTCCCGAGTAGCTGAAGTAAGAGCATTGCAGATTAATACGAAACAACCGAAAAGCCACATTCACCCACGTCGTATTGTAGTCCACAATCTGGTTGTCCGGCTTGACCAGAGCATCGTAAACGCTGCGTCCATTTATGTCCACCACCGTAACGCGAGTTAACTCTATTCCGTGTGTGGTGTAGCACATCTCACAATCCAGTGCATATATGTCCTTCTTGGTGGGCACAAATTCTTCACCCCGTTCGATCGTCTTCACGAAGCAGGTGAGCTTTTCCGGATCGTAATAGTCGCTGACATGGTAGTTGGCATAGGTGCAGCCCGGAGTCCCCGCCGGCTGCTGGCAGCAACGATGCTGGTGGTCCGTGAATCCTCGTCGATATCCCGTGCTTTTCGGATGGTAGTTGCACATGTCATAGCCCTGGTGCTCGTATATGTCCAAGCTGAATACCTTGCCGCAGCGGGAACAGTACCGCTCTTTCTCGTTGGGACGACGGTTGGGCCGGCAGGCGCGTATCACTGCGGATCCGCGCTTATCGCCCGGACGCGGATAGCCGTTCTCCACCAGCTGCTCTTCCGTCAGGCGAAGATCGAAGACCATTTGGTAAGCTTTCTCAGGGTCTAAAGCATCGAAAGGTTCGCCGTTGCCCAAGGAGCTCAGTTTTCTGCAACAGATATATGTTAAATATTTGTTAGGGTAAAGATATTAATAACTTTTTATATGCAATTGAGATGTTAGAAATACGTGCAAATGTCATAAAAGTTAACATTCATGACTTCCAGGAAGAAATGTGAAGTCATAAGGAGAAATTATGTTTATGTTTATGTTTATGCTTGTGGCCAGTGGCAGTATTTACAATCAAGCGAATTTCATCTTATAATGTGCATATAGACAATAACTATAGTTTAGTATACAAACCCACCCCTTTTTCTCTACGCTCCAGGATGTGGTGAGCGCCCGCTTGCCGCCCAGCATCATCTCGTGCGACACCGTCTTGCAGGCCACGCTCGGCTTGTTTCCCGCCTCTAAGGCCTCCTTGCGGAGCTTGTTAATCGCCAGCATGCAGCTGTTCTTGTAGATGGCAGGCGTGTTGCACTTCTTGAAGACGGCCAACTCCTCCACCTGGGCGCGCTCCCAGGCATCTGCCAGATGCGGATAGATGACGGTGCAGTGCCTTACCATCATCTCATAATACTGAATGCGCACGTTGTAAGATATCTTAGAGCTGCTGGGATCTAGAACGGTTGGCTTCTCCGCGTTGGACACAGGAGCCGCTTTGTCTAGCGCAGCAGAGGGCTTGTGAGCCACACGGCCGGCGCCCTTGAAGGATTGTGCAGGCGTGAAGGCTGGCTTTCTCTCGGCCTGCAGCTCCTCGATCTTTTTTTTGGCCCGAGCGATGGCCACAATGTTGGCCACAGGTGCTATGCTGCGAGCTGGTTAACAAAATTATTTGAATTTGAATTATTATATATTCCAATGTGGTATGCTCACCTGAACGCACTGGTGGGGTCAGAGCACTTCGCGAAATAAGGGGCGTCAGGTTGGAGTTGACCTTGGCCTGACGGAGCTCCTCCTGCGCTTGGCGCACCCGCTCCTGTGCCTGACGTATCTGCTCCGCTGAGGCTTCGGCTTTCAGCTTCTCCTGGCGCCGCAGCTCCGCTCGGCGGTTGAAGATCGCCTGCATGGCATTACGGACGTGATTGGGTTTGTGCATCGCCACCGAAGGAGCCAAATGTGGCTTGATCTTGTCAGCATTCTCGTGGGCCACCCGGCGCTTCTGCAGAGCCGCTGTGGCCGCCTCGGTGAAGGTATCAATGTCCGGAGATGGAGCTTTGCGCTTGCGAGAGCTCTCCGGGTTGGCGTCGCCGCTTTCGTCATTGTGCATCTGCGCGAATTTTTTTTCCATCTCGTCAAAAATCATTTCACACTGGCGTACAATTTCTCCTTCCGAGGTGTCTGCTTCAAAATCAAAGTCTATGTCATCCAGATCATCCATCGGTTCTGCCGTTGTCAGTGCAGCTGCTTCAGTCTCATTATCCGCCTCCGTTTCGCTCTTTGAAGTGCTAGTGCTTTTGCTGGATGACGAGCTCCTCTTAGATTTTGACTGTGAACTCGAGGAACTAGATTTGTGATGATGATTCTTCGAGGCGGATGATGAGGAACTGCTCTTGTGCCTGCTACTGGAACTTTTCTCGTCGCGGTGCTTATCGCTGCTGGATGACTTTTTGCTGGAAGACGAGCTAGATGATGAAGACTTGTGCTTAGAGGAACTTGAGCTCGACGTATTCCCCTCCTTGGAGCGCTCCTTGTCGCTGTGGGAGGACTTTCGCTTATCTCTTTCCTTTTTTTCCTTCTCTCTGTTTCTATCCTTGCTCTTATCTTTGTCTTTTTCCCGGTCCCGGTCCCGGTCCCGGTCCCGATCCTTTTCCAGATCTCTGATCTTCTTCTTTTCTATATCCTTTTCTCTCTCTTTGCTGGACTTTCGTTCCTTTTTGTGGCTATCCCTAGGATCCGTCAGTTGCTCATTCTCCTCGTCCTCCTTGTTTTCAGCCACCGTATCTATCTTCTCTTCTTCGTCGTCATTCTGGACTTGCTCCTCAATCTCCACCTGCATCTGCTCATCAATTTCCTTTTCGAGTACCGCCTGCCAATCGTCATAACCTTCACCATTTGTAGCAGATGGCTGGCCGGGCACATATTTGGGAGCACTGTCCACGGACGCCTCCTGCTTCTTTTTTGCCGGCGATGCGTCAAGTGCCGGCTTCTCCGGGTGGTACTCCAGATTGGACTTCTTCCGGGGCGCACATAGCGTGATCTGGGGCAGTGGAAGGGAGAGCAGCTTGGGTGCCGGCTTGTACTTGGGCACGGAAGGAGGTTCCGCAGGTGGAGCGGCCTCCAATTCGTCTGTAAACCGAAAGTGGATAGAATTTCTTGTGAAATTAACTGGGCATAATTCTCTCACCTTTGCGAGCATGCTTAAAGTGGCAAAAGGGGCGCTTGCAGGACGCCGCATCCTGGCCGTCAAAGTAAGGGCACAAGAAGCCCTTAAAGAGACCCGTGGATGGCAGCATTTCCACCTTTTGCTGGGATTAGAAATTTAATAAAGCCGCTTGAGAAAACAAGCGTCCCAAATTTCTTTCTATTCTTTCTGCCTGTCTCTTTCACTCATTTCGACAGATGTCAGCTGTTTCAGCTGCTGACGACGCTGCCAGATAGGCGGCAGCTTAGATGCTATGACTGTAATGAACTTAGTTAATTTTTCAGTTTTAAATAATTACAGCACATTGAATGCCTTACTTAATTAATAATTATAATTAATATTCGCATATAAACGTTTACGATATACGTTTATGGCATTTGATTGCATCAATCTGGGAGGATTATATCTTGCGGTACGATGTACGATGCTTTGCGATGTTAAATTGTACGTAATAAGAATGTGGTGACTATCGGTATAAACAAATGGTGCAAAAAGTGTGGCAACTGCTGCACGCAGCTGTTTGCTGTGCCAATTTCCTATAGGGTCTTCGACGCTTGTAAACAAAAACGCAGCATTATAATAATAATAATAATTGTTTAACCTATAAATTTGTTTGCTTATCTAGCCTAATAAACTCGATAGCTGCGGAACCGTTTTAATTTCGATCGAGTGCATCGCAAACTGAAGTTCGGGCACAACATTCAACTGCCGCCTTATCGAAGGTTTGTGTGGGTGTGTCGGCTGGAATATATTATCAAGAAATTTATATAGAAATTCAAATGAAAGCGGCCCTTATCGGTGGCTGACTGTCTGCAATAACAATGATTGGGGTGATATATTATCGCACTGAGTCAGTGGACGCGGGTGGCGGATCCCACGGTGCGATAATTCAAGTGCTCCTCCTCCGGCGAGGTGTGCTGTGGTATGGAACCAACCTATAGATTCAGTCGTATAACGGCAGTCTGGCGGTTCGGTTGTCTCCGGCAAAAGTGAATTCTCCAGCGAGTACAAAGGTCAGTGGACTAGAAATTCGCCTATGATTTCACCAGTGCGCCGGGAGTATAAATATTTATAAAGCTCTTCAATCCGGACTTTGTCCAGCTTGAGGAGATTAGTGGAGATAATCGTCTAGCTGCAGTCAAGGAAAGATTACGTTCAACTTGTCGCATAATCCGCTTAGTTGCACATTAAGTTTTCATAGCGGTGTGATATTAAGTTGCACACCATTTTGATGTTTAACCTATAAGATGAGATCAATTTATTTGCGATGTGAATGTACTCAGTAATTTATTGGGTGAACTTTGGACCTGACGAACGCAAAAGCGATTCCCCCGATATAATCTGACTTAGGCCTATAGAAAACCACCACACACGCAGACTGATATCAACGATTCCAACGTGTCCCCCGCAGCTAAATCACCATGGACCGGGCTAGCCTATATTTCATGAGCAAGGATGATAAGAACACCTTCGACTTCGACGAGACTTTACCCTCGCTTCCGCTGCCGGAGCTTAGGGACACCATGGAGCGCTACTACAGCTGCATCCAGCCATTCGGCTCCAAGGAGGAGTTGGCCCAGGCCCGCAAGACTATTGATGAGTTCCAGAATGGAGTGGGAGCCCAGCTGCACGAACAGCTCAAGAAGCGGGCGGCCGGCATGAGGAACTGGTTGGGCACCTGGTGGGAGGACTATGGATATCATCTGATTCGAATGCCGCTGCTGCCCTACCAGCTCATGGTCATGCCCTCGCAATTGGAGATGGTGGGCGTGCCGGAGACACCGGAGTACATGCTGAAGGTGAGTGGACTGTCGGTCCACAAGCTCAATAAGAACACTTCATGTTATTCTTGCCTAACTGACTGTATGATTTTCGTAGAGTCTGGCGCGCCACATTCACCACTCGCTGGAGTTTTGGGATCTGACTAGAAAGTCCAGCATCAAACCGCTCTCCTCGAACGGCGGCAAAATAAAGTACTCCTCCGCGCTGTACAAGCACTTCTTCTCCACGTGTCGCGTGCCAGGCGAGGAGCAGGATCATATAGAGAAGCATTTTCTCACCAAGGATGAGGGCAAAACGCCGAGTCACATGCTTATTTCCGGCAAGGGACGCCAGTTCATCTTTGATTGTGTGCACGAGGACGACACTATCCTCTCGGCTCCCGAAATCCTTGTGGCCATGCAAAGAGTCCGCAGCATCCTCGACTACGAGCCGTTGGGCGATTGTGTGCCCACCCTGAGTCATGACGAACGCTCGACGTGGGCACGCAACCGCAACCGGTTGAGGGAAATCTCAGTTGCAAACAAGGAGACGCTGCTTCTGGTGGAGAGCGCATGCATGGAGATTTGCTGGTACGAGCAATCGCCCAAGGACTACGAGGAGTCCTGCCAGCTGGGTCTCTACGGTGATCTCCATTCCCGCTGGGCAGACCGCAGCAGCAGCATCATCGCCTTCCGCAACGGACGCTGCAACTGGACGGGTGAGCACAGCTGCTACGATGGCACGGTCAGCATAAGTTACGCCACGTTCATGCAACTGAGCTTCCTGGAGGTGCCAGAGCCAGACTGGGCAGAGGCCGAGAAAGGCAATGTTTTGGAGGTCAAGGAACTGCACTTCCAGCTGGATGACTCGCTCAAGAGCGAGATCAAGCGCGTGCAGAAGGATATTGATGATAGGGTAGGCAAAACGACTTTTTCCAAAACCTGTTATTGAACTAGTTCATCCTTAGGGTATTGACGTTACTGTGACCTTCACTGCGTTCGATGACTACGGCAAGGACTTTATGAAAACCCATCGACTGCATCCAGACTCCTTTGTTCAGGTGGTGATGCAGTGGGCCTACTACCAAATGCATAAAGAGTGAGTTCTCCTCTGGACTAACAAAACAGCACTATTACTCCATGGATATCCAACAGAATTGCTCCCACATATGAGACCGCTCTGATGCGACAGTACTACAATGGACGAACAGAGACCCTGCGATCCTGCACTGCCGCTGTGGCGGATTTCCTGAGGGCGTCCTCCAACAAGCAGGTTGGCGATATGTCACTGGCCAGGGCGTTCCGTAGGGCAGTCGATGAGCACAAGCACTTTATGAACGAGGCGCGCAAGGGACACGGCATCGATAGGCACTTGTTTGGCCTGTGGTGCGCGGCGTATGAAAGCAAAATGGACATTCCCGCCTTCTACGACGATCCGATGTACACCAAAAGTGGCGGAGGAGGCAACTTTGTGCTCTCGTCCAGCACGCTGGGCTTCACCGCCAACGTTGGTTTCGTGGCGCCCATGGTCTTCGATGGCTACGGCGTCTTCTACTCCATCACCTCTGAAGCGTAAGCTAGACACTACTCCATTATCTTGAAGTTGTTCTTTAATGTCGTACATTCTAGTGTGTTCATTAATACCACCGCCTATCGGGATAGCATGAAGACAAGCGCTCGCAAGTTCAACGACATTTTCAAGGACTCATTCCGCCGTATAAGCGTTCTCCTGGAACAGTTGGCCAAGGAATCCAAGCTATGAAAAGCGCATCTAGTATTAAGAAAAGATCTAATCTTACTTTATGTCGTCATTGAAATTCAGTTATCGTTTTTAGTTCCGATCAGAAAGTAGATTTTTGGATTCCTTTCCTTTTTGTTTTAATTAGCACAATTACCTAGATTTTAACGAACAGTCAAATTTAAATATATTTTGTTTGAAATTGGATCCCTAGTCCAACCCACCTTTGATCGGAAACTAAGTGAAAACGCGGACTTTGTAGGTAGTTTGTAAGTTAGTGTGACAGAAGGGGTGTGCAGCATTTGTAACTTCGTGTTAAACGTTTATTTAAATTCAATGATCGATTAGTTTATGCAAATACATTTTTCTCGGTAATTCTTGTTTCAACTAAAATGCGCTAAATAAGCTAAGCGCCCAGCCGCTTCAATACATTAGGCGGCCCTAGATACTACGTACAAATTAATTGGAGCTTGCGCCGAATTACAATATATATATACTCGTCTATATACGACAATTTTTCGTTAGTAAGTTCGATTATCTGGGAGCTAAATGCTAATTACAAGTGGTTCTCACTGCGTTTCTCTATTTATGCAGTACATCGGAGTCGCAGACCCGAGGACAGAATGAGGAAAAAAAATCGTCGGATGAGCTGAGTTAGGAGCTGAACGTCCGCACTAGTGCGGCGGGGGCGGAGGTCGATAGTAGCCAGCGTGCGGCTGCAGCATTGAGTAGCCGGAGGAGGGCGGCGGCGCTATCCGTTGGCCTTGTCTCTGCTGCTGCTGTGGCGGCAAGCCGGCGTACGCCTGCACTCATTCCTGCCCAGTGGCCGGAACTGGCTGAAGGTTCTGCTCGGTAGCCGGTGGTGTGGCTGCCGCCTCGTCCTTTATTCCCCCACCTGGAGTGGCGCCTTCGCCGGTGGCCTGGAAGGCCGAAGGTCGCTGCACGAACATGTTGTCAATGATGTGATCTATATTGTCCGAGATGCCCTCCTCCTTGGCTCCACCCTTGGCCTTATGCTTTTCGGAGGGCGGGAGAATGGGAATAGCATTGGTGGGACGACGCTGGGGCAGAGCACTTGGTCGGCTAGTGGTTTGAGCCGGCGGCACAAAGTAGGTTGTGCCACCGACCGTGTTATAGTTCTGATACGGCTGAGCCGGCTGCGTTGCGGGCGGTGCCTGAGCGGGCGGCGGTGTGGGTTGTGTTACAACCGGAGGCCCTGCTTGGGCGTACGCCACGGCAGCCGGAGTGGTTGGCAAGTAAGCGGCACTGGCCGGATTCACATACGGTGCCTGGGGCACGGGCACTGGAACTGGCTCCGTTCCGGTCACATAGTACGGTGCCGCCTGTGCTTGCGGATATGCGGCTGCCGGCGGGGCATGTGGCTTTGGTGGTGTTGGAACTGCTCCTGCGGCAGTAGGTGGTCCCAGTTGCATGGTCTGCAGTTGGGCCTGCAGCTCCTGTTGCTGATAGGCGATCTGCATCAGAACATGGGGGTCCTGAATCATGATCTGCGATTGTTGCTGCTGCTGTTGCTGTTGAAGATGCAACTGCTGCTGCATCTGCTGTTGCTGCTGCTCAGCCAAGTGCTGTGATGCCTCCTGCTGGGAGCGACGCAAGCTGGAGTACCGCTTGGGCGCATTTCGTTGTTCCTGATGCAGTGGCTGCTGCTGCTGCTGAGGCGCCTGATTTTGGCTAGCAAGAGAATGCATCTGGACACTGCCCACATGGCTGGGATCGTTGCGTTGCTGCACCTGCTGGAGCCGCTGCGAAAGGTTTGACGTGGAAAGCGGCGTCTGTGGAGACTGCTGCGGCTGGGACGGCTGTCGTTGCTGCTGTGGCTGTTGCTGATGCTGAGGTTGCTGCTGCTGTTGTTGTTGTTGGTTGGAGCGTGGAGTGGTTGGCTTCTGGTTACGGTTGTCCAGTTGGTCTGGTCCCCGTTCCCGCTCTCGTGGCTGCTGTCCACGGCTGTTCTTCTTAAACTCCATGCCATTCTGACGTCCGGGGCCGCCGTTCATCCGCCCAAAGTTGCGATTCTTGGGCTCTCGATCACGTTCCCGCTCTCTTTCCCTCTCCCGTTCACGCTCCTGGGATCTATGAGGATTGGAGCCACTGGCCAAGGGCTGTTGCTTCTCTGGAACCAAGCCTCCAGCACCGACGGACCGTCGGTTTTCCTTTTCCTCACGCGAGGATGATGTCCGTGGACCACGTGGCTTTCTTTCGTTGAGCGCCGGGAAGTCCTGTGGCCGCGGCGGCTTACGCTCCTTATTGCTGGCTTTGAGGTAGGCCTGCTCGTCCTCCCAGTTTCTTGAGTATTTACTAGGGCCACGCGTATATCGCCGCCGACGTCTGGCTCTGGGCGGTGCGTCTTCGTTTCTAATGTCGTAGCCGTATGTTTGCAGCAACTCTGCACGGGATTTGGGAGCCTGCTCCGTGAAATCGAATCGATCGTGAGACCAGCGATCACCGCCTGAAGCTGGCTGCCATTTTCGCATGGTCTTTGATGCCTGTGAGATCTGTGGCGTTTGGCCAGTCGGCGTGGCACCGGCTGCCGCAAGTCCATTTAGTTCGCCATTTGGCTCCGCCGCCGCCTGGCCAGCACCGTTTTCGGGTTCGATAAGGATTTCTCCCTCGGTCTCCGCCGTTCGGTCGTCGTGCTCGTAGAAAGTGCCCCGCTTTGGGATGTACTGCGGATTGCTGCGGTCCTCGTCCACCTTCTTCTGGGCCTCACTGTCGGCGACGGAGCGGTCCATCGCTTGCTCCCCCTCGCCATCATCCGTTTCGCTGCCCCCCTCCTCGTCCTCGTCGTCCGTCTCAGATTCCTCCTCGCTTCCACTGCCACTTGCGCTGTCGCTGACACTCTCCTCGTCGTCATAGTCCTCTCCGCCCTCCAGATCACTGGCCGTGTCGTACTCGGAGTCGTGCGGATGCGAATTGGAGTTGGGCTCCTGGGTGGGTGAGGTGCCCGGCTCGACGTCCACGGTGGCATCCGCTGTGGGCGTTACAGCCACTGGCATATCGCTGCCAGGTGCAGCCGTGGCCTGGGGGATGTCGGTCGGGGGAGTGGCCGCCGTTGGTTTCTCCACTTCGGCCATCGCGGGGTCTCTTCGGCTTTCTGCCTCGCTACTGCTGCTGCTGCTTCTTCTGCGGAATGACATAGAACTTCTTGGTGTCACTTGGATAGCAGAGCCAGGGCTCCGTATATTAACTCACGTACGAATTCTTGACAAGGCCTAACTACTCTAGTAAGCGTGCTCCTTGTTGGGATAAATTCTGCAGAAAACCCAATAATTTCGCACAATTTTCTCGACAACAACGCAATCAGAAAATAGAAAGTCTAGGGTTACCTTTCTCTCGCCGCAGTGATGCCACACCGCTTGAAACGTAACGACAGGGCGAGTAGCGTAAGCAATGTGGTTACGTATTGAAGTAGTGGCAGTTATGGTAGTTACCGGTTCCCATTAATAATAAAAAGAAAACATATTCTATCACAGTTTTTTTTAATACTTTACAATATAAAGTACCTTTGATGATAATGGACCTTTAAAAAATATAAGACTAAATTCTTAGTATTTCTTGAGCGGTTATCGAAAACGGTATCGACGACTGGACATCGCTGGCCAGCTGTTGTAGGGGAAGGAAAGAGAGCGCAAAGCGGAGTTCGAATAGAGCGACAGACGGTTAATTAATATCACTTGGAATCAGAAATCGGACAAGAAGCAGACTCCGCAGAACAGTAAAAGATGTCGAAGTTTCTGGGCGTGCCGCTGAAGAAGCCGTCGGAGGTGGATGTAATCAAGCCGCTGAACAATCTCATCCAGAGCACCTACAACGGGGCATCGGAGGAGGAGAAGAGCAAGTACGCAGAGGCCGTCAACGAATTTTCGAAACAACGCAATACGGCGATTTGGAAATTCTTTGAAAAGTACGAGGCTTCGTTGGAGGTTGTGTACGCGTAAGTACCACCAAGTCTTTGTGGCCTTCTTCCGGGGATCTCCCAATGAGTCACCCGCACAAAAAAGCAGCTAATCACACCCATTCCATTCGATTCGATTCGATTCCACCTGGTGCTTCTGTATTGGTGTGTTGGTCAGACATAAACAAGCGCTCGGATGACGTAGTCGTTAACTAATTGTTTTGCCTCCGGGTTTGGTTGCCTCCTCTGTATTTCCAGCTACTATGACCAGATTTGTGCGCTGGAGACCAAGATATCAGTTAGCGAACTGCAGATACCCTTTAAGTGGAAGGATGCCTTCGACAAGGGCTCCATATTCGGCGGCAAGATCAGCCTGAGTGAGTGATTCATTGCCGTGTGCCAAGTATATTTCACCACTAACACCACGGCGTCCCCCATCCACAGCTCACACCTCCTTGCTCTACGAGAAGGTCTGCGTGCTATTCAACATTGCCGCCCTGCAGAGCAACATCGCTGCCAACCAGCCCCTGGATTCGGATGACGGCCTTAAGCTGACCATCAAACTGCTTCAGCAGAGCGCCGGCATCTTTCAGTACTTGAAGGGAGCCACGCCGGCCGCAGTGCCCTCGGAACCCACGCCCGATCTCAGCCAGGATACGCTGACCGTGCTGCAGGCTCTGATGGTCGCCCAGGCACAGGAGGTTTTCATTCTGAAGTCAATTAAGGGTATGTAGACTTTATTCACATAAGATCACTGCCTCCGTTCACATTTAAATGCTTATCTATGAGCAACATTTCGTTGTTTACATTCGGCGATAAACTATTTTATCAGTTAAAAGCGTATAAATAGAAGTCGAGTGCGAAGACAGCCATATAAAAGTACTCAATGCAATGTAATAAGATTATCCGAAGATATTACTTTTGATACGCGGGGACAATACCCTGTTATTTCCTTTTAAATGATATGATAAGAACAATTGAAATAAGTCATTCCATTTAACAAAAATTCCGATATGAATAGAGGTCTAACAATTTCAAGTATTTATATTCCACCAGATAACATGAAGGACCAGATCATCGCCAAGCTTTGCTGCCAGGCGGAGGAGTCCTACGCCGATGTGCTGCGCGCCATGCAAAAGGAGTCTGTGCGCAGCCTGTGGGAGAAGGAGTGGATACCTACGATTGCTGGAAAGCAGGCGGGCTTCCATGCCCTTACCCAGTTGTACCAGAGTCTGGTGTGCCGTGCCGCCAAGAAGATTGGCGAGGAGATTGCTCGCTTGCGCAACGCCATTGATCTGTTCAAGGCGGCTCAGACGCGTGGCGGAAATGAGACCTACTTGGATGAATACTTTAGCCGCGCCAAGCGCAACTTGGCCGAGTCCACCAAGGACAACGAGTTCATCTACAACGAGATCATACCAGAGCTGAGCACCTTGACCTCTCCTGGAAAAGCCCAGTTGGCCAAGCCACTGCCCATTGCTGTCCCCATGGCTGCCAACTTTAAGGATATATTCAGCAGCCTAGTGCCCGTGGAGCTTCATCGTGCTCTCACCGCCTCCGATATGCGCCGCAATGAGATCGTCAATGTGGAGATCATGAAGTTGCGTGAGGCCACCCAGACTCTGAACGCCGTTTTGGCCAGCTTAAATCTTCCAGCGGCCGTGGAGACAGCCGATGGCAACAGTGGGCTACCACCGTCGCTAAAGGAAAAGGCCAATGAAGTTCGCCAGAAGGGCGGCATTGAGAATGTGCAGACGATGCTTAAGGATCTTCCCGAGCTACTGAACCGCAACCGCGAGATCCTCGACGAAACCGAGCGGCTCTTGGACGAAGAACGCGACTCCGATAACCAGTTGCGGGCACAGTTCAAGGAGCGTTGGACTCGCATCAGCTCCGACAAGCTAACAGAGATGTTCCGCACCAATGCGAAGAAGTATCGCGAAGTCATCACCAATGCCATCGAAGCCGACAAGGTGGTTCGCCAGAAGTTTGAGGCCAACCAGAAGGGCATTCAACTCCTGTCTTTGCCACCCGATCAAATCCAACAGTCTCTGCCCTCGGCCAGCGGCAGTGTGGACCCCAACTGCTCCAGCGTGCAGCGTCTTAAGAAGCTGATGGACGACGTGGAGACCATTAAGGCTGAGCGTGAGGCCATTGAGTCCGAGCTGAAGGGGGCCACGTTCAACATGAAAGACGAGTTTTTGATTGCCCTGCAGAAGGATGGTGCTATTGACGAGCCCGCCCTTTCGTTGGCTCGTATTGGCCAAGTGCTCAATCCCCTGCAGCAGCAGGTGCGCGAGAGCGTGGAGCGTCAGCAGTCCTTGGTCACCGAGATCCAGAGCGCCCATGGTGCCTTTGTCTCTGAAACGGGTAGCTGCGGCAGCTCGCGGGATACTTTATACCAGGAGCTAGCAACCGCCTTCGATAGCTACATTGAACTTTCTGGAAATCTGCAGGAGGGCACCAAGTTCTACAACGACCTCACGCAGTTGCTGGTTGTGTTCCAGAACAAGATCAGCGACTTTGTGTTCGCCCGCAAGACAGAGAAGGAGGAGCTGCTCAAGGACTTGACCACAGAGTCCAGCCGCCAGGCTTGTCCCGCCACCCCGGTCCTGCCCTCGCACTATGCATCCACATCGGGCAGTGGCAGCGGTAAGTGATGCACCTTAAGCCTAACTAAACAGATTACAGAAACTGTTAATTTCCTTCAGATATTCCACCTGGCTCCGCACCCAGTGTGCCACCTGCTGCATCAGCGGCCAACATTCCGTATCCGGCCCAAGTGCATGGCATGCCTATTCCATATGGAGCCCAACCAGGTGTGCCCTACCCCGCCTACGTGCCCGCTCCGATGCCGCAGAGCTTCAATCCATACGCCACCTTGCCGTATCCTGGTAGTAAGTTAATATCGCCGCTTAAAATGAATTTTCATTAATGCTGAGCATCTTCTGAAGACTATCAGTACCAGGGATTCCCGCAGGGACCTCCACCCGGCCACTACGGAACATACCCGGGCAGTTATGCCAACCAGCAGGGCGGATATCCCAACCAGAAGCCACCTGGCTGGTAAATGGCGCTGTAGCTGTAATCAAGTTCATGTCCACATGTGCACAGTATGTTCCGCCCAAGGGTCAATCGCATGGCAGAGCCTCAGATGAGTCGGATGGTGGACAGACAAGATGGGTGGTATTCGGCATTTAATGCTCCGTGTTCTGGTTCTGTTTGGAAATTGTATCATACATGTTGATGGCTTATTGGATTTTAATCTCATATATGCAACAATATTATCACGTATCACAGTAAAAGTTCTTACCCTAGACACGTGTGTTAAGCTAGAGGGAGTTACTTTTTCCGAGCCTGCGAAAGAACTCGCGCTTCATTTCGGCAATTACGCGTGGATCACACATGCTGCTCACTAGAAGCTCACAAGTGGAACTAATAGGAGTTGTCTCCGGTGGGTTGGCAGCTGCTCGGAATCTCTTGGAGTTGGCGTTGAGGAGCATTTTGTACTCCTCGTGGGGCATCACTTCCAAAGGGCGGACTGAAAGGTTGATACTGTTCAACAAAGTTTTCCAATCCGCTTGGCTGATGTAGTCGGTATCGTAGAGGTGTCGGGAGCTCTGGCCACTTTCTAAGTTCTGCACCGCCTGCTCGAACTGGGCAAAGAGATCGCTGGGCTTGGTAGACACGTTATCCAGCTGGTTGGGATTCAACAAATACTGCTTAACTTGATTGCTCTCCCCCCTGACAAAGCTCTCCACGATGTGCATGACCAGAAACTCGTCCAACATCAGGTCCGTGTCCACCTTTAGCGGCACCCAGTAGTTGACACTCAGCGACGTGGACTTGGCTTCAACGTAGTGCCACCAGTTACGCGGCACGATTAGTACGTCGCCCGGCTGCAGGTTGCAGTGATAGGCCTGCCGGCCAAGATGCTCGTAGCTCTGAATCTTTGCCGGATCCGGGGCGTAAAAGTTCTCCAGACAGTAGACACTGGTCTCCTCGTAGGGTATCCTGGTGCTCTGCAGCGGCGTCTCGGGCGGAAAGAGCAGCCACGACTTGCAGCCATGCACCTGCACCACTATGTTCACGCCAAAGGTGTCGTAGTGACACGGTGTGTTGGCCTGCTCCGATCCCAGCCAGAAGCGGTAGTCGTTGCCGTTGTCCAGGAAGCCGAAGCTGGAGAAATCGATGCCGCTCCGGCAACTAAGTGGCACTTCGTCGGCTTTCTTGTACTGGTACGCCGCCCAGTGGGTGTGCTCCTCCTTCAGCACGTCGTACTTCCGCAGGAATTGCTCCATGTTAAGCTGCTGACAGGATTTGGTCCGCTTTCGCTCCCACTGCGGCGTACTGCTGTCCGCCAAGGCCATCAGCTCAAAGGCTGGCAAACAGGTGGCCTCCTGGTCGAATCGCTTGCACCAGTCGTGGAGGGATCCATCGAAGCACGCCCATTTCAGCGGAAACTGGTCCAGTACCAAAGGCACGTGGGTGTTCAGGATGAGATCCCTAAGTTTGGAGTTCACTTCCATGTTTTGTTTACTTTCTTGTGCCAGTATAAAATATGTCTTCATATGGTCACACTGCGCATAGAACACTTTTTGGCGGGATTATTTAAATTAAATGAAACTATCAGCTTCATAATGTGCCTCTGGTAAATTCCTAATCTAATCTAACGTTTAATTTACGTTCTCTATGGTCCTGCCTAATGATGGATTAATGATTCTGCTGGAACTGCTTTTAGAGCATGCAAGTTTATTTGATTTCCTTAGAATTCATATCCTTGGCTTAGCTGGTGATTCACTTGGTCATCCTTATCAGCCTTTGACAGTATGTCCCCTCATTCGTGCGGAAGCTGCGCCCAATGCGGCTAAGAATAGGATTAGTAACTTCATTTTGGTTAAATGGGCTTCTATTGGCCGCTTTATATATCCAACACGATCTAAGTGGATCTAAATAATTTGATATGGATTATGGTGCTGCCATTTAGATTAAACACCAACTAACCCAGTTGTCACACGTACTTTCTATTTAATTATATAATTATTAACTATGATTAAAAATTCACTTTTAAGTGTCAAAAATTTGTATCTCCTCTTAAATCAATTTTTTGATTGGAAATGGTTAAGAATAGAAATACTAGCCTCATTTTAGTTAGCCAAGTTTTTTTTCGAATAAATCGAATTAATTTGCATTGCCTGAGATTGCAAATAAAAGAGTAGACTTTTATTTAGATGTTTTATTTAGATATTTTCGATTTAATCACAGTTAGATCATTTCACGCGTTTCTGCTTATTTCATTTCCAACGATCGATTCCGCATTACTGACCTTCTTCCAGTACCTTCTTTTCCCCCTTTCCTCGTCCTTGTAACCTTTCCACCTTTCTTTTTGACCGGATGCCACAATGGCAAAGATGGCCAGAATGACCGCGCAGATGATGGCCAACCTCATTTGTGTAGGCCGTGTGGCCAAATGCTGACTATTATAGGCGTAACTTATTCGGCAAAACAAATCGATTCAATATGGCGAATTTCCTTGAGATTTTAATTGAACTCAGGCTTTTAAATTTATATATTTGGAATTGAATAATAATTTACCCACCTAAAGGTATGCATCTATAAATTTGTGTTAAATTGTATTAAAAATAAATTACGCTTTACTTACAAACACTCAAAAGTCTAACATATTTCCAATACCACGATCTTGATCTTATTGATTTCGAGCGTGTTTCGAGTGCAAATACGATTAGGCGAAATGTTGGTTTAATTAGTAGGAATTTCGAATTACATAATTGCAATCAAGATTGCGTGAGTAACTTGTTCTGCAGATCAACTTGTCCAGTAGTTCCACATGGAACCCCGAACTGCCCCGCACGCAAACGAGTCTTGATTTTCAGTTCGGTTCGATTCAGTTCGGTATGGTATGGTATGGCTTATGCTGTATTTGGTTGGATCCCGGGACTCCAGAGTTGAGCCAACTCTTTGAGATAATTATTTTGATATGACGGGCGGAAGTGGCGTTAACAAGTGGCTAGAACAGCGACAACGATGGCCCGGAATTTGTTGCACATTCGGCCAAAGCGATGTTAGCCGACATTTGATTGCCAGTATGGGAATGGAAATGGGAATGGGAATGGCCATGCCACTTGGCGCATTCCCTGATGACGACGGCCGTAAAAAATCGATGAGATGGTCCCATCCTCCAGTTGTCATAAAAGTGATTTACGTCTCAGTCGCCAAACTACAAGTCATTAAATCTACTTAGGCCGCGCACTCCATGTGCCACGGATACGGATACGGGTGAAAAGTTTAACGCTCGTGAGTCAGCAGACTTGGTCGCCGCCCGCTCGGTCGCGGGAAAACATAAGCTGCGAAAACAATTATGCGCCCGAGTCGCCAAAAAGCACAACAAAACACAAAAAAGACATCAAAAAACATAGGAACAAGCAACGAGAAAAGCGAAATCAAGAAGGAAAGAACCAACATACAGCATTTGGAGGTGCGCCATAGCCATCGCCAGCGTCTGTCTGCCAGATTTGTTGTCATTATGGGGCTGTTACTTCTGGCGACTTGGCGCTGACTTATAAACATGTATCTGTATCTGCATGTGTATCTGTATCTCTGTCTGTATGTCTGCGGCTTTATCTGCCGAATGAGAAACTGCGCATGCGCACGCTCGCCCGCTTCCGTTTTGATTTTTTTCTTTTTTTGGAGCCCAATCTTAAATCTTCCCATAGGGCTCAGTCAGAACATATAGCCCCTTATATAATTAGCTGGATTTTTGTTTTGTTATTTCTTGCTCCGCTGAATGGCAGCCAAATTCGCCAGACACTCACCTTTCCCCCAACCAGTGCTCTTGGCCGCCAGTTCACCTTTGCCCAAGTCAACAAACTCGCAGCAGACAGTTCCGCCCCCCAGTTTTTGTTGTTGTCCAGCTCTTTGTCTGCTTGCCAGTATCAGCTCTTTAAGGGAATTGCACTTAAAAATCAGTCAATATTTTTATTTATCAAAACAAAGTCGTTCATGCACTTAAACCTAGCTTGATTATGCCATAATTTATTGCTTGCCGCAGTTGCTTAGCTAAATGCAGTTTGGACTGGTCCTTCGGATGGGGTGTCCCTCATGGGGTACGGATTTTGGATTTTCAGATCAAAACGATATGTATGAAGGTCCATAGGAAGTGCTATACGAATATTTCAGGCTTTAATGCTAAGCTGATTAAACTTTAGATGTTAAATTTCAATTAAATATATAATCCGATTAGTTTCAACTCAGATTGTGCTCAAATCAAAACCCCTTTCTGAACTTTAAACTCTTTGTTTTTACATTGAAATCTCGAATGAAGTCATGTCACTTTGACCTGCTCTTTGTGCTGATATGGCTGACCACTTAGATGGATATGAGATGTAACCCAGCTGGACCAGCCCACCTGTTATTGTATTCATTGCCGTTGTATAAAAATAGAACGCACCCATCCAATTGTTAAACAGTTGGTCAGGATGCTATTGATGTGATCGGGATTCACCAGGATTGGCTATTCCATGTGGAAACTGGACGGAAGAGGGGAGAAGCTCCCCTTCGTTAGAAGATTGAAAACAGAACGCCCGGCACCGCAGTCTTTCGAGGGTATTCCCTGGGTATTCCGAGGGTATGCCGCTGGATTACGAGATGATGTTCTGGTAGAACTGCGGCTTCTTCTGGTGCTCCTTGATGACATAGAATCCCTTGGGCTTGCCATTGCCCGCGAAGTACTTGTGGAAGCTCTGCTTGCTGACCGCCTGCGCCGGTGCATAATATGTGGGTGACTTGGGCTTCAGGGACTTGCGATACTTGGCCTTCCCGCCTCCGGCGCTGAAGCCCTTCTCGGCGGTCTCGTTCTCCCAGGGCTGGCGCCACGTGGGCACACCCTGGATGTCCAGCAGCCTATTGCGATCCGCCGCCGAGACGTGGGCGAAGTGGGGCTTCTTGGCCAGCGCCTCCTTCAGGACGGGCAGGTTCCAGTGGTAGATGCGGCCCGGACGGCCATTCGAGCTGAAGGGAAACGAGACCTGCAATCGAAGCGCACTGATTAGACAACATTACCGGGACTCAGCGACTGGCGTCCCATAAATCAGCCGTGCTCTGGCATCTAAATCGGGAATGCCACGCACTTGCTCTTGCTCCGGCCAAGTGGAGTCGTTTGGAGTGGATTGCATTGGCATGGAGTGGGGTGGCTCAAACAAATTGCATTTTTAATTGAGGCTCGGACTTGGTTAATGGCCTGCATATTAATTTCTGGTTCAGCCCGGGGATTGGAGCAGCAGTGGAGCAGCGATGCAGTGGAGCATCGGAGTCGTGAGAGCGTAATAATTTTCGTGCCACTGCCTGTCGGACATCCACTGACATTGACACTTGCCGCATTAATTCACAATAAGGCCATGTATTACAGCTCGGAATGCTGTTGTATGACATGGGCACCGCTCGGCCTGACCCTATCGAGGATCTATTTATAGGACAAGCTGGCCGGGGCCCAGCGCATACCCATTTTGGGGCATTGGGGGTAACACGCATATAAATATAGCAACTGCCGTTCTTGGCTACCAACTGCTGCAAAATGGGTAATCCACTTCCACTGCCACCGCAGCTGGCAGCACATCTGCCGCTCCTCCTCGCCGCCGAGTGTTTTGCAATTTGTTTTATGCGCATGCGCACCGATGTTTATCGCGGTCTAGGTCCAAACCTGGCCACATCTCCCCAGATCGACGGGGCTGAGAGCCAGTTCTGGCCATGGCCAGAAGGCGCCAGGCCGCCAGCCCGCCAGTCAGCCAGATCCAGACCCAGTGCATTGTGTGTGTCTATGGTGTAACCTAATGGAATCCCGTTTACCTTTTTCCCGTTAGCTTTCAACGCCGACGCCTCGGCAACTGGCGATGTTGCAACTGCTGCTGCTGCGACTACTGATGCTGGTGTGCTGGATGTCATCGTGCTGGGTGCGTTACCTTTGTGGCCAGACTTGTCCTGGTGCTCCGCGACGGAATTCTTCGCACCGGGTCCAGCATAGTAGTGCATATTTGGCGGCAATTTGATGATGAACATGTGTGAATCATCGCGCGAGGAGTGGCGTCGTGACTCAACCGCCAGTCGCTTCCTGTTGTGGCTGTTGGGCGCCTTCACCTTCATGAAGCCCATCTGGCTGCAACGACCAAGTGAGTTGGTGTAAGTGTCTGGCTAGCGTTGTAAGCGGTTACCATGAATATTTCACTACTTAATTTATGGCTCACAAAACGGGGGAAGGGATGAGTTGGACATGGGACTTTAATTAGACCCAAAATAAGTGGCTGTCTAACTTGGCAGCGCGATAAATGTGGTGGCTATAATCCTTAGGTGTTTCTATTCAACTATGCAAACTGAGAGATGCGTAGCTAAGTTGGGCATCCTAGCTATCCCATGTCCAGAATTAGCATTTCTAAGTCCCTGTAATCGTTTAAGCAGACAGCTTAATTGGGATGCAGTATGATGGCTTAATTAAAGTAGCTGAAGAATCTCGGAGCTTAAAATGTGCACTATTATTAATCATAGTTTAGTCTACAGTAGCACAACCCTGATTTGCCCTTAAGTATCGCTATTAAGTAAAGTAATTGTATGCCCGGGTTTATTACTGCTGGTACTTAGCCCTCTGATGGTTCAGCACCAAGTTTTTTCCCCAGTGTGTTGGCTCACCTGAGCAGCTTCTTGTTGAGTCCATGGGCGCTTCTGGCCAGCTGCTTGGGCTGCTTGATGGCCGTCAGAGGACTCGAGCCCGCTCCTGATCGCCTGTCCAGCCGCTTGGTCCTGTGCATATGGGCGACATCCTTGGCAGCGGATGCAGTGGGCGCAGCCAGAGCTACCGAATTGCTGACACCCTGGGCCATCGCGACGACGCACAGGAGGCAGTAGAGCCTACGGAATGGAGGAACAGCTTTAATGGTGAGCGTTTTATGGACCGGTGGCACTGGCAGTTCTTATGCGCGAAATTCTATAGGGGATTAGGTGGCCTGCGGCTTGCGCTCCAAGGTTCAGGGTCGTTCTGGCGGCACTCCCTTTGACAGCTGAGATGGCTCGAGGTCTTCATTTCGCGTCGGATTTCGGGGCGGCACCGGTGTCGAGTGCTCAACTTTAAATAGATGTTGTTGGGAGGCAGACCCAGTGTGAAACTGGGAAACTGGAAACCACTGAAAACTACACTCGCCGTTGCTCGAGTGTCAAGTTGTAATGAGGAAGAAAGCGGAAAACAAAGCAGATAAAAATGCAAATGGGCACGTACAATTACGGGGATGATGTGTGTGGCTATCATGGGTGAAAGAGCTGGGAAACCCAAGAGCCATGGGAGCATTAGAACCTATATCTCCACCCATCGGTGGTGTGGCAATCAGCGATGCCTTTCGCTTAGAATGCAACAATATGCTATTAGATTGCTGGACTTTCAGCAGGTCTTGAGGTCTCTGGAAGATCGGCTCATCAACTTTGTCAAGCGAAATGCTATTGACCGACTAAGCCAGTGCACAAAGTACCACATAGTACCACATAGTTCCTCATAGTTCCAGAACTACCACATGGAAGTGAGTGCAGCCCCGTGGCGGTCCGGCGCTCGTTACAAATTATCATGGAAATTGGCTGGGCT
This sequence comes from Drosophila sechellia, assembly GCF_004382195.2. Classification (NCBI taxonomy): domain Eukaryota; kingdom Metazoa; phylum Arthropoda; class Insecta; order Diptera; family Drosophilidae; genus Drosophila; species Drosophila sechellia. The sequence continues at coordinate 26,176,307 of NC_045952.1, read as the reverse complement.
TTATGCAATAAATGTAACCGAAGGCCAGACGACGTGCCCGGCATTCGGAGCCAAGTCTTAGCCTTCCAGCTCCCAAAGATAATGCATGCAAAAACACAACGAAAAAAGAGCTCAAAAACCTTAGAAGCCAAAGAAGCTGCATAAATTTGGAGTGCAGGAAGGCGAGGAAACCAACAACGCCTCCAGGCGGGATTAGAGGCCAGTCGGGAGCAGGAGCAGGAGCAGGGAGCTGGAGCAGGGAGCTGAAACTGATGGACGGGTTTATGGGAATATGGGGGCCAATCGATTTTGTGGATTGCAAATCCATGGGAGCCCAATCGAAAGCGCCCAAATCAACACGTACTTAGCACTGGCCACCACATGCTGCCGTCGTCTGGAGTGCTCCATCCACAAGCATGGAGCACACACATCCCCAACACAAACCCCATTCCCAACCCCATCCCCATTCCGATGCAAGCCAAACAAACACCCCAGGCGGGTTGCTCCTGCTCCTTTGTGTCCTCTGTGTGCCTGCGCTGTGGTTTTTGTGGCCATTTTCATGTTAACTCCGTATTGATAAATTGCAGAATAAGTGAATGCATTTTTTCTTTTGCAATTCGTATTTATTTTGTAGCTGCCGTCCTGCTGGTCCCGAACATATGCGGCATTTTTGAATTATTAATGAATTACCAGGCACAAAGGAGCCCGCAGCCATGCAACACAAGTCGATGTATGTGCAACACGAGGTTGCGTGTTGGGTTCTGTGTTCTGCAAGACAAGGCATTCGAAAAAGGGTTTTCGTGTGGAAATTTGGCAAAAGCGACACACAAGCGACTCACATCACATCACCTTCGAAAATTCTTTTTGGGCCGGACCTCCATACGAGTAATTCAGAATCTTATAGTCCTTAGAAATTAATGTATATCAAACGTTCTCATCAAAATTGTACGTTGTATAATTGTGAAAATATTGTGAGCAGAGACTAAAAAATAAAAGGGATTATTCAAAATGCGCTTTGATTTGAAGGAATTGCTACTGGTTTCCATGTCCACCAGTCCGAATGGAGTCATACGTCGCCACAAGAGATTTAACTTCGGAAAAGTGAGCTACTTGGTGCACTATGAGCTGCAGAAGGGTAAGCTGATGATCTGCCATGTGAAGCGGATTCGACGCACTTCCTCCTTGGGCAGTCGTCTGCAAAGACGTCGTCGTCTTCTGAAGCGGATGTTCCATGGAGGAAGTGCATCCACAGTGGTCGCCAAGGTGCCAGTTGCACGGGATGATGGGTGCACTCAAACTTGTCTGCAACACAACTCCATAGCCGTGGGCGTAGAGGTGGTGATGGAAAGCACCACCAGCCAAACGCCGCACCAGGAGTGCCTCTGCAGCCAGGTGGACACCGTGGACTTGATTAGCACCATCTCCTCGGAATCACAGACCCATGATCCCGACCAGAAATTTACGACCATTGCTGTGGGTACAACGGTGCGGCTGGACAGTAGTGCCAGCCAAACGCGGATCCAAGAGTGTATTACCAGTCATGTGGACACCTCCGATTTGATCATAGCCGTTTCCAAGAATCAGCAGACATTCAATCCCGAGCATGGGACCTTTGCCAGCCAAACAGATAGTAACGAACTGAACTGTCGCACCAGCCAAACGGAGTTGAGCACCACGACCACCACCACGCAGACCAAGCTGGTCAACGCTTGCCTGGGCATCCAAGCGACGGTTCACTGTACCGATGCCTCGGTGCAAACCAATGAGAACCAACAACACACGAGTACCCAGACCAGCGACGACGAGGAGATGACAATCAAACCACATGTCCAGGCCCTGTACCTCATACAAGAATCTATCCAGAACCAGAGCGACCTCATCCAGACCGAGGTGATGGAAGCCGTCAATCAACTGGTTGATATCACCCTGCTCCAAATTAAGCAAATACGAATGGAGTTTGACGTGCTCCGAGAGGCGTCCTTGGAGCCAATGACACTCAATTCGTCGAGCCAGATCGGCGATGGGCAGTCAAAGGAGAATCTAAAGGACGAAGCGGACTCCATGAATGACTCGTTCAAGTTGAAGCCCAAATACAAGATTGCAAGGTAATGAAGAAAGTTTGCGGCTTAAATTGTTTAGCTTGTTTTTACTTGAGCTCAAAGGGATTTGGAATAATTTAGTAAGAGTGGAAAGAATATCTTAAAGTTTGTTATATATTTAATAGGCACCTAAAGTCACATGACGCAAATAAGCAGAATAGCCCAGCTGCACATATTACATTTTCACACGTTCATCTTAAATCACTTCAGGGAAATTCCGTCAATTTTTTAATTTTTAAGAATGCCAAGCTATATGCGAGTTCCATAAAGAACAGAAATATTTTTATAGATTTGAGCAGGAATACTGCAGTGAGATTTGCCAGGCCAATAACAATAAAAGCTGATTTCGCAGGCAACTAAAAGCCCCCATCCCCCCATTCGCAGGTTCGCCATGGACAAGAGGTATTCCATTGGTTCCTCGTGGGTCTGTACGATGAAGTGTAAGGGCTGTGGTCTGCACATGCACCGCACCAGGCAGCGCGTGCCCAGCGAGTAGGTGACTCAGATGCCCATAGCCAATCCGCACTTATGTATGTACATACTCTATGTCCCGTAGAAACCATGAAACCCAAACGGAAGAGGAGGAGACGAAGAGCGCGGTGGGCATGGACGAGGTGGCCACGCAGACGGCCAAGGAGCGTGCACGCTGGACCCTCATGCGCAGCTAGAGAGGATCCTCGATGTCCTTGCAACTTACCCCAGCAGCCAGGCCGCCGTTCCCATCCAGCTTGGACTCATGTTGATGAACTTGTGCTTGCCGACTGATACTTTTAGCATGTGGCAAGCGACGATTCCGAGTAAAAGCAATCGAATCAGAGTTTCAAAGTCTTTTGCTTGTGGCGCCAAACGCTGGGAAGGTGCATCTAAAAATTCGCGTCAACTACGAGCGGGGTTTTCAGTTCGGAATTCGGTATCTTTGCCACTCGGATTCGGATTTTCAAGTTCCGCAGCTCGACCGCAGATCCGTCCGCACACGATAAAATCTCGCCAAAGACTGAATGAAGCGGGCCGGTCGTCGTCGCAGTTTATGCCACAGAAACAGAACGAAGCCACCGAGTGGATTCGGGTAGTTCAGCTGAGTGCTGCGCCATGTGTAAGTGACCATCATGAAATATGTATTTCCTGCTTTCTAAGATGGATTTTTTCATTAGTCTTATTTTGTCATAGTTTTTAAATATAAGTTTTGATAACATACTTTTTAATTAGAGCTCGAAGATTTTTAAATGCTTGCCTGCTCCTAAGAATTTCTTTTATAAAATAAGTTATGTTTATCAGCCCATATCCTTGCCAAATGAAAGGGTATTCGGAACTCGCTGCTTGCAGAACGATTCTTGGCTCTTTCTTCTCCGCCTTTGGTTATTCGTGGAGTGGCTTCGACTGCAAGTTTGGAGTTCGGCTTTTTGTGTACGTACCCGTGCCCCATGCCGCCTGCCCCACACCATATTTTACCCATTTTTCCGACGGTATGCAAAAGGCAACAAACAACAATAACAAAAGTCACGCTTAACGACTGTGACGTCGCCGCGACTTGGCCAGGTCCGAGCCCATCCCACCATGCCCCCTTCCCTGCAGCGCTGCCACTTTGTATGGCCAGTGTCCAGTCTGCAGATCGGGACCGGCTCCTAAAAGCCAGGCCAAATAATAAACATGCAAGTGCCGCATGGCGTGGCATAGAAAAGAATAAAGAGTGGCGGCCAAAAAGCTGCGGAGCTGGGGTGTGAATGTGCGGAGACATCTGTGACATCCCATGGAAGCTTGGGAGTAGCCCGCTGCTCCGCTGATTGATTACCAGGATGGTACAGTGGTCCATCGTTCATGGGAAACGCCCCCGTGCAAAGGGGTTGCAGTTTAATTGAGATTTATTTATGGTATGTGCGCGGTCAAAGACAAAAGAACCCGCTCTGCCCAACCCAATCCCATCCCAGTCCCAGTCCGAATCCCAGGTCAGGTTCCCATCAGGAGCCACGTCCATAATAACGAGCAAACAATGCGCTACGTTCCCGGCATCTCTGGCAATATTTGGACAGTGGGCAATTGGAGAACTCCAATTGTGCGGCTGCTGTTTCAGTGGTTGTTATCGATGATGTTGCATGGGCCGAGCCACTTCAGAACTCCGGCACTTCAGCGGATTGGGTTGGAAATTGGGTGGACGCCGCCGCCTGCTTGTTATTGTCAATTGTTGGCTATGAGTGGCATTGGTTTTGCTTTTGGCCTTTCTTTTGCAAGTGGCAGCCTTTGTTTTGGACAAGTTAACAGATTGCAATTGCAATTGCAATTCCAGGTGGCCAGTGTTCGCGTGTTTGAGTGTGTGGGTGACATTCTAACTGTCTGGATGTGGCCTGGAATTCGTAACTCCCATGCTCATGCCATGACCATACCCATACCTATCATCGATGGCCAGTTTGGGGCTAAGTGGCATGTTGCGGTCCACTCATACAGCAATTTTGGGGCAGCTTTAAGTGGTGCAGGCAAAAAAAAATGTGCGGGAAAATCAAAAAGCTAAGCAGAATCTAGTTAAATGGAAGTTCCGTTGCTGTTTTCTTCATTTTATAAAACTTGTATGATGTCAAATCGATATTTATTTGATATATAGCCCTTTTTGTAATTTGATTCAGAATTGTTTCCAGTGCAGAGCCAACATCAAAGTGCACGCCCACCTCGAGTTCAGCTCGTTAAGCTCAATTAGGCATTCGCAATTTTTAGCTGGTCAGCTCCTCGTTCTATAATTCTATATCAGAGCACAACTTTCACTTTAACTGCGAACAATGGCCACAAATTCGCAGACATGAAGGGACAAAAACTTTGCGAAAATCACAACAAAATGGCAGACAACAGGCAACGTAGGCAAAATGGCGTCTGTTTCCTTCCGGTCTGCAGATTGAGTTGCCAAAAAAAAAAAAGCGAAGACAGAAATCCTAGAACTTGGAAGAGTGAGACTTTGGCTTGCCTTTAGGCCCGCTGGAATGGGAATCTGTGGCCTTTGTGGCCATAAAGTAAACCACCTTCCATAAAGCTGCCATAAAAAAGTGTGCTGAGAGGCAATCATTTCCATTTCCCAGAAGTACCTGCTTTGCCAAGTACTTGCAAATTTCCGCAAGCGGCCGCAAATGATTAATGTCAATAGACGTTGGCCGATGGAAAAGCGCGGGAATCATTCAAGAAAGCTGCCAGGTTCTGGGGAGCCAGCAGCCATGTGGGTCGTGAACCCGGCGAATCGAGGACAGCGCCGATCCGCAAGCGTCGTGTGGGTGCACAAGTTCAAGTGGTGCCGTGGCCCAGGTGATTCAGCTGGTTCTCTTCGATCTGTTGGATCTGTTCGATCTGTGGGCTCTGCTGGTCAGGTGCCGCGTTGGATAACCTCGATAAGTTGAAAATTGCCGGGCGTAGGCATAAATGCTTGCACTTGGAAAAGAATTCCCAGCATGTTCATGACCAAAGGGAATGTAAGCTTTGGTTCATTTCAGGGTGTATAGTGTGTGGAGAGTAAATTTAAAACGTGGTCCTTCAAGCCGGATACTTATTGTCAAAAATGTGTATTGCAATTACGGCCGCCATGAGACAGCAATTTGGTGTGAGCGAAAATCGTCCACGCCTACCAAGCACAATAATTAGCTGGGCGATCTAATGAGGAATTCGAAAGTAGCAACGCCTGCACCCAGGGAAATGACGACGGTTGTTTGTTTCGTCTATCAACGTTTTTTTCCACGCTTTTTTCACTGTTTGTTGGCCATGCCAGGCATGTCCAGCAATTTCACCGCTCGTTCAAACGGCGGCGGCATTTGCCTATGGCTTATTTTATTTGCCACGTCACTCCCGCCGCACATGCGCATTGCTCAGCGAATGTGACAGGTGAGCCAGGGAAAACCTTTTGGCTGGGAAACCACGGGAGCACGCGATCCGATCCGATCCGATCCGAAACGAAGCGAGCTGGCCGATCCAAAAGTAATGGAATGCTCAGCTTCAAGGGTCATTGTCATCGCATGCAGACTGGAGGAGTGACTCCCGTGTGGCGGCGGTTCTCTAATTCTCCAATTCAATTACCGACTGCATTCTCGACGGCCCCACACGGCGTCACCAAGTGCAACTGCGACTGCAGACAATCCCATCCAGCTGCAATTTAGCTAACGGCGGTTCTGCATTAGGCCATATTTGGCTGGATCCGGTAAATGCTTTCAGACGCCTTGATTGACAGCCCATAGAAATCGGGGAAATTGAGGTGTTGACACAGTGTCAACCGAAAAGGATCTGGCGGCCCCAAATTAATCACAGGGGCTCAGTCTATTCACCATGGATCACAAAACAAAACGTATAAACAGTTGTTATTTCTAGTTTAGAAATGAGAACTAATGGGCTTAAAACCATGCAGTTCTACGTGTTGCTACTAAAAATGATTCTGAACACGTGGTTCGACATACTTTTTTTTTAAATAATAAAATACATTGTTGGTAATAATGTCTTGAAAAACCTGTGATTGGTTTTAAAACTCGTAAAACTCATCTTTTTTAAAACTCATCATTTATTTAAGTTTAGTGCGGATATTATAAATGGAATGTTTCAAGTGGACGTAATTATGATAATACCATTACAATTTTTAAGATTTTTAAATAAACAATGGGTTGTTCTCAAAGGGCAGTAATTATGTGCTAAAAAATTTAAGTGTTCGCGCCCAGCTACGAACTAAAATCGAAAAATACCAAAAAAGAATACCAACTGCATTAGTTGTTAGGCTTTTCTCCGTGGTGGTTTATTGAACAACAGAAGTGCGGTCACACTGCAAGCTAATTTGGAAAATCTTAGCGAAAATTTTGTAAAAAGTGGTGTTTGTGTATTGAAAAGCCTCAGAATTGGTTTGAAAATGACGTCGCTGGACCCGGCGCCAAACAAAACGTGGGAGCTGTCGCTGTACGAGCTGCAGCGCAAGCCGCAGGAGGTGATCACGGACAGCACGGAGATCGCAGTGTCCCCGCGGAGCCTCCACAGCGAACTGATGTGTCCCATCTGCCTGGACATGCTGAAGAAGACGATGACGACGAAGGAGTGCCTGCATCGCTTCTGCTCCGACTGCATTGTGACCGCCCTGCGCTCGGGCAACAAGGAGTGCCCCACGTGCCGCAAGAAGCTCGTCTCCAAGCGCTCCCTACGCGCCGATCCAAACTTCGACCTGCTCATCTCGAAGATCTACCCCAGTCGCGAGGAGTACGAGGCCATCCAGGAAAAGGTGATGGCCAAGTTCAACCAGACGCAGTCGCAGCAGGCGCTGGTCAACTCCATCAACGAGGGCATCAAGCTGCAGTCCCAGAACCGGCCACAAAGATTCCGCACCAAGGGCGGTGGTGGTGGTGGAGGAGGAGGTAATGGAAATGGTGCTGCCAATGTCGCAGCTCCGCCTGCACCTGGTGCACCCACTGCTGTGGGCCGCAATGCCTCCAACCAATTGCACGTCCACGACACAGCCTCCAATGATAGTAACAGCAACACCAACAGCATTGATCGCGAGAACCGAGATCCGGGTCATTCGGGCACATCGGCAGCATCGGCCATAACGAGCGCCTCGAATGCGGCGCCCTCCTCGTCGGCAAACTCGGGCGCCAGCACATCCGCCACCCGGATGCAGGTGGACGACGCTTCAAATCCGCCCTCGATGCGGAGCACTCCCTCACCGGTGCCCTCTAACTCTAGCAGCTCCAAGCCGAAGCGCGCCATGTCGGTGCTGACTTCGGAGCGGTCCGAGGAGTCCGAGTCGGACTCACAGATGGACTGCCGCACCGAGGGTGACTCCAACATCGACACAGAGGGCGAGGGCAATGGCGAGCTGGGCATCAACGATGAAATCGAGCTCGTCTTCAAGCCCCATCCCACGGAGATGTCGGCGGACAACCAGCTCATACGCGCGCTCAAGGAGAACTGTGTGCGCTACATCAAGACCACAGCCAATGCCACCGTCGATCATCTCAGCAAGTATCTGGCCATGCGGCTCACGCTCGACCTGGGCGCCGATTTGCCAGAGGCCTGTCGCGTGCTCAACTTCTGCATCTACGTCGCTCCACAGCCACAGCAGTTGGTCATCCTGAATGGCAACCAGACGTTGCACCAGGTCAACGACAAATTCTGGAAGGTGGGTTTGCGCTAGCACAGCTTTTCACGGTCTCCATTCTAATGTCTGTATGCTTTTAGGTAAACAAACCCATGGAAATGTATTACTCGTGGAAGAAAACCTAAGCTGCACGAAGCGTTTTAGTTTTAGGCCGTTTATTTCTGAAATGGAAATATGTCTAGCTGTAGAGCTTAACACGTATATAAAGCATTCATGTACCACAAAATATAATTAATTGTAAGTAAAAGGTTTCCTTATTGAGTTTTCGGAATCCCTCGCTATAAGTCCACAAATCTATATTCCTTCGTCAACAATATTTTACGAATAATCAATACATATGTGTATCGGTTGCATTCCGCATCAGATTTATTTTATTCCCTAGTGCGTAGAACATTACAAGGCATATAAACAACTATATTTTTTAAGTTAAGTAAGAGTGGCTCATCTGTGGGTTTAGTAGAATGTGAATGTTTGGTGAGCTTAGGCTCTAGCACGACTCGGAAGCCACAATGAGATAGGAGGACGGTTTCCGTTTCTTCGTTGTATGACTATGACTAAACTGCGGTCTTCTATACACTTGGACGCTTGTGGAAGCCTCCAAGGCACTGGGAAAGGTAAAGATAGGAGCTGGGTCAAGTACGGTGCTCCAAAGGTAACCATGTGACTTTGGTAGGCGTTGCACAGTGCACACAAAAGCATCGATTTCCACCGACTATATCATTTTGGCACCCGGCGCATCTTATCAGCGATGGCGTCCCTGAAGTCTCGAAAATCGCTGCTGCCCTCGATTTCGTTGCGACATTTGCTCTGGATGCGATAGAGCCCGCTGCCGATGTCCGTGCGATCGGCGCTGAGCATGCGCCTGGAGAGATCCTGCTCCAGGTCGTAGGGCAGGCCCAGATCGACCAGTTCGTCCACCTCGTCCTGGGTGAAGGTGCGCTGATGCTCCGCCAGAAACTCGGCGCACTTCTCGTAAATGTCCAAGTACTGCTCGGCCTCGTCCTTGTCGCCGGACCGCCTCGTCTCCATGAACTTGCGCAGCAGTCTGGTGGCCTCCGCATCCAGCAGCGTCTCGTGCACACTGTTCGACAGCACGTAGATCCTCCGCACCTCGGCGACAGTCATGTTACTGCATCCGCAGAAGCACCTTATCAGCTGCAGGGTCTTGTTCTAGCGATAGCACACAAAAGTCCGATGATGAGTAAGTGACTTCCTTGCCCACCTTTTCCTTGTTTCTACTCACCTTGCTCGAACTGCTGGCCATTTCGAATGTTTGGTGTATCTGCCTCTAGATTTGGGTGTATCTCTTTATGGATTATGTTTACTTGACGACAGGTGGAGACACACCTTGTTTACTCTTACTTCCTATTGTTTTGCTTTTTACTTGTGACCGGCACGATTTTTAACCCACGAATTTTATTGGTCAACAATTAGGGCAGTGTGATTGCGCGGAGGTGTGCCGAAAATACAACGATTGCCTTGGGTGAACTAGATCTGGTCAGTCTGAATGAGTTTGAATTGCGAACTTGTAGCCCGCGCTATTCCAAAATATAAATTATTGCTTGGGTACAATAAACATTTACATTTACAATCAACATTTAAACAATGAATAATCTTCAAGTTAAGTTCCCACATGAACCTCGCACAATGCCAACTATTACTACTACTCGATCATCAATTAATCGCTGGCTTTTGGAATTTCTAAGGAATCTCATACTTTATTAGGAAAATACATACATACATAACTGAAACGCTTGTAAACAATAAAAACGTCTGCACTCAATTGCACCTACAGCTTGGACTTGAGCGCCTTCATTAGCTTCTCCAGCTTGAGAGCCTTCTGGAAGTCGCCGCTGATCTTCAGCTTGCCGGTCATGTAGGCGGGGGCCGCCTTCAGTTTACCCGAGAACATGTCGAAGAAGTTGTTCGAGTTCATGGTGAGCGTGGCGTCGGGAACGGCAGGTGGCGTTCCGGCACCGCAGGATCCGGAGCCGTTCTTCAGGTCCAGGAACCAGGTGCCCTGCTCGGCGCCGCTGATGTTGAACTGGAAGACAGCCTGCGTCTTCGAGACGATCTCGGGCGAGAGAAGAGATTCGATTTTCCGGAACAGCTGCGGAATCTTGGCGTCTCCTCCACTTGCGGGAGCAGCTGCAGCATCTCCTGCCGCAGCTTCATTCTCTACCGGAGCTCCCTTCTCCTCCACGAAGAAGTCCACCATCAGCTTGTCGGCGTTCTCGCGGATGCAGGCGTAGTCAGTGAGATCGGTGATGCCCGCCGATTCCAGCACCTCGTCGTCCACAAAGAACTGACCTGTGGACTGCCTGGGCTCACGGGTCAGGATTGCGTAGGCCGCATCGGCCATGATCTCCGGCTTGCGTGACCACTGGGCGGAATCTGGACCCGTCAGCATCTCGATGGCCGCCGTGTGAATGGCAGTGCGCGGCCACAGAGCGTTGACGGAGATTCCCTGGTCCTTGAACTCCGCGGCCATGCCGAGCACACACATGGACATGCCGTACTTGGCCATGGTGTAGGCCACATGGGGGCCAAACCACTTGGCCTTCATGCTCAGCGGCGGCGAGATGTTAAGAATGTGGGCGTGGTTGCTCTTCTTCAGGTATGGCAGGCACACCTTGGACACCAGGAAGGTGCCTCGAGTATTGATGTTGTGCATCAGGTCGTAGCGCTTCATGTCCGTATCCGGGGTGTTGGTCAGCGAGATGGCGCTGGCGTTGTTGACCACAATGTCGATGCCACCGAACTTGGCCACCGCGGCCTCCACGGCGCTGCGCACCTGTTGCTCATCCCGCACATCCACCACGCAGGGATAGGCCTTTCCGCCGGCCTTCTCGATCTCCTCCGCAGCCGAGTAGATGGTGCCCGGCAGCTTGGGATGCGGCTCCGCCGTCTTGGCCGCCACCACAATGTTGGCTCCATCGCGGGCCGCCTTTAGAGCAATCTCCTTGCCAATTCCGCGCGAGGCTCCCGTGATGAATAGGGTCCGTCCTGCTAGTTTTCCTGTGTTGATCATCCTGTCCAAAGTTTAAAGACCGCTCGCCTTGAGATCTGGATTCCCACTGGTAACGGTGACAGTGCTCTGAATCGAAGATTCCAAGAGAAAGTTCAAAGTGCAGATTCAACCGATTTGATCCACACAACAAGTCGTCGAGTTTCATGCACGCACACACACTCGCCGCTCTCACGCACACTGCCTTCGCCTGTGCCCCGGTGTGGCAACCTTCATCTTTGACTTGCCAAAATCTGGCAGCACTCGACACGAACTACTGCCATATTTAATTGAAAAATGTATTTGAAATAAACGCACTGATAGCAGTGAATTTTTATGTTCAAAGTTTATTCGTAAATAATTTGCAAGAAACAAAACCAAAAAACAATTTTTACTAGTAAATATTTTAATAATTATCAGTTTTTATAAATTCACAACTAGCAAAATCATGTTTTTTGTCCGAAAACATGTTCGAAAACACGATAAGTGATCCCATCTCTAGGGTTGAGACCAATGGCGGTACCTATCGATAAGCCGTTGATAGGTGAGGGTAGCCATGTTATCAAATTTAAATTCCATCAAAAAACCCGAGTAAGACTTAGAACGGCTACCAAGTACTTTTATTAGTTCTAACACTACCTATCATATACAAAAATGGCACACAATGGAAAACAACGATTCATCTATAAAACTCAATGCCCAACAACTACCTTCGGCATGTTTAACTACTCCAAATTCCTGTTAGTGCAACCATATGGGTTTTAAAGTTCGTAGGCCCGGTCGCCGTTCTGTGATTGTTAAATGAGGGTGTCCTCGTCCTGTCCCTCGAAGACCATTAACAGCGAGTGCTGCGAGGGTGAGCGGCCCAGGGTCAACCCACCCAAGGATCCATCCGGCGAGAGCAGGCCAGTCTGCAGGCTGTTGTTGTCCCGATAGCCGGAGGTGGAGGATGTCTGCGAAACGGAGTCCCAGGAAATCTCGCCCAGGGTCTTTGCCTGCGTCTGCGGGGTCTGTTCCTCTTGCGAGGTGACCTAAGTGTGAAAAACATATGTATGGGGATTTAACGGGCTAAAGCCTCTCTGGGTCACTTACAATGCTGGGTGGTTCCATGGGCGTTAGGCGACTGCGCTTAAGCCTAAAGGTCTTCCGGCTGGCGGCCTTGGATCGCTGCAGGCGCGAACGGGTATGATCGCCGGAACTGTCCTCTGCCGGGCTCTCGGGTGAGAGCGGTGTGGTGGATGTCTCCCCGGATGAGTGCCGGAACTCCACGGACGAAACGAAGCGCAGCTTGGGCGGCTGGGCCTTAAAGGGAGCTTGCTGTAACGACTGCGAATGCGAGAGATGCGAGGGCACGGCGGACGCGGCACCGGTACCAATACCGCCGCCCGATCCATGTCCTGATCCGCTCGGCGTGGCCCCCACCAGCGTGGGCGCCGATCCTGCGTCCGCCTCGCCGCTCTGGCTCTCGCTGGTCGTCGTGTGCGGATCCCGGCCCGTGGAGCTGCTCGAAAGCGACTCCCGCGGCGGGTGCAGCGTCTGCTGCGACAGCGTGTCGCTGGGCGTGCAGATCCCGCCGGATCCGCTGCGCGAGTCGATCGGCACGGCGGAGACGTGGGAGTGCGAGGCCTGGCCCGTGGTGGTTCCTGTGAAGATAGATATGAGTGAAGGTCTTTGCTGCGACTTGTGGGCTTCAGCCGCACTAGTTGCCGCCGGTGTGTCGCTCTTCTTCTGCTCGGAACTCTCGCGATCTGTGGAGACTGAAACATGAGTGGGTGTGTGGCGCAAGGATTTCGATTCCGTCCGCTCCGGCCACTTACCGTAGCGTTTCTCCTCCAGCTCGTCGCGAAAGTCCCGCAGCTCCCTGGCCAGTTCCAGCAGCAGAGCTCCCTTAGACTTAATCCCGCCCTGCGGCGGAGTTCCGCGCAATCGCTCCCGGATGATAAACTGCATGTGTCGCTCGTGATCCCCAATGGGTGGTTGCGAGATCTGGAAGATAACAATCGTTAATGTAGCTCGATTCGATTAGTTTAGGAGTATGGTTGTGGGGCTTTGAAGTGCAGGTCGGGAAACTACTTGAGGGTATCAAATGATATTGTAATCGGTTTACAAATATGCACCATAAGAAATTATAATAGTAAGTTACTCAAGAAAGGAACTTGTAACTCGGTAAGGGGAACTTGGGTTTATGTTACCCATGGCACAATAAGTCATCACTCCACTCTCAGCTCAACTTATCCCTTATCCCTTTAAACACGATTACTGCAAAGATGGTTAATATGGTTGGGGTCACCAGCAGTGACCATACACCCAAGGCAAAATCCCTCGTTGGGGTCAACAAAGTAGAAATGAATATCGAAGGCCCCCCATTTCTTACCTTGTGCAGAATGAAGGGCAGCAGGACAATGTAGAGGGGCGTTCGGTGGGTGACCACAAACTCCATAAAGCTCCAGAGATCCGGCGCAGCCTCGTTGCGCCTGCCGAGATCCCTCATCACCCGAACGATGCGCGGCCACTCGTTGGAGAGCCGGCTCTCGAAGCAGATGCACACGATGCGCAGGGCTAAGAAGGCGGCCTGGTAGAGGGACCCGGAGATGCGGGCGGGGCGCTTGGCATCCCGACTGCCGGTGAAGGTGAGTGAGCCGGCGCGTAGGTCGCCGGTCACCCGGTTGATCTGGGACACGGCCTGCCCGGTACGACCCGCCGGCGGACTCATCGCATTCAACACGGCAGTCAGCAGGAAGGAAACGTCCGACATCTTCAACTCGCCCACGTCGGAAACGCCGCGGCCCGAGCAAACCTTCAGACACAGTGGCATTATCAGATGCATTAGAAAGCCCTCGGCCTTTTCCTGCGTGGCAAATTCGGCGCTCCCGCCGCATATCTGGACCAGGGAGAAACAGTCCACGGGGCTGACCACCTGCAGGGCCACCAAACGCACCACGGCCGAGCAGAAAAAGGCCGGCGGATTCTGAGACATGAGCGCTGCTCCTGCGCTGGAGACGCCCTCGGGAATGCCGGGCTCGTTGACGATCAGATTCTGCACCGTGCTGATGAGCGTTTTCATCTGCTGCCAGTGCAGCACGTACGAGTGCCGTATGATCGTCTCGTGGATGCCCTTCAGCAGTCCGGCGGCCGCCTCCCAGTCCGTATTCCTCCTGATCGATGGCTTCTTTGAGATCTTGAGGAACACCTTGTCGATGCGCCGTAGAATGGTTACCAGTGCGTTGCGCAATGTATCGTTGGACCACTCCGCCCGGGGCAAAACCGCCTGCATATAACGTTGCAGACCCCGACAGGCCATGGACTCCGGATCATAGGGCGACACCTTTAGCAAGGAATGCGCGATGTCCGCCAGACGAATGTGACACTTGGCGTCCAGAACCTCTGTGGGTTTCGTATCACTGGGCATCTTCTTGGCCAGCTCTGCCAGACGCACGGTGGATTTCGTAAGGAAATCGGCCACCACGGAGAGCAACACGTCACGTGGTCTTCGGTACTCGGTGCGTATCATTTCGGAATCCTCGGCAGAGTCCATCATGTTCTTGGTGCGAGCATCGGTCATGTACTTGGGATGCGTTTCCTCTTCAAAGTCCAGGCCGGGTGAACAGGGAGGACCCCGGCTGCAGTTGCGCTGCGAGGAGCCCTTGTGCTCCGGACTGTTCCGATAGGGTCCATTGTAGCTCTTGGCCAGACCCTCGCAGTTGTGCACCATGGTGCGAATGGCCACCGCCAGCTGGAGGATTATATCTCGCTCAGACTTTCCCTGCAGCGGAATATAGCTGGGCGATTGGATCTGTTGCAGATAGCAGGGCAGAATGGCCTCCAAAATTATCTATAAGGATCAATGGTAAGTAGGATTTATATATAGATCAAAAGTAGGGACTCACTAGCATTTGGTATCCTCGTGTACTCTCTGCGGAGTAGGAGACGACCATCACACATAAGGTAATGCAGTCCAAAACGGTCACGTCGTCATCCTCGTCATGGTAACAAAAATCGATGGCCTTGAGGGGCTTGGGTTCCTTGACCAGCTCCGCTATGTTTAGAGGATCCGGCGAGGGATCCTCGAGACTGAGTAGCAGGTTGAACAGACAGCTCGACTGCACCTTGTGGGCTTCTCCGTACGTACCATCCTCATCCGTATCGAGAATGGCGGAAACGGAACCAAACATTTGCAGAATAAACGGCTTCCGGTTGAGCAGATAGAACTGCTTTACCGCATACTCAATGGTGGTGGTAATGAGCTTGTTCGTCTGATGCAGGGAATAGACTTGCAGCAGGGTGGGCATAATCATGAAGTATCCGTTCGTGGAGAAGATGTTCTTGAAGTTGAAGGCGGCGTTGATGAAGGTTGCCATCACATAGCGCATGATGCACGAATCTTCGGCGTGCAGAATGGAGGCGCCGGAAAGGACGTTCAGAAAGAGTTGGATGTCCGCTGAGTAGGCGAAATTCCCAGCCATGGCCTCGAACATGCGGGCGATCAGTCGCACCCACATGAACTTGTGCAGGACGTCCAACCCGAGCAGCACCTTTCCGTACTCGCCACCATGGTGCAGATCCAGATCCACCTCGAGTGCCTTGCGCGGAAAGGAGGGCAGCTTCATCAGCTCCTCGTGCAGGAACACCACCCGCTGCACCACCATGTCCACGTTCTTTAGAATAGCCCATGTCAGGTGAACCTTTCCGATCTCCACAAACTTCTTGGTAAGCTCCTGCTTCTGGAGTGCCAGGAAGGACTCCTCAGGACGCATAAGCATCAGACGTACCTCAGGGTATTGAGATCTCTTGAAGAAGTACAGATCACGGATGTACCAGTTGGGATTGAGAATTTTACTGCTCTTATAGTCTACTAGACAGTAGTGATTGGTGTTCTTCTCATCGATGGGATAGTAATCCAAGGCCTCCTTGAGCAACTGGCAAAAAAGAGTATCCTCCTGGACGGGAAACTGAGAGGGTATGTTGTAGTCATCATCCGCTGGTCCGTGGACAACAATCTTTTTGGCAGCGGGCACATTGGCAGTTAGAAGGATGGATGCATCGCACTGCTCCTTCCGCAGAATCTGCTTTAGATCCTTGAACATAATTCCGTGCACCGAGTGCACCACCATCCACAGCACAGATAAAGCAGAGCCAACGAGCTAGGAAGAGAGGTTTCTTGAGTAATCTATTTATGATCATGAATTGCAGTACCCACCTCTTGCTTCAATTCGTTGGAAGATCTAACGTAGAACATGATGTATCCTATAATCGAGTTGTAGAGCGCAAATGCCGCCTGTTGGGGCAGACGGGGCACGAATCGGATGAGGTGTCGCAGGAGCTTGAACATCTGATCCTGGCGGTCGCGAGTCAGCCGCTCAAAGACATAGCGCAGAAACAGAGCTGACTCCTCCACCAAGCAAACCCAGATCACCTGGTAGGCAATCTCATATACCGCATTGCCATCCGATCCAATGGCGGCATCGTCCAGGCAGCCAACGATCTGCATTACGGAGGAGCAGAGAACGGATGGGAAGAGAGAGTGGGCGTGGTGCAGGTGCGATGACATGCGGGTGCCATCAAGGTCCTCCTCGATCTCATGGTCCTCCAGCTTCTCCATTCCGGGCTCATGGGAGGCCTGTTGACTTATGGGTATCATGGTGATCAGGAAGCTGTGGCGCTCCGCCCGCTGCTTGTCCCTCTGCTGGCGCAGGGCATTTCGGATGGCCTCGGTCTGTTGCATCTTGCGACTCTTGGTTGCGGTGACCAAGGATCGCTGAAAGACAAAAATGCATTAGACCATAAACAAAGATACCCTCCCGACCAGTACATAACCCAGGGTCTCCGCGGCCTTCTCACTCACATGTCTATCTTGGTTCAGGGTTACGTCCATGTCCTTTGTCTGCTGGACTGGCATCCATGGTGGATCCACCACCGGCAGACTTTCAATGCCAATCTTGGGCGAAGGTAGAGTGAACTCGATGCCACCCGGTGGCACCTTGAAGGTCACATCGTGCGCATTCTCCTCCATTCGAGGCCAGACATGGAAACGACACTTCCACAACACCAGATAGCGCTGAATGGCTCCAATCCTTATGTCCGGATCCTTGTGCTTCAAAGCCCTCTGCATGATGTCGAAGGCAAAGTTCTGCGCCTTTACCGAACCCATCAGAAATACGGCGGCACTTGAGGTGGCCGTATCGTGATTAGTCTCTAGGAGGAGTTCCCAAGCGGCGGGCATAGCCTCGATGACCATCTCCTCGGTGAGCACAACTGCACCCTTTAGCAAGGTGGCCAGTGGAAAATGGAACAAGTTACGTATGTGAATGCGGATAAACTTCAGGATGGGTGGTTCCTCCTGCATCTTCTTTTCCTTCTCCTGTCGGAAAGCTTTGGCCAACTTCTCCGCCATTTCCAGATCAGGATCATCACTTATCCTGTGAGCACGTATATATTATATATGTTTTTGGGTAACATATGAATACTACCTACCGATCTTTGCGTGACAAACTATCCTTTCGCTTGGACGGAGATGTCTGAGTGGAACTCTGCTCCGATACTTTTCTAGTGGAGCGAGCTCGAGAAGTATGTGGCTTACTGGAGGTGATGATAGTGGGCTCCACATTCGGATGGTCTGCATCGAAGGTGAATCCAAACTCCTCGCCATAGACCTAGCAAGTAGTAATATGTTTTTAACTAAAGTTTCACTTCTGTCAAGGACCTCCTACCTTTCTGGTGGCTTTGACCAAACGAGTGCAGGATCTCATGTGTCGCTTATAGCAAAATGGATGGCAATATCCTTTGTGGGTGCAGTAGTAGTTATAGCTGGACATAAGATCGATGATTGCCTTTAGCCACGGCATATTCTTGGCCGTATCATCGTTTTCATTCGAGTCCGTTGGTGACTCCGGCTGCTGATCGTCGCTCAGAATTCCCGGTGATTCCTCGCCACCACTGATCATGCCCTGCTCCGAGGTGTCACTGCGATCGGAGAGCGAGGAAACCTTGCGACGTGATTGCATATTGACTGAAGGTATTAAGATAAGTTTAAGATAATAATAAAATAAGCTATAGGTTTTACGTACAGTCGGTTTCGATATCCTTGCTGTCCTTGGTGTTGCGGCGAAGCTTCAGTGAGCGACGCTTGAAGGATCCTCCCGTTGTGGTTGCAGTGCCTCGTCTCAGCAGGAATGGTCGTACAGCCGATGCAGTGGGTCGACGAGCTAGGAGTAATAGTATATATATATAATATATATAATATATATAATATAATAATATAATATATAATATAATAATATAATATATATATATATATAATATATAGTTTGTAGATGTTACCTTCTTCACCCTCCTTGGTCAGCGTTGTGTTGCTGCTGTTCTCTGATTCATTGTCCGGTTCGTGGAGTACGAAGGATATCTTTCGCTCCGACTGGCCGGCGCCATCGTTCCCGGCTGCTATCGACTGCAGGCTCTGGGCGGAGGTCTGCGAGTGACCCATGGAGCTGAGGGCCATGGACCAGCGCCGATTGGCCTCGCGGTAAACCTTCTCCCAGGGCGCCGGCTTGTCGCGATGGATCAGCTTGGATGTCTTTGGTAGCATCAGGTAGGTGTCCCGCAAAAACGCCGTAATCTCGAAGAGCAGCACACAGGCGATCAGCTTCAAGGAGTGCGGGCAATCATTGCCGTGCGGATTGACTGATGTTTCGTCCAGGAAGTCCTCCTCCTCGTCCTGCTGAAGCAATTCGCGCTGCTTCTCGGGATCCGTGAGACTCGCATTGACCGCTTCGTACTGCAGTCGCTCCGTGAACAGAATTTCCTCCAGCCTGGCTCCCACCATCTCTGCCCACTGGTGGAACATCTTCCCGGCTGCCCGCTGCAGGATGTGGGTGCGCCTGGCGCTCGTTTGGCTCACCTGCTGCTTCATCTGATTGAGATTGATGTTTGCGCCCGAGGCCCGGTAGCTGCCCACGTTCTGCTTCATCCAGGCGGGCCACTGACCCTTGTTGCACAGGTGGACAAAGTGGGCGCACTCCAGCAGGAAGGTGGCCCTAGCCACGAGGGGAGCTTGTGGCTGCAGAACAAAACGGATTTTAAGAAAGAGACTCCCTATGAGGTAAGATATGTACTGACCAGATCCAGAACGGCGGCCACCAGCTGGGGATCGGGAAAGGAGCCGGGGGCACAGGTCTCCAGCAGAAAGGAAAGCCGAAGCATGCCCACGCGCACCGGTTCGGTGGGCACCAGCTTGCGCTCCTTGAGGATGACCACCTCCGACTCCCGCGGACCGTCGCACATGTCCGAGGAGCTGCGGCGACTAAAGTCCGCCGTCTCCTCGATGCCGCCCACCTTCTTCTTGCC
This sequence comes from Drosophila sechellia, assembly GCF_004382195.2. Lineage (NCBI taxonomy): Eukaryota > Metazoa > Arthropoda > Insecta > Diptera > Drosophilidae > Drosophila > Drosophila sechellia. The sequence goes on along the minus strand of NC_045952.1, from coordinate 26,156,791 downwards.
CTTCACAATGCCGCCGAAACGGTTCAGCCGCCGCTCGACGCGTCGCTTGGCGCGCTGAATGGACCGCCCAATGCCATCGCTCGACCGGCCGCGCTGGATCTTCAGCGAGGCGTGCCGCATGAAAGTGGAGGAGATCTCCGGGTTGAGCGACCCGATCTCCAGATCGATGGACGATGCCTCCTTGGGCGTGCCGCGGAACCAGCGCACCAAGCCGCTGAGCCGTCCCAGCGAATTGCGTTCCGAGCTGGACGTGGAGTCGGACAACAGGGCGCGTTCGCTGTGCCGCGGAGTCAACGTGGGTCGCACCCCAGTCGTCCTGCGCCGGAAGTTGCTCAGTGGCGACTGGCTGGTCTTGTAGTGCTCCTCGCAAGCCTCCGTCTCCAGCAGGCTCTGAAATATAGGAGGCGGGGATGAGCTTCAGATTGAGATTTAGGGTTTCTTCTCACCACGGCGCAGGCGGACGAAGTGCTGCGTTTCTTCAGGAGAAGACGTCGCTGGGAACGGTTGTCGTCGTTTTGCAGACTCTGATTTGCATTGGCCTGCGGAATGTGTCTGCAATATGGGATTTAGATCAATAATCCTCCTGCTATTTGATTTTGGTTACTCACCTGATCACACGAGTGGTCTGCGCCGAAGGACCCTTTTTGTGTGGCCTCGGAGTGACGGCGAGGATGCCACTGAGGGCCACCAGTCGAAACGGACCGCCGTGGGCGCCCTTCACATAGGTGACCAGCTGCCGGATGTCACCGTAGAGGGCTATGTTCTCCGGACCCTTCAGATCCTTGCTGGCCTCCACAAAGCGGCTGACCAGCGGCTTGAAGACCGCTCCAACCACCTGGGCCTCGGCACCGCCGCTCATGCCGCCGCTAAAATTGGTCGAATAGCCGCCCTGACCTGGTACGCCGCCAATATCGGTGTTAGCATTTTTAAATCCACTCTGACGTTTATGAGCTATTGCATCATTTCATACATACATACATATATATATATATACAACGTGTTGGTGGTGACAGTAAAGAATCGGAAGGGACAACTCAAAAGCATTAGCAAAATTCTCGGCATGCATAATGGGAAAATAGAACCACAAACAGCATGGGGGATGCGGATTCCGGCCGGAAGAGCAAATCAAAAGTCGAATCAAAGGGAAGCCCAACTCAAAATGGCCAATGGAACTCATAAGTCTGGTTGGATCGATTATTAAATGGGGGATTTGGTGCGCCTACAATTGGTTGGCATCCAAGCCCAGCATTTGCGGTCTAGCATCTGGCCAGCAACTAAGTTAACACTTACTCAGTGGCGACAGCAGGGAGCTGGGATCCACGCAGAAGGCCAGGAAGGCATGGAAGTAGTCGATGAGTTCCGGCAGCGGTGAAGTCTTCACCATCTCCTGCATAAAGCGCTTGGTCCTTTGACCAGCCTGACGCAACATTCTCGACAGGATCTTCTGGCACTGGTTGCGCAGGAAGTCAGCAGGTGGCCCCCGAACACCTAGAAGTATGTTAAATATCATCAATATATCATTGGAGTACATATAAAGCTAGTGTCAACCTACCATCATTGCATCCGTGTGGGCATCCCAGGACCTGCAGAGCTCTCCTCGTTATACTCATCGAGATCTCGTGGGCATGCTCGCCCAGTTTGAGCACACCCATTTCAATCAGCAGCTCGCAGATGTTCAGACCCGCTTCCAAGACTCGGAGTGAGCAAACCTGTGCCGGATCCCGCTTGAAAACATTGCTGATGGCCAGCAGGATTATCTCGTAGTCAATGCCGCCATCGCGAGTTATATAAAAGGAGGAGCCCGGCGCCTCCGACTCATCCACGCCCGTGTAATCGATGTGGGAATCCGTGTGGGAGCGCAGCATTTGACCACGGTAACGGGTGGTGGTGCTGCCCATGCCAGTGCTACCATTGCCACCACCGTTTCCAGTCATGCCAGCCATACTGCCGCCATTACTCAAGGCATCCAGCTGGGAGTCGATGGAGCCCTGTAGAGAAATAATTGGGTTTTAGCCGTAGTTCATTATCATATCTTGAGTGGGAACTTATTTTGCGAAGGACAAACTTTATGGACCAAGTCGTAATCATAACAATGATAATGGCTCACCTGACGCTTCATGTAATCGGGCGAAGGTGTGGGCGTGTGCTCCGTAACCGTAATGATGGGATTCCGGGGATAGAAGGCCGTGGAACGCGGACAGGTGGCCTGCGATGGCCTTGGGGCCTTGGGTGGCTCAATGTATCTGTAAAATCTTGTATTTTGTAGGATACGTGCGAGAAAGCGTGTGTGTGGCATTAGTCAAAAAACGGCGTGCGGCAAGCTGAGGATACAGGGGTTATTGGGGGGATAGCCAGGTGAAAGTGGGGTAAAAGGTGAGAAAGAAACAGACTTGGACAGCTGCCAAAAGGGTAGCATACAAGAGGTGGTGAAAAGGGGAAAACCATTGTGGGCTTAGAGCACATAAAGCATAGAGTGTGGTTCTTGGAGTTCGAAATGCAAATCGTTGTCAGTTAGGTTCTTGGTAGGCCGAAACTCACCCGCTATCAAGCAGACAGCTGGTTGTTCATCGGAGAAAGTAGTACAAGGCATAGGTTATAGAAGATATAGCATTAGCATATAGCACGAGAGCAAAGAATGAGTCTCTGAAGAGTGTGGAATTTCGAGAATCGTTTGGAAGTGTCACCTGTATATGGTGTCTATGGCATGTGTGTTCTTGGTTCTGGTGTCAGAGGCCTGATTGAGAGTCTGTCGTATTCTATGGATTTTGGCTAGCTCCGGGATTTAGATTTACCTGAGACTGGGCATGGACTTGCCCTTGATCAAGTTACTGGCTGGCTCGCGACTTATCATCGAGGCAGATCGCGATAGCTTCTTCTCACCCGTGTCCAGGCTGCGATGGTACTCCTATATGACAGGATAGAACAATATTACTATCGATCAGTATGAACATGCGCACATTTAGATAACATTAAACTCTCAAGCCAAACAAACACCATTTAGAATGTAACATTTATGTGGGGATTATAAGCGGGCGCCAGGCAGAAACACTTAAGAACATTAAACATAGGTTTTTGCTCCGCTTACTGCATGTTGCAGTGGTGTCTTGCCGTTGGCTGAGTTTGTATCGAGCCCTACTTTTTCCAAATTCTTCTCCGACTTCGAGAACATCTTTGTCTCCACGAAAGCCCGAAGATCGGCCATCTTAACGCGTTTCTTCTTCTCACTGCCGCGTCTTTCCGTGGTGCTTGGCGCACTTTGAGGTTCTTCTAAAGATTTGGATAAAAGTATAAATCAAAAGGGGTAATGAAACCGGCCGAACTTATAACTCACCTGCCACACAGGCTGTCACAGTGGGCGATGGATCGGGTATTTCAATGTAATCCTTAACCACAGAACTGCCTGGACTATCCCGACTATTGCTGCCGGGTCCCTGGTACAGTGAGATCTCAATTTGCGGTATGGGCAAAGAGTTCGAGCGCTTGCGAGGTTGATTCAAGGTGATGGCCGCCTCCTCACCAATGTCACTGAGTCTGAATTAGGAATGGCAACTAGGTAAGTTTTACATGTTATATTAGTAAGTTATTTTAAAGTCCCACCGATTGTATAGATACTGCAGGCTCCAGAAGATGCCCTCCTCCTGCCAATGCGAGATGAAGAGGCAGCGGAGCACAGCCACGTCCAGGAAAGTGGCCGCGGATACATCCGCCTTGATACTTTCCGACTTATCCGAGTCCGTCTCCTTTTCGATGGATGCACTGCGCTTCTCCTTCATCGAGGCACCGCGCATGAGTTCCTGCTGATCAAACTCGAACTTGGTGGAGGGCACTTTATCCTTGTCCCGGGAGTTCATTGACTGGCGACTTCCTCGACGACTCTGGGATTGTTGCTGTTGCAGCAGACTGGCATCGGCCTAATTGAAAACATACTTTAGCAGTTTCTTACGGACATAATTTATGAACTTACCGTAAAGAATGAGTTATCCATTAGTTGTGGCGCCGAAGGCAGCCTAAATATGACCACACGTTCATCCTCCACGCTGGAGGCTTCTTCTGGTATGGTTTCGGGAAAGGCGAACTCCTTGGGCGAAGAAACCCAGGAACCCTAGATTCGGGAAAAGTTAAAAACAATTATTTTTGTAGATTTTGTATAAACATACCTCCTCGTCCTGCCTTCCATAATCTGAGATACCGCTCTGTGGCGAATCCGCCTTGGGCGACATGGCATCCGCACTGAGTGAGTGTTTCCGGGCGGGGAAAACATCCGTGGATCCTTTCGGAGTGGGTGCACACAGCAGGTTTCGAGCCTTGGGCTTTACGGGAGCTGTAAAGCATGGAGCACCGGGTGCTCGATTGTCCCACATTCCCTGCCAGAGCTTAATGCCATTCTCCAGGCGAAAGTTCTGGAAATCCGATTCCTTTAGGTGGTGTATAATAGGTGCAAATAGGTACACAAAGAGCTGAAAGGGAGGGGTATTAAATAAGTATGTCTATATTAACTTGGGTTTAACATACCGTAATAGTTGGTACAGAAAACAAGTACTGATCAATGGACTTCGACTTGGGTTCCGTCGCATCTCCCAAGCCCAGGTCCTCGCCGCCTTCATCATCGGCACATTCCTCGGCGGCGTACAGCAGAATCCACTGCATGGTGTAGAGCAGCTTGGTCTCCACAGGACCAATGGCCTGCATGTCCTTGACGCGATTGTAGAGCAGAGCGGCACAGGCGTGCATAACATGTGGCAGAGCTCCTTGCAACAGACGCCATCGGGGAATCACACCCAAGCCCTTCGTGAGGGGTGGTGACAGGCCGAACTGGATGTTCTGCACAAGCACTTTCTCAAAGGACTACAAAGTGGAGTTCATTAATATTAAACTAGAAACCTATTAAGCTTGAAACACTCACCTTGCAGGCTTCCTTTGACTCCTGAACATCGTAGGTATGATAAGAAATTGTTCATTTTATAATAAAACATTTAAAGTAGATATGGTTTAAAGCTACCAAGATTACAGCAAAACAAAGGGGTCTTCAGACAAAAAACCAATCTTAAACATAGGCACATAAAACATTTAACATATACAATATAAAGGAAATCAAATAAAGCTTTTAACCTCAATATTACACATATTTTGCTTATAATATGATTCTGGTTAAACATTGAGAAAACAAGCTTTGGAAAAGAAGGGGTTATCGCTACTACAAACATTTATAACTTACATGGTGTCCCGGTGCATGTTGACAAAACTACATTCAGATTCAGACAAATTGCGAAAGATTTTACAATGTTAATTTGTACAGTTTGTCATTGTAGTTGTGATTTTAGTTGGGTTGTGTATAAAGCATACTGAATGTACTACACACAAGCGCAGGAAAAGTTTCCAAGCCTACATTAAGCTAGGCAAAAAGTGGAGCATACTTTTATGGGTGGGCAATAAAACTATGTTCTTATTGGTATGAAACTTTTCCTGGTGGCCTGGTGCAAATGAAAGACAGGTCTGTTGTTCAGTTTGTGGAGGAAGGTGGCCGTGTTAGTAGTTGTTAAAGAAAAAATATAAATCGAATGCAGGAAAGTATATAAAACATCAAACATCAAAGTTAAGTCTCAAATTTGGCTTCCGATTTTCCATGATTTTGTCGGAGTGAAATCAAAAGTAGAAGACATTGAACACAATTTCTGGGCTTCAATACGAATTGCTTGCACCAATCTGAATGCCAATCGATTTGGGTTTCGGTATGTTACACAGTCCATCCTTACAACAAACACGCATAGCGAATATACAGCACCCATTTGTGTGGGGGAAATGGTTCCTCAAATGGTTCTTGGCCATCTTAGCTCTTTTCGTTTTCTATCTTTGGCAATTCACTTAAATGTTGTTGGCAGGCCCTGGCCAAACTCACCAGACAGGTAGACTCGTGCAGCTTGCCCAGCTTGGGTCGGATGAAGGGCGCTATTTGGCGCCACAGGAATGTTTGCACGGACACCGGCAAGCCGAGGTCCTGCAGTCCACTGTCCTGGTCAAAGTCAAAGTCATCGTTGTTGTTGTTCGCCCCATGGCTGTTGTTGTTCGTCTGCAGGTTGTTGTTGTTGGTAGTGTTGCTTGTTGCTCCTCCCGTTGCGGCTGTCCCCGCGGCATTGGTCACCATGGTGGCCAGCTGGAATGGCACAAGGACACAAATCAAATGGTGTGCAACAGCTGGCTGTGCCGAGCCCCATTCATAAAACCAAGACGGGTTGGGGCATTGCGCCATTAGCATATGTGCAACAGGTGTTTGCGTGCGCAGGACCAACACGCTGCTCCTGTTGATTTCCACTTTGTTTTTCCCAGCGACTAGGTCAGTGCCATCACGGCACTCCCCCGCTGCCGAAAAACCGACCAAGATTTCGGTCCTGGGACGCTGCGCAGAACGCAGACTCCGCATCAGCGGCGAGAACGAGGCGACTGGGTTATAGATACAGAACTGGGTTTCTGGTATACATGCTAATTTGGGGCAAAAATTTTCACAGACTTATATAACCCGAGCTGGGATTGTGGAAAATTTCACTTTTCCGCGATTAATTGCCGTCGCTCCGTCAATTGTTTGGCACTTAGCACACACTCAAATCAAATGTGGCCAACGATTCGCTTGATTGGTGCCGCACCCAGCGGAAATCGCTTCTGGCCATCACTTCAACCAACTGGGCTGGGCTCCTTGGACAGTCGTCACTAATTGCAGGACCTTTTCCTGGGCTGGCGCCCGCACGGGCTCCCTGAAGCACTTTTTGTTTGATTTCAATTTGTGTATTTTTCCGTTTTTTTTTGCCCTTTTTCCTGCTGTCCAGCCAGTTTTTTTTTTGTAATTCTGCAAGGGCTTACCTTGATTTGCGCGTAGCCAGTTTAGGATAACGTTTACTGCTGGAGCGTTCGGATGCAACTGAGACAAGCGTCGTTAACTGACGAGCTCTGAGCTCCCCGTCGTTGTTTTCCTCTCAGCCGGCCGCGTCCTCCGTTTGCCATCGTTTCCAATGCCGACAGCAGCAGGCCAGCAGTGCGTATACAGGATATTTTGCCGAGAAGCACACACAAACGCAGAGAGTCGTGCCACCACCCGCACTCAGTATTAAGTGTACGCACTGAATGGACGGGCAAAAAGGCTGCTCTCCGTGTAAGGGGTGTCCTTGCACTTGTTATGGCATGCCATAACACACTCGCACATCGGGACACCCTGTTTGCGAAGCACACTTATCAATGATAACAAATGCCTGAGGGTGGGCATTGCGTATACGCCGTGGGGTGGCCATTAGTACGAGTCTCTGGGGTGCGACTGCGAATAAATAGTGTGGTATTAAAGTAGTAATGGCCAAACATAAGTCACTGTCCCTATCGGACTTGAGTGGAAATTAAATCTCTCGCCTTTGTTCATTAATTAATCTTTTACCTGACTAAGCACACTTTGCTTTATCCTTGCTAAGTTCTTCCTAAGTTCTTTGTATATATTATATTTATTTTAAATAACTTGATTACCAGCACAAAACAGCCCTTAGTGTAAAAGTTGTTTACATAAATAAGTTCTATAAATACAAGCACACGATTTCAGTCTCCAGGGGCTATTTATCAATGACTTGCGCACATTAATCTGCGCAGATTCGTGGCAACAATCGGCTGCTGATAGCAGCTGTTCAATCAAGGACCAAATCGGCCTAAATACTCATGCACCAGTTACCCGCTTGACAACAGGTGGTGCCCCAAGGAGTAAACAATAACACAGCCAGGGAGGCTGCGCGGCCAAAAGCCGAGCCGAGGGCTCAATGGATTGAGAGACAGGACAGCCCAGAGAGTGGGTCTGATGAGCAACAGCCGGAAGTTGGGCACACAGCTGGGCTCAAAACTGGGTCAAAGGAGGGCCTGTCCGATGGCACGTACGTGTGTACATGTACATTGACATAGAATGTCAAGGACATGGGTGCATGGAAATGGATGTGCCGGCAAAGTCAATGGCCTGCTTGGCTTAATTGCCACTTCCTTGCCAGATTTGCCGCCTTTTAAGCACCTCGCTTACCCTTCAGGCTTGATCGGTCATTATATACCTACCACCACCCATTTACCTATGCAAACAATTCGAGCATTCAGTTGTTGCTGTACATTTTTGCTCCGAATACGCTTCGTGTATCTGTGTCATAGTTTTTATAAATAGCACGCATTAAAATGTTGTAGAGGCGGCACACAAGGCACAAGAAGGCGCCTGAGGGGCCAGTAATGCGCCTTCTATGTAGATGAGATGCCAACGAGGAATAGAATGCTTTTGGAGCATGTATAGTGTATAAATATTGAAAATGCTGGTGTTCAGGTGTTGTGGCAGCGGACAACTAAGAAATCGGGCATTTAACACCCCCACATACGACCGGCTGACAAAACATTTCGAATGATAACAGGCAAGACCTGAGGAATACGCACGTACGTACGCTTGCCAAAAAGACGATCAGGGTCGATGAGTGTATAAATATATACTTGTATAGGCCACATTTATAGTACATAGCCCCATAGCCCACCAAAGCATCTAAACATACCCCGTAAATCCTCAGCATGGAGGCGCAATCTATTGCGCAGCGCTAAACAATCAATTCCCGACCCCAATCCTCCCGCCTGAATGAGAAATCTTGCCCAGAAAATATTATCTGCAAAATCATCTGTAACATCGAATGATATTCAACACTATCCGGCTGGGAATGCCACAAGCGATTATTATTTTGCCTTCACGAAGGAAATAAAAAGAAAAATTCACAGAATAGTCGAAAAAAAAAACAAAATGCTTAAAAATAGCCCGACCAGAGAGCGGACAACAAATGGCTCTGGCTCCATAGGAGAGCCCCCCAATATCTGGTGGTCGATGGTCCATGGGATCCCAAAAGAGAGTGGCATTCGAAAAAGTTCCCCAAGATGAAAGTAAATTCTTGCCATCGCACAAACTACAGCATATATTTTGGTGTGTGTATAGCCTTGCGCAGGAAAAGAGCGAGCGTTTCGTCATCCATTCGTATTCGTATTCGTTTTTGAATTCGTTTTCGAAGCTATAGCTATAGCTGTATCTGTATCTGTATCTGTATCTGTGTCTGAGCGCTCGGCGATCGGCTGGTTGGCTTTCACCTCAGAATTACCTTGCCGTACTGCCGCTGACGAATAACGTTCAGTCGAGACCGAGCTCATCCGCGATACAGTTGATTTTCGCATCAAACAGACAAAATGGTGAGTGCCCAGTCGGCCAAGGAGTCTTCACACATCTTCCACCGATATCCAGTGATATATATGTATATAAAATATATGCAGCAGCTGAAAACGCAACATTTTCCACACTCGAACTAATGCCAAACTCTCAAATCTTTTTCGATTCCGTTGACAGGCTGATGTTCCAAAGCGTGAAGTTGAAAGTAAGTTAAGACCCCGCACAAAAAGGATTATCTCTAACCTCAAACGAAATCCATCAAAGTTAAACCAATAAAACATATTACATGAAAGAGGTAACGGAAAACCCAGCAGAAAGGACTAAAACGCAGTAAAAGTATCCATGAAAATACAGATTACATAATGTGCGCGTGTGAGATACACAACAAAAAGTACACAAAAGTCGGTGAACATATTTCGTAATCACTTGGAATATATCGCATACATATACGCGTGCCTATATATAACACTATGCGGAAAATTTTCATTAAGGAATGCTGTCGTCTATATGCATCGCCTGAGCTATTTTCATCGATCGACCATCGAAACCAGGACGGATAAAGGTTGCCAACACAATTCCGGTAGAGAAAATCTAGTGCAAAGTTAAGTTTTCGGTTTGCGTTATAGAAAAGCCGCGGAAAACAATGAAAATCGTGTGTGTATATGTCGCGAACCCGAACGCGCGATCCTCGTCTTCGAACCGAAATGCTGGTCGTTTAGAGATCTAATTTTGGCCAAGTTATTTCTTTAGATTTATTTTCGATCAAACGCACAGCGAAAGAGATGAGCAAACTACGCGACTTTGTGTGTATATACGCCTATATACCGTGTATATAGCGCAGACGAGGGCGAAGGCGTTCGGTTCGGGTGTCGGATTACGTATACGTAGTGTGTTCTCGGGGCTGGCAACTCTCCCAGATCCGCGCACTCACGCATACACACACTAAGTAGGCAATGCCCAGCCATGTCAAGATTTTCATGATGACCAAAAATGTGCGTACCAGAAATTTCAGGGTTACCGCATCGACCCCGTTTTCGAAAAAAAGGGTGGTCAACACCCACCTCTGCTGAAGTATTTTTAAAACAATTAATGAGGCAGCATATTAGAAAAAGAAACAAATAATAACAATAATTTGATGCGATTGACGTTTGATCGACTACCATGAAAATGTAAATGCTAACCGAGTTCCTTTTGCGCAGATGTCGAATTCGTTTTCGAAGTCATGGGCTCCCCCGGTGAGGGCATTGATGCCGTCGACCTAGGTGATGCCCTCCGCGCTCTGAACTTGAACCCCACCTTGGCGCTGATCGAGAAATTGGGCGGCACCAAGAAGCGCAACGAGAAGAAGATCAAGCTGGATGAGTTCCTGCCCATCTACTCACAGGTCAAGAAGGAGAAGGAGCAGGGCTGCTACGAGGACTTCATCGAGTGCTTGAAGCTCTACGACAAGGAGGAGAACGGCACCATGATGCTGGCTGAGCTGCAGCACGCCCTGCTGGCGCTTGGTGAGTAATCTGCTTGCATATACCCTGGGATATGCCTCTAAATCATTGTGTGCCCTACAGGTGAGAGCTTGGATGACGAGCAGGTGGAGACCCTGTTCGCCGACTGCATGGATCCCGAGGATGATGAAGGATTTATCCCCTACTCTCGTAAGTATTCGTTCCACGGACGATTCTGATCTAATGTTTTTTGTGCATATACGATTTGTAAACGCCGTTTGTCTATTCCACATGTCACTCTTTGTCTGCGCACAAACCAAAAATCCCCACCATTCTGCACTGTGCACTTTGTACCACCAACTCGACCTGAAAAACACCAACAAACCCAAAAATATGTGTATGCGTGTATCCATGTTTGCGTGTCCATTCCTCCAACACTACACTCCAAAAAAAACCGTCCAACTCCCGAATGTCAATCGTATGGTCTCTGCACGGTGATTGCGTCTTGTTTACCCGCCGTTTGTCGTCGATCCACTTGAAATTGAATGAAAACAGAGTTCGTCCAGCGCCTGATGAGCGATCCCGTCGTCTTCGACTAAACAGTAAGTAGGGATGGAGCCCATGGCCACTTCGCCGATCTCTGGATGTCTACTTGCCCAACAAACTTGAGGAATCCCTTGCTAATAATGACCTTTTCTCCATCTACTCCACAGCATTCCTCGCCAGAATGTGTGACAGACCCGATCAGCTAAAATAGTTGAAAACAACAGCTTCAACAACAACAACCAACAACAACAACACCAACAAACTTTTAGCGACAACCATTCTCCATAGATGTTATATTCATCGCTAACTCTCTCTATCTCTCTCGTATATTATTTTAATTAAAAATTACTTCTGCTACTACAACTGCAAAATTGAACTTCAAGATAATATTATTTTTTAAAAAATAAAAAAATTTAAATTATAAAATAACGAAAAAAAACTGAAAAATATTCAAAGTTTTGTGCACATTATTTTGTTATGAATTATTTTGTTGGTTCAGCCAAAGCAAAGCAATAGTTAATGATTATTTTATATGAGACGTGAATAAACCAAATAGCAAATAATATAATGTTTAGGCAAATTCAACATCCGAAAGCGCCCAAAAAGGCAGTTATCAAATCGCCAAATGTGTAAATTGTGGCCTCTTAGCCTTCTCAGTTTACCATGTGAATGTGTGAAAGTGAAATAAGTCAAATGTATTTAAATAAACACTAAGAATAATTGTGCGGCCGATGAGGTGTTGCACAATCAATATAAAAGAAGATCAGGGTGCTGGAAAATTTGGGATTATGCTATACAAGCAGCCTGCTTAGTAATCCAAATATTAATACAAGATTTGGCTGGCTTGTTTAGTAAACTAACAGTAATAGAGAAAGTTTAAAATCTTATACTGAATCCGCAAAGAAGTATCTAGATATTTTCGCCGCAGACCAAAATACGTCAGCTAAGACGCAAACCAATAATGAGAGGCAGGCGAATAAACAAAAGACCTAAATACCGTGTACTAAATAAAATGTCTTTATCGCTTTTTCTCAAAGAGAGAGAGCTTTCGAAATATACATTTAGCCCAGAGCTTGGTTAATATGGTTCTTGTCTCAACTTTCGTAATTATTATTCATTTATTATATTTAAATAGAAAGTGTAAAAAGGGGTGGAAACACACGCATCCTGGTATCTGCCTTCCTCGTCTATTCAACAATAACAATTCTAAACTAAACATAATAATAGCTTGGGGGTTGTGATTCCGCTGAGCTTTTGCGTCGACGTCGAATCAAAAAAGTGTCAGAAAAGTTTCGGTTAAATACGACGACTACGAATCAGTTGAAATCGAGATAACAAACCGACAAGCCGACCGAGCGGGAGCTGTCTCGCCGATTTCTAATTTGCAACAGCAAAAATCCAAATAAATTAGCAGAGTGCCAGTGAAGTGAGTGAGCGTGAGTGCAGCAAGTCGAAATATAAATATTGTCATTTACGCCGTTTCAAATTATATTTCCGCGAGCATTTCTCAGCGTTCTGTTTAAGGCTAATCGAAAGTGAACCCAAAATATATTATTCCAAGTGAAAAGGACTAGCCCAAAGATACACACACACACGCACCGAAAAATACCGACAGATCTGTAGTCCTTTTCGAGTTTTCCGTGAGTGCAACAAATACAGACACACCACCCATACATACACACACACACACTCTCGTTCGACTTTCAATATGGCGGATGTCCTGGAGAAAAGCTCACTGCTGGATGCTGTGCCACCACTAGGCGACCCCCACCCACCGCTGCCCCACCAGCAGCTGCAACAGGAAGCAGCAGCAGCAGCAGCAGCAAATGCCGCACCACCAGCACCACCGCAGCAGCAACAACCACCACCGCATCAGCAGCAGCAGCCGCAACAACAGCAACTGCAACAGAAGCCAGCAAATGCGAGGGCTAATCAGGATCAAAAAGGTGAGGCCGATGCAAGATACACAGAAAAGAAATGGTTTAAAAGTAATAAGACATAGAAACTTAAAAAAACAATAAGGCAGTGAAATGATAAGTGATGTCAAACCAATAAGCATATAGTATAATCACTACCTTTCTATATGTGCAGTTACCTGGTATACCTGAATTTAGTAAGTTAAAGTGACTTCACAGCGCATTACGCATACGCCGTGTGTGCTTTAGAAAATCAATTAGGAAAGTTCAAGGCACGATGGCTCAATGGCTCAATTAGGCAAATTATATTGCCGGCACACCCCAGGACATTGATGGTTATGCCAGGCGAGCATGCAGGCCGTGGACTCACGTCATGCCCGCCACATTATGCAAATGGATTTGGCCGGTTCAGCGCTCTGTGTGTGTGATCTGTTTGAGTAACCGCTTAGACCGGCAAGTTTACGGCTTTTGGGGCGCAGCTCAAGGGAGCTCGACAGCCGGCAGGATGTGGAAGTGGCTGCATTGTGCTCTCCCGGCTCTCGGTTTAATGACCTGCAACTGTGGCAAGCCACCAACCACCCACACGGCGGCCGAGTGCAGCTTTTAATTGTTCCTGATGCCCGGCTAGGTGCAAGTGTGTATCTATCAGATACACAATATATATTTCTAGAGAGATACCGATATGGCCGACTGCGATAAAAGTTATCAGCAATTGAGCCCTGCACTTGTACATACCTTATAAAAAGAAATCCAACTTTAAATCTTTTCTAATCGCTCTTAAAAGTCTGAAAAATGCTCTAACTATACAAAGTATTAATACAAGCCGAATAACGTGTAATGATAAGTTACTCATATTTTTTCTGAGTGCACTGCTGCTGTGGTTGCTCTGCATTTGACCTCGTTTTAAATCGAGCTGCGTGTACCTATTCATTCGGGGTCGCCCAGTCTGCAGAGTTCACCAGCATCAGCTGGCTGAACTAAATATTGAATTTCCTGTTGAATAGGGTATTCCCCGTGCGACGCGGCTCCATTGCGAACTATCCTCTAAAACAGTTGACTTCATTAGGGCAGTGCGATGTGTGTGCAGCGAAAAGATACACCCCTGCCTCGCGCCCGCTGAATATTAAATCAAGTGTGTTCGAGTCAAGAGCAAACCGGCTCTGCTAAATAAAAACAATAACAATGCGCTGTAGCTTTGTTTAGCGCTAATAATAAAAGTAAAAATATAGTCGTTGATTACTATCAGAGCTGTCATCTACATGAAGTCACCCCAGATCTAGATTATACATCACATACACAAGTGCCACTCGTGTTGATAAGACTTTCTTTCTAGCTGATTGTTCTGCACTTTCTTTGGCAATCATATTTTATACTAATAATAATAATGATCGTGTGACGTAATGCTGCTCAATTGAAAACAAACAAATGTATACTGCACTCACTCAGCGATTTTATAAATAGCCCAGAATCGCTGCAATTTCTGTCACCCATTTCGCGGTGGCTTTTCAATTATCACAAAACGCTGCCAGTCTCGTTTCTCATTTGCAGTTGGCGCTGCAATTGATTTTCCTCTCTCTCGGTCTTTGGTTTTTCCTATTGGGGGCGTGTGCCAGTTTTCCGTAGATACCTTTTTCTTAACCGAAAAGCCTTTAAAACTCTGCTAATTGTTAAGGTTTCCGCTTTGTGAAACAATTACCAAATATTTGGAGCCATATTTGTGGGGCACACCCATACGCAAACTATTCAAGCAAGACGCATTTGGATTTTGGCCTCTGATTTTGTGACTTTGGGATACGCATGGCCTGTCCATATGGTCTTAATGATTAATTAATTAATTAGTCTGCCGGTCGATTCAAGAATTTGTGTTCTCTTATCAGGCGAGCAGTCTACCTTATGGCTAATTTCTTGACTAGTAGCCACCAAGTTGTTAATGCATTCCGTATCTGATGGATGCATCTGGGAATGCGGCAAAGTTGGGGCTCGATTAATTAATTTCAAAATTAAAAGTTTGATCAATAAAGTTGGCAACGGAATATTAATAAAGTACTGCCTTAGCTCGGGTGTTTGCCTAATTGTTTTTCCGCGAGCTAGACACGCGACATGCAAATCCCTTCGGATCCGTGCTGCCCTCTAATTAAAGCCACAAAAGAGTTGTCAAATGGCTACGGAGCGTTGGCACCTCCAATCCAATTCCAGTTCAATAAACTCGGCTTTGGAATCTGCCCGATTTTCCACGACAGTTTTCACTTTCCCCAGTAGGAGAGGGAGTCTTTAGCTTGGGTGGGTTACCCAATCCAATCCAATGCAAGCCCAATTCCATTACCAATTCCCCATCCCAGTTGGCTTGCACCGCTTTGGGCAGACGCCGCATAATTTGTTGTTCTGCTGGAAGTTGTGGCCAAGTCCATATTTGGAATACCAGCTCGTTTTGGCCGACGTATCGTGCGTGCGGCTGCCGCACTGACAATTGCCACATTTTGTGGCAGGCAATCAATAATCGAAGTGCGTCAAAAATACAAATGTTAAAGTTAACAAACCGCCTGCCAGTTCGACCATAAATACGGGCATGTGCGACACGAAATACGCGCCACCAGAGGTCCTAGTCAATATAGCCATAAATTTGGCTCTTGATTAATTGATAAGGGGTCGCAGTCAACTAGGGAATAAAAGAATATGTTACTTATTATACTAGCAAACTATAAAACTCTTTTACCTGCGAAATGCATTTCCAAAGTAATTAACACAAGGAATATGAGCTTATATCGTTTTTGGGCAACAACTTTATTTTTCCATTATTTTAATTGCTGTAGCGAGAAGCGCGACCGAAACCGCCACGATATTCGACCTGTCCGGTTCCGGCACCCACATCCCCTTTCTTGTCCACTCCATAAGCGCCAGGACCGCGTCTGTAGTTCGATCTGTCCTCATCGGTTTTGGAGGCGCCTCCGAATCCACGAGGTCCCGGTCCTCCGGGTCCTCCGCGCGGACGCAGTGCGTCCGATCGATTAGTTCGCGTCAAAGTGGAGGGCACGATCTCCGGGGGCAAGTGCAGATAGCAGCGCAGTTCCTCGATGCCCTCGTTGGTCAGCAACCAGTAGAAGTGGCGCCAGGCGAACTGCTCCTTGACCCAGCCACGTGAGTGCAGCGACTGCATCACCTTGATTACTTGCAGATTGGGAATCTTGTCCAGTTCGGGGTGCTTCTGGATGGGCGAATCCTTTTTGGCCACGAGCACGCCCTCCTTGAAGAGGTACTCGTAGATGGCGATACGATTGGCTTTTGGAATGAACATCTTGAAATAGTCGGATTTAATTCGAAAAAATTGCGGACTTGCAAACACGTGATCGAAAAGTTGCAGAAAATAAAGACGGAGATTAGGGTGGCCAGCTTAAATTAGCAATTCCCGAAACTCCACTCATTCCTCAAAACTTTTCACGTTTTTGAGCACTACCTATTGGTATTGGCAAGCACCACCAATAAGTTTTTCATAATTTGAAAACATGTTAATAGTTCAATATATAAAATTAAGGATCGCGGCACCATCTTTGATTTCACTTTAAGATAATTTGGTTTAGCCATTTTATTCAAACTCAAAAGCCCCCTTCTGATTTTGAACAATAGTTATATGCGCAACTTTTCTCAGTGTGCAATGTGTTCCCTGCATTTTGCTGGCTGAAGTGCGTTTTAAGCTTTCGCACTCCTGAGGAGGAGCTGTGATTCATCTTTTGCGTCGCAGGACATTCTGCCCAAACATGCGCAATAAGAGCGGCGGCAACCACATGAGGAATTCCTCCCCCACAGGAATGCTGAACAGAATAATCAATGAGCGAAACGCAGACACAAATTGACCAAGGGAAGCCAACCAAGAGGAAGGCATGCCGATAGATACAACGTGAACCCACCACCCACCGACCGGCTGCATCCCTCAAAAAAAAGCTAAACAAATGCCGGAAAGAAAGGAAAACGAAAGCGATTAGGGGGTGGCAAAACCACCCCCCCTTGGAAAAGTGTCAACAAAAAGCAGTCGACCTTGCTTAGCGTGCGTTTCCGATTAAATGCACTTGATTTACATAACATTTAAGTAATTTTCTACTAATTAAAATGGTTACCAAATCGATTATTCCATTTTAGTAAGTTCGAATAAAGGGGTAAGCTCTAATGCATAAGCTGTGATGGAACAGTATAAAATCTGACCTTAGCCTTGCATACTTTTTGATATTATTTATATTAGTTAATTTCAAATTCACAACGACTGTTACGCGCAAGCAGTGCTGGTTTGGATATTAGCTGTTCGCTGGGTTGTTGTATTAGATTAGCTTGGACAGCAACCTGGGGGCAAATTGGATCAGGCGAATTCGTTTGTTTTAGTAGAAAAATATAAAACCGAAATAAAAGGTATATATTTCTTAAACAGTAAAATATAATAGAAATTTAAAAATTAATATAATTAGTAAGTAACTAATGCTTTATATTAAACATAATTTCTTCTTTTACTTCCAGGTTTGTATTCAGATTTATGGAACTTACTGATAACTTAATGAGAACTTAAAATGGCTTCAATTATGGGTATGTTAAACAGAAATAGCCGTCAGAAACCTTGTAAAATCAAACTAACCTAGGCATTCAGCCCTAGAGTTAGACCCATAACCTTGGCAATCGAAATTAGGCTAGAGAACTATGCAGACATTAGCCCAGGACTCTGCTCCTTCCACGTCTAAGGATGAATCCCTGGCTAACCTCACGTCAGTTCGGATCTCCCCAGGTTTACTTTTATGTCTACGCATTAGAGCGCCGGAGTTTTGCGTGCTGGCTGCTTGTAAATAAATAGACAACAATTAGGGGAACCTATGACAACAACACCTGGATAATGGAAAGGTGCGTGGCAAGCGGTGCAAGTTGGCTTCATGTGGATACAAAAATATATCCATTGCCGAGGGCAAAGGATTAGGTCTGCAAAGGGAATGCACAAATGCGCGTCGGAATGCCTCCCCCAGTGGCCATTAAATTAATCAAGTCAAATGAAATCTGCATATAAAATCAGCGTTATAGGCCCCCGCCATTCGCTCATTGTTGGCGTGTTGAATTTGCATTTTTCCCCGGCGCCCCACTAATAAATTTGTATGTCAATAGAAAAAGGCAGGCAGCCAGAACCCAAGGGGCTGCTCCACCGAAAATATATCTTAGCAGCGCTTTGAACTGCGCAAGGACACATTCTGTTTATGCGCCCCGAGAAGTTTACGAGCGGCCACGCTCCGCCAGGCCAAGTTGGCGTATCAAAACAAATTCTAAGTATTGTAATTCGAAATTTTTCAAAGCAAATAAAAGCAGTCGAGTTTTAACACTCGCGCCAAACACAACGCAGTGCAGAGAGCTGGCGTCGTAGCTCCAACAAAATATTTCAAAAAACTCAATTAAAGGCAAAATAAAAATATATAAAAAATATAAGAAAATATAAAACATATTATTAAGCCATTTTGTCACAGCAGAAGTGGGTGGTTACCTACACCCCTAGGTAAATTGCCCCTCCATCACCGTGTTCAAGCCAAAGTGCAAAGTGCATTAGCCTTCTCAGACTGTACGTGGCCAAGTTATTGCCCTCTGGCCAGGAAAATCGATACAATTGCATGGCGCTTATTTTGTTTTATGGCCAACTGCAACTGCAACAATTGATAGTCTTTGGACTGTGTGATAAAAATCGCTACTGCAGTGGCGCGCGAATTCAATTGCCAAAGGACCAAGTTTTGTTAACCATATTTCACAGAGGGTGAATCTAATTGAAATGCAACCCCCGGGCTTAGGAAACTTTTGTGCTTGCACCTGTGCAACTGTTGACTTTGCAACTCCATCCCACTTGGCTGATAATCAATTTGGCCCAGACCATTTGGCCACAAATGACAGTTGAGTTGAACGTTGTTGTGCGGTTGACATGAACATTGTGTGGAATTTCGGTTTATGTCAGCCGCGGGTAAATCACAAATCATTGTGGCCCTAATTTGCAGTTGCTGTTTCTGCCAGGCCTCCTTTATTTTTTACTATTATATATATATATTTTTTTTTTTGCTACTGCCAGGAAGTTGGCGATTCCGACTCTGAGTCGGCACAAGTTGCAGTTGCCTCTTTAGTTGCCAGTCGGATGTGGCACGTGCTGAGGTCACAGCTCCTCCAGTTTAAAGGATCCCTCGTCGTCCTGTGCAATTTTATCGATTCGCCCAACAAATGTAACACACCAAAAAAAAAAAAAAATCACAGGAACTTAATGCAAAAGTTTTCGGTTTTTTCTCCGCATTAAGTTAATTGCCAGGCAGTGCCGAGAACCAGTCTGTATAGAGTCGTATATAGACATAGTCCCCGATCCAAATTCGAATAGTAACCCACTCAGATATGAGTGATACCGATGCGGTGAGTTTTGCTTGAAGTACCCATATATATCCATTTATATTTTGGAGCTGCACTTAGCGCACACCGATTCGCCCATGCACAAATGATTTACGAACATAATTTGCATAGGGAATGATCCAGGTTAATGGTTGTATTATTCCGCCGACCTTGCACATACATCATTGTCAGTGGATGGAACCCTTTGCGAAACAAATCAAACAGCGATTTCTTGTGGCCCGTCGATTTGGGCCTTAGAACTGCCAAAACTTTTGTTGAATCAATAAGCCACAAAAACAAATTGGGTCACGTTACAGCTGGCAACCGAATTTCATGACAAAATTCCCTAATGGTAACCAAAGACCGCCGCCCGAACGCCAAATACCCAAACATCCTTATAGCCATATAGCCATACATAGAGCCAAGTAGAGAATACCAAAACAATAAAATGTAAACAAATGCAGAAAGAGCCATCAAATTTGAAAGCACCCACTCAATGTGAACTATATTGATACGTCTGTTCCGATACACGAGCCATAGCTCCACCATTGGCACTTGGCACCCCCACAGTTGGCAGAAGTAAAAGTAAGCCCACAACGATATATGGCCATACATATGCAAATGATATGGGCCAGTCTGCCGGGGCAGAGGAGCATGTGGGTGTATATCGGTGGCATTGGCCACCAAAAAGCGGCTCCGCCACATATTGGGTTACCAGACACTTGCACATTTCTGCACCGACACCGCAGGAGAGAAGTTCTAGTTCTTCGCTAGGATGTACGGCACGGGAAAGGATCCCTCCGGCCAGGAGGTTTCTCCACAGGATTACCCAGTGCAGCAGCAGCGCGGTCAGTCCAAGTCAGAGTATGTCTTGGATTCCGCATCTGTAGATCGTCCTCAGCAGCAGTTGAGACCGCAATCCACGCCTTATGAGTCCTCCGATTCATCTGAGGAACGAAAGAAAGAACAGCCAAGAGCTCAGTTAAACACAGATTATACCAATAGCAACACCACTTTGGATAGTGTCTCCTACGGCTCCGATTCAGTTTCCACACAACAAATACGATCTCAGCCGAATACAGAGTACCAGAGCAATGCAGCCTATGAGGCACCCAGAGATGACCGCGGTCAACTGCAGCCACAGAGATCCCAGCCAGCTGCCGATTACTCCGCATATGAACGGCAGCAACGTCCGCCGCCAACGACAATAGATTACACCACCGGCTATAATGCACCACCCAAAGATCGCACCACCCTGTCACGCAGCAACTCGCGACCCACCCTCTCACCCAATCCCAAGCTCCAAAGTATACCTAATTCCGAGTATGTGCGACCACCACAGAACTTTGTCTTGCCACCGCAGATGCGTCCCGCCGTGGGGCCACCACAGCCGCGTCCTCCGTTCGCCGGAGCCCGACCTATGGTCGGAATGGGACCCCGTCCACCCATGCCGCCGAACATGGCGGCCAGGCCACCACCGCTGCGCAGCACAGACAGCAAGAGCAATCTGCTAATGGGTCCACCCATGCGACCGGGCATGCCACCGCAACTCAACATGCAGCAGGCTCGTCTGCCCAATGCCGGCGGACAGCTTAGTCCGCCGGGCCAGGGACCACCAAGGCCACCAGGCGGATTTCCCTGGAATCCTGCCGGGGCACCGGGAATGCCGCCTGGAGCACGTCCGCCCCAAAATATGACGCGACCGCCGCCACCCACTTTTGCACGCCCGCCGCCGGGTCAGCCGCTGCAGGCGCCCTTCAATCGACCGCCCTTCAACCAGCCGCCCATGCAACCGCAACAGCAACAACCACCACAACAGCTGCAGCAGCAGCAGCACATGCAACAGCAGCAGCAACTACGCCCACTTTCGGCAGCCAGTGCACACAACAACAACGATGACGACGACGACGTGGTCATGGGTCCCGCGGGGACCCCGCTCAAGACCTTCAACCCGAGGCCCGATCCCATGGGCGAGCCCCTACTGGAGGACATCGAGCCGCCCTTCCAGACGAGCCCCCCAGCCGGAGAATCCAAAAAGGGGCCCGGCTTCAGTAAGACTCAGATCGAACGATAAACCAAAGACCATTACTGAAGCCATTGAAAAGTTTATTTTAAAATTTTACTATCTCAATATGATTCATGAGTTTTATTTCAGTATTGTTTGTATCTTTAAGTGATGTATCCATGCCTCCCTCACATATCTAAGTATCTAAGTTAATTTTTTCCCCTTTTCAGAGGGCGACAACGACAGCGGCGTGGATGAGTCCACTCAGGAGAAGGTGAGTTGGTATCGGCTTTGAACCAGTTAACTAGTTAGCCATAAATTGTTACCTCAGCTGCGTCTCCGTTAATTGAGAGGAAATTAACTGGAACTGGCAACAAATTAATTTAATTCCGTCTGCCTTTCCTCCGCATTGAGTTCTCAAATCATAAATATCTGTAAAAGGCCGGGCAACCAGCGGGAGATCTTCGAGCTACAAGCTTTACGCTCCATTAGAGACCATATAGCATACGAGTATATCACATACTATATGTAGCATATATCATATAGCATATTGTCTGCGACAATTCCGTCGTTCAGTTCCCAAGTTCGTGTGCAGACGTTAAAGTTCAGACTAAGTTTTGTGTTGGCAGACGGCAGTTGGCGCGTCGGAAAAACCCGCAGAAAGTGCGACAAAAGTCGAAGAAATCAAAAGTATATATGTGCATTACGTGAGCTTCACAGGTGCTAGTAAAAAAGTGCCAGAAAGTAAAAAAAAACAGGCAAATATGGCCAAAACCCGCCAAAGAAACATACACAAAAAGCGATTTATATGCCTGGTGATATCTGCGCACAGATAAGTGCCAAACACGAAAACGAGTTGTGGATTTCCAGGGGGGGTTGGCTTTTCGGGGTAAATCGTAGCTCAAACATACACATACATATATCCAAGTCGGAATTGTTGTCTCTATAAATACCCATCCATATGCAAAGGCGACACGAAGCGGCGACAATCGATAAAACAATGCATAAACTATAAGTCCTTCGTACCGAGACATCCAAAGCCAAATCGGCAGGCGTACGGCCGTATGGCCATAAATGCCATTGGCATTACGTTGACAGCTCCGGAAAGCCCGGGAGTGTTGAGAGCCAGTAGTCGTAAATAGATAATAAGCCCGCAGTCACCACAGTTACGTCCCAGGATGCATCTCGTTATAATGGCCGATGCGACCTACTTGCTAGTAATCCACATGGTCTAACCATCTAGCATCGTTAGTTTACTTAACAGTGCGCTGTGTTTGTTTCTCGGCAGGATCGCAACGGACCCAACTCGCCCAGTTCGCCCGTGAAAACGCCCACATCGACCTCATCGAAGCCGGACAAGTCGGGCACGTCGCGTCCACCGAGTGCCACGCCCTCGAACAAGTCAGCCCCCAAGTCGCGCAGCGCCTCCAAGAACCGCTTGCTCCTCAAGACCCCAGAGCCCGAGCCAGTCAAGAAAGGTGAGAGCGAAGTTCCATCTATCCACATGATCCACATATGTTATCGCTCTGTTTGTCCCACCAGTTCCAATGAACAAGGTACAAGTCGGACATGCGCCTTCACCCAATCTGAAGGCGGTGCGCTCCAAGATCGGATCCCTGGACAATGCCACCTATAAGCCGGGTGGCGGCCACGTGAAAATCGAGTCCAAGAAGATCGACATCAAGGCGGCGCCGCGCATCGAGGCCAAGAACGACAAGTACATGCCAAAGGGCGGCGAGAAGAAGGTATGTTCGGATTGTCCATCCTCTAGACCAGCGTTTTAATCCATGGGAGGGATCGGTGTATACATTTCAAGCATATACTCTGGTCCAAGCCAGTACATGACTCTCTCATAAATCTCTGTAAATTTCTCTCATCTACAAATGGCTTTTAAAGTACGGAAAAATGTATCTTTCTCTGAGCGCAAGAAACGTAAAGTATTGTCGCGTAAAATAAAGTAAAGTAAAGTAATGTATTGGCTGAATAAAAGCAATTTCACGGTCGATTTGCTATTTGAGATTCATGCCCATTATAGATGGGCAATCGTCAGCACGGTATCTTGTATCTTGTATCTCGTATCTTGTTGTAGGAAATGCAATTACCAATTCGCAGCGACACTTAGCAGCATAATTCCGTTGCCTTATGTAGCGTATTCCAAACCCATCCGTGTCCGTAGAACTGGGTGCGACTCTGACATTGACGCGGATATCATCCGTTCGATCGATATTTTGACTTTGGCTTATAATCGTTTTACCTACCTTGTATCTATTTACAACTTACGACCGAAACGAATCGCATCGAAACCGCACACTCTCGCACCAACAAATCACAAAACACTGCAAATTCGTAGATAGTTACAACAAAGTTGCAGTGGAACGCCAAGTCCAAAATCGGTTCGCTGGAGAATGCCGCCCACAAGCCGGGAGGCGGGGACAAGAAGATCGAGACCCTGAAGATGGACTTCAAGGACAAGGCCAAGCCGAAGGTGGGCTCGACGGCCAATGTGAAGCATCAGCCGGGTGGCGGAGACATCAAGGTATGTGGCCACCCCCTTTCGTGACCTTTCACCCCATGCCCCAGGCGATTTCATGTTTGAGTTTGACCCAGAGACGAGAACACGAGTGTTCATACATAAGTATTGATTTTTGTAGCGGTTAAGCATGATTTCCGATTGCTGTTGGCTTATGTTGGTTTTTTGGATGCTCCACCTGAGTCACCAACTGGCATGGGCATGGGCCGCATCCATTCTATTCTATACTATCTGTTCGTTTCTCTCAGTGCATGAGCTGCAATGTTCTCTTCAGTTTTAAACAGCATGCTGCCACCTTTCAAAGGTTATTACTATTAAGAAAGACTACATTTAGAACTAACACCCAGAACACCCAAATACCAAAACCTTGAACCACTTTCCAGAGCTACGATAGAAAGATGAACATCATCTATGGCGAGGGCTCCAAAATAGTCAGCCATTGCGCCAATAACAAACGTTTGGATCAGAATTTGTATAATGAGGAGGAGTAGTGTTTTGTTCCGTTGGGTAGGTAACACCCCCAAAATGGTGCTAAAACGAACCACCCACACACACCTAGTTTAGTTTCGGGGTCAGAATTGTACATATGTACATATATACTCAAATTAGAGGGAAAGCATTATGTTTAGTTCCTAACCATGCCGACAATCACTCTGAATAATTGAGAATAACTTATTGTTTCTCCACCCTTATTTTAACGAACCGAAACATGTTTAAACCATATTTTGGAAACTGTATTTTGCTTTTAACTAAACCATTAAACAACGAATTCGAAGGATAACAACCCGAAGGATGTAAGTAGTCGTGATAACTCTTTTTTCCAGTGTAATAAGTGTGCTTTTGTATAGAAACCTAGCTGCATTTCGTTTCTTATATATTTTTGGTATATTTTAAAAACACCTATGCAACACTTTTCGAAATCCCGAAATCACCGCACCCTGTAGCGTATTTTTGTACCATTAGTTTTTCCAACCATTTGTTACGTTCTGTGCTCTGCCGTTTCTGTGTGTGAAAATTCCAAATTTCAGTTATGTCCCCGATTGGCCGTTTGTCGTGTGTCCATAATACGAGTAATCCCACGCCCGCAAAGTCGAAAAACCTGGAAAATGGACATATACTCCATTTGACAAATTCAATCTGAATCTATGATCTTGCTAATTGATTTCTATACGTTGCCGGTGCCGGTGCTACTTTTCAGATCCAAACGCAAAAACTAGAAATTAAGGCACAAAGCAAAGTTGGCTCTTTGGATAATGTAAAGCACAAGCCCGGTGGCGGTGAGAAGAAGATTTTCGATGATAAGGATTATTTGAAAAATGTTGAACACTCTGTTGCACTGACAACACCACCAACACAGGTAAACTACGTGTACTTAAGCTCAAAGTAGTTATGATATCTAGAACTTAGCATTAACCCTGATTTATTACTAGACTCTTTATTTGATTAAGAACGCAATCAAAAGTAATCGATACAAGTATATTCCAAACATCTATTATATCGCTATCCCATTTTGTGTTTACGTCGAGAAATTCATTTTTATGTAATCTGTAATGGTAATCAATTACGTTGCATTTTCGATTAACACCTTATGGTTTCAATGCGCAACTAACCGAGCACCACACCCCAAAAGAGGCCCACACAACACCCAGAACACCCAACCACCCACAGACACGCCCCACCCGAACCGCTTTCAGATAACTCCCACCAACTTCCAAAAATCAATATCCGTTAATGGGGAATTGTGATTATGAGAACTAACAATTGGACAAAGTATTTTGGCACATCTAGGCATCGATTTGTATTTTATTGTGGGCATTCGTGAATTTTATCAGGGAGAGCCACCGAAATCTTTGGAGACTTGAAACCATCTATAAAGTGTCTAAAAGTATGCTTTGGAAAATAGAAAGTAGCTGCTAGTTCGCTGCTTACTTTTAGACATTTTTTGAAGTGATTGCAAACCTCTTGAAGTTGGTTAGCTACCTTTGATTATTATTTGTTTTTGATTTGAGATTATTTAATGTATTATCTATTGGTTTCTCAGTTCAATTACACTTACTTTACATTTAAAAATGAATTTCTTTCAAACTCAAACTGAGATTCATTGGCAACAGCGCTTTCCATCCATGTGTTCCCGAGGTGTTTGAAGATTTACACGCAATTCTCTAAACTATAATCTCTCTCTTTCTTTCTCTGTTCCCCCTCTCGCTCGCTCTCTGCCACCCCGCCGGCTAACTGTAGTTTGCGGCACAAGGGCGCTTGATTGCCACGATCCATCTAGAATTCGGTCTCTGTAACTCAGACTGTGTGTGTAACAATATATTTGAGTCGCTTTTTAAATGAACTCCCCCTAGCTTTAACCCAGACATCCATCAACTAACTACTGTACTGTACCTAAGTCAAACGATTAACTGAAGCAGGACTAAAAAGAAAGCAACTAAACTAAACTGAACGAAACTGAACTAAACTCAACCGAACAAAAGTCGAACTCAACTAGATAAGCTCAAACCGGATATGAATCGAATGAGTTTGCAAGAGTTTCTATTTTAAATTGTAACCAATATACATACATACCTACATATACACACATATGTTTATGCATTCTTCGAGGGTTAGCCCGCGATGATGTAAGCTGGCCTGTCCCTGGGTAAACTCCCAAGGATCAGGTGGAGATTGAATCCCGATCCTTGGGATTCTGCTCTCGGGCAAGGTCAGCAGTGCCCGCGAAGGGCCCAGCTGTTTGTTAACTCCTTTAGTACCTAGCGAATGTCCTTTAACAAAGTATTATTATTATTTATATATAGTATTATTTCAATGGCGAACAGCCAGGAAACCTTACACTACTAGGATAGTACAAATTTTGAACTATATACTGATCCGCAATTGCTTAAACCCCAATAACTCCGACCCTGAGGACGGTTTAGCGAAAGGCTGCCCAGCATTTATATCATCATCATCATCATCTTCATCTAACAACCGTGCTTTGCTCACTCACACTAAAACACAATACCACTCAAAACCTCTACTCACATCAGTTTTAAATTACTCTTAATTATGTGCTTAATTTCTGTGCTTAATATTTCTATTCTGTTTATTTTAGGAATATATATACAATTTTTATTAGGCTAGTCATACGAAAACTAAGTGCATTAAATTCGAAATTCGTACCGAGTTGCGTCCATTAGAGTTATTTATCGCCTATCGCTACTTTTAACTACCACATCATATAATCGAGTTATCCGAATGCAATGCGGTTTTAAACAATATAGAAACATTCGATCCGATCGATTCGATTTGATCACGCAAATCCCGTAAGTTAATGTGCGTTGCGAGTCCTTCAAAGACATGTCCGTTGCGTATATAGATAGTTATATATACCTAAATATTTAACAGTGCTGTGATAGACTAACCGAACCGTTGGTAACGATCCAAGCCGACCTGCATCCATTCCAAACCAAGCTCAACTTCATAGAAAGCCCCCAAAACGGTTTCATGGCCATTTGCTTGCGACTCCCCCGGTTACTCCAATGCATTCCATCCAACCAACCAACTCATGACTTTTGGTTTACCCCTTAATAGTTTACTTTATGATTTGTGCAATCGATACGCATTCACGTTTATATTTTTTGTCTTGAACGCAGAGTCCACTACCATCCATGACGGCTTCTGGCGCTGATGAAAATTTAAATCAACAAAGCTAAATGCCGAAATGCCCGAAATGCATGTCGAGCTGTATCTGAAAAACTGAATCTGAAACTGACTCTTTCTTTGCTAAGATCGAAAGTGAAATACGAGCAGCTAATTTGAAACGTACTATCTAAGCAAAAAATCCACACAATGCAAAACGAGAGTTATGCGATAATTCCCACACACCCAGATAATTCACAAGCCAGTAATGCGATCAGATCAATTCTATAGAGGTGCAAGCACGCAATGAGATGCAGATACTCGTACATCTACACCACCACCCCACATAGAAGCGGTATTTGGTATACAATCGAAGTATATTTGACTAGTTGAGCAATGCACTCTTTATCATCAGATAGCAGACATGAATTATATATCTCAATGTATTCCAGAACTTCATATATACATACAAATCTATATATATATACATATATAAATAAAAGTATCTAAATATTTAAGCAAATTATACAAGAATCGTACGAATAAAGTGTATGCTTAGTTGAAAATGTTACCACTTGACGTCTAAATGTTAAACGACTAAGATAATGCAACCATTTAGATACTTTTGCGACCAGTAAAAACCAAAACCAAAACCAAACCCAACAGAACCGATACGAAACAAAACAAAACGAACCGAACCGAACAGATGAGATAATACCACGTATAAGCATATTTTTACTATTAATTTGTATCTTATTAGTCAAGCGCATCATTCTCACGATTTATTTACACCCTGTTACAAAATGTAAGGACAATGGCAAAATTTAAGCAAATAAACAAACAAAAAAAACGTTTTTTCATTTACCAAATCTCGGTGTTGTTGCACTTAGTATTTGAACTCCAACAGAGCCACCTTATCCTATCGGTATTGAGATAGACAATCAAATCAAGTATTGGGGATACCCACAAGTATCTTATTTGGCAAAGCCACGCCCACGCCGCCGCAAGCGTTACAACAAAGCCACGCACGAGCACACATCCTCTACTGCCCATTGGATGCATTGGTAATCGAAACATAAATAAATTTGATCAAGCAAATTGTAAGTCGCCATCTCAGTCGAGCTATGACAACTATTTTGCATCACTCCTGCTCCTCCAGCGAGTCCGAGCCGACTGTCTCTAAACACCTCTCTTTCGATTCCCGCAGTATTGGAAGGCACAGCGCATCCAGCGGGCCACCACACTCACCTCGTCCATGTCCCTGCCGGCGGAGTGCCTGGTCCTCTCCGTGTCCATGCCCTCGCTCAACTCGGAGCCCAAGCGTCCCAAGAGCGCGGGACCCAAGAAGAAGCCCGGCCAGGCCGTCCACTCGAAGCCATTCCGCCTGTACTGAGTCAGTTTGGAGTATGGAGTATGGAGTCGGTCGAGGAAGGAGCTGCTCCACAAGTCGCACAAGACGTCACCCAATCGAAGCACTCAGAGATTTGTGCACAAGTTGATATCGAGGCACGCACTTCTAAAACATACATATGCAGAATACATTTTATCAAACCGTTGATTGTTTAGAACCGAAATGGAAACGAAACGTGGCATTTACAACATAATAAACGACTAAATGAGAGGCAAAGTTAAGCACAAAATACACCTGGTTTGCTTGTTTGTTTCTTTATATAATTACAGTATATATTTTCGTAAGTATTAAATCTGTTTCACGGCTGCTACTTCGCTGGACCCAAACGGCCTTCGTTTACATTTTTCATTTACATAAGACTTGCGTTTGATTTTCTATGTATAATTAGTACAAAAATTGTCCTGGGATTTCGTTACGTCTCAACTTTATCATCATGCTCATTGTATGTTTGGAAAACTGTGTGCTTTTCTTGGTTTCTTTAGGTTTTGTATTCGTTTTTGATTCTTGTTCCTTTCGATTATTCGAGTCGCGTCACATTTAAATGCATTTGGTTGCCTTTTTCCATTTACATCATACTTTTGCTCTACTTACGCCGTAAAAGTTGTTTATACAATTCGTTTTTTAAAGTTAGGGTAATAAATAGGTCATTATAAAATAATAAACAACAGTTGTTACATTTTCAAAGGACATCGTGAAATGAGCTTCAAGTGATTATGAATATGATTCGAGGGTCGAGTTAGAATTAAAAAAAATGCGCATGCTTGAATATCTTAAAAAGTGGCTTCTCTAAGCGCTCGTCGTCAAGTGAATTGGCCTGGTTTCAGATTTGGTTAGCTGCGGATTGGCTGCCTTAGCTCATGGCTATATATAACTATAATACATTTAATGGGAAATTAGGAAATGCATAGATGCTCGTGATATGCGAAACCAATGTTTGCTGCGGTTGTAATAATTTTCTCTTTCTGCCAGATACTATTCGTACAATACATTCGATTCAATTGACTAGATTTCTACATATGTAGTGCATTAGATTTATGATTTATCTGTGGTTCCGATTTTGTTAACAATGTTCTTTCAGTTGTTGCGGGAGGGAATCGTGGTTTGCCAAATGAGTGACAGCAACGATCCGCAGAAATAAACAGCCAAACAAAGACAAATTTCGTACGAATTTTGATGGCAGTACATTTTGATTCACAGAATTTCGTACAATATTTATCGTTTGTTTAGAGTTTCGTTCCGGGTTCGGTGCCTTTTACGAGAGTACGGAGAATTTTATAAATAAATACATGTAATTGATTTGTCGATGAGGGCGCTGCGTTAGTGTCAATGTGTTGTGGCCATTGTGCCGGTGTACGTGTCGCTTCCGAGGAATCTCTATACTTCGCCAAAGCCAATAACATTCTACCTTATTTACATTATTAAACACTTTCGCTGGCGTCGCTTTAGCGGCTCTGGTCTGAGCACCGCGCGCACCGCTTCCTCGAACACCTGAATTTGCAATCGGAGTGGGAAGGGAAATTAGTGAAGAATAAGGGGTAGGTGGAGGGTGTGCCGGTCACCGATGACTTACCGGCTTGAGGCCGCGCTGCGTCAAGGCGGAGCACTCCATGTATTTCACAGCGCGTATCTTGTTTGCCAGCTTCTGGCCCTGCTCGCGCTTCAGCGGCGTCAGTCCCTGCTCTGCCAGGCCGCTGAGTGTCTCTCGATCTTCGCGCAAATCGATTTTGGTGCCTGGAATACGCCCCAAGATATATGTATGATTCTCGTTTTCAGACTGCAGTTTCACGTCGCTTGGCAACTTACCAACTAGAATGATGGGCGCATCGGGGCAGTGGTGCTTTATCTCCGGATACCATTTCGAGGTGACATTCTCAAAGGACGAGGGACTCGCCACGCTGTAGCATATCAGGAAAACGTCTGTCTGCGGGTAGGATAGCGGTCTCAGGCGGTCGTAGTCTTCCTGACCCGCCGTATCCCACAGTCCCAGCGAGACCTGTATTGTGTCCACTTGCATGGGCGCCGAGTAGTTGTCGAAGCTGTGAACGATATCATAGTTAAAGTTAGATATCGATCTGCGGTTTGCGGCACTATCGAGGCACAAACTTACACTGTGGGCACATATTCGCCGGGAAAGCAGTCTGTCGTGTAGGAGATTAGCATGCAGGTCTTTCCGACGGTGCCGTCACCAACGACTACACACTTTATGGGCCTTCCGGTTGACATCGTGAGTGCTGAGTGTGCCTGTGCCGATAGCTGTGTACTGTCTGTGTGCTGTGGGCAAAATAAGATGGAAGATGAATTTCTTCGCCAGCTTAATTCAATTAATTAAGTTCTACTCGAGGCAATAAACCCGCCAGAACCAACTGACCGCAAATTATTTTACAGTCGTACTTCCTTAATAAAAATTCTTTAACATAGAAACAAATGCTGTAGAAATATATGACACAATAAATTATCCCATTCGTTTTATTAGGTTTTTATAAATAAATGTGGTATTTAACATCATTTTTGGCGCGCAACTACATAAGATAAGCAATTGCTTGACTGGAATTGAATGAAATTTTAAAATTTGAATAGCCAGATAATTTGAATTACGATTTTTACTGTATGCATATCTGAGACTTAGTAGTCATACTCGCTTTCTGGAGTAAGCTACATCGTAAAGTGGGAATGTCCAAGATATAGAGGTACTACTGTACAGAGTATAATGGCGAAGGTCTACGGTATATCTCTGGGATGATCAAAGGCAGGGCTCTCGAAAGGTGTGTCCCGGCCGCAAAAAGAAAGCAACCGCAGCGGCGGAGGCCCATAAAGCCTAATAAAACGAACGAGGGTCTTATTTCGGTTGTGGTGGCACTTTGTTTTCGCAAATAAAATTTTCAAAAATAGATCATGATGGGCGACACAGACGGGGAAAAACAAAAAGCATAAATGGGAGCAGCGGACCAAATGGCGACCGCCCCTCCAGTGGCGCCCCTTCGGCGGTGGGCGGGGCCGCCCGAGTGTTGTGGTGACGCGGAAGGCACCGGCAGACGCACCGCATCGAAAAAAAGAAACAAAAATTGGGAAAATGAACCGCCCGAAAATAGACACAATTAAGTTCTCATAACCGATTCAATTAAAGTTCAACACACAGAGGCGGCACATATTGCGCCACATGCAACGGGGCTGGGCGTGGCCGCGGGGGCGGGTGCGGTAGCAATGAAAATCTTTTGTTGTGGCACAATATCGAATGGGAATACAATATTATTTTACCGTTTTCACCACCTCCTATCCTTTTTCTTTGTCTGTCGGCAGGCGGCGACTGTTTTGTACTTTGCTTATATCACTGTGCGTTTTCCTGCTGCCGATATGCTCATGCGGCGCATTTAAATAATTGATTCGCACTATTTCGCTGCGGCTTTTACTTATAAATATCTGTTTGAGGGACAAAACGCAGCGCTCCCGACTAATTTTCGTGTTTTTCCTTTTTGTTTCCACTCCACACAAACACACACCCACCTTTTTGACAGCGCAGCGACGCTCTCTCTCTCTCCGTTGACAGTGCTGCCAGCTTATGGCCAGAAAATAGCTGACGGAATATGTAAGAAAATACCTTTAATGTATAGTATCAATAACTAAATTAAATGAGTATATCAATCACTATAAAGTCGTTTCTTTTTTTTTTTTAAGTTCCAAAACTATTTCCAACTTATTTTTACAATTGGCACTAAAAAATAAACTAGACTTGTCGGGAAAAAAGAGAGCGGGTAGTCCAGCTCCGCTCTCTCGAAACTGACAAGCAGTGTTGCAAAAGTTGCAGGGCTAAGGCAAACTTGGCACTATACAATACTTATGGGCATGGCTGTGGGAAAGGGGGATCAATCAATATTCATATATTGTAAACAAAATTATTCATTGAAATTTATTTTGAATAGAAAACTTAAATAATTACATGCTAATTAAAAAATGATCGTTTGATCTCATGTAAGTTTAATACCTTGTAATTGCTGCTGACTACGCCCATGCTGCCTATGTCCACTGTTGTTGTTTCGAGCGGCGTAATGAGCAGATTTGTTTATAAACTTTTACATAGTGTAAACCAAACTGGTTCGGGCTGCAGACGCATTTCTTTGGCTGCTGTAAGAAATGCGGAAAGCGAATCTCAAGAGGGGGCTCCTGCCAGCACGGTTCTGGTGGAGAAGGACTCGCACATAACACTTATTGGATTAAATCGCGAGCAGCAGCGCAATTCGATAGATGCCAACACCGCGGAGCAGCTGACCGAAGCCATCAGCCAATTTGAGGCGGATGATACTTCTCCAGTGGGTGTGCTCTACGGCATAGGTGGCTCCTTTTGTGCTGGCTATGATCTGGAGGAGTTGGAGGCGGAGGCGCAACGCGGCAGCCTCAACTTTCTGTTGCGTCACGAAGGCTCCGTCGGTCCAACTAGGCGGCATCTCCGCAAGCCACTTGTTTGCGGCATCAGCGGTTTCTGTGTGGCCGGTGGATTGGAACTGGCTCTAATGTGCGATCTCCGGGTGATGGAGGACACTGCAGTGCTGGGATTCTTAAACCGTCGCCTTGGAGTTCCCCTAAGTGATGGTGGAACTGTGCGTCTAGCCGCTGCAGTGGGTTATTCCAATGCTTTGGAGATCATCGCAACAGGAAGACGCATCTACTCCAAGGAGGCCCGGCGGATGGGTTTAGTGAATCGCGTTGTGGCAACGGGCACCGCTTTGGGCCAGGCTGTTAATCTGGCCTTTTCTATAGCCAAGTTCCCCATGGCTTCCCTAATGCACGACAGGAATGCTGTGCTCGAAAATGCCAATGCCTACAACAAACCAGGATTCCATGTGGCCAGTTACAATGAGATCATGAATGTTACCTCAGTCATGATAACAGATATGCAGGAGGGCGTGAAGCGTTTCAAGAACTGTGAGTTATGTTCGTGTTCATTCCTAGAAACCCTTTATTAACTTGCTTTTTATATTTTAGCTGAAATAAAGGGCCCCAAAACCGATTCGTGGAGCATCAAGGAGAAAACCATTCCAGATTGGGAAAAGGCCGAAATCGAGATCGAAAAACAAAAGCAAAAGACATGACATATGTAGTTAGCTGATATATACAAAACTTCTGTTCTTCTGGTTAGTTGCAATACTTTGTTGTTATTTATAAAACGAAAGCTTTTATTCACGTAAAATACATTTATTTAATGATTTATGTAGTTGACCGCCTAAATCGCTTACGACTCGCGCTTATTTCAATATTCACAACAATTACAATAACGAATTTTCCTTGAAATTAAGCCTAACTACAAAAAAGAGTTGAGAGGAAAAGCACAAAGTTCTGTATTCCTTGCTGTCGATCGATTTAACATTCACAATTAGTTTACACTTATAAAAAATATGCTAGCGTCGAGTAATCGGACTTGTCCTCTTACATACAATGAATTTTTGTTATAAAGGGCGCTGGGCCAAGCGGTTTGCCGGTCTCGCCAATATGTCTTAGTTCTAGGAGTTAACAAAAGGAGTTATTGCACTTAAATCGAGTAAAGCGAGAAACGAAGCTCTATGCAAAAAAGGCTGCTCTTGTACAAACTAGTGTTAAAAACCGACTGATCGTTAATCGTGTTATATTAGTTTGATTTAAAATACATCGTACATCGTCGTACTACGCCTAACATTTACCCTCGGCTACACTTAATCCAAAAAATTTGTCATACAAATATTGCACAAAAATGGATCGGACTGTGAGTTTGCACACCCATGTGCGCACTCGTGTTTCAATGTGCAGCACATGGCAAAACCTTCAATCAAATGGTGGTACGTGTTCACATACATAATCACTAAAGTACGGTGTTCGGAAACCTAAAGACCACAATACACATATACAATATATACAAATGAAGAAGCAATTTTCGCTAACCATCCGTCCATCCCACCGTGTCTGGTATAAAAATATATAGTATAGCGTAGGCCAAAAAAGCAATTGCTGCATTCAGCTGGCGACATTTTAAAGATGCAGTGCGATGCGATGCGATATCTGATCCCTCAATACCGGATTACTTAAGTCGCTGTGTCACATTGGCCAGAGCCACGGCGAAGGCCTGGAGGGCGGAGAATGGATACTGGAAATCCAGGGTGTAGGCATTTCCATCAATGCGACCGAATTGCATGACCTGTTTAGTGGACTCAAATGTTATTTGTGTGCTCCTGCAGATTGCCTGCGATGCTCAGCTCACCTGCTTGCCACGAAACTCGATTTGGAAGTTCTTGGCAGACTCCTGGGTAACGCGACCGCCAAAGTCCAGCTGATACACCTGGCTCATCTCATTCCACATGGGCGCCTTGTTGTGCATCACAAATTCACGACGCACTGGCGCTGGATTGGCACAACTAGCACTGCCATTCGGCTCAATCTTGCCGCGCTTTAACTGTGGATAAAGAGTTGTCCATCAAAACAATATGAGTATATTGATTGATCAGCCTACTTTCTGACGCAGTTGAGCCTTTTGGAAGGTCTCCAGGTCGCGATACTGCTTGCCATTGCCCGCGTTGTTGCTCTCCTCACCGGATCCATTGGTCTGGTTACCCTCATCATCGGAGCTCTCGATAATACTCTGTTTTTTGCGCTGACGCCGATTCAAAAGCGGAGAGTTCAATATGTGGCGAATGGGGGAGTTGCTCTGCTGCCTTTTGTTCTTTTTGCTGGCTGCCGGAGACGCTGGAGAACTTCGAGGCAGTCGTTGTGGGGTTGAAGGAGGCGTCAGACGACCCTCGTCTAGATCACGAAGACGGCTTATTATATTCTCCAAAGTAGTGAGAGCCTAGCATATCAAAAATGGGTTACTAAAGTTTATCTTTACGAACACAATTCACTCACCTGAGTATGCAGAGAAACCGAAGCTTTGGCCTCCACTGGTGTGGCTTCCACTGTGCCACAAGCTGCTCCCGTGATCTCCGGCTGGTGTTGCCGCTCTAAAGTACTGGCATTACTAGAACCATTAACTTGCGCCTGGGCTAGCGGTTCCTTGCGCCTCCAACGCACCTCGGACAGCTGCTTCACAAAGCTGAAGCCATTGTCCTGCTTTCTGCCCAGCAGTGGAGTGGAGTTTTCAGTGCCCGCCGTTTCCTTACTGCGGCCGATTCCAAATCGATGTTTCCTCGTAAAAAGTGGCGAGTCGGTGAAGCTAGTGATAACATCGAAGCGTTTCTTGGGCGCTGGCTTGGCCTGCACCGCAGGAGACTCCTTGGCCGGCTCCACAGTGGGCACGACGGCTGTAATCTCATCGAGGACGGAGCTCGCCGAGGGCTGACACCGTTTGCAGGCACTGTTGGGGCTCATGTTGTTGCGACACTTGAAGCACAATGTGTTGGCCGCACTGCTGCAGGCGCTGCTATCGGATATCTCCTGCAGCTTGCGCACCACCTGCTCGTGCTCCTTGCTGGACAGCTTAGTCTGTAGGGACAACAGGTCGCAGGAGTCCAGGCTCTTGGACTTCCCAGTTTGCTGCAGCTTGTGCCGCCGGGCATCCTCCTGCTGTTGCCTTTTCCGGCGATTCCTCTTCTTGTCCACCAGTATCAGCCGCTTATTTGGCGCATCCTTACGCAGAGCGGACAGCGCTTCGTCGGATGGCGTGATGGCAACCGAATCCAGATATCCCACGCTGCAGCTGCGTGTGATGGAATCGGGCAAAGCGGGAGCTATTGAAACCACCGTTGGCGTTCGTTTCATGCTGCTGCTACTTGGCGTGGGCGTTGGCGATTGCGTCTCCTCATCGATGTACAACATTTCCCGTCGCTTGGCCGTCGAGGATGTGGTTGGCGCTGTGCACTTAACCCGCGCATCCATTCGCTCCAGATTTAGATTGAGGTTCAGCGGCACGGGATTCACATGACTGTTGGCCGAGCGCACTGGCTCCGACATTAGAGCATTCTTCACCTGAACCACATTATTGGCATAGTCCGCATTGCTCGAGTACGACATCAGGGTGGTCTGGCCAGCGGCGGGAACTGCTGGACGCTCGAAGATGATGTCCGAGGGAGCCACTGCATTCTTGGGACTCTGCAGCGTGGGCACTGCTCCATCGCAGTACAGTGGCGAGATGGCGTGACGCGACTGGCAGCTGGAATTGGAGCTGGAGCGGCTGTAGCTGTTTTTGAAGCTGCTGATCGTCTTGGGACGCGTTATGCTCTTACTGCAGCTGGGTCCAGGACCCGAGCCATTCGACGGAGCCTGGTGCAGAAGCACAGTGGTTGACTGGCTGCCTGCAGCTCCTGCCTCCTGGGATTCATTAGATGAATCATCATCGTAGCTCTCCGCTCGCGCTAGTGGACTCAAGCCCGCCGACGAGCCAGATCCTCGTTCTCCGTTCACAGTCAAAGAGTTCTTGTGTCGCGCCAGGATTCGATTTGGACGTGGTGACATGGGCGCTATCAATGGTGCAGATGCTCCATCGGGGAGGCGACGTTGCGGTATTATCGGCGGCTTTAATGAAGCCCCATCCTGAGTGGTGATCACATTAACCTGCGGCACTGCATCGTGATGTATTCCCTGGTGCTGGTGATGCTCGTCCTCGTCCTCAGAGAATATGTTCGGATTAAAGCTGGGATCGGGACCAGGTGGAAAATCGTCGCGCAGCTCGGTGATGACCAGCGTCATTTGACGCGGCTGCAAATGCAGTAGGGACGTCTTATAAGTTACTTGGCCTAAATTGGCTGGGACGGTTTTGGCAAGTCCATGGATCTTGAACTTGGTTCCCCAAATGTTGGAGGTCACCTCGACCAGCTTGACTTCCTGCTTGAGAAAACGAAAAGAATCAGTGATGGCGTGGGTCTTCTCTGGCAGTGATTGGTACCTACCTCCGGCAGTGTGTCCACATAGGCCAGTTCATCCAGGCTATCGGGATCGTTGCTTAACCCGCCACCAGAAGCGCTAAGCCGATCGCCCGCTTGATTTCGTCTCTTTGGACGCACTCGCTTCTTGCGAGGAGTGCGTGGGGAGCCAAAACGTGATCTCTCCTCAAAGTCACTGTCCGATGAGTCGGTGCGCCCACTGTTCCCCGTGGTGGTGGACTGGCTGGAGCCCGAGGAGCTCTTGGCCTCCGCGGAGTATTGAAAGTACAAGGGGGAATCTGCCGGAGGGATTAATTAATATTTAGCATTGTCTTTTCTTAGTAATTGAAATACCTACCATTAACTTGGGGATCAAAGATGACAAACTCAGGACGAATCTTGGAGGTGCGCTTGCCCTTGAGCAGTGGCACCAAGCCGCCCAGGTACTCCAGATAAAGCGTATAGCATGTGCCGGAGCTCAGATTGGAGTCGTCGTCGTGCCGGATCATGGTACAGTGCAGCCGTGTGGAGCAGAGCGGTGGTCGCGAAACAAAATCACGCAGCGACTTGAGGTCAGGTACACAGCACTATATACGTGTTAATTTAATTAGTTAAGCATAATAATGCGTTATAAACTTAACTTACTCTTATCGTTTGAGCAAACAGATTGCCAATGAGAGACTTAATCCTAGAAGGCAACGGCAGCAGGGGCAGCAGCGACTCGGATCCGACGCTCGCCTGGATCTCCAGGCGGCACAGCAACTGCAGGGAGGCCACCCGTCTGGAGACCCAGGCGATGTGAACCTGTGTCCCCGTGGCGATGAACAGTCGCTTGTCGTTGTGGCCCCAGGTGATGGCCGAAACGGTGGCGGTGCTGCAGGGAATATGAGCCTGATACAGACATGTGCCCGTTTCCGTGTAGAACTTGACCAGATTCGTGTAGCAACTGGGCGTGCCCATGTCCTCTGTGTTCGTTCCGTCGACTCCGGTTCGCAGCGTTCCTGCGACGGCGAGCAGCTCGCGGGAATTGCTCCACTCCATGACCATGCCAAGGGCGCCGTTAAGGCATGTGTTGATATGTGCGGGTGAGACGTCGTCAAACGACTTTAGCAAGTAGATATATCCATTCTGGAAGCTTACTGCCAGGACAAAGGAGCGCTTGGCTATGGGAATGGAATATAATGCGTGATTACAAGGTTTAACATCTTCCATTTTGGTCACTCACCCGCATTGGTTACACCGGGCTCCGCCTCCTCGCCCTCCTCCATCTTGAACTTCTCGCAGGACCAGGCCATCGAGGTGATGGGCACATCGTTGGACAGCTGAACCTGCGAGACCATCGCTCCGTGAACATCCATTACGATAACCTGACCCTGGGTGGTGCCGAAGTACACCTGCTGGTCGTCGGGCGTCCAAATGCCGCAGGTAATGGTGGACTCCAGATTGAGCATGGAGGACCAATATCGCTGCCCAGCCACAGATCCTACCAGAACGAAGCCATCCTGGTAGCAGATAAGCGCCATGCGGCCATCGTGTGACCAGGAGAAGTGGGTCACCGGCGTGTTCCGATCGTTGATCAGCTCGATGGACCAGCGACCCTCGTACTTGATCCACACAAAGATGATGCCCGAACTATCGCAGGAGGCTAGTTTTTGATAAGGCTCATTCCACTTGACCAGGATAACCTGTTGGCCAAATATTTTAGCTACTTTAAGTCTCCGCATTGTGGCTACACAACTTACATCCGATCTATGCCCGCGCAGGTTGTAGTTGGTCCTCAACGGATAGTCCATGTTCTTGCGGCAATGTGAGGTGGTAAATGTCACGCCCACAATGCCGCGCACATTGCCCGTGGCCAGCCATCCCTCCTGGTAGTAGTTGGTGCGGTTCAGCTTCCATCCCTCGTCCTGCAAAAAGAAGAAGAAAAGGAAAGCCACTTGAATGGGATGTCCACAGCTGCCGACAGCTGCTTGGCAGTTCGCCTAAGCAGTCGCCAATTGCGAGTCAAGTGCCCGTTTGCTGGCTTCCAAAACGGATTACCGCAGGCTCAAGACCCCTCGTCCCTGGCCCATTCGCACATCTTCCACCATCGACAGGCGGCCGGTTGGCTTGGTAAATATGCTCCACTTTCCGACTGCATCGCTTTATTCCTCACTCTTTGAGCCGATCAACCAAGCCAGCTGCCTATTTCGCAGCCCGAGGCGGGGCTTTTTCACTCAACTGTTGTTGATTCCTAGGAATGCCTCGGCTGCTCACCATGGTGATGACATGGAATTCTCTTTAATTCAGGCATGTCTTACATTCTGGCTTCATTAGGAGCTTAAGTCAAACAATCCTTTTTGATTCCTCAATTAACGAAGTAAGCCACTCGGAGTAAACTAAGCATCCTGTTTCTAATCTCATGTAATAAAGAACTATATGCTTAACTATATTTAAATTCTGCTCAAGTTCTTTGTTTTTACAAAAATCCTAATTAATTGCTTCTTGTGCAATCAAAGTCAGCAATCAATACGTACATTCGTTCGTAGCTCAAAACGAATTCGCTTATATAAAGGTAAATGAGAAACTGGCACTTGCTTGGGAATGAATTGAAAGCAATTATGCCATCCAATTAACATTTCAAAAGCTTCCCTCAGTCGCCAGTGGAGCATTCATTCTGCAACTTTTAACTGGGTTTTTTTGCCTGCTGGGCATTTTCCCGCTGCGGGCTTTCTTTGGGAAAACTCTTTGCCAGTTTATCAACTGCAGCAGCAGCTGCTCCTCCTGCTCCTCCCACTGCTGATGCTCCTCCTGCTGCTGTTGCAGTGGCTCTCAACCGCAGTTCCTCCGCCTGTTTTACAATTTGATTTGATTGTCGAGAGCCGCCAACCAACCCCAACCCACCGGAATTGATTGTTTTTCCGGGCGCGGCTCGCTCACAAAAGCTTAGCCTATATTTCGGAGGGAGGAATATTTCAATTTAAACCAAAATTCGGGCGCTTTCAGCATTTTGGCTAATCCCCGCTAAGCCGAATGGGCGTTTTTTGGCGTCCAAATCCAATTTGTGGGGCATAAATTAAAATGCCGCCGCAGTGGCAGAAACAAAAATGACTACAAATTTGTAATTTCCGTTTCGGGCAGTGGACAGTGGGCCGTGGACCTTGCTGGGCCGTTAGCCAAGTTAATTGCTTTATTGGCCTGATTGATTGGCGTGCATATGCTGATGTCCTTGCTTATTCAATTATATAATTGAACGAGCACACACACACACGCTCACTGGCTCAATGGCTACTGGCTCATTATGGCACAATTGAGCTGGGAAAACGCCTCATTGGCAACAATTATGAGCAGACGGCATTCGTCATTCCGCAGGCGTCATTTCTTTGTGGAGTGTTGTTAACCTTTCACTGGGCCACTTGAACCGGATCTGGCCGCATGCTTCTTGGCCAAAATAGATGCACTCGAGAGGCACTCGATTTTGCATTTTGATCAGCACGCTCGACGGCACTTCAGCTTAATGGGTATATCACGAAGCAATAAATTGCTACAATGAAATCGTTTGGAATTGGCAATCGAATTAGCCAATGTTTGCTCTTTAAGCATTCGAATGCTGGAAATTTCCGTTTTCACTTTGCCTAATGCAATTTGCAGCAACATCAATGTCAAAACGGCGACATCAAGGCAACGCCGCTGACAGCCTCACACTTTGGCCAAGTCCCTCGCTTTGGGCCTGAAATGTTCAAGTGGCTACTTGCGACTTGTTAGCCGCTAGGCGAGGTTGACACCTCCAGCCCATCGTCTGCTGCATTCGCTGCGAAAATGACCTCTGAGGAATGAAAGCTGTGAGTTCTGGAATTTATTTAAATTCGTTGCGACGAGGATGACGCTGTTTTCTGGCCCGAGGAGAGAACATGGCCAAAAACCAGATGCCTGCTTGCGATTATGCTGCAGTTGTGGCTGCAGCAGCGGCAACATGGGCTCCATAAATTATGTTGCAGCCATTTGGCACACGAAACAGCATTTCCTTGCTGCTCCATTTCGCACAGCATACACACGCATTTAATTAAAAAAGGAGAACATTTTTAAGGCTAAAAGCGGCCGCACCTGACTGACCGACCCCATACATTTTCCTCATTTTCCACCATTTTTCCCACTTTCCCACTCGTGCACATTAACCATAATTGCAATTCATTATGCATGCCAATGGCAACCCGCGACGCATTCGCATCCGCTTCATTATTCCCATGAACAGGGCACTAATGGCCAAAACTGCGGATAAACGGACAACTAATGCTAATAAGCATTTAATACATTAAATATTTGGTT
This sequence comes from Drosophila sechellia, assembly GCF_004382195.2. Taxonomy (NCBI): domain Eukaryota; kingdom Metazoa; phylum Arthropoda; class Insecta; order Diptera; family Drosophilidae; genus Drosophila; species Drosophila sechellia. Next base: position 26,114,625 of record NC_045952.1, on the reverse strand, counting down.
CAACGCTTCAGAAAACTGTCATTTATTAGCCTGAAAAAAAATCTTTTAAAAATAATAAAGCGATTTTGTGAATTTGTAAGCATATCAAATGGCTCTTTGACTAAACAAAGCTAATAAACATTTAATAAACTATTTAGCGAAGCGTCAAACTAAAATGAACAAAACTCCTTTGACCAGCAGCAAAATGCACATAAATATGGCATCAATTTGAAATATATATAAAGCCAATTATGCTTTTACCAAAAGCTTTTGATCTCTACACTAATCCAATAACTTATTTATTAGATTGTTAAACGGATGAATTTGCGAGAAAAACATTGACTTTTCCCACGAACACTTTAATTTATTGATAAAGCCAGGCAAATTTGTTCAAAATTTCTTTTTTTCCAATTAGGCGAAGGCCAATCAATAAATATTCAAATACTTTAAGCCAAAATGATGGCCCGCATTATAAAGTCAAGGAACTCTTATGCAAAACTGAACATATATATATATATATAGAAGCCAATCTATATGTGTATCTTTGGGCTATTTTTGCACCTTTTGCAGCCAATTTTAAACGCAATCATCCCAAAGGCTTTACTCTGCCCGCTAGTGGTCTCTTATTTTCGGGGTCGTTGACAAGGAGTTCAGATGATGGCCTGGAAAGCCATCGGAATCCATTCGGGTCAAGTGCAGAGGCAACTAAAAACAGCTTGGAGACGAAAAAAAAAGAGAATTACAACTGCCGGATGGCCAAAGAGTTTCGAGAGCATTTTCAAATCATTTTCATCGTCGTCGTCTGGCAAAACAATTTTCTTCTCTCGGCGAACGAAAGTGAATTCACGGAAAATAGCCGCGATCCATCAGCACTTGCCCTCAGTTGCCAAAGTTCTTTTGCGCCGTGCGATCGAAGATCTCTCTCGTGCGGATAAATCGGAAAATGATCCACATTTTCTAACTACCGAATTCGAAAATGGCATTTAACATGTGTGCAAATTCGCTTTGGTTGGGCCTAGTTGCCCTTGTGGTTTTGGCCAAAAGTGGCGACGCCTTGCAGGCAAAACGTTTCTTCGGTGTGGGCGAAAGGGTGGAGGGGGATCAGCTCCTGGTCAAGGATGTGCTCCATTCCCGTCCTGCCGGCGCCGGTGAGCTGCCCGGAGTGACGTTCACCTACGAGATTCTGGAGCCAATCACCTGCGTGGAAATTCTATCGGAGGAAGTGAGTGCGGTCTTTTCAATTCTATTCAAATTATTAAAACTTTAAACTAACACTTTTGAGCTCTCAAAGAAAATATCTAAAAATATGGGAAATTCAGTTTGACAGCAGAAAGAATAAATTGATTGTCATGTAAAAAAGATGCAAATTAGTTTCGAAAAACAAAAAATGTAAAGACACAAAATATTCCTGCATAATTAGTCAGAAACTGTGTATTTTGGTTTATGAACAAGTGAGCGATATGTGCGAATATTCTGACCCCTTGTTATTTTAATAATATTTTGTTTTTTTTTTATTATTTTGCACATGCCCGCAACGAAAATAGAAACAGAAACTAAAATTTTTTTTCGTCACAGCCAAGCGACAAAAAGTTTGGCCCATAGATGTATTTTTATATATCCAGTGCGTTTGCGGCTGCCGGCGGGCTGTGTTTACTACATATATCTACTCAACTTTACTATATCTACTATATGTTCATATTTTTGTTTATTAGCTTTGCCCTAAAATATGAGGCACGTACTTTTTGGTAAAGTGTTCGATTTATCGACAGCTGGGTCGATAATTGAAATTGAAATGAATGAATATGTACTTATATTGTATGGGAAAATCGCATATTTTGAGGCCAATAAAAATAAAATAGCGTGAGGAAATGTGGCAATTTGGCAAAGCCGACAAGTTAAATGAACGAAGAGGGTGGTGGAGGGAAGCGAGCATATATATTATTTCTAGAATAACAAGAAAGAAAACTCGAGCTGAATGCATTTTCAATTTGAGCATTATGACGCGGGATTTTCCCTAGAAAATACACATTATTTATACGTAAATCAACTTTGGTGAAGTACATATACGTGGATGTCCGTGAATCGGATTGTCAGACCGCGTAAACATCTCGGAAAAATGTGGCAATCACTGATGGATGTTGCCTTGATGGTCACGCCCGATTGGATCTGTCCAATCTGGAGGGGTTTTCTTATTTGGCATTCCTTCTGCTTTTCAGAACATTTCGGCGGAGGTGAAATTCAGCTTGGTGAATCGCCTCATCGTGGGCATAATCCAATTGGCTGCCAGCAATCAAAGCGTTGACCCATCAGCTCCCACTGTTCCACCAATCGCCGAGTTCGATGTAACCATCATGGTGTTTGGCCTAAATGACACCTCCAAGCATTTCGGTCCCTCGCTGGTCATCAATCGCGATCAGCAATTTGAGGGCGAGATGAAGCCCTACGAGGAAATCTTCCCGGAACCTGATCAATACGTCGAGGTATTTGACAACAACCGACGCGATGACCTGGAAATCGACGAAGGTGATGACAATCTGTCCGAGGAGGACATCGAGAGCTATACGGAAGGTCCATTCGTAACAGACTATTTCGATAAGCCAGACAAGTACATTGAAGTTGGAAAGAGGCAGGCGGGTGAGTTTATCCAGATAAATCTTTATATAATATATTATAATAAGTGCTCTTTAAGGCGATGAACTTCTGTATGATTGCTATCAAACATCGCCGGATGATTCCGAAAAGCCAACCAACCACTCGGTGGTTTTCTACTACATCGATAATAACTTAATAACATATGTGCGGTTTGCTATACTGGATGTGAGTTCTATGCTTAAAAGTTCCTTGTTAAATATTTAATAATATTTAATAATAATTAATAAATATTTTTAGCACTATGCCAATAGAAATATCTCGGAGGCCGAATACCAGGCGCCCGTGGCGGAGTACAGTCACTATACGAGTGGCACCCTAAAGGCGGTCATCACCGACTACGATTCGAAAAGCCTTTTTGTCCAGATGTACGTCTATGGATATCGTGGCCGCACGGCGCCGCCCAGCTATGAGCCCTTCCTGCCGCCGCCGCTGTGGCAAAAGGCAATCCTGGAGTCGCGGACCAAAAACAATGCCACTCCGCACCTGACGCCGCTGCAGACGCTGCAGCTGCTGCTGCTGACCGGCCAGCGGACCACTCCGCCGCCAGGAGTGTACAATGATAGCGTGGAGCACGAGGAGCAGCGAAGCATTCGGCCGGAGGAGATGATGTTCGAGCGGATCGAGGATGAGAGTGAGGGTGAGAGTGAGACGAATTCGGCACTGCGCCAGATGAACCAGGACATGGGAATGGCGGCGCTGCTGGGCCTGCTCTTCCTGATCCTGCACAACTAGGTAGCCGCCGGGGGGAGAATCATTAGTTAATCCATGGAAAGCTTTATGAGTAGTCTTTAGTCCAACATTCTGTCTATTGTATTTTACGAAATAAACTTTTGGCCTAAGCCAAGGCACACACACTCTTCCGCAAATTGAAAAAGTTGCGGCGAAAGTAGGTCATGGCGCTGGCTTGGCTTGGCTTGGCCCCTGGACACCCAACCCCAGACCTTGTCCAAACCGCACCCACAAACACTCTCACATGCGCCAACCCCTAGCCCATAAAGCAACTCCCTTGGCAAATTATCTGCGTCGGCGGTGGTTGATTTGGCCAGGCCAACAAAGGGGAAGGCGGAAGGAAAGGCGGAAGAGCGAAACGAAAAACGAAAAGAGTGGAAATCCAACTGACGACAGCGGCCGTTTTCCACAAGCCCATCCATCCATTCACCCAGCTACCCACTCCGCTTCGAATGTGTTTATTTGCTTGGACATTAAGTCGGACCCAAATGTGTCCTTTGCCTTGGCAATTTATGTGCCTTGTATTTTGTTTCAACGCAAGTAGCAAAATTGGTAAAAAGGCCAATTTGTGTGACTTCGAGAGGCGAGAGAAATCAGGAGTTTCACATGGCAAGCAAGTTATCCTTTGGGCGCTTAAAGTGTTTCGTATGGTCTTGCCAACTTTTGAACTCGACAACTCAGCGGTTGTCAAAGAAATCTAATAACTTTTATTTCAATTTCCGGCTAGCAATGGCTACACATCCATGTGGCAGTCGTCCTGCGGCTGCAATGCTATTTCGTATTTTGTCCTTTGTTCCATGTCGTTTGTAGATGGCAAAGTACAAAATATAAAGTACAAAATACGTAATTCTACCTGGGCGTCTGTAGCAGGAGCAGTAAAAATGTCACAGCCACACCGAGGGACCAAGATGAAACCGTAGAGGGATAATGGCTTTCACATGGGAAACGGACGCAGGAGGACGCAGGACGACTGTCCGGCACAAAGGACATGTGACTGAATGAATGACTGCACCGGGGAGTTGGAGAGCCTCGCAGTTTGGACTTTTACCGCAGGGCGGCGGAGGATGCCCGACAATATTTATGTTTAATTTACAACTGAAATTAAACAATATTTGCACCACTTGCAGCGATTCCCACAGTGCGCAGAGGAAAACTTGAACAGTTTGCGGAAAATGCGGGGGGCGTGGCAGCAGCTTGTGCGGAATTGTAAAAATGTTTCTTTTTATGCGTGTCAGCTTATGTTTACGAAAAGTTTTTATCCTCGGACATATAATTCAGAAATTATGCGAGTGTATACACAAGCAAATACTTCTTTAATACACTGAGGGAAATCGAGTGGTATGTAAATGTAATAAAATGGAGATTATTGGAAATTCTTAGTATATGTAAATACTACTTCATATTTTTTAAGGATATTTTGCATAGTCCTTCGTTTATTTCTCAGTGCTTGTAAGCGTGTCTGTGCCACAAGGCATGGCATTGTAAACAATACGGATAAGCAGCGCACAAGTGTCCTCCATTCGCCTCCAAGCACCCGGCCACATGGACTCCATTCGATATCCGAGGCAAGCCAAGGGCACACGGCCCGGCCCTTCCCAATTGCAAACGCAATCCCCGTGCCGCATCCCACAACCGAAGGCGACGCCATAAGGGGTGACGTGAGCTTTTGTCAATAACTTAATAACTTAAAATATGGTTTAATGCTCACGTAACAACATTTTGCCACTTGTGCCGAGCACATGTACATATGTATGTAGGTGTGAAAGGTTTGGATGGCTGGCTGGCAGAAGGTGGGTGGGTGTATTTCGAGGCAGGTTGCTTAAGGTCTCATCGCACCACCCTTTCAACCCGCCTTCCATCCTTCTCAAAGCCAAGGAAATATCCAGCGACCAGGACGACCAGACAATGCCAATGGCAATGGGAATGGGATTCGGAGTGGGAATGGGAATGGGACTGACTGGCAACTGGCAACTTTTATGGACGTGCGGAAAAGTGGTTCGGTTCCTATGGCTTACAAGTGTATACACAGGATATAGTCGTACTGTGGCGTTATAGCCTTATTCGCCTCCCGGCATTGCGCACGTGCTCCACCTTTTGATCCTTTTTAATGCCAGCCCAAAAAGCGATATCGATTTCTTTTCTCGTATGTTATTTTATTTTATTTTTTTTTTGTTGCCTCCGCCGCCGGAGATGCATGTGTGTTCGCATTTAAAATAATTAAAAAAAATACAGCACGTTTCAGAAACGAAAGCTGACAAAGAAATATTTTAAGAGGTATTTCAGTTAATGTGATTTACTAATAATTAAGAAAAATAAGTGAAATTTAAATGGGTTTAAGATGCCCCAACTGTTTTTGCTTAACAAGTTTTTTGCAGCTTATAATAATATTTGTACTGGCTTAATAGTTTAAACATATCTTTTCTTTTAGATGCATTACAAATGGTCTTTAAATGAATAAAATGTAAAGCTTTTATCTGGTTAAATTAAAAATAGAATGTGTTTTGCTGTATCCACAGACTGAATTTTTGTTTCGGAGCGAGTTCGTCCCCAGATTCGCCATTACCACAATTCGGTGGGGGCAGTCGCTCCAGTGCATCCTTTCGGCTCCAGCTGCACATAATGCATGCCCTCTGTTTTTGTGTGTTTGGAGACAAAACTCAACTCATTAGCGTTTGGGGCACAGAGGCGGTGGAAGGGGCACTTGCATACACACATCGGTAGCCCATCGCCGCACAATGGGAACACGGGGCGTGGCATGTGGGCACATGTCTGGCTCACTGGTTTCTGCATTTGAATTTGCATTTTATTAAATTTCAAAAGCACCTCACACATGCCCCCATCCATAGCCACATCCACATTCGAGGACCCACCTGAAGCCCCCATTGTTAGACAGGTGGGTGGTGCACGTTGCAGGTGGTGGTGCCGAGTGCAAAAGGTTGAGCATTGCATATTTATGCACTTAATAACGCATTTTAGCATGCTCAAGTGCATCTCATCTTTTGTTACATTTCGCAGGAAAAATATATGGGGGTTCGGGCGGGAAAGTGGGTTGTTTTGGGGGGAAAACAGATGGAAAATGAGCGAAGCAAACAGACGAGACAGAGCCAAATGAGTTTTCTCTGTGAAAAACAGCCAAATGCTGCCTCTGTGAGTTGACAAATGGAGCATGAGAGTCGCTGACATGTTCATATGCAGGATCCATTCTCATATTACATGAATGCCCCCAGTGAAATTGAAGCAAGAAAAGAAATAAATTAAAGTGCATAAAAACAACACTGTCCAAAGTGAAATATTTATTGCTAGATCTCAACTTTATGCCTATATTCTGAATTGTCCTTATCCCAAGGCATTGCAATCATCCAATATAATGCATTTTTCTCGTTTTGCAAAGTGTACCTACGGCTAAATTGAGAATCGAAAATCTCCGCAAATTCGAGAGGCCTTCCAATCGATTTCCGAGCCTGGGGACCACAATCAACTTTAGTTCCTGCCTTTCTGGCCAACGTCACTGGCCTCACTCTAGAATTATGCAATAACAATGGCCGGGGCAGTTGCATAATTGATTGATTGAATCCGTATGCAACAATTGGACATGGTGAGAGTGGCTGGGAGTGCTCCTCCAAACGTGAATATTGCTGTGGGCTCGTCTTTTGTGACCGACCATTTGTGGGCAAGTGGCAGGGACGCAAAACACGAACACAAAACACAAAATCCGCAGCTCCTGGCGAAGGACTCCATCGAAGGCAGTGCAAACAAACAAACAACGAAATGCTGGACAAACCAATCAATGACACAACTGAAAGCCACAACGTCAGCCAAGTGTGAAGAGCCAAGTGGGGATGATGGAGCAGTTGGACACTTGGAAAAACGATATAGCAAATAAATTATAAATTAAAAGAACAAAGCAAACCGATTTTTGTTTTAAAAACATTCTAAAACGTACAAAAGTGTCAAATATCGTGATGACAAAATTTGTAGCATACTTTTGTGAAGCTTATCTTAAAGTTATAAAATTGCGTGAGCTCTGTGACAGGTCTTATAGCCCATTTGGTTGATTTACATACTTTTCAACATTTTTTCAGTGTTTTTATATGATTTAAGTTCCCATTTTTCTGTGTGTACCCAGGGTCATCGCTCAAGACGTGTGTGGAGGCATTGTGGGCACATTAAATTACAGTTTTCAGAGCCAAGAACAAACAATCGAAAGTGCAGACGCGCCTTCAGCAAAGGATGTGGCCGAGGGTCGATGGTTTGGAATCGCACGACACAAAGGAAAAGCGGCGCCAATCGGGAAAGCCCCGTCACCCGCCCCCCCGTCGAGCCACTGCGTCCTTGGCCACAGTGCTGTCTAATTGAAACTGTCGCCGGCAGAAGCCTGGTCGTAAATCAGGGCCAGCACGCGAAACTAAGCCAAGTCTGTTTCGAGATGTTGCCGCTGCCTAAACAATTAAAAAGTTTTCAATTAACTCGCGCCCAGCTACGAAAATTGGCACTTGTAATCGGCACCTGTTCAACAAGCGTAACAAACCAGAGAGGCCTGCGGATGTTTTCCCGTATGTTTTTCGGGGGTCTCTGTTCCTGTTTAAATAAGCCTAGAAGGGATGGGGTGGTGGGGGTTGGCACTACCACAGGCAGGCACGTAATACATTTATTACGCGTGAGCACGCCGTTCCCTGATGAAAATCTCTCTCTCTGTGTGTGTGTGTGTGCAAATGAGTTTCCAACATTGCGTTGCATACTTTCGGGGTGGCAAAAGTTTGGCTTTAAAGAGCAAAATGCAAATGCTCGAGCTTTCAAATGGCTGGGGAAAAAGTGTAGTTGGTTCTAGTGGAGGCACTCATTTTCCGTGTACTTAATTCTTCTTTTCTGCTATAAATCTGTATAGAAAAGTGGTAATTTAAAGTACTGCCAACACAGTGAAGGCCAGCTGTGATTTAAATTGTACTAACGTATCGTACATATGTTAAGCCACCTTCTTCAGCTGTGTGCCACATGAAACCCCTTTTCCATGGGCACACAATTCGAGCGGAAAACAAAAAGGTGGCAAAAGCGGGCCATTATCCTGATCCGGTGGAAATTAACTTAGAGCACGCAGCGCCAGCACAAAATGCGCGACTGAGAGCATAATGGTCTGCTGCACATAATTAGCCAGTGGCTGTCCATTGCAAAGGCCATTCAAGTGGTTTTGTGGTCAGTGACCAGCTTTCAACAGACTCGCAGGGATCTCTCAACTGTCGCCGGGATTGAAAAGGACTCAATTATTTTTTACTGCGCGTAATTAAAAGTCAGCAGAAGCACATGGTAGCGGTTGGGGGATCCTGGTTTTGCTGAATTGCCCAGTGTCAGTGGCACTGGCAAATATTAATGATGTTAAACCCTCCAGCAACTGCTAATGATGATACTGCGACTGCCACTAATTCCAACGTTCGTCGACTTCATCAGCAGTTGCCAAGTTAATTACGCTAAGTGAACCATTCCAGCTAAAAGCCATCATCTTCAGAGCTTCGTCTACAGCATCGCTGAGCGCCTTCAACTCCAGCTCGAGTGGAAATTGTTATTCTTTTTGCATTATTAAAAGTTTGGCAAGACCGGGCGAGTTCATAAAAATGCGCCAAACTCCTGGGCTTGCCATAAATATGCAAAATATACACATATCCATATTCAGCTGAAACTTTTAATGCCTCTTGGGCCGCACTGAATTTTTGGGCATGTGGCTAAAACTCTATAAAAGATTCATTACTTTTTAGGCTTGAAATATAACATTGGCCAGTCGAAACAGTTAAATCAAAAATCTATTTAGAATATCAGTCGCTTGAAAACCTATTCAAGTTCTTAAGAAAAGTGCTCTCCCCAAAAGTGTGAACAAATTTCCACTTCTCGCTATCGTTCCAACATTTAGTTTTCATTAGATTTCATTTGTTATGGATTTAGCATAAAGTCCCATCCACCAGAGAGGAAATTACGATGTTGAACCCAGGGATTTCTCATGAAAAGGGCGACATGTGTGTCATGTGCCAGGCTATTAAATTTCATTTTATGTATGCTTTCAGTTTTTGCTCCTTGTCCGCTGGCATGTCAATTTGCTGCGTCAATTTATGCGAAAATCCCGCGACATTTGTTCAACCCTTGGAGTAACGAAAAAAGGAGTCCACTCTTTGTTTGCAAGGTCCTTTTTTTTCAGAAGTGCTCGCAAATATAAGACCAATACATCAACTAGCTACGCCGGCGATGACGCACTTCATCATCAATATTCTATTAATGGCAGTGCAGTTGTTAAAATATTATGATGCCATGAAAAACTGGGCTACATTTTGGTTTGGGGTTGGCGGGTACTTAAAAAATCACTTCGAAATATTTCTCGCTTGTTTTAATACGCATTTTTTCGCTGAGATGATTTATGCGCAAAGGAAATGGAAATGAGGCCAACTCCCCAAGGGGTTCGAATTTGTTTGCAATTGGGTTGGGCGAAAATCTGTCTGCTTATCGCTCGTAAATTGCTGAAAGGCGTAACAAGAAATTAAGCTTGTGGCTTAACGCACTTGCAACAGAAATGGCAACGCAATCGGAATGGAAATGGAAACGGAAATGTGGCATTACGAGGGTAACGATGCCACAGACACGCGTCCCTCACAAACCTCGACACGTGGCCAACTTAACACTAGCCGCACGTTGGTCACGAACACTGCAACAAACTGGTTGCAAGTTCTGATTCCTGCTCATTTGCTATAGTTTTAAGTATTGCTTTCGTCACTACTCAGTTTCTTGAAGTGCACTCGCTTGTGTTGAAAGCAAAATTGAAAACAGTTAAACAAATCGCCAACGAGTTTATTGCTCGAGTGCGGTGCGCATCGCGGCACAAAGGAGTGGTCGAGATAACCAGCCTAACCAGCACATTCCACTCAGCCAACAAACATATCCCACTCGACCATATCCTGCATATCCAGCGCATCCCGAACTGAAAAGGACCGCTGCCAGACGAGGATCCACTTGGGGCTGCGTGGGCCGCATTCACTTAACTTTAATTTTGCGCTACAAAACACAAGGGTGTGGAGTCGAGGAGCCGAGACAGACGTGATTGGATTTTTATATTCAATATAAAAAGGATTATATGGCATTTGTTGTGCAGGCATTGAAAGTTCATAATGATTGGAAAAGTTAGGGCCACGCAGACGAGACCCACTGCTTCCGTTTGAGCTTTGGCCAGCACACGTGGCGTGTAGAATCAATTTTAGGGCCGAAATGAGTGCAACGTGGCCATTAGGGACTCCTAATCCAGCGACACCTGCCAACTGTCCTTCAAAAGGCCTAAAACGGGCAGACAAAAATAGCTCCCGACGATGCTAAAAGCAAACGGGGTTTTTGGGGCCTAAGCACTTCCGGTGTGAAAATGTTCGGCATGTGTGAAATATCCGGTGCCCTGTTGAAGATAATCTAGATTATGCAGAGATGCCATGAAATAACCAAGCAGAAGCTACTTTACAATTTACCATAAGACCTGGCCACCACCAACCATTCCGGCTAATGGATAATGGGTCAGCGGTCGGTCTTAATAGTTTCGCCTGACAGTTTGAAGTGCCGGACAGTTTAATGGACCTTGTCCAGTATTTATTGTATTAATATTGCCATTGCACAGCCTTCACGCACACTAAGGCAAATTAATGGCAGTTGAGAGTGTACTATAATTAAATTCAATGGGGCGTATTCGATGTCTTTCGTTAGGGTTTTGAGGAAAGTGTATAAAAGTATGCAACACTGTTGCACTTGTTTTTAAAGGATTTTCTAACTTTAACCAAGGAAGAAGTCGCTCTAATTTCGCTGAGTGTAGCCTTGTTAAGTCGCAAGTTAATGGCTTGCGGGCTGGCCAACAGTTAATCACAGTACTTACCTCGGGTATATCATCTGGCACCTTTCCCATCCATGACAATGAGAGTATCGTGCAGTCGCATTTTGTGTTGATGTTTCGCTCGAAGTGTAAATGCATTTTATGGCCCAAAAGCGCCGGCCAACTAACTAGATCCTCAAGTTCTGGTTTCTCTGGTGTAGCGATAGCTGCTCAGCGCCGATTTAAGCCACAAACATGTTGCTAAAATGAAGAGGCAGAAAGAAAAAGGGGCATGGGTATCAGTCTCATTATCGTTTAGTATAACATGCCAATAACTAATTTACGATGAAAGCGAAATGGAGTATGCTCGTATGTAGCCGTTGTCGCTACTCGTGTTGCCAATGTTGTTATTATTATTCTGGTACCTTATCAGGCTAAAACACACACACAAACCGACGACAGAGGGCTGCCTTTCGGGTCATTGGATGTGCTTTGTACGGGGATTTATTGATGGGTGGAACGATGTTCCGGCATATGTTCGCCGTGCTCCCCCTAAAACGCTATCAACTTCATCGTGCTTCTTCAGGGGTTGACAAATTGCATACGACACACACACACTCATGCACAGAGGCTGCCGTACAAGGAGCAAACACACACCCACGTACACGACATAATTTGAAGCATGCTTTTCAGGGCACACTAATTGGTATTAGTGGGTAAGTGGATGTGTCCTATCTTCCTTTACTTTGCCATTCGCCAGGATAACCCACTCAAACACACACGCACACACGGATCTCATAAAAATCCTTTTTACCAAATGGCATACATGTGTAAAATATATTTATATATGTATGGTTGTATACATCAACTTGCACTCAGACTTTGAAAACTTTATGCGGAAGTCGAATGCCTCGGTGGCCAAAGTTTTTGAATTTGTTGATTCTGTTATGCTTACTCTTTCAGGGAAAGTTAAATAGTTGATAAGCTTGATATAACAATTACAAATTATTTAACTTTTCATAAATTTCTTTCGCTACTCAAACCACTTGGCAGATAGGATAACTGAAGTGAAAGATACAGACCATTTTTAAGTTTTAAACGACATATTTCAATCTGCCAAAAGCACAATGCGCCCCTATTTTTCAAATATTACAAATGGTGAAAGCCAAAGCGTTGTCAAAACTTCTCCATCACTTTCACAGCAGCAGCGGCACTCATTTAAATAATTTAAAAAGTTTTCAGGCAAAAAGTCGAGTGAAGTCTTGCTGGGCCAAGAGCTCTGGGCAAAGGACCCCAATCCCTCGCTGAGCAAAGCGAAGCAGAGTCCTCCAGTACGAGAATGTTTCAAATTATGCTTGAATAATTGATATGGCTTGTTGCTGTCTGTTGTCTCGTTTGATGGCTGCTTGACTAGCCGGCTTCTCGTTTGCTGTACTTCGTCTAGGCAGCATTTCTATACACTGATAAAAAAAATTGTATAGCAGTGAAAGAAGAAAATAGTATGCAGCAAGCATGTTAACTCAGAACCAGCTAATTCATTATGAAATACTGCTTAAGAAGATATCAAAACATTTATATATCTTTTAATGAAACTCAACTATTACACATACATTTTTTCAGTGTATTGCCTCTGGCTGTGGGAACTTGAGAATGAATACGAGAAATAGGGTGGCCGTTCAGAGACAAAAGCACACACGCATTTGCTTCAATTATGTCATGAGCTTTGTCTGATTGAATCTGATATGCGATATATCATTTTTGATTGCGTATACGCCCCGGGGGCCGAGCCATCATCGGGACGGGCATGTGAAAGCCAACTAATGGAAGCTTTCGGCAAGGATTTGCCCTTTGCCTGCTTAAATATTGATAAAAAGCCAACAACAAGTCGCTATAAATTGAAGAGTCCTTTGAATTCCATTTCAATAACAGAGCGACGGAAAAAAAATAATACAAAATGGGAGGAATGCATTTTCGAGTAGTTCACGAGATGAATGATTGCACATTCACCGTGGGGCACATTCCGAACGTGTTACTTTCGCCACTCAGCGATTGCCAGACAGCCATTGTTCGCCCGCTCTTAAATTGTTCAGCGCGCCGGATTTGGCAGCCAACCTGCACATTTCCCCACCCAACCCAACCCGTACACCACCGAATCCACCTGCATCCTTTCGGCGCTTTCATGCGACACTGAGCACTTTTTTAGCCATGTGCGGTTCATGGTCGCCATAACGCGTCAGAGCAACGAAAATAACTGAGGCGGCGTTGTCGGAAAAGCTGTCGAAATGCCAGTCAGACTTTGGCTGGGGCGAAAACTCCTGCGCAGATGGTGCAACGGACACGACAACCTGGGCCAGACATCATGAAATATGCATTTAACCAGCAACAATGGCAAGTAGCCTTGGTAATGGCCACCAGCTAAATGGCCATGCAGCTAAAATTACTTGGCACAAGATTACTTAATCCATTTGAAATGCATTTTTGCCATTGGCTCGATTTACTGCCCTCAAAGGCCAACAATGGCGTTGTTCAAATAAATCAATTAAACAATTGATTCAATATCCATCAAATTCCCATCAAAATTTCAATTTGTTTTCTTTGTATTTACAACAATACTCCTCCTTACACTATTTCCCAAACAAAACCCCCAAAGCGTTTCACATCTGCCTGAAATGCAGGATTTGTTTCGGCTTTGCCATTAAAAGTTGATTAGGTGGAAGGAAGCAGAGGCGGCACACACACACAGTTGTTCACAAAGTAAACATTCGCACTCGCTGCCTCCTTCTGTTGCAATTAGCCTGTCGAAATTAGATTGCGTATACGCTCCGTGGTACACAGTTTGCTGTAAGGCGCTTAACTATTACGTAGTCGTAACTGTGAGGCACTGTTTGGGGTAAAACGTTAGCCCATCGCATAATGTGCACAGTGGTACCAGATAGTATATAAGTTGATGCATACTCTTAAATGTATTTAAATGGTTTTAATACCTGATCATTGCCTAATAAATCTACATTTTCTTATATCATTTTTATGTCACAAGCTCATATAATTATGATAATTCCATCTCATATTTCTACACTGTGCACCAGATTAACATTCGCCCCCACTTTATAAGTAATGCATAAATGTACATATATTTATTTCCCGGCCAGTGGCTTGCCAAGCCCCCACTTAATACCGCCAAAATCCAGATTTACTTTTTTCATCCTCGGCGCATGTCCCTCCATTATGTCTGCGAATTAATTGTGGCAATTTGCTTTTGATCCTTGGGGCACAGGACGGAATTTGAATGCACGCAATTATTTCATTTTCATCATGCTTTTCATCATCTACCTAACGAGCTGGCATTGTTCATATTTTCTTGTCCCTGTCTCGGTTATATATTTGCTGTCAGCGGTCCGGGAATGCCCTTGAACCGCCTGAAACTAGCCCAGCTCGCTGCTCCTTCCTTTTGTATGTATATCGTTTGGCATGGTGTGGCACGGCATTATATGCATAGTATAGCGTAATGGAAGTGCAGCGGTGTATGCAACAAGAGCACCGAATACAACAACTACAACAGCCGCACTGCAAAGTCGAGTGGAAGGAACGAACAACTTTGTGCCCAATTCGGAATTTCTGTGTGCGTTGCCCTCGACTCGCAAAGTTTTGTGACGTCGGCCACAGGAAAATATTCCACATACCACATAGCGTTCTCGTTCACATGACGACATGTATCGGCGAGGTATTTATGCCAGCCTTAGCTTTGGTTTCCAGTTTAAAAATTGGGGAGTAAAGGCCGCCTCGTAAGTCAAGAGCCTTTCAAAACAAAAATTTGGAAAATAATTTGAAGAAAGTTACTCTAATTCATAATCCTTTTCAGAATCCTTTTCGCTGCAACTTTGATGAATTGCATACATTTCTAGTGTTGTTATATATACCTTACATGCATTTTTTTCAACCTACATATAAGCTACAATTTTGCGGCTAACTACCGCTGTGAAAAAGGATCTAATCCTTACTTTGGCTTTCGGTTCCCCTAATTATGTGTGTCCGCTTTGTTGTGTGCCGCATGCCAGGCAACCAGTGGGATTGAAACAAGTTCAAAGCCCACGTAGCACCACCCCCCGCATTTTCGTCTGCCCCCATTGGGGGGGAAAGTAATTGCCGGGAGCTCAGTTTCCACTGCCCGTGGGGCATTCGCTTTAATTAGCCACACGCCAGCAAGCACAAGAAATGCGTTTGAAAAGGACAAGAATCGGTGGAAAAAAAAAGCGGGCAACAACAAAAGGCGACGTCAAATAGGACGTGCATGCATTTAATTGGCAAGGTTTTCCACGCAAAAACCACTCCCGTCTATCTTAACTCTTGCTGGAAAATGGGAAGCACCGCGGACAGGGGAAAATGGCAATAAAATTTTGCATAAATGACGAAATAAATGACAGCCAAGAAAAGCAACATTGACAAATACGCACCCCGTGGGTAGAAGTGGGGTGAGGGTTGGAAAATCAGCTCTTTGGGTTGCCGGCTACATCGAATGTCTTTCTATATGTGCACTGAGCTTTAATGGTGGAAAGCGATGGGGAAAACACTGGGGAAACGCCATAGAAAAGCTGACGCTGGGCCCTTTTCCCAGCATTTCCCTGCTGCCCTCCATTGTTCACTGCCGCTTGTTTATTGACGTTTTTCTGCCTACTGGGGACGGGGTGTGGTGAGGTGGGGGGCAGTTGGGGGTGTGTGTGTGTGTGTCGTATAATTTGTTTCTACTTTAACCTAACCCAAACCACCCCGTCCCCATTTTCATTCCAATTCCGATTCCCGATCCCAGTCCTATTCCCATTCCCATACCCTTTTGGAAAACATGCTGGGGAAAATTGTGCTCCTCAGTGGCGCTACAGAGTTACAACTACCCAAATGTATCTGGTTTTCGGGTGCGTTTATATAATATAAGCAATATAAACAATTTTTCCATTGCTGCTGTTGCCGCTTCAGTTATGCAAAGTAATCAACGTGGCAGCTAGTCAGAGATACTGGCAAGATACAAACAATAACAATCACAGCAAAAAGCAACAAAACAAAATGGAAGAAACAAAAGCAATGCCGCCTGTTGTCAATGGCGAAAATATTGGCAAAACATTCGGAAAAAAAACGCAAATCGAGCAAACTGCACTTGAACTTGCCACAAAGACCCGCCACATCGTCCTCCCGACGTCAGCTCGAATTATATAATGCAAATCGAGACAAAATACAGTCAAGCATCCTCAACTTGAACCGCTAACTTAAGAAGAAGCACAAAGCCTTTATGTGAAAGCAATTAAACATTTACAAAATATTGAAATCAATAAATGTCTTTGAAAAATGTCTTAGGATCACACTTATCTACGTCGCACTGTATTTGCGAAATAGAGGGCAGGGGCAACTGAAACGCATCGAAATTAGAGGGCTGCATAACACTATTCTCTTTGTATCCATTCGTTTTTCTGCGTATTTAGAATACATGCCAGAGAACTGTAAGGGTGCCATTTATTGCCAATCGACTCACACTCAACAATTTTAAGTGTGGGTGCCACTCACCAATCACATCGCGGGTACTTACAAACACCCGGTCAATATCTGCATGTGCAGGCAAGCACCCGGGTGTGCGGGCACCCGAATCAATACGGCACTCTGCGTCGCGGGTGCCGATAAGCGAAATAAGACAAAATGTAATGACCTTGGCAGCAACGCAACACACACTGCCACTCACACACACCCGCATTGGGGCACACACAAACTTAAAAATAATTTCTCAAAGAGAAGCGCCAAGAACAAAAACAAGAACAAGACATTGGCGGTCATGCGTTGGCGTCGCAGTCGACGTCGACTTTGGCAGCGGCATCTAAATTATGCAAACTGAGAAATTGTGGCACACAGAGATACACACACAGGCAACCACCGTCCAGCTGTCGCCCCAATGCAAATGTAACGGTTATGTGCTATATGGCTTAAATGCTTATCGCCCCGGTTGACCAAACCAACTAACGGAATTTCAATTTCGGTACGCATTTTCCACGGGCTTTTTATAGGCGTGTGCTCCTGATTGCCCTCTGCTCCGGCCGTACTTTTCCCGCCGGAGTCGTATCTCGATTAGTGCACAGAAAGAAAATCTTTGTATGATTCGATTTGAATAACTCGGTCCAGTTTTTCAGTTTAGAGCTAGCTTATGATGAATTCGATAACTTGACCAAACACACTAGCTAAATTGAAAAATAAAAAAGATTTGTCGGCGATGGGTTTCGAACCCGGTCTTCTGTTACACATTTGTGTTCGATATGGACCTCGGATTTCAGTGCAGGGAAAACATAATACACCCGTAGTACCCAACTGCGAAAGCCAATGCCGATCGATTTTCACTGTCATTGGTTGTTTGATGCGGATTAATCGAAAACGTGCGTGGGCAGCTCACTCAACTGAAACTAGAAACGATACCGAAACGCTGGGAATTTAATTCGTGTGAGCTGGGCAAACAGGGCTGATAAAAAAAGTACGTAACCAAGCCATCAAAGCACCTGTAATTAGCACAGAATTTTGAAGTTTTTGTGGCGCCCAAGGTGTTGTGCTGATGTGGCCACAACTGAAACTCAGCCACATACGGTGAAACTATACTACAACAAACCCTTCACCGCCCTGTATTTACATTTTTACATATATTTAAAATTTTTTGGTTTGAGATTATGCTGTAAAACAGTAGCATTTGGTTATTCTTAGCCAATCATAAGAGAATTTAATGAAAGATTATTCTTAAAGTTTCAAAGTCTCAAAGGAGTCCGCTTTTTCCCAACTAAAATATCGACTAATTCACGACTTTAAAGACATTCGGTTGGGCTTAGGCAGTTTGGCCTGTAGTATAGACATTCGCAGTGTCCGTGGCTTTGGGCCAATCCACCACCGAGCGAGAGAGGCTAAAAGGATGTTTGCCAGCCAGGGGACAACGGAATTCCGCAACTCACCTGTGAAGTCCTCGCCCCCTTCTCGGCTGCTCCTGCTGCTGCTGCTGCCGGGATGAAGTAGCGTTGAATGTGCTGCTGCTATGGGAAAACTGAATTGATCCAATCGAATTACTGCTTTTCATGCGAAAAATTGGTGCAGCGCCAACGGAATCGAGTGTGTTCTTGCAACCGTTTTTTTGGGGCAGACGTTCCCGTTACTGTTTCCCGTTTTCCCTGCTATTTTCCTCTTTTTCCCTCTCCGCTCACACACACGAACACAGATGCAAACGGGGAACGCACATGCAGCGCGGTTGGAGTACCGTTAGCACACACTGCTTGCAACGACGCCCGAACGTGGACTGTCTGAGAAATCGGATTTCGGAAAGTAGTTGGCAGGCAAACAGCCACGCGGATGAAAGGGGGGACGGGGGCGCCCGGAGCGCGCCTGCGTACTCAAAAGTCCATCCGCATCGTTCTTATCAACGCAACTGTCAAACTGACGGAATTTACGCGCTCCGGTTGTTGTTAACGGGTATTGATTTTCTGGTTACTGTATTAACTTTGTAGTTGATTCTTTGTGCTTAAGCTACGTTCTATCTAATCTTTCTAAGACTACAGTTCTTGCTCTATTGTAAGTGTTTTTTATAAATATTACTTTGCTTTCTACATTTATTTCTAGTTTTTGAATAAACAAATAAACAGCAGTCCTGCTAACAGAAAGCTGCACCTGTAACTGTGCTGTTACGATTGTAACGACTGCGAGGGATGCACTGCTTGTAGCGATAAGATATCGATTGTACGATTGATATAACTAAAATATCTGAAAATAAATTAAAATAATAATATCTTACTCGCATTATTAATATTAATTAAAAGTAATGCCTACTATGGGAAAAACAAATTGTTATTACAATATTACCAAGCAAGTAACTTTGTAAACTTTTTGAATAAGTTGGGCATCCAAGGGCGCCAAATTAAATTGCTAGCCCTGTTACTCTTTAAAGTTAAGCTTTCTCTTTTATTACGTATGTATTATTATTTATATATATTGGACATTCCTCTATATATATGATAAGTATATGCATACTAAGCTTGTTTAAATCATTTTAAAGTAATATCTGCAGGTATCTAAATCTTATCGATACCGACAGTGACTTGACAACCCTGTTAAGCAGTGCTTGCAACGCCGAAGCAGTGCAACGCTGTGCAGCACTGGACCCCCAGCAGATTTCTCGTTTCGTTTCACAAATAAATTGTCAATAACTTTGCCAGTCGCTGGATGCAGGTTGTTGTTTTCTTTTGCCAATATTGTTTGTTGTGCAGCCGCGTTCGCGAGTGTGAGTGAGTGTGCCAGTGTGTGCGTGTGTGTGTGTGTGCGGGGCCTTGGGTTGCCCCGAATTGCAAAGATTGCAAATAGAAAAGAAAAGAAAAACGGCCAGAGAGAAAGGCCCAAAGGAAAATTGTGCAATAGTCGCGAAAATCGAAGGACTCGCTGCAGGACGACGACGATGTGAAGCTGCGGGCGGGCGGTGAATCGGAATCAACTACGCAAATCATGTGCCTGGCGGCGGAGCCACCGCAGAAGCAACCGAACCGGAGCAGCACCTCACCCACATTCAATGCCAAGTACAGGCGAAAATGCCTGCTCCTCCTCACGCTCCTCCTCTTCCACGGGTGCTTCAGCGGACTCCATCGGGCGGCCGCCTTCAACTGCACCGCCCACGGCGGCCGCTGCCAGAACGACGGCCAGTGCCAGGAGGACGGCCAGTGCCTCT
Organism: Drosophila sechellia; assembly: GCF_004382195.2. NCBI lineage: Eukaryota > Metazoa > Arthropoda > Insecta > Diptera > Drosophilidae > Drosophila > Drosophila sechellia. The sequence continues at coordinate 26,094,724 of NC_045952.1, read as the reverse complement.
GCGCCGACGGCTGGCAGGGACCGGAGTGCCAGTTCTGTGGCGGAAAAGTGCGGTAAGTGGTGGTCACGCAGCTGGTTATGCTCAGCATGTCACATAGATACAGTAAGACCTCCATATTAGGTCACAGAATTGACCATAGATGGGCTAGATCTTTCACTACCCCAAAGATCAGCTCCATCCCAGTATGATGTGCTGTTAAAGCCATCGATATGATATCAATTTTCCATTCTGTTCGGTCTGATCTCCTCTGCCTTTTCGGTCCGGCCTATTTGTGTCAGCCAACGGTTCAGTTTCATCTGGTCGGACGGGTTCTTGGCCGGGTTTATCTCGACTCTTCACCGCTCCCATCCAATTTCTACCAGTCCCCCTTCACATTCCCGTTCTCTTTCTCCCATTTCCCTCTAGACATTCTTTCACCTGCTGGCCGCTTTCTACGCCTCCTGACGCTGCCAATGCGGATTATTCAATTAGTTCGCTTTGACTTTGAACTTGTTTGGGGCAGAGGCCACTGCTTTTTGGCCACATTAGCTTCTTCGCCATCTAATGTGTTGATTGAGCAGGGAAATATATATACATATATTTCTGGAAAATCGTTTTAACAACTATTTGTCATATTACCTGAGTCAGAAACAGAATGCTTTGCTTATCTACTGTAAAGCTTCTTTAAGACGAACCAAGTAGAAACAGTGCTATATAAAATATCTAAACCAAGAAATGAGATATATACTCATAGCAGAACTATTTCACATCAATCCCAAAATATTATCCCAGTAAAATAATGTTTGTTTCGCCAAAAATTAGATAACACCTTTTTGCCAGGCAATAGGCTGATATATTTAAAGTGGAGGGCGAATGCTATACATTATATTATATAGATATGTGAGAAGTCGTTGGGCCAGTTTGGTTGCTCACGCTTACGGCTGGCGTCATTAAGCTCATGAAATGGTTTGTTTATGTTTCTTAACAGCGGCTATTTGCTCGCGAAGCCCGATAAGCGAGCGTTCTATCTTGACAATAATTAAACCCATTCACCTGCCTGCCGTGCTGCTGATGATGGGACCTGCTATTTGCGCACTCGAGCATTGAGGTCGTCGCCTCACCTGCCCCAACCATCCAGAAACCAGTTTCGGGCTCCACACAGACCCCTGATCCCGGCCTGCGGTTGAGCGCTAGATCGTTGGATTGCAGCATTTAGCAGGCCATAAATTCCGGGGCCACACACTTGTCCGCTCAAATTGAGCAGTGATAAGAGCATGGCCTTATCAGCGGTGTGTGTCCGCTTATCGCCTGTGAATTTTCAGTCTTTTCGCTGCTAGTTCGGATCTAACCGCTGCCCAGTTCCCTTCGAGAAGCAACTGCCTTGCCGGCTTTCTATGCAAAAACTGGGCGCAATCGAACTGGTTTCCCTCACTCCAAATGCATTCCAGCCGAATGGCCACATGACGAGGGCGCCTGTTCACCTACTCCGGCTCCCGGTGCCGATGCCCCAGCTTTTTGCTATACATATATGTGGCTCCATCTACCATCTACAAAGCTGTGCGTAAGCTAAGCCGTGCTCGAGTGCACAGAGTGACTCACCGGCTGGCTGCCAATGAGTGTGTAAATATATCTTTGCCCGACATTGATTTTTCGTGGCTATCGCTTGATATGGCCACAGGCACGGCTGCATCCCGACTGGACGGAGTGTTTACTCAAAGTTTAGAACTGGCCGAGACACAACGCCCACACGACGCAGTCTCCTACAGCTGCGGTCACAAAACTAGGGGGGTTCTTGGGGAGAATCTAAGAATCTATATGAATTTTGCATAGATACAATCAATAATATCAAAGAGGTTTTAGAACTACTTAAAGATATGGCCTAGAAATCCACATAAATAATATTTTATGACTTTCTGACTTTATGATCCCACAAAGCTAGAACCATAAACTTAAAAAAATCTTGTTTAATGATCTGGTCTATTTCATTTTTTTGACAAGCGAAAATAATAAAAATATGATGGTCAGCGACGACAAAAATAAAACAATTGATGAGCAAGCCAAATTGTACTCTTTAGATAAGCCATTGTGATTATTGTATAGATAAATAAGCAATTATAAGTGTAGCCACACGGAAAGTGTGGAAATTCACATCAGTCCTATTGTTGTGGCCGCGATTGTTTGTGTACTATACGCAGTACTTATCGGCACTTGCTTGGTGTAACGTGAGTCGCATTTAGAATGCGGAAGGCTGCTGATTCCACTTTCTCCGAGTACACTGGCTATGTGAGTTAATTGTTAAAACTAGAACAAACAAACAACTCAGAGGAGTGTGCAAAGTGTCTTTAAATGGCAAACAAAACACTTGAAGCTGTGCAGAATCTACATATCATCATCATATATAAAATCATCTATATACGATAATTTTACAAACCCACTTTTAATGATATAGAGGCGCATTCTGTCGCATTCTGAATTATCTTTGCCAGCTTAGTAAGATATGGAGTTTTGCTTGGTGAAAACCCATTCTTTATCTGCACATGGTTCACAAGGCTTATAAAGAGTGTTTACTCACAACTATACCATAAACATATAATAGTCAGAACTTGGTTAGAATAAACCGATTCATCATTTAATTTATGAATATTCATTTTCCGCCGAGAACGAGCAAATGTTCGTTTGACCTATTAATTTAGGAAACGAAAGATCAACAGCTCAAAGAAGCTGGGTTCGGAAAAATCGAATTTTTGAAATTTAAAAGCTGGAATCGTTTGCCCATTTTTTGCCCATGTTTGCCCACCAATTAGTTTTTTTTGCCCACGTCCAGTTTTTGAGATATGAATTTTCGAACAAGTTCGAAAATTTTCGAAGATCAAAAATTTCACTTTTTTCAAAATTTTTTTTTTTTAATCGCAATAACTTCGTTTGCCCACGTTTGCCCACCCTTTAGAATTTTGAAATTTTCGAAAATTTTCGAAGATCAAAAATTTCACTTTTTTCAATTTTTTTTTTTTTAAATCGCAATAACATCGTTTGCCCACGTTTGCCCACCCTTTAGAATTTTGAAAAAATTTATACTTTAGAAAATATAAGACATTCAAGTTTACCTCGGTCTACTTTGCCCACCCTTCGAAATTATTTTTTTTCGTTTGCCCACTCTTAAAAATAAAAAATTTCGATTGCCCACCTCTTAAAACTAAATAATTTCGTTTGCCCATCCTTTAAAATTAGTTTATTTCGTTTGCCCACCCTTTAAAATTAGTTTTTTTCGTTTGCCCACCCTTCGAAATTAGTTTTTTTCGTTTGCCCACTCTTAAAAATAAAAAATTTCGATTGCCCACCTCTTAAAACTAAATAATTTCGTTTGCCCATCCTTTAAAATTAGTTTATTTCGTTTGCCCACCCTTTAAAATTAGTTTTTTTCGTTTGCCCACCCTTCGAAATTAGTTTTTTTCGTTTGCCCACTCTTAAAAATAAAAAATTTCGATTGCCCACCTCTTAAAACTAAATAATTTCGTTTGCCCATCCTTTAAAATTAGTTTATTTCGTTTGCCCACCCTTTAAAATTAGTTTTTTTCGTTTGCCCACCCTTCGAAATTAGTTTTTTTCGTTTGCCCACTCTTAAAAATAAAAAATTTCGATTGCCCACCTCTTAAAACTAAATAATTTCGTTTGCCCATCCTTTAAAATTAGTTTATTTCGTTTGCCCACCCTTTAAAATTAGTTTATAATGTTTGCCCATCGTTTAAACTTAGTTTTTTCATTAGCCCACCGGATCGGCGGACCAATTATCAAATTTTCTTAATCATTAATAAATTTCATGCAAGTGTTGATGAACATACATATATATAGTTTTTTGTATATATACATATATATTTATGTACATACATACATATATGTGTTCATCATAATCAAATAATATTAGTGCTTCTGTCCGCCGATCCTAAGATACATATGTAAATTGGCGCCACAACTTACAGTTATTACATACATCTGTACAAATTTGGTTTTATAGATGGAAAATCGAAAAAACCATTTTTAAGGGGTGGGCAAACGTTTTTAACTGAAAATATATATTTTAAAGAGGTGGGCTAATGAAAAAACTAAGTTTAAACGATGGGCAAACATTATAAACTAATTTTAAAGGGTGGGCAAACGAAATAAACTAATTTTAAAGGATGGGCAAACGAAATTATTTAGTTTTAAGAGGTGGGCAATCGAAATTTTTTATTTTTAAGAGTGGGCAAACGAAAAAAACTAATTTCGAAGGGTGGGCAAACGAAAAAAACTAATTTTAAAGGGTGGGCAAACGAAATAAACTAATTTTAAAGGATGGGCAAACGAAATTATTTAGTTTTAAGAGGTGGGCAATCGAAATTTTTTATTTTTAAGAGTGGGCAAACGAAAAAAACTAATTTCGAAGGGTGGGCAAACGAAAAAAACTAATTTTAAAGGGTGGGCAAACGAAATAAACTAATTTTAAAGGATGGGCAAACGAAATTATTTAGTTTTAAGAGGTGGGCAATCGAAATTTTTTATTTTTAAGAGTGGGCAAACGAAAAAAAATAATTTCGAAGGGTGGGCAAAGTAGACCGAGGTAAACTTGAATGTCTTATATTTTCTAAAGTATAAATTTTTTCAAAATTCTAAAGGGTGGGCAAACGTGGGCAAACGATGTTATTGCGATTTAAAAAAAAAAAAATTGAAAAAAGTGAAATTTTTGATCTTCGAAAATTTTCGAAAATTTCAAAATTCTAAAGGGTGGGCAAACGTGGGCAAACGAAGTTATTGCGATTAAAAAAAAAAAATTTTGAAAAAAGTGAAATTTTTGATCTTCGAAAATTTTCGAACTTGTTCGAAAATTCATATCTCAAAAACTGGACGTGGGCAAAAAAAACTAATTGGTGGGCAAACATGGGCAAAAAATGGGCAAACGATTCCAGCTTTTAAATTTCAAAAATTCGATTTTTCCGAACCCAGCTTCATTGAGCTAAGATCAACTATTAAGACGGCGGCTGCAACTACAGGGTAGCATTTAATTATCATATATGTACATATGAGTATGTTGAGCACTGCGTTTTGAGCTCGCACAGCTGTAAATTGAAATCAGAGCGACTAAATCAGGGGAAAGAGTTATTTATAAGCGGATGTGCAAACAAAACACTAAGAAAATAATAAGACAGACAAAGGAAGGCACTGGCAGGCGACTGGCGGATACCCTACTCGAGTTTCAAGCTCTTAACTTGTCACATTCCGTTGAGGACTGTCTTCCAGACATATTTCCACTCGTAATCCGCATCCAAAGAACAAAAGCCACGGGAAACAAATGCCCCAAGAGTGTAGAATGCACAACGGACTTGGCCGGTCAACAGTTGAGCGGCTTCACTTCGGACACAGATAGTCTACGCAATACGGATAATGCAGCCTATAGCAACCTATACCATCTCGCATACACTGTACCCATATCAATTGTAGATTGCAATTGCGCTGGCCGGCTGACCGGCAAATTCAATTATCTTCTCACAGCATCGGGCTATTGCCATTTGCATGTGCACTCCATATCGCTAAATCGATAGAGGAATTGATTTATTTAGCCACCTCGAAGCTAATGGATTCCATATCCACTCTCTCTTGCCATCTTCCCGTTCTGCAGCATGTACCACCCCATGGGCACGATACACGACGGATGGGGCAACTATTCGGTGAGTGTCAAGTGCAGCTGGCTAATCGACGCCAGGCATCCGCACTGGAACCGCCGACACAACACCAATCCGTCGCGAACCGCCAACATACGGATCCACCTGCGAGAGTTCGCCACGGAGTGCGGCTGGGATCATCTGTACATATACGATGGCGACAGCGTGGACTCGCCCCTGCTGGCGGTGTTCAGGTGAGCTTAGTCTGCTTGGACAACATGTTTATTCCATGACTAACCTTCGTATTATCGTTCAGTGGCCTCATGTATCGCGGCAACTTCTCCATTCGTCGAGTGCCACAGGTGATAGCGACATCCGGCACGGCGCTGGTGCACTTCTTCAGTGACGATGCCTACAACATGTCCGGCTTCAACCTCACCTACAAGATGAACAGCTGTCCCTCGGATAGCGATGGTACGATTGTCATTTACATTATCCTAAACAAAGTAGATTCTAATTACTACTTATACCATTTCAGAAGTGGAGTGCTCCGGCCATGGCAAGTGCCGCGATGGCGACTGCATCTGTGATCCCATGTACAGGGGTGAAGCCTGCAACATAGCCGCCTGTCCCAACAACTGCTTTGAGTCCAAGAACCAGGGCCATTGTCGTCTTGACCAGGAACGGTGAGTTGGCGCAATGTTATGTACTCTATATATGAAGCCCTTTATTATTTTGCTTGCATCGTATTGAGTTTTATTATAGTATTCAAAATGCCCTTTAGGACATTTGTTATTGTTTGTATTATATAACTAACTTTTTACCGGCTATCTGTAGATAACTTGTTGTCACTCGTCTAAATTTAGAATGCAATTACGTGCCTGAGTAGCTTAACTAAGTGTAAACCAGAAACTAAACTAGAAAAGCGAGGAAATACAAGTAGAAACGCAAATTTGCAATTTCTCATTAAGTCTCGTACTTTCTTACAGCTGCTCCTGTTACGAGGGCTTCGCCGGCGACGACTGCAGTCAGATCAGCGCCCACGGCGCCTGGTCCACGGTCCACCCGAAGCACTCCCCGGCGCCAGCCGGAAGCGCATCCCATGGCGCCACCATCTGGCGAGACACGTTGCACATTGTGGGCGGCGAATCGTACGGACGAGGCAAACTAATGAGCACCTATGACTTCAACGGCAACGTATGGGAGACTGTGCACCCGGAGGATGGTAGCGAGGTTCCTGACAAGCGATACGGTGCCTCGACAGTGATGTACGGCGACAAGATCTTCATGTACGGTGGAGTGGTCAAGGGCCACGGCATCTCCAACGAACTGTGGGCTTTCGACGTCTCGGCGCGAACGTGGGCGAACATCTCGGTAAAAACGGATCCCTCGTGCAACGCCACTGGAGGAACCTCCGCTATGTGCGGACCCCTGCATGTGGTGGGTCACACAGCTACCTTGGTTCCCGGTTACGGGGACAAGAACAACTACCAGTACATGGTTGTTATCTTCGGTCACTCTCCCAACTACGGCTACCTCAACACAGTGCAGGAGTTCAACTTTGCGTCACGCGAGTGGCGCATCGTGCCCACCACCGGCTATGTGGTAAAAGGCGGCTACGGACACAGTGCCGCCTACGACTTTCTTACGGAGAAGGTGTACGTCTACGGTGGAATAGTCTCCGAGAGTGAGTCCAGCCAGGTGCTGAGCTCTAGGTTGTATGCCTATGAACCGGCCACGCGAGTTTGGAGTCTGCTGTCTGCGGCGCCAAGTGCGCGTCTGCTTCACACGGCAAACTTTGTGAACCAGGGACTAATGATGGTCTTCGGTGGCAACACGCACAACGACACCTCGCAGAGCTACGGAGCGAAGTGCTATAGCCAGGACCTGCTCGTGTACGACGTGTACTGCGACTCGTGGCACTATCATCCGATGCCGGGCCACCTGCAGGCGGATCTGGCCCGCTTCGGTCACAGTTCGGTTGTGTTCGAGGAGTCACTGTACATTTACGGTGGCTTCAATGGCCAGCTGCTAAACGATATGCTACGCTACCAGCCGGGTTATTGCAGCTACTACACCAAACAGGAGAAGTGCACGGCAACGCGACCTGGAGTGAAGTGCATTTGGGACGTGCAAAAGATGCGTTGCATCGCCATTACCCAGGTTCAGAGATCGGCGATCTACGGACGCGAGCAGTACGACTACGTGGCTTGCCCGTCGAAGAGCCGGCTTACACTCACTTCGGAGTTACTGCACGATGTACACCGTTGCCAGGAACTGGCCAGCTGTCAATCGTGCGTGTCCACCGCCTTTGGTTGCACATACTGCGGAAACGGAGTGTGCAGCAAGGAGCGGTGTCGTGAAACCACCTCAATGGCTTCGGTCTTCTTCGAGTCGTCCACGCAAATGGCAGTGTCCACGGCTAGTCCGCCGCTAAATGCCAAGCATCTGGACTCCTGCCCCATCTCCGAGGAGTACCTGGTGTCCTCTGTGTGTGAGCAGCTGCACAATTGTCGCGCCTGCTCTGCCAACCTGGCGTGTCGCTGGGACTCGGAGCACAACCGCTGCAAAAGCTACACTTCCTACGGTGGGTTGGCTCTCAACCGGACGCAGGATGAGGTGGCCTGCTCGCCGTCCTGCGCTTCATTGACCAACTGCCAGAACTGCACCGAGGACGAGTGCATCTGGTGCCAAAACGAACAGCGCTGTGTGGACCGCAATGCCTACACGGCCAGCTTTCCTTACGGTCAGTGCCGAGAGTGGACCACCTTCACAGCCAAGTGCCGGTCGGCTCCCATCCAATCAACGGCTCTGGCGGTGGGCAGCACTACGGCACTGTCAAGTGCCCAATGTGGCTACTACAACAGCTGCCAGATGTGCCTGGACGATCCGGCTTGCGGTTGGTGTGACAATGGCTCTAACACGGGTCTGGGCAGATGCGTGGTTGGCGGAGCACTAGCACCCTACGATGACACGGAGTGTGCCCTAAAGCACTGGTTCTTTACGTCCTGCCCCCGGTGCAACTGCAACGGGCATTCGTATTGTAATGACCAACAGCATTGCGAACAGCCGTGCAACAATCTTACGACAGGAGCGCACTGCGAGAAGTGCCGCACTGGATACTGGGGAAATCCCATCAACGGGGGAAAATGCCAGCGATGCGATTGCAACGGCCAAGGCGTTTACTGTCATCCGGACACTGGGAAGTGTTTCTGCACCACCAAGGGTATCGTGGGCGATCACTGCGAGAAGTGCGATTCCCAGAACCATTACCACGGGGATCCGCTAAAGGGCTCCTGCTACTACGAGCTGACCATCGACTACCAGTTCACGTTTAATCTTTCCAAGAAGGAGGATCGCCACTTTACGCAAATCAACTTCAGGAATTCACCGGGAAAGCCGGAGATCGATGCTGATTTCACCATTACGTGCAGCGTGCCGGCCAAAATGGACATTTCGGTCAAGAGGGCTGGCTCGCCGGACATGCTCATCTTGGTGGGCGTTAACTGCTCAACGTTCCGTCATCGGTTCCCCAAGACGGACTACCAATTCGGGCACTCGCCCGATGACAACAGCTCCCTGACCACGTTCTACGTGTTCGTGCACGACTTCCAGCCCCCAATCTGGATACAAATTGCCTTCTCACAGTATCCCAAGCTCAACCTGCAGCAGTTCTTCATCACATTCTCCTCCTGCTTCCTGCTGCTGCTGCTTATGGCCGCCGTCCTGTGGAAGATTAAGCAGAAGTACGACATGTTCCGGCGGCGTCAGCGATTGTTCGTCGAAATGGAACAGATGGCGAGTCGACCGTTTTCCCAGGTGAGATCTGAAAAAGGCAACTTGATTGCGTTGACTCTAATCTGCAAACATTTTTGCACAGGTGCTGGTCGATATCGAAAACCGCGAAAGTATTGATCTGAGTCTGACGCTGGAGGGCATTGGCCACCTGTCCAAAAAACGCAAAAAGGTAGGCGAATCAATCCATTAAAATTATGAGCCGACTTCTTAGCGGACGGAATCCATAAAGAAAAGTGGAACAGATTATATAAAGCTAGACCTTATTTGGACATTACAAGTTTGAGATCAAACTCTAAAATATTTTGTATCTTATTTTGACACAGGAATGCCCTAGTCCCATCGCTTTGGAGCCTTGCAGTGGCAACCGAGCCGCTGTGCTCTCGCTTCTAGTCCGGCTGCCCACGGGTAAGGATGAAGTAATCATCTTATAGAATGTATGTGTCTTACTTAAGAATCACTGTACCCGCAGGTGGCCTTTCGCAAGCGCCTTCTGGCCAGTCCGCTGGTCTGGCTGTGGCCAGCGCCTTAGTTACGTTGGGCAATCCGCGTCGTCCGTCGATCGATCAGCATCCCAAGGAGCCAAAGTCAAAGCGCAAGCAGAGCCAGCACCCAGACAGTTGTACATAATAACCGTAACACTATGCTTACCTACATAAAGAAATAATGATAACGATAATGATAATAATTATGATAATATGTAACTAGCGAATAGGTACGAGTATATAGAATATTTGCCCCGACTTTCTTCTACTAACCACACACAAAAGTCAAGCTAGCAAGTTGATAATCCGCAGTTATTATTACTTTAATGCATTAGACTAGTAACGAAACGAAAGGAAAGAAACAAACAAACAAATAATAATAATTTTTAGCAAAAGGACATATTTATATACGGTTATATACAATTTGATATAGTTGATAGGTCGAGTAGCGTTGCAATAGTTATAAATGTTTAATTTATTATTTATACCGCGCACGTGCGCTAAGCTCGGTGGCAACAGCAGCTGTATTCAAATTATGAATGTATTTTTTTTACTTAACCACATAGCCTAAGCGTGTTGTTAGAATTTATTTATGCAAGTTTTGTGAGCTGCCCCGGCAGCAGCTGCACCATATGCCGCGACAGAAACAGAGTCAAAAACAAAAGACAATTGATCTTAGCAAAAAGTGATGAACCAAACCAGAGGACAGGCGATAGATACATGTACAAGGAGCAGGAGAAAGAGCGAGGTGACGGAGAAATGCAATACTGTGTTCAATAATAGAAATATTTCTGTTTTTAATATCCGTGCAAATATTTACAACGCAAGACATAAGTGGATCAAGACATAGACCGACAAAAAAAAGAGCAAAACAATGCAATTGTAAATAATATACGTAAATTACTAACGCTATTTAGATAGTAGTTATACATATACAAATACAAATAGCTCTTCATATGAGAACGCGCCCAAAACAAATCAAACGATTATATTGTACATGCAATCTAGATGAGAGATCCAACATTTACCAACAAAATTCCAATTAAATCACAAACTAATCGTAAGGTTTCCTCTTGGCAGCAGCAAACAAACAAACAAACAAAAAACAACAGAAACAACTCACACAGTTAATTAACTCTATAATTCAAACTAAGACAAGTCTCACCAACTAACTAGATGCACTCTCTGATATACAAATCCAGAAATGGAACAACCTCTAGAATCAAAAGGCACTCGTCGCAAACTTTAACTAGCACCTAGAGATCTCTTAAGAACCACACCTTTTAAAGTACACAATCTCTAGTCGAGATGAAGACGATTCGATCGCTTTGGGTTAGTAGGCAGATAATTGTACATCAGTTTCATATTTTAAACGATCTAATAAAGTCCATTTACGAAATTTCATTTCAATTGTAAAATGCGTTTAGAGACATACACCTAATATACATATAGAGAAAAACTTGCCAATCCGGTTCCATGCCCCCCAAAAATTTGGAAATAATCAAATGCTACAAACCATTTGAGGACTTGTTTGTTATCCCAGAACTAAATGACCCTTGACCCCTGACCACAGACAACAGCAGCAGCAGCAAGATATACATAGATAAAGAATCATATATTAGTTTATTAACCAATAAAAAGACACTCCAAATGTAAGCAAAGCGAAGTGGTTTGGTTTTCATTGCTCATCGCCGCTGCGGATTCCAGTTATCCCATGCATTTCACAGAGCTTTCACTTTCGCCGGCTGCCGAGGGGCGCTCCAAACGTTTGGGGGCGCGGCTGCATGGCCTGATAAACCGGGTAAATGTGAGCTGTGTATTCAGGTCGAGGTTCGGTTCGATTGGAGCAATTGTGGAGCTCCATGACAGCACTCTATTTCACGTACGCGGATGTTGTGATTGGGCTGGCCCTTTCCTGTTTCTTGCTTTCGCGGATTGCCTCTGCCCATCATTTTCGAACATCTTCGGCAATTTGCGTGGCTTTTGTGTCACGATATCTCCAAGCAGCGCATTTAATTTAATGATGACGATTTTATTAATGAAATTAAAGAAGAAAGCCGACGACGCCAGCGAACGATGGCAAAAGCGTGCGAAATGCGAAACGAAGCGGAAGTGCTGCCCACCAAAGATCTCTGCCAAAACATCCATCAGAGGAATTCCAAGCCCCTGGCGGCTGCATTGGCGTCTTCATATGTGTTTTATGTACACCTTTTGTGCATATATGTATCCAAGTTGAGTCAGCGAGTTCAATCGGTTTTACCCACTGCCTAGCTAATTCTCGCCCGCGAAGGCCAACACGCACTGGGTTAAGTGAACTATTGCGCTCCATGGCAAGCCAATGTGATTATCAACATTAGCCGATCGTTATGAATCAACGCTGGAATGCCCAAAGTCTAAGCCAGAACCAAACGCATAATGTTCGGAGTGGAATTGGAGCATGAATAAGTGTCCACATATGGAAGGAGCCCAGCATATTTCAAAATTCCCCAACTTAACGAGCCCCAGACAAAGGGTCACACATTAATTGCTTTGTTTCATTTTCAGCCAGGTAATTATTCAAAAAAATATTCAAATTTGTTTCCCCTATAAAAATGGCGCTGTTTGTGGTTTAAAGTATTTACTTTTTAATTGCTTCAAAATATTTTTCAAAGATAACAGTTCCATATAATGATTTTAAAACCGCAGCTTGACTTATCTTTACTTTTCAATGTTTTTGGTTTAAATAAGTAATTTACATTGTTTCCAGAGATCTGCTAACTTATACCCAGAAACAGTTAGTTATATTTTTTAAATTGTTTGAAATTCTTGTTAATCAATATACATTTAATCTTTTAATCGTACCTTTAGTCGCATACCTTCATTTAGTTAGTACTAAACAGCCGGCCTTGCAGCAAAACCAGCAATGCGTCAGAGGCCTTTAAGTTCAGTTGTAGCTCGGCTGTTTGGGTTTTGGATTTTGACAGTTCGTGGCGCGGGCGCAACATGTTCGATCGAACGGCTTGGAGCCGACTTGGCCAACTGGGGAGCTACTAGGCCACAGCGAAGACTTGCAAAAGCTCAAATGCGCAACGCCCGCCGTTGAGGTTGCACGCGAATTTAAATTGCCGCCGCGAATCAGTAAAAACTTAAAACATAAAACGCGAGAGAGTTTTTTGCCCAAGTGATCGCAGTGAAAACCGATTTTGGCACAGTGAAATTCAGTGAAAATTTGCTAATTCCATAGCATTGGCCAGCTGTGCACCTGGATTAACGCACATACCGCTGGAAATTGAAACCCAAGTCGAAAATACAACCAAAACCGAAACCACAAACAAATTCCAAATCGAATAGTTTCACTTTTTATTGGATTAGCCGCAGCAGCATCCCAATTAAACAGGTTTGTTGGCCAATCGAGGGTGTGGATCTGAACGGGGCTAATTGAAATTGAATCCGAGCTTTAAGTGCTCATACCCTCGTAAAGGTGTCAAAGGTGGGCAGTCAAATAGTAAAAAAAGGGGGTCTCAACCCAACGTGTCACCTGTTAAATGAGCCTACATACGCTAATTGAAAGCTCAAGGTGAACTATTGGCATTTACGATCGATCGTGCGATGGCTTCTCGATTCTCCGTAAACTGGAATAACCAAGTAAACAACGCATTCTGTTCAAATATTTGGCTCATTACGAAATTATGTCAGAGTACTGGGCTTTTGAGCCCCCTCAAAAGTTCGACATGCGCAATTTAAAACGGCTCTAAAAACCAAAGAGCCACAGAAGAAACGACATTAACTGCGCCAGTCCAAGCCGAACCGTTAGGCATAAGCCCAAAAAAAAAAAACCATTTCGCAAGTGTGGTCTAACTGAAGTTAACTGTAGCTGCAACTAAAAAAGTTGGCAATAAGCCACCACCAGCCAAGGGAAAAGAGCCAAAAATACCTGTATGACTCGCAGTTTGACTTTAAAGTGGAACATTTTCGCCAGCTGCGTTCCCAGGGGAAATGGAGATGGCTCAAAGGGTTCAGCACTGGGTCGATCCAATTAAAGATAAGGGTACTAGCTCTACAGGTGGTGTCCTCTGCAAATCTCTGACTTGACTGCTTGATTATGCGAGACTGCGTTAAAAAGTTGGCCATAAAAGGGGAAAGGTCAAGGAAAAGGCCAAATATGCAGATGGCTGAGTTTAAGATGTCAAGGCTTAGAGGGTATTTTCTTTAAATGATAAATCAGACTAGCCAACTCAAAAAACCTTAATGGAAAATGGAAAAGAAATGCCAGGGAAATGTGTTAAATGTTGAGAGTACTCGCACTCACATATGTAATAGGATTACCGTCTGAAGTGCGATAGACGCAAAGCCTCCATGAAATCCCTTCAGTTATGCACTTCCCCGGCTCCAATCCTCCGCTGACTGACATGTGGCCTCATTTCACCAATCATTTAACTTTACACTCTAGTAACTTTGCACTGTACTCAGGCAGGGTCAAGACTACCCGCGCAGGTCGTCCAACCGAAGTACCCACAAGCCATTAGCCACACTTGACTCTCCTCAATGACAAGCGGATAGAGCCGAGTGCCAAACGCTGAGGTTTTTCGAGCTTTTTGCCTGCGAGGTGAAATCTTTGGCAGGCGCGCCCAAGTTTGGCCCAAGTTCAAGACACCAGGCTTTCATTTTGGCTCGGTTGCAGTGAAAATGCGGCTGGCCTGGTTTTTGCAAAACACATGCAACAAGCCAAAAAAGCACACAAACGTACCGTTTTTATTTTTTTTTTTGGGCATTTTTCATTTCGGTTTTTCCGCCGCCAGTTCCGTGTTGAAATTTTCATTGTGGATCGACCAGGTGTGTTGGCATGTTTTCATGTTTGGCCAATTGCAAATGCGGCCACCGGCCATTGAGAAAATGATTCACACAGTTTTCACCCAAACCAAAGTAAAAAATCAAAAGACTTAGGACACAAACTTTTTTTTTTTTTTTGCTGCTCGTTGGTCATTTCGTATCTCTAACCACTGCGGGATGAATGCATTATATAATTGGCCGGGCATAATGAGGGAAAATCCTCGGTGTCATTAAAGTGGCCAGGGAGTTGGCCGCATCTGAGCCATTTTCAATGGACCGGAAAACGCACGCTCGCACACACGGGGCGCAAAAGTGAATTTTGAGGAGAGGCTAAAAAAATAAATAAAAATAAATGATGTATAAAGTTGACTGGCTGTTGCTGTGTGTTTCGTTGGCTGTTTTTTGTTGGCAAAGTGAAAGCGCAGCGACGTCAACGGCAAAGTCTGCGCAGATTAATCACCCGGCCGTAAAGCGAAGACAGTTGGGCTCCAGAAAAAAAGAAGCCAGTCTTTGGATGGGTTCGTGACCCCTTCAGATTATACCCATATCAAACCCCCCCCTCCTCTCTGTTACGCAATCGAATCGCTCCGAATTCTTTGCCGCGCCCCGAAAAGCAGATGCAAATGTATGCCTAGCTGATAGTGAAAGTGTCTAGCTAAAAAATTTGAGTCTCACGGCTCGTGACGTCAAACCAGCGAGCTTGGCAACCATATACTACTCACTACGCACACTAACGATCTCTCTGTCTTTCTTTTATCTCTGTCGATTTTTACAGCAACAGCGGCTGAAAACAGGAAATTTTTTGGCAACTCTTGGATGCCCGAAAATGGCGCACTATGATCAACGTTGGCTGAAACTCTTCTCCGGCTGCCTTTTCCTCCTTTTGCTGGCTCTGCAGGTTTCGGAGGCCAAGCGATCAAATGGTGAGTGCACAGAAAGAAAATGTGAAGTATTATTATTGATTATAATTCGTATATTACCTAACAAACCATAAAGCTTGTTAAACATAAATTCTTTCCTTTTTTTTACCGTGTAATGCCAAAACGACGGGGTTGCAAGTCAATGACTTCTTCAGCCAGAACTTTATCATTTTGCTTTGCTCTGTTTTTGTTTTTGGCCAAAAAGCAGTCATTGAACCCGCAACGTGCCAATGTGGATCATTTGGTGGCTCATCAAGTGCCAGGCTGCAGATGCATTTTCAACGTGACGTGTGTGGAAATTCGTAATTCGTGTAGAACTCGCTGTGTCTGGGTGGTGTGAAAAATGGCACGCCATCATTAAAAAGCGCTTAGCAGAAAAATGCGCCGGCCACCGTTAAGTCGCCGCCAACGAAAAATGAAAAAAAAACAGAACTGCGGCAAAAGGGAAACAAAGCCAGTCAGTCGGCTTCTAGATGCAGCAACCACTGTGTCAGTCGGTCAAAAGAGGTCCCAGACCCAGACCCAGTGCCAACTCTGGCTCACAATAGGCCAACAATTCTCGGGGTACTTACCCGTTTGCCGCTTTGATTTCGTTTTCGTTACGCTTCTGTCTTATACTCGTTTTTTCAGCCATTATTTTTGTTTTGCCGAGCGGAAACCAAACGAAAGACTTAAGCGACAAACTCGATTTGGCCTGGGTGGCGAGAATACGAGTGGCCGCGGTTTTTCAGCTTGATTATCTTCATCATTGGCCAGCTTTAATTGCCTGCTGCCGGACGGCTTTGCTTTGTTGTTATTCACTTACCACAGAAACTGAAAGCCATTTTCATTTCTTTTTTGATTTTGCTGCTGTCTCCTGACCAAACGGCAAATACAAATTGATGGTCAACGCGCGCTGGAGGCGCTGCCAAAAAAACTTTCATTCAATTTCTAGCGAAAACTCCAGAAAAATAAAAGCAACGACCACCGCACAGAAAGTCAGTGAAAAGTAAATAAAATAAAAAATAAATATTTCGGATGAGCCGAGGCGGATGTGCGGCGAAAAAAAGAAATCCACGGTGATAAGTTCAGCGATTACTCAGCGGTTCCACAGCCGAAACTTGTTTATGAAATGCATGCTTGTATACCGAAAAAATTACCTTAATTGAGGGTTTTTCGGATCATATTTCATAAGGAAAACGAAACTTATATGACAAAAGCGACACTGCACCACAGTTTCTTCTACACGAAAGTGTTCAGTACCCTTATTGCCGCTGACAGTTGCATAATGATGCATTAAATATATATCGAAAGTGCTTAGGAAGTGACCAGCAACAACGACTGCAACGATTGCAATTGACGCAACTGAAGCTCAGCTGTCGCAACCCCGAAGTCAGCGTTGCGTGCTGGACAGCCAATTGGGATGGTGGCTGCGTCGGGGGAGGCATGTGGAAATGGGGGCGGTATGATCACTCACTCACTCACTCACTTTAATTGCATAACCCGGTCGAGACAATGGCCGGGCTCTTCCCAAAGCAGAATGCTCATAGCATCCGAGCGCGTCCAAAAACCGAAAACCATTTGAAGCGAATTGCTTATACGCCTCGTGGACAAGCTGTGCGCATACAAAACGCTCGATTCAAATCTGACCATGGAGCAGCCAAAAAAATAACAAAAAACAGCTGCAAATGGCTGGCACTGTAAAAACAATTCCAGCAATGCCGCCTTTGGGCACTCCATTTTGTATATTTAATTTAAATTTCGCAGTTTTCATAGACGCCGCGATTTTGTTCACCGCACGCGTCACGTCCTCAAAAAAAATTAAAAGTGAAATTGTCGTGGCTGCGATTCGTCGGTTGAATAACACGAAAGTGTGTCAAACTCTTTTTCCTATATCTAAAATTTAAATGGAGCAAACAACTATTAATTTAGAGTTAGAAATGTACATTGATTAGGTGTTAAAATATAAAATCTAGTTGAATAGCCAATAAAATAAGATTTATCTACTGTAACTAATTGAAACTGTTGGCATATATGAATAACTATTTTAAATGAATTAATTTATTTTTATAGCCAATCTTACGGCCTGCCAGCACTTAAGGCGCTCGGAGTCGCGAAGAGCGAAATCGCTGGAAGGATCATCTGTACGCGTACCGCGATGCCAAAAGAACGGCGACTTTGATGCCATCCAGTGCCAGGATGAAAAAGCCGGACGGGATTGCTGGTGTGTGGATGACTACGGCGTGGAGCTGCCCGGCAGTCGAAACGAGACGCGATCGGGCGTGGTATGCGCCGAGCCGAGGCATTGTGCCGCCTCCGCGTGCCGCATGTTCTGCCCCTCGGGCTTCGCCAGGGATCCGGATACGGGTTGTTCCGTTTGCCGCTGCCGGGATCCGTGCGATGGACTGGAGTGTCCACGTGGCCAGTCCTGCCAGCTGCAGGAGGTGCAGTGCAAATCGGAGCCATGTCCACCAGTGCCCACGTGCAAGAAGGCCAGGTCGCTGGCCAATCTCTGTCCCGCCGGCTTACCGCTCGCCATCGACGACACCGTGAGACCTTTCCTCTGTGGCCAGGAGCCGGGAAAGCCGCAGTGCCCACCACTTTACCAGTGCCTGGTGGAGTCCGGTAACGACTACGGAGTGTGCTGCCCCAGTGCGCTGACCTTCCAGAAGCCCGGCATCTGTCCAGCTCCCGATCACTCGCAGTACACTGAGCGAACGGGCTACATGTGCGGTTCACCCTGCTCCCACGACTTGGAGTGTCGGAACTTGGAGAAGTGCTGCTTCACCAAGGGATGCCAGTTCAATTGCCAGCAGCCGGGAAATGTTACGGGTTGTCACCAGGCCAAGGCCCTGGCCGACATCCTATCGATCAATGAGCGCGAAGGACGCGGCTATGTGCCCGAGTGCAACGGTCCTGGTGGTCAGTTCTCTCCGCGGCAGTGCTCCAGGAACGGACTCGTCTGCTGGTGTGTAGATCCCCGTACCGGACACAAGATCAAGGAAACTATGGGAGCGGCCAACAATGTGAACTGCGATGGATGGGAGAACATGATCAGCAGGTCCTATGCCAGGAGTTTCCAGATGGAGCAGTGCGATACCAACATCTGCGCCGCCGTCTGCGAGTACGGATTTAAGGTGATTAGGACTTAGTTACCCCACCTGGTCTTTCCCCTAACCTAGTCCTTATATCTCCATAGAATGACCACAATGGCTGTCCCACTTGCGAGTGCTCCGAGCCCTGCGATGGCTTCAAGTGCTCCATTGGCTCCCACTGCGAGGTGGCCACCGATCCCTTGTGTGAATCCGGTTCTTCCCTGTGCGCCTCCTGGCCCGTCTGCAAGCCTGACCTGGTGTACTCCAATCCCTGCGATGTGGGAACCCCACTTTCAGACCCAGCAACCGGTGAGGTGATGTATTGCTTCGAGGATCGTCAAGGACGCAGCTTCCAGCCCACAGCCTTCTTTGAACCCGAACCGGAAGCACTGTCAAAGCAAGGTCGCTCAATGAGCAACAGGATTATGTGTCCGGAGCAGTATAAGTGCACCAAACTACATCGGGAAACGGAGAACGTGTGCTGTCCAGTGCCGGAGAAACCAAATCCAGCTGAGGAAGCAACGGGAACGCATCAGCAAACCAGTAAGCTTACCTCAAAACTCCTGATATAGTACTCCAATCTAACCGATATCTGTTTATAGTGTGCGAATATCTGAGGGACTTTTCCGAGCGCATGGAGGGCACCGAGGAGGGCATGCAACTGGCGGTTCCCTCGCCACGTTGCACCACCGATGGCGACTACGAGGGTCGCCAGTGTCAGTTGAAGAAGGTACGCGTCACCCGTGCCGAACAACGAAAAATTCTCGAGGAGAATACCATTCGGCGCATGAGGATGCTGCTCGCCAGTGCTGCTCCAAGTGTCTCCAAGCGGTCTCGTCGGGATCTGGAACGCCTGAAGCTGTACCGCGTGGATGACAGTGCTCTAAAGGTCCAAGTGGCTGCTCCTGTCATGGGTCGGAGTGCCAAGGTGATCGACATGGGTGCAGACCGTCAGCAAGGATTGGGACAGCTCTTCGAGACGGAATTCAAGAAGGTGGCCTCGGCATCCAAGAGGCAGCCGGAAAACGAGAATGAGCTGGTGGAAATGGAGGTGGAGCAGTGCTGGTGTGTGGATAGCTTTGGCACAGAGATTCCCCGATCTCGGGGCTTTAATGTTACCGAGGATACCTGCCGAAGTTTGAGGGAGGACTTGGACTGCCTGGATCTCACCTGTCGAATGGGTTGCGAGTATGGCTTCTCCTTGGATCCGGATACCCGTTGCCCGGCCTGCCAGTGCCGTGATCCTTGTGAGGGTGTGACCTGCGGCTCTGGAAAGGAATGCCGCGTGGTGGACGTGAGCTGCGAGGGTGAGTACTGTCCTCCAGTGCCCGCCTGCTTGCCCAGGAAGCCAGGACAGTGTCCTTACCTGGTTCCTCCGGGTCCTGATAACCTGGATGCCAATACGTGTGCCTACGAGTGCCGTACCGATGCCCATTGCGAAGGAGCCCGACGCTGTTGCTCCAATGGATGTGGCACGCAATGTGTGGATCCTCAATTGAAAACAGCCTGTCAGCACTTGCAGGCCATTCAGCTGCACCAGAGTTCCGAGCTGGGCATCCCCGCCCGGCAAATGGCGGTGGCCCAATGTGACCCAAATAATGGCAAATGGAATCAGGTCCAGTGCTCACCCGATGGTCACTGCTGGTGTGTGGATGATCAGGGTAAAATCCTGCCTGGCACTAGGGTCAAATCTCCAGCAACACCCAAATGCCAGGAGAACTCCAGCTTCGCCTGCCCAAAGACGAACTGCAGCCTGGAGTGCGAGAGTGGCTACCAGATGGACTCCAATGGATGTCCGACCTGCGAGTGCAGAAACTACTGCAACGAAGTAAGCTGCTCCCCCCACGAGGAATGCCAACTGATCTCTGTGGAATGTGTAGACAGCCCGTGCCCCAAGATGCCCATATGTGTGCCCCGAAGAGCCTCCATTTGTCCCGAGGGTAATCCTCTCCAGCAAGGCGACCTGGACATGAGCTGTGGACCCCACAATGAGCACGAAGTCTGCCCCACAACCCACTCCTGTCAGCTGAATCCGGTCAATAACCGCGGTGTTTGCTGCTCCAAAACCCGAGATGTTTGCTTCGAGTCCATGGATAATGGTTGTCTAGCCACTGGCAAATCGGAGCGGAATAGCACGCGCTATAGGTTCAGTCCCAAGGCTAACAAGTGCCTACCCGTGGTCACCGACTCCGAGGCACCCGCCTGCCAGACCAAGAACCTCTTCCACAACGAACTGGCCTGCAACTCCGTGTGTCCAGGTGAGATTGTAGCCTCCGCTTTTAGTTATGGAACTCCTTGCTAATCCATATACTCTTCTCGTCCACAGTGCTCACTCAATGCGAACGTCTGAAGCTCAAGAACAACCTGGCTGCCCAGCGAACAGGACACTCTTCAGTTTGGTTCCAGCCCCGATGTGATCCCGTCACCGGCCACTGGAGCCCCGTGCAATGCTTGGGCAAGCAGCCCCAACCCATGGACAGGCACACGGAGATCGTCAGTCGCGCCTTTGCATCTGAACCTGTTGCATCCGCTGGCGAGGAAGCGCCCGGCGTTTGCTGGTGTGCGGACAAGAAGGGTGCTCCTCTAAAGGGAACCCTCACCCGGGAGAGCGAACCCATCTGCAATAGTCGACAGGCTCGTAACCGCAAGGCATTCGATTCTGGCGATCCGCTGATGGAGCAACTGATAGCCCAGCTCACCCAACTGAATGATGTCGCTAGCGAGGATTTGGACTTCGATGAAGTGGAGGCTAGGGTACTGCCTGCCACCGCCAGTGCAGCGGAGTCCAGTGTTACGGAGACAGTGCTAGAGCTGGCGAACTCCCTGCTGGACTCTCAGCTATCCGTAGAGCAGGCCACCCTGAAACCCATGGAGCTGAAGACCACACGTTGTCGAGCTCTGGCGAATACGGCACCATTCCCGGTCAGTTGCGATGAGGCGGGAGCCTTCCGCCCGCTGCAGTGCAACGGCAGGAGTTGCTGGTGCGTGGATGCGGCCGGAAACCAACTACAGTCCACCCACGTCTTTGGAGCCGGCGATCGTCGCTGCAGCCATGTTCCGATCGAGTCGGTGGCCATCGAACTCCACCTGACCAACAGCAGTGGCCAGAGTGTAAGGAATGCCTACGACACCATCCGACGGGAACTGCAGCAGCTACTCGGCGGCGAGTCCGTGGAAAACCTGCGCGTCCAAGAGAACTTCGATGGATCCGCTATCGTCCGTTTTGAGCTGCACAACGAGGCCAAGGTGGACTTGGCCTTTGCCATCGAGGCGGCCATTTCCGCCGGCGACTTCCGCCTGGCGGGCGGTCACTTCCGGCCGGACTTGACCCGCTCCCACTTTGTGCACCGCAGTGCTCATGTTCCAGTGGCTCAGGCGGCCACCGCCCAGGATGAGTCCATTCAGCTGGTGCTGTTCATTATGGCCACCAGTTCCGCCTTTCTGGTCAGCATATTTGTGGTCTACGTCATGCTGAAGCGGAACCGGAACCTCAAGTCGGCGAATCCCTACTTGAAGGGCGAAGGAGGCGACAAGCCTGTGGACTACTCCGCACCCATCTTCGTGCTGGCCGCCGACATGGACAGCAAGAAGGGGTTCGCGGCGTAGGCCTTCCGTTGTTGAGTTATCTAAATCAATTTGTAAATAAAACAGAGCAAATTTAAGATCTACTTTTAGGGGGGAGAGGAGATCGGAGGCCTCGATTCTGCCCCAACCAAGCCAAAAGGGGAGTGCGACTAGAGGGAACCCACTTTCGAATACCTATCGCATATGTTCTAGCAACCTAAGACGATTAATTTATGAATAAAGCTTTAAAGTCGAATAAATATTCTTTTTTTTTGTCACATAAGGATAAGATCTCTTAGTATCTGAATCTAAAACCCTTATCTTGGAATAAAAAGCACGAACGTGTCAGCAAACATTTTTTGATTTTAATATTTAATAATACACGACATAATTGTCCGCCTGTATGGTATCTTTCCTTCGCAGATCCCGTAGATCTCGTGCTACATAAAAGTATAACATTAATAAATTTTGGCTTCATTTCGTACAACTCGAACTCAGTTTTGTGTTTTTGTTTTGTGTACATATATCTTGTATATATTGTGTAGAACAATACCCGAAGAGGCAAATCGTTAGACATTGGTATAACTATATATATTGTTCATATGTTTCTTGTACGTTTCATGTGTACGTATGGTTGGTTGTGTATATCGTATGCTAAGTGCTGACACAAGCGCCGGTCATCAAATGGAATTCCGAGCTGCTGTTCTTTGTGTCTTGTTAATATGCTAAAAAAAATTGTAAGTGGCTTAAAATATGTTCAGAGTTCAGATCGATCGATAGATATATAGAAAAATGCAATACTCATGGTTACAATTGGTAATATCTGTAGTTAGATTTTGATTTGGAAAATGCATTGCTTACAAGTAGAGTGGGTTCGATGGACTTAAAACTTAGTATTTAGCTGAATGCGGCTACGATTATGTAAGATCGTTGATCGTAGAGAAGACTTGGTTCCGTCTATTGAGCAAATTGGATTAGTACATTAGTATTATCGGCTTAAACTACTTGCACATGCAATTAAAACGTTAATATCGTAAGACTCGAGTGCATATCGTTCTATATCATGGCCAGCTCAAAGTCGAGTGTGTAATGAGTCATGACTGGATGAGTGTGTGCATCCGCTGGAGGTTCCTCCCTTTCTTCATGTATACGAGGCCCTAAACGCCCCTAATATTTGGTTACGTGGTTAGTTGCTATTCATAAATTATGATAATGTTTTCGTGTACGTGTGTATATATATATATATAAATCTTGTAAAAGAACAAAACGTTTAGCAGCCAATTTCCGAAAATAAACGACTGAATAAATGGCCGCAAGATGGGCTTACAACGAAATGAGTCAGGAGCTGCGGCCAAGGATGGATTTATAGGATTGTTTGGTTAGACTTCAGCTTTTTGGACTACAGCTCTCTACTTTCCAGCTCCGCCAGCTGAACCGTTGTTGTTGCTACGGCTATTGTTGTTGTTGTTGGCATTTCGGAACGGAATCGAGGCGCGCTGATCCTCCATGCGACCGCTCTGGACCTTCATGATCAGTGAGAAGAAGTCCTCATCGGGCACGGTAGCTCCGCGTCCGGTCTGCCCGCGCGGTGCTCCTGCAACAGCTGCCTCTGGGACGGATCGCGGTGGTGCCTCCGCCTCTGCGTCCATGGTGACATTGGGGCGCGGTAGCTCGGACCGCTGCTCCTCCAGACGCGAGCCCTGGCAGCGCATAAGCATGTCCAGGAAGTCATCATCGGGCTGCTGCGTAGTGGTGGCGCTCCTGGCGAGCGGCCCATGTCCAATGGCTGACGGATTCGCCGACGACGGCGACTTGAGGCCAGGCAGGTTGGTGGGATCCACGAACAACGAATTCTGCTGCACAAGCGGCTTACGCGTGGCACCAGTGGCCACCACCGGAGCTCCGGCGGGATTCACCTTGATCGAACAGCGCTGGTCATCCATGCGCTTCGACTGCGACCGCGAAAGCATGTCGAAAAAGTCGTCATCCTTGGCTTTCCTGGTCGCCTGTGCGCGCAACTTCTCCTCCTGCATGCGCTTCCCATCGGGAGTGATCTTGATCAGGTCCAACTGCTCCATGCTCTGGCGACGAACGCGCACCTGACGGGAAGCAATTAAATTAATAAATTTAGCTATGTATCTTTCAGGGGTTTCAATTTCTCAGCATGTGCTCGAATCGAAAGTTTAACGATGTGTTTTGGTACGAAGTGTAAATATTTACCCTAACATAAAGGGGCAAACACTGCACGCTGCAGGTGTCCATATCGAAAAATAGAAAAAACTGACTGCCAGTATTGTTTAAAATTATCTCAGGAATCATTCATATTGCTTTATGTTATGCTTAATGACTTTAGCTAGTAAATATATATATAGCTCGTTTTTCTTACCATTCTTCCTTGTGAGTTCTCCGATCCGTCCGACTGATTTCCGCTGGCCGAGTGATCGGAGGCGGTGGATCGAGCCTCCTCCTCGGTGGGCGATGGCTCTGAGTCGGGCATTCCCAGCAGTTTTCGCAGATCAGAGATGTTCACCCTGGCTGTGCTTTCACCCACCGGGTCGTGCAGCTCCTTGGCCAGTTGGAGATGCTGTTCCGCATACTTCAGGGCCCGCTCATGACCACCGATGGCAGAGTGGGCATTGCCCAGTGACCAGCAGGCCCTGGCCTCACCAATTCGATCGCCCAACTCCTGGGCAATGGCCAAGTGTCGATTGTGATACTCGATGGCAGTGTTGAACTCGTGCAACAACGTGTAGGTGTTGCCCAAGCTGTAGCAACTCTGGGCCTCCACTTCGCGTTCACCCAGCTCCACGGCCAAGGCCAAAGTGCGTTTGTAGTGCTCGGCGGCGTCCTCGAATTGTCCCAGGAATATGTGAGAGTTGCCCAGATTACTATTGGCCCTTCGCTCCGCCGCGCGATCACCAAACTCCCTGGCAATGCGCAGTCGCTCCTGATGGTGCTCAATGGCCGCTTGGAAGTCGCCTAGTAGGTAGTAGGTGTTTCCCAGATTACCACAAGCTCGACCTTGGGCACCACGATCACCAAGGTCCCGCATGAGCTTCAGGTTCTCCTGGTAGAACTCCACGGCCCGGGTGAGCGCCTCCTTGACATCGTCGCCAAACTTTCCAGGGTTTCTCTGACCCAAGTGCTTGCCCTTGGCGTGGTACACATTTCCCAGGTTGTAAAGGGCGCGTCCCTCAGACAGACGATCTCCCAGCTGCCTGGCCAGCGTTAGGTGCCTCTCGCAACAGATGGCCGCCTCGTCGAAGCGACCCATAACCTTGAGGGTGTTGCCCAGATTGCCGGAGGACTTGGCCTCGCCCAGTCGGTCGTTCATGCTCTTGGCCAGCGTAAGATCGTGTTTGTGGTACTGCATCGCCTTGTTGTAGTCGCCCAGGTAAAAGTAGGCGTTGCCCAGCTGGGAGTAGATGGCGGACAGAGTGCGAAGATCCTCGGTTCCGGCCTGAATGGCCGCCTGGAAGAAGGCCACGCCCGCCCGGCAGTCGCCCGCCTTGCAGAGGCGTTCGCCCTCGAGGGCCAGTTCCAGGCACATACTGGATCCTCCATCGGATCCGGAGCCCTGCTGGGAGTTCCCGTCGTGGGAATTAGTTCCTCCTCCGCCCGATCCCAGTCCCAAACTGGACACATTTTCCGCGGACGCGGAGAGCGAAGACATTCTGCTGCGAAGTCTCGCCTTTTTGTCGCGATGCTCCTTTTTGAGGGGCAGGTGCTCCGAAATCTGGGAGTTGTCCACTTTGCGGCGATGTTTTGGGGTCGATCTTCGGGGTTTTTAGCTAGCCTCTGGCTGGTTTTCAACTGCTGGTGGGTAAACTAAACTGCGGCAGGTGAAATTTCAGCAATTAAGCGATCTTTTGTACCGTTTTTTTGACCAATTAGTGCGTTTCTGATTCACGACCAATGTGACCGAATGGGGTCGATGAAAAATACCAAGCAGATTAGAAAGAAATACCAACTTTATATGGTATTCCGTTAGATTTGAAAATAATATCTGTTATGTTTTTTGTAAGTCTCTTGATCAATTTTAAATTACCTATTATTTTTACACTAAGACAAAGATATTATGAAAATTGTAGAAATTGTATGCCCTTACCTCATGACCAT
Organism: Drosophila sechellia; assembly: GCF_004382195.2. Taxonomy (NCBI): domain Eukaryota; kingdom Metazoa; phylum Arthropoda; class Insecta; order Diptera; family Drosophilidae; genus Drosophila; species Drosophila sechellia. The sequence continues at coordinate 26,068,346 of NC_045952.1, read as the reverse complement.
ATCTTACCAATCAGCAATATTTAGTAGCCAAGCTCTTATAAAAAATGTTGCTTTGTTTCCAATGTTTGCATTTCTCAATTGGTAAACTTATTTATAAAATTACATTGCATTGTGGTAAACATATTGCATGTCGCTTGATTTTAAAATAATTCTGGTTTAACTTTCCTTAAAGTCAGTTTAAATTCATTCAGATATCTGCACATCACAGACTTTATCGGAATGGTTGCCCTAATTAGAGAAAGGTTAGGCATATACTTCAAGACCATAGCTTGTAAAGCATCAATAATTATGAGCCAAGCTAAAATACAAATTTATCATAGTCTTTTCTCAATTTGTTTGCGCATTAATAATATCTTAAATAAATTGGCATAGTTAACATCATTCATTTTTCGTCAAAAAGCCATAGCTGTGCGCCCTCATCTCTATCAACCGTAGTTGCTAGCCAACACCTTTGCAGGCGCGCTTTGCAACACTAATCGCTTCAAAGATGGCGTCACTTCTACGGTGTTTGTGTGAACGATTCTAGTTGCCGCTGGAGAAAATTCGTAATTCTCGCATAAAGCGCACCTGCCGGCTACCAAAATCGATTGAAAAGCGAACGTCCCATATTGCGGCGCGATAAGCGGGTGAAATTGTGGCAGTGCGTGAGCGATAGACCGTTAGAAAAGCAGTGCAAATTGGAAGTCCGGATGCTCGAAGGTGTGTGTGTGCGTCGCTTTTTTTGTGCAGTTTTCAGCTGTAGTCGGCCAACAGTGCAACGCAAACATTGTGTTCTAAATTACATAAAGCAGGGAATTTCTGCATGAAGCCAACCGAAAAAAGGACTAAGAGGAAAAAATTAGGCAAACAGAAGGGGAGCGAGTGCGACAGGGAAGGAGGGATAGAGAGCGAGCGAGAGGTCGATAACGATACCCTTGTTTGGTTATCGCCCTCGATAGGAAACAAAAACGGGATAAGAACTCAAGAGCAGCGGCGTCTTTCAGTACGCCGGTGTGCCCGTGCGTTGGATGGTATTTTGCGGTATTTTAATGCATTTTTGGGTCTGCAGTGTGACCGTGTGTGGGAGAGAGCCACCTGAATAGAGAGCGCGACGCGCAACAACAGTTTCTGTGGTGAGTTGAAACGAAACTGACCACGCTCTCACCCAGAAATCTGGCACAGTGGTCCCGAAACAAAAGCCAAATGAGTAATCGCAACTGGGGAATCAGGTTAAATATCAGCACCAAACAATTGAAAGCTAGCTAGACGAAAACAATAACAATAGTAATACTATTCGAAGTTACTAATACTAAGCAATAGGCAGCAGGCTTTTCGTTTGTGTGTGCCTGCTCCCTCTCGCGTATAGTATATACCCATGTGCCAGAGAGAGCAAGCCGAAAACGAAAAGAGAGCGAGAGTCGGGCGAAGGAAAAAAATATCGCCACAGTTGCCGTATGCCGCCTTCGTCGTCGGTTGCAAAAGATATAGAAATCTTTTATATACACACATACGCAGTCGGTTTTTAATAAATTCTGCAGCGAAAATTCCAAGCCCGAATAAAGAAGGAGAAATAAAAGGCAACTAAACAAAGCCGAGTGCATAATTAAAGCCAAATTTCCAAGGCGAATGCAAATTTTTCAAGTGCGCAGTAAGCGGCTAAATCCCCAGACGCAATTCGGTGTTTCAAAAGTTTTAATAAATAAATAAATATGTAATTACGCTCGCCATCCAGCCCACACACAAACGCACACGCATACACGCACGCAATCGGTTAGAATTCGTATGAGCATATATATTTTTTACTTATATTATTTTTAGAATATCGATTTTGTGCCGCGTGCGTGTGTGTGTCTCTCTCGCACCGAGTGTGTGTGTGTGTGTGTGTGTGTGTGTGTTTAAAACATACATATTTATGATAAGTGTGTGTGTGAAGCAGTAAAATGTGTTAAGAATTATGTTCATATAGACACAAGTTACCTAATCTTACTGCAAAAATGAGGAAAAAGGCAAAATAGATGAAAGGAATCAACAAACCGAAGTGAAGCGAAAGATAGAGCAAAGGCAACAGCGAAAAGAGCCCCATCAAAACAGCTGCGCTCTCTCACCTTTTACTCATCCTCCCATCCTCTCTCTCTACCCATTCACATTCTTACGCTTCTCCCATTCCCCGATGTGCGCCCCACTCGCTCACACACGTACGCCATTAAAGATCTTTGTGTATTTTGCTTTGACACCGCATTTACATGTGCTGACCCCACTTGGACAACACCCCCCGACCCCTCCCTCCCATTCGCACCCCCCCACCCGCGCGATGCTTTGTGCAAAATTCTCTCGTGAACTACAGTTCTAATTCAATTATGCCAACTGCTATACACACATCCACAGTGAAACCCAGCAAGCAGCGCTAAAACGCCAGCCAAAAGCAAAGAAAAAACGAGAAAAAGCATCTCCGTGACGTAGGCAAACGCGAGAAACCGAAACCAAAACCAAAACTGAAACTGAAAAAACTGAGATATCGAGCAGACGAGAATCACTAGCTCTGAAGTCGAGAAAGGTATGCCAAGACCAACGGAAGTTGGCCCACAGCGAATTCGATTCAAATCGATGCCATTTTGGGCCAAAAGCTCGCTCCATTTCCGTTCCATGCTTAACCCTTGGATAACTAACGTGCCATAAATGTAACTACTAGAAATTAAAATTCAAAAATGCTCAAAAAACACTGAAAACTGAAAGAAGGAAGTCTTCAAATACAATAGTAATCTATTACCCATTTTTTTTTTTTTTGACCAATAGTTAAAATATCAAAATATATACACATCAAATTGCTAAAGTGTTAAATCAAACATAATGGCAATTGCCAACGTCACCTCAATATAAATGTCTTAACAAATTAAATAAATGTGCCCAAGGGGTTAAGCCATAGCCACCGATTGAAAGTCAGGCAAATAACTGGTTCTAATTGATTGAGTGATTGCTGGGCTAGCGGAGGGTGAAGTGGGGGGCAGAACCTGCTCGGCAAATTAACAAGTTCCAATTGATATATACGTGTGGGGACACACGAAATTCGTCGAGCCTACTCGAAATTAGCATAAATGTGTCAAAATGGTAAATCAATTCGAAGGGGCAGAACTATAGCTCTATATAGATATAGCTGTAGCTGTCATCGCGGTGACAAGGCCCTCGATTTGCCCTGGAATTAAGCCAGTATATATTATCGCTTTAATTATAATCCATAATCCATATAGCCCACAAGGCAACCCAAGCACGCCCAGCGTAAAGTTCCCAAATCGAACGTGACTAGGTTGCAATTAAGTGACGATGAAAACAAGATCACTGTGCTTTTCAGCGCTTCGATTTCCAGTTTCTAGCTGCCAAACGCTTTTTATTGTTCATCCAAGCGGTTTTGTGTCACTGTCTATTGCCAATTGAACTTGGCTTTGACGTCGCGGATTTCTAGCACTTGGAGGATGCAACTCCTCTTCAAATAACAGTGCGCAAAAGTAATTAAAAGTTGAGGGGGAAAAACCTATAAATCATTACCAGCTTGCAAAATGCTCTGCTGTAGGTATAAAAACTTTTTTGTACCATGCCTATTGTTATTTATGTTGTTGTGTGGCCAGGGCGTTTTGCTGCCAGTTTCGTTGTTTGAATTCAAATTGGCAACAACAGACGAACTATAAACAATAAGATTGAATGACCCATTTAATCTATAAGAGCAAAGTTTCTTCCCAATTCCGATTTGTCTATATTTGGCCGGCAATGAACCATTTTCCCGATGACCGACTTCTCGCTGAGACATTTTCTAGTGCATTTCCCTGGCGTGTTTTAGCTTCTGAGCAATTTTAACGAGTTAACCGATGCAGTCAACCCAAATAAGTGTCATGCCAGCCAGCGTGTGCAACAATTTGTGAGCTCACTTATTGTGTTTTCACTGTAAGAGGGGACCAAGGGAAACGTAATGCTGCCATAAAATGCCTCCGCATACGAATGTGCGCATATGAAGCGCTCCTCCTTGCGGAGCTCCCAGTGTCGGGTGAAAGACGAGAGCTCTATTATAAAATTACCAAGTCTCTGGGGCATTACTATGTGCCATGTACGTACGACCTGCTTTGCGATTGTTCACCTTTTTGTCGGCGCTAAACGCTGACAGCCAAACGCACAGTTCGCTGGCGGCTTTAACTTTTAGCCTGGCCAACAAAGTTAAAGAGCGTGCTCAGAGGCAATTTGCCTTTTGGCCTGGCCATAAGTTGACTCTTTCTACGTGGATTTTCCCTATGCCCGCTGAGGCTTGGCCACCTCCTGATGACCACAAAAACACAGTCCACTCCACTCGCTTTTGCACATCGCTGGCTGTCTGTTTTGACATAACTGACCTCACTGCACTGTCTTCCCTCACATTTTCCCCAGCTCGTTATGTACGGATTTCCAAATTTCACACGGAGGAAAAAAGTATCTGAGATACAACAAGATTCTGATTGCGCAACTGGTTTTTGCTATTTAGGAAATGTATTCTTTCTTTGGTTTTTTGTTTTCCGAAGTACCATTTTCATCACTTTGCATCAAAATGTGAAGATTTTACTAGCCAATGTGGATATTACTTTGTATTCCCGAGAAACTTCACTTCCAACTTGTTTACCTCATTTCCACTGACCAGCTTGCGCCCAAAATAAAACCGAAACTCATATTTCTTTCAACTCCATTTGAATGCGATCCAGATTCACTTTGTAAACAAAGCTTTTGTTCCGTATCGAATTGCTTCCCATAGATCGAGCGAAAATATGTATCTTTGGAACGACGCTGGCTTCTGTGCGAAATTCTCGACAAATCGCTTACTCAATCAATTTGCAGTTCGAGTTACTTGTGCCTTTTTCTTCCACCCACTCTGGGTTTTATTTTTTTGTATTTGACTTGAAAATATTTTCGTTATTTGCAATGACCAGTTCGCCCGAAGCGAAACTACAGTCGTCTGGTCAAAGCTTTTTGTTTGATTGTTTGTTTGTTTGTTTGTTGGTTCTATTGGCAATTGAGAATCCGTTCCGCTGCAGCAGCAATGGTAAAAAAATCAATTTTATTTGCTAGTTTGTTAGGCGAATACGAATACCACTCGTATTTGTACAATTTGCCATGTATGAACATGGGCATATGCCAGGAGCACTCTGCTCCAGTGTAAACATCGTTGGCACACCGCAAATTAATGACCGTCTGAGTGGAGGCCAAATGTTTCTCTCATTATAATTAGTAGGCGACTGTCTGAAGCCCCAGATTTTAGCCTTTGTTTTGCAAAATGTTTGCATTTTTTTTATACATATACTTCGCTCGGCTCGCTAACCAGAAGTGAGAAAAAACGTAAGAAAAGGCGCATTTTTAAGCGCTGAAAATTCAATTAGCCGCAGTAAACTTAAAAATAACCGACTGAAAAGCACGAACTAGAATTTGAACTCAAAGGAAAGCAATATATTGCATGTATATTGCATGAATTTCCCAGCAGAATTGCAGTCAATTTGTATCGTTACAACTAGATAATTTATGATTCCTTAGTGCAAATATTGATTTTCTGATTGGAAGAGAGCGTCAGTGGAACATGGCCATTAAATTTGCTATCTACATGTTTTAATTGATCTATCTATTAGCTGAACATTCCGCTTGTCAGCAAACATTTTGCAAACAAATACCAAATTTTATTGCAAACCAAGTACATTTCCGCTCTATTGACCTCGATTGCCAAATTTTTGGCTGTCTTTTAGCACATAATAAACTGACATTTTTAAACAGCTCAACATTTAATCGATATTGTTAACTAATTAGCAAAACTGTTCGGTTTTTACCAGGATAATGCAAGAAAATCCACATGCATTTGTGCTGCTGTCTAGCAATCTTTGCAAATATTTATGTATATTGTTTGTTTTGCATTTTCCCACCTCTGGTTTTTCTTTTGCGGCAATTCGATGACGTTTTCCATCGCACAGAAAGTATAATTTTAGATGTGGGAAATTCGGTGGCAGTGAGAAATCATTTCGCTGATATTTTTACAGCCAGTCGAGTGGCAGGGGGCATTAAATAAATTTCCGTTTTATATAGAATTTTCCCTCCATTTGCAGTGCAGTTTGGAGCGTATGAAATTTATTTTCGAAAAAATATTCTTAATTTATTTTCGCGGGTATTTATAGAGCAGTGGAAAAATCTTTTGGGGGCATGAAATCATACGACCTTGAATTTCGCTTCAGACCAAATGGCCGTTTCACTATTAAACCGCTCTTTATTCTCCGTTTTGTTATGGCCACAATGCTCGATGGCGTCTAAATCAATAAACAACGCACTCGAATCGGCGACAGCTGCTGCAATTAAATATAATCGCATTGCACAATTAATAATTAACACTTGCGGTGCGCCATCCACGCAAACAATTGACTATAAATGTATATGTATCTAGAGCATTTGAAGGAATGCCCCGGCAGGTGGCAAGTATTTGTTTTCGTTCTGTATCTGCTGCGTATCTTATCTGTTTCACCCTGAGATACATTTTCCTTTCTTTTACTTTGCTTTACTTTACTTCCCTTTGTTTGTGTGTGCGCCGGCCGTGTTTATGCGACATTTTTGCGCTGATTTTGATTAGGCGGCAGCCACGCCCACCCACACAAAACGCCCGCTTATCACGGCTACAAATCGCTTAATTAAAAAGGCACAAAAAATGAAAAACTGAAATGCCGAAAGAGCGAGCGAGAGGAAGGAGGTGTGTGCGCTTTTCATAACAAAATTTCCATGCTTCGGCATTTGGCATTGAATTTGCACTGGCACACATTTTTTTTCACTAAGTAGCAGCATATACGCAAATCTGAACACTATATTATATATACATATATACTATATATATAGAGAGAAATACCTCTGTAGGTGGTGACGCTATGGGCAGGGCTATATTTCATTGAACTGAGCCGTCTGGCGCAGAATTTGCGTTCTTTCAGCCTTATGTTTCACTCGTTTTTTTTTTTTTTTTTTTTGGTTTTTTTAATTAGTCCAAAGGCTGTCGCATTCGCCGCGTGTCTTGCTCTTAATTATTTAATTAAATTGAGGAAACTGTTGTGACTGCCGCTGTCTGTTTGAGCGCTCCACCTTCTGCGATTTCGTCATTCGGTTTTTGTTGCTCTTGACTGGGCTTTTGGGTTATGGGTTCCCCCATTTAATAACAATAGACAAAACATACAGCTGATGCAATTAGTTGTGGACTTGTTGTGTACACACATTGTCAACTTATTTCGTGGCACTTTCTCTTTCGCTTTCGGCGCGGCAATAAGTTAAATTGAATCTTATGTAAAAACCAGAAGCACATGGCACCTGCCACATGCAGCGCAGTTATGACAGATGTGGTAATCAAATTAGAAGCGGACCGCTGATAAGAATGCTCGGCAATTAGAATGGCACACTTGGACGGAATCGAAAAGGAGATAATTTGGTGATAATTTATAGAGACGTTCTTGGTTCTTCCAACGAAAAATGTATTAAGTGGGTATTCTTGAATTCCTCAAGAAGCAATGCGCTTAGGAATTCCACGAAAGTCCAAGTCCCAGGATTACTTTAATAATATTTGTGAGAAATCGCATTCCAGGAAACACTTCCTCTTGGACATTGAAGTTTCCTTTGCTTTTCTCTGGCCATAATTAAGCACAAATACCGGGGAATCGCACTAATGTCACTGCAACCAAAAGAAAGTGGAGTCCTTGGTGGCAAGTGCAGTGGACAAACACTTGCTGCCGCCCACGCATTTGGTTAATAAAAATGCTCAATTGCGCAAAAGGAAAACACTCTGCTCTGACGTAGACTGCTCACGGGGCACAATGGTGGTTATACCAAAAATAGAAGTATAAACGGGGCTCTCTATTTCGGTGACCCATAAAGTGCTGCTTTTCCCACATTTCCCGCACGCTCGCTTTTCCTTTTGTGTCATTCGTGTGAATGTCGCATTGCGTGCGTGGCTTTCATTTGAACTTTGGCGAGGTGTTTTCACTACCAAACGCGGGGGCGCCTCAATTTATGGGAATTTTAGTTGCGGCTTAGCTAAGTGGCCTATCAATAAATTGAATCATGTTGTCAATTGAAGTAAATACAAAACAAAGGCCTCGAACGTGGATTTTTAGCCATTTGCGGCAGATGATGGCGAAAAGCTAGCTGTGTGGCCATATTCATGCTGATGCATCCGACGGATGCATTTTATTTCGTTGAGCTTTATTAGCTGACAACTGCAGAACTGCAGCTACCCTTTTATCTCCGCCACGCAAACACTCTCTTTTTTTTTCTTTCTTTCTTTTTATTGCCAACTCGACAAACATCAATCGATAGTTTGGCCAGCCATTGTTTGCCTGCCATTCAACTTGGCCAGCAACTGCCATCGAGTTGCCAACTTTGTCTTCTGGCCAAGAAGAAGAACTACTCCTTCTTCCGCCTGCTGGTTGTTTTCTAATTTAATTTATTACCGCTCCCGTTGTTCATATTTTGCTTGTTAAGTGTCCTGAATGTTTAATGGCGTTTTACATATTACAACAAGTTTACATATTACAACAAGTTTACGCAGTTAGTATGCCCCCAAAGTGACCCAATGCCCTCGGAGGTTTCTTCTAATTTCGTTGACTTCGCTCTCTGCTGGCCAGAAGAAAACCCATCGCATGCGGTGTGTGTGTATCCTGCGCCAAAGTCAACCAAAACAAATCAAAAATGCAGCCCACAGAAATGTCGAGTGTTTGCTGAGTTTGGTGAGGAAAAAGCGAGGCGTTCTCCTCTTTTTTTTTCCAAAAAAGAATGAACAACAGCAGTGGCTGAAAGTTATTTCCCTGGTCCCCTTATGTTGACTGACTGACTGACTGACCACCCACTCGTGACATTTGCAAGTGTGTTTTCTTGGCTCACTTGGGGAAAATCCCCCCTGAAATCATATATACTCGTATATGACGAAAGTATTCTGGAAATGATTGTAGGCAAAAGCAACGCCTCGAATTCTAATTTGATTTATGGCATTTCATATTTTCTCAATGCACATATAGCACATATTTCACATATCTGCAACTTTTACCTCTTGTTTTTTCTATGTATTCAAGTATTCAAAAACTTGCTTTAAAATTCAAATAAAATATTTCATATTTTATGCTTACAAAAGATGCAAATGCTGATTGCTGTATGATTAATATATTTTCTGTTTTTTTTAGTGCGTACAATTGTTTAAAATTGTTGCTCGCATGAGTCACTATTTTGTTGATAAATAACATAATATGATAAAGGTATGGAATATTTCTATTACTAAATAGTAAAAGTTCCATTGATAAAGAGTGTCCTCTTTAGTTGAAATTAGACTAACCTGACTACTACAACTTGCAGTTTGCGCATTTAGTTGTGATCAAGTGCTGACTCATTTCTCTCAGTGTGTGTGGCTGGAGATGATGGTCGTGGACGCCTGGAGGGCGAGTGGACCAAGCCGAGTGGTTGGTTGGTTACATTGTGCTAACTTTCGCCTCTTGTGCAGCAGCTGATGTCGCTGCTTTTGGTTGCCCTGTTGATGTTTTTGCCACGGCTGTTGATGTTGCTGCTGATGGCCTGACTGTGGCATGGAATCTTATAAAACTTATTGTTCCATTTCCTTTCACTTTATGTAAATTAAACAGTGCATTATTCTTCCATATGTATGTGTGGGGGGTGGTATCCACATACATGTGTATGCACATGCAGATATTTGCATTTTGCACTTGGCACATGTGCCAAGTTATCTACTCTTTTTTTTTCCTGTTGTGCCTCCCCTGCGTGTTGTTTGCTTTTCGTTAAACAATGCAAAGGGTCGGAAAAGCTGTTGCATATGCAAACTTAATGGCTCCGCGCTGATTTGATTGATTCCACGATCTCAATGCACAGGGGGACAGTGTGTATTCACTGCGATAAGGTCAAGGTTTCATTTTGTATTGAAATGACCCATATTTACAAAGCGCTTCACATAGTTTTCATGCATTTTCATACATTTTCTAGTTAATGGAACTTGAGAGCAAGTTTTTAAAGTGCATTCAAAAGACCGCCCACAGCAAATCAGGCTTTCATCGATGATTACCGTTTAGAAATCAATTTCATGCTGGCAGCTTTGATAATTTCCCAACTACGTAGTAGTGGGCACGCAATCAAACGCAGTTTACAATTATTCCCACTAAATTTCGATGTGCATGCCAGTAATTTGATGCATTCGCATTTTCACTGTCATGCCCTGCTGGCGTTGGAGCTGGAGCTGGAGAAGGAGATGGACTGGAGGAGAATTCTCACCGACCATGAACTCATCTCTCGTGCGTTTCACAAAAGGATTTTGCCAAGTGCCCCCCATGTCTGTGTGTATGTGTGTGTGTGGATGGTGTGTATGTGCATGTACTGCGTAGTTTTCCACAGTTTTTCCCGCTTGAAAAGCGTCTTTCTCCACCGCGACTGCAGTCCCCGATTCCTTAGACACGTTTCAAGTACGCAGCGAAAAGCGAAAACAGTGCGCAATATTTTCACACTGACGAGGAACGAGGTTGAATGTGGCAAAGGGGGGAAAATTCTGCTTATCATCGCGTCACTTTGCATTACATAAAGCCGAAAAAGTGTGAGAAAACCCCTATGAAAACTGCGAGTTTGTGCACTAGATAAACACTAAACACACAGCCCTAGAAAAGTAATTTGGACTGACTTAAAATCCAACTTAAATGCAAAGCAAATCGGAGCATTCCAACTGAATACCCAGTGTAAACAAACAAAAGGCAACAATGAATTCGAAGGGCCATAACAAAAATCAATACAAATACGCATTAACTATTTGCCAGCTAATTAATGCATTGGAATGATGAAGTACAAACAAGAAAGCTGAAAAACCAAGCCAGTAAATATGTAGAGGGGTTTCCCTAAAAGGCGCACAGCAATTATTATTTATGACAAACTCAAATTACGGCTACAGTTACTGCAAACACAAGGGTAATTGTTTAAAAATAACAAATTGGTTAATTCTTGAAAATAAACACATTCATAAATAGTTGATAATAAAAACAATTTAATCATTGATAATGAATCCGATTAGTGTAGCTCAGATTAAGATAGTTAGACTCGGGAGCAAACTATTGCGTGCGAAACGATTTGTGATTTGTGATTCACAAAAGTTTATAAGATACTTAGGCATGGAGTAATCAAATAATATGCAAGTTTCCATTTAAAGCAACTGATGGGGAATGCGGAACAGTTTGGTTTAAGTTTATTGCAAGTTTTGGTAACGTTCAAAAGCTGTTCTCGCCCTCGAACATTTTATTTAGCTTATTGATTATGGCTGGGGAACCAATAGACATGCGTCAAATGCATACTCTCGAAGGAGGAGGAGTAGGAGGAGGCAGGATGAGCTGTACTATATAGTACACGAGTGTATGTGGGTGGGATTGGGTACATTCCGGATAAGTGACAGAATAGATTTTATCGGCATAAGCTGTCTTCGTGGAAAACTTATAGCTTTCTTTACTGCATGTGAAAACTCAGTTTATCTTAAGGAATCAAGCTTATCGATAAAGAAGTGTCGATAATTTCGATAGGAATATCGATTGGGCAATCGTAGCTTGCCCATCTTCAATTTGCAAGAGGCGGCTTTGGGTGGGAAATTAATTTCCCAGCGATGAGTGGGCGATGGCTGCCGACTGGCGCTTAGTCATTAGATGACCAAACGATGACTGTATTCCAGTGGTTGGGCGGCGAAAATCTTATAAATGCCAGCAGAAAACATCGAGCAAGCAAAGCAAAGCACGGCCAAAGCAAAAGCAAAACAAAACAGCAGAGGAGAACCGAAGTGAATAGCAGCGGATACAAAGCGAACTTGTCTCATTATTTTGTGAGCCGAGCCGTCCGGCCATTTGTTATTGTTTTCTACGATGATATGCTGGGGAATTTCGCTACCACTGTCGAGTAAATAATGTCATAAGGTCACACGCACAACAGCACAAATTAAAGGGGGAACACTGTACGGTGGGCCTAATGGTCAGCCATTGTTGCTGCTGGTTTTTTTTTTTTTCGGTCATTTGTCTTGGGACATTTAGCTGGGCTTTACTGTGTTGTTGGGCTGGCCTGGGCTCGGTTGATGGTTTTATATAAAATAGCATAATAAATGGCCAGCCCAGTCTTCTAGATTCGCTATCGCCACCGCCACCGACGCTGCTGCCCATATTAAATGTCACATTGGGGGCTGACATTGTTTGCTGCCAGGTCGCCGGCCCAAAGTGAAGGTGATTGGAACAAATTAAGGCGAAAAAACAGTGCAGAAATTCAATTATAAACAGGGCAGCGCGTTGAAAAGCGCTGACCACCGCCACTCAGCGTGGAAAACGGGTGGAAAATGGGAAAAAGGAAAGCAGCTGTGCAAACTTTTCACTCGCACCACCCACTGTCACTGTTTTACTCTTATTTTGCCTTTCAGTGAGTTCCGGCTGGCCACTCACACTCAATCACACACATGCGTATTTTGGTTTGTCAGACACTGAGAAAAAAAAACGAGAGAAAGTCGTTTAAAATGGAAGTTAGTAGCTCCTAATTAATTAGTAATTAGATTGCACTGATCAGAATCATAACAAAAGATTCGAATGTTTTGAATCTATTAAACAATTTTAATATCCAATATTCTGTTGGAGTTTTTTTCCCAAGTGTAGAGACGCCTACGCGTCTCGGTTTCCATTTGCACCGGCAGGCAGGCAGGCGGGCAGCTGGCCGAAGCGAAGTTGATCGCATTTACCTGTTTGTCACTCATACGCCTTGTGGTCCCAGTCTGTTTTATTTGCCAGAGCTTGGCTCTTTTATTTTCAGCTCTCTTGCATGTGGGTGTTCCTGCCGCCGAGCTGAGCGTGTGTGGTGTGTGTGTGTGTAGTGTGTGCGACATGTTAAACATGTTTTCGCTTGGAAATCAACGGTGGGCCGTCGGTTTGACTTGCATTTGTGCAAATTTGTGTGCTTAACTGGAAACACTGAACAAGTTCCGCAATGTCGTCCTCGAAGTGAAAACTGTGCAGCAGCCACAGACTTAGACACACACAGACGCATATGTGGCACCACTTTCCTGCCATTTCCCTGAGATTGAAGTTCAACCTGGGCCAGTTGATTTCTCCCCCTTCGAAACGAGCCATGCAAATGAATGAGTTTTCCCAGCTTGTGCGGCGCGTCCTTCATTTGGCTTCATTTCCGTTGAAGATGACAGCGGCATCTAGTTTCCGGTCAATGGCTTTTCCGGGCTCGTTTTGATTTAATTTACACGCCATGCTTAATTTAATTTAACAGTCAGTTACAATTCGCAGCCGAACACAAGTTGGCCAAAATCTGGGCTTTGCGGTTGGTAGTGTCCAGCTGGCGAAGTCCATTTGGGCCTCTCGGTTATCGCGGTCTGCCAGAGAAAGTTCAGCTGGCGGGAATGGAATTCAGGATTCAGCGGTTGCTCGCTTGCTATGTGTCAATCAATCAATGGGTAGACAATGGGTTTCCTTAGTTGCTCACTGAATCTATTAACCTGAAACTTTTCAATATAATCATGCCGAAATGAAAAGTTACCAATTCGCAGTGCTCTTTTGAATTTGAATGCTCAACTTGGCTTCTAGTGCTGGCACAGTCACAGTCCCTGCTTTTTATCAGCGCTATCTGTTATCTGGTAACAAAGAAATCACTGGCAAAGCCTTTATCTCCGAGCGCACATACAAGCATTCAAACGCACGCGCCAAGCCAACGATTAGATACACCTGAATGTCTCATTTTATGGGGGGAATGGCGCTTTTTCGTGCCTTTCGCTGCGGTGTCAATTTTTGAGTAATTTACAGCGATAAGAAGCGCCTATCTAACCAAAGCCCATACGTTTCTGTTCCGATTGCAGTGCATGTGATGCCAAATATCCATAAAACGCAACAAGGAAATCGGCAAACGTGAATTACTATGTGAATGCAGCAAACGGCAATCAGCAGTTAGCCAGCAGCAGCAGCTCTCCCTCAGTTAACCAAATTGATGTGCCATTCAGGAGCAGCAGCGCAGAAAGAAGAGGATCAGGATCAGGATCACATCAGATCAGATCGGAGCAACGTAGAAGCTAAGCGAGAGTATTAACCAGAGTGTAAGGCGCATCGCAAATGCAACAATCCCTCCAGTAAACAATACAGAAAGCAAAGTATAGCAAACACAAAAAGAAACAGGTGAGTAGTTGACTGATAAATGAGCGTGATGAAGTCACCGTGAGCTAATTGATTGCCCCACTTAATTCCAGTGTACATACAACTGTAACGAATTTAAGCAACAAGCAAGCGGCTAAGGAAGAGTATAGACCCAATTCACGCCCCCGAGTAACCGTCTGATAAATGCCAAGATAAGTCGTTACCGCTTTAAAACCGCCATCAACATTACCCAGCAACAAAAGCTGATCCAGCAGCTCCAACAGCAGCAGCAGGCGATCGCTTTCAGGGGGAAGAAACCGAAACAGAAGCTGAAATTGCAGTTGCAGCAGCCGTTGCAGTTGCAGTTGCAGATTGGTCAGGAAACGAACGGTACAGGCGGAGGAGGAGAGGAGGGAGTAGAGCTGTTGGGCTTACCCAAAGGTAGCGAGAACAATTGCAAGACGCCAAACTCAACCGCAAAAGTCGCCAACATAACACATAAAATTTTCGGTTGGCTACGCAAGACACGCAACAAACGGCCAGTCGAGATCCTCCACAGCGATTTCGGCGAAGACGGCGACGAGGGCGTTGGCGAGGGCAAAGGCCAAGGCGCAGGCGAGGGAGGAGGAGCAGCTGCCAGTGCAGCTGGCGGTGCAGCCGATCAATTTCCAGTGGCAAGCGTTAAAAACAAAGCCGGCAAGCTGAATACCACACAGACAGCCACGGAGAACGCCATCGATTCAAACGAACCCAAATCTGAAAAGATGTCATCGGGCACGTTTGTGGATCGAATCGACCCGTTCGCCAAACGTTCGCTCAAGAAGAAGGGTAAAAAAAGTCAAGGTTCCTCGCGCTACAGAAATTCTCAGGATGTTGAGCTGCAGCAATTGCCGCCATTGAAAGGTATGTATCAAATGCATTCCAAATTTACGAATTTAGCAATCTAATCATTGTCCATTCACACAGCTGATTGCTCCAGCCTAGAACAGGAGGAGCTGTTCATTAGGAAGCTGCGCCAGTGTTGCGTGTCCTTTGACTTTATGGATCCCGTGACGGACTTGAAGGGCAAGGAGATCAAACGGGCCGCGCTCAATGACCTATCCACCTATATAACACATGGGCGCGGTGTGCTTACGGAACCGGTTTATCCGGAAATAATTCGTATGGTAAATATCCCCACTACCACAACTATTATCAAACTGAACTATATCGCAGTTAATTAGATTATAGTTATGGAAACTAGCTCATGATTACTTAATAATGTTTGTTTTATTTTTACCAGATTTCATGCAACCTATTTCGAACGTTGCCACCCAGTGAGAACCCTGATTTCGATCCCGAGGAGGATGATCCGACACTGGAGGCGTCCTGGCCACACCTCCAGCTGGTGTACGAGGTCTTTTTGCGGTTCCTGGAGTCGCAGGATTTCCAAGCAACTATCGGCAAGCGTGTGATCGATCAAAAGTTTGTCTTGCAGGTGAGTGCAAAATGTCGCATAATTAAAGTAACAACTTAATTAAGTAAAAATCCATATTGTTTAGCTTTTGGAACTTTTCGACTCGGAGGATCCTAGGGAGCGGGACTTTCTGAAGACGGTGTTGCATCGCATATACGGAAAATTTTTGGGACTGCGGGCTTTTATACGAAAACAGATTAACAACATATTCTTGCGATTCATTTACGAAACGGAGCACTTTAATGGAGTCGGTGAGCTCTTGGAAATCCTTGGCAGGTATGTTTTACTCATTGTCTTCTCATTATACAAATGTTAATTAAACTCATGTTTATTTGAACAGTATCATCAACGGATTCGCCTTGCCCCTGAAGGCCGAACACAAACAGTTTCTGGTTAAGGTCCTATTGCCACTGCACAAAGTCAAATGCCTGTCACTCTATCACGCTCAACTGGCGTATTGCATTGTACAATTCCTAGAGAAGGATCCATTCCTTACCGAACCGGTGGTGCGTGGCCTGCTGAAGTTCTGGCCCAAGACGTGTTCCCAGAAGGAGGTCATGTTCCTGGGCGAGATTGAGGAGATCCTCGACGTGATCGATCCGCCGCAGTTTGTCAAGATTCAGGAGCCACTGTTCCGTCAGATTGCAAAATGCGTGTCGAGTCCACATTTTCAGGTAAGTCAACTCGTCTGGTTTAGTTGAAATGGTACATAATATAATTCTGTTCCTTCAGGTTGCTGAGCGAGCTCTTTATCTGTGGAACAATGAGTACGCCATGTCGCTAATCGAGGAGAACAACGCGGTCATCATGCCGATCATGTTCCCGGCACTATACCGCATCAGCAAGGAGCACTGGAATCAAACCATCGTGGCGCTCGTATACAACGTTTTGAAGACGTTCATGGAGATGAATTCGAAACTGTTCGACGAGCTTACCTCCAGTTACAAGGCGGAGCGGCAAAAGTGAGTGCTAAAGCTGGAGTTTCATGGCGGCAATGATGAGCATTTTCCTCTTCTCTTTGCAGGGAAAAGAAACGTGAGCGTGACCGCGAGGAGCTGTGGAAGAAACTGCACGAACTCGAATCCAATCGTTCTAGTGGGCGCACCGCCGGCGGCAGCGCCACGACATCGAACAGCGCAGCTTCCGCGGCGTCAACGTCCCTGCAGCCACCCAGCTCCGCTGGCCTGAACTCTCATCAGCAGCAGTCGAATAGCGGCAGCAGCGGTAGCCTGTCCAGCGGCGGTGCCGGCGGCGACAATAATCCTGCGACCACAAATGCGAAAATCAAACAGGATAAGGCGGACAACTAAGCAACGCGAGGCGCGCCGGAAACTAACAATAAAACCAAGATCAGTAAGAGCGTAAGCGTAACGCATTATCCGATATCCGTAAACGGCAGAGAGACAGCAAGCAAGCAAGCAACCACATCTAAAGGAGAAATAAATAGTTATACTAAACCACACATATGCTAAACCTTAAAACCAGAAAATATAAAACTAAAACGTATACTCGATTGACAAGACACCAACCAAGCTGGCCAGACCCACAGCTCGCTTGGGCGGCTGTTGAAGGAGGTAGAACCGAAATCTGGATCGGGATCGGGATCAGGATCAGGATCGGGAGCTGGATCAGATCCCAGGGCGTGTGTGTGTGCGCGGTAATTAAGAAGCTTGAGTGCGGCATTAAAGAAATCTTTATAAATAATGTATCTTACAACTACAGCAACACACACACGTGCGCGACACGTATAAATATATATTACAAAGGAAGAAAATAATTATTAATTACGTTTAAGCGAAAAGATGTTGAATAAAGAGAAATCATGTTAGTAAGTGAAAAGCAGCAGAGCGATAACTATAACGGATTGACGATTGTTGAAGCGCATTGAATATTATTAACTAAACATATTGCTAACTAGAGATCCTAGCATAGATCGATCAGCCATCCTATCCTATCCATACCCCCAACCAAGGAAACCACAGCACCCAAATCACCGAAATGTTCACATGCTAAGTAATCGCGTTCATTTGAAGATTGTAAAATAGTTGAAACTGCGCTGAGTCCTCAGACTTTAATTTTTTTTAAATTAACAAATTATCGAATTGCTCCATAGAACGGCGTGTCTTAGTGCAGACTTCCCACTGAATTGTATATAAATTAATCGAGAATTGTGCTCCCCCTCACCCACAATGAAACTTTGTTACTTAGCTTTAAGTGTTGCACACTCCGTCAAGACTTCTCGAAAACAGAAATTCCAACCATACCCGCTAAAGAAAAAGCCTGCGCAGTTACCAAGCCGAATCTGAATTCGAACCGTAGAGAGACATGAGAAAAACAAAAGCAAGTTTTAGTACATTGTTGAAGTTGCTGCTGCTAAACGGGCCAAGATGGACAGGGAGCCGGCAAATCTATAATTAGTTAAGAACACAATTGAATACCATACTATAACGTACGATAAACGCTGATCTATATAAATGTATGTAAAGTGTAAAGCGGGGGATACACAAAACTATATATCTCCCAGCTGAGGAATAGGCGCATGCGCGGAAATCAACATGTACTCGGCAAGAAATGATTACAAATATTGAGAATTGTAAAAAGGTTAAGCTAGAGATACCAATAACCCAGCAAAACGATAGTCTATAGAACAAGGTTATGGAAAATTCAGCTTGGCATACGTTAATTGGCATCTTGCGATACATTTCCACAGTCCACAGTCCAGGCTCGATATGCATCCCACACACTCTAGAAGCTCCTTTCCATAAATGTATATCTCTGCGGAGAGCGGCCCAGTGTCGAGTAAAGCAAATAGTTTGCAAATGCCTTTCAGACTCTTCTCGATTGAATTATCAACTCAACCTATTATTCACTGCTCACGGAAATGCGCACAATTGTCATTCGATTTGCTAAACAATACCTTCGATTGTAAATAATGTAGCTAAGTTAAACAGGGCAATACTTTTGGGCCGCTTTCCCAGCATCTCACTCTCACACTTAGCCGCACTCATAGTAAGGAAATATATAAAATTTATATATGAAATATGCTATTCATATGTATGTTTGTTCATTCAACTCTCACGCGCCCATTACAAAGTATAGCAGGAAAGCATGCATTATAGGAGCAAAACTATAGGGAAGTATCCACTAATGAATGTCTCTCATTAGGCGAAACCGCGAAAGTTCATATAATATTAATGATAATTGTGTCTGTGAATCGTGAGTTATTATACACATATATGTATACATATATTGCAAACAAAACCGAAAAATGCAAAAAAAAAACCTTAAAAACCTAAAGGAAACGTAAAAGTTAGCGTTATTATTAAATATGTTTGTAAAACGTCAACAATATGCAAGAAATGAAATTAAATGAAATGAAAAGCGAAAAAGCGAGCGAATGGCGCATAGAGAGCATCTAACTAAAGATTGGTCGTATATTTCGAAACACAAATTGAACCTAATGGCCTAAATACTAAGCGACGTGTGTAAGAAAGTTTTGCATCTTTATATTAGCGTGTAATTAAACAAAAGAAATAGCTAAACGAAGCCCAAGCCTAAACAGCAAACTACAACTAGAGCTACTACAAACTACCCACGAGTATCATCCCCATTAACCCACAATAGCGATCAGATCGAATCCTGTAGCCCCCGAGTCCGTTGAGTCCAACTGCCTTTCAAGATCCCAAGAAGAACACCAAATATAATGAAACACGACGAATGTTAAAACTCGAACAGGCAGCACTTCTCGCGACTCGACCTGTTTGTTATGCCCATCTAGTAACTAACACCAATCTCAGATCCTAACTAGCAGATCCGAAAGACGAGAGAAAAACACACGAATAGGACCCATCTCTAGTTAAAGTTGATGTTTGCCTAGGATGCCAATCAGCAAATCATAAAAGAAGAACATATTCAAATAACGCAAGTGTAAAAACGAAACCAGAAATCAAGTAAGCGACAAGCATTAGACTAAGATTAATGAAAAAATGTTGAAAAAGAATGCCTAATAAACGATAAAAAAAACATATTGTATAAGTCATAAGTGGTTCAATGATTATTGCCTATTCATCATTTCGTTTGTTTTGTGATCAACACCTTTGTTGCACTCTGAGTTAATCTGTTTAGTCCGCATTCGAAGTAAATGGTAACTTTAACTATAGTTTCTATTATTGTATTTATATGTATAAACAAATGGAGCATGTTAATTCGTAACTGCGGAAGCTGCTTTTAGAGCCAGCTGAGCGAAGAGGTTTAAGCAAAAGCAAAACTCGTTAAGTACTTTTAGAGAGAGAACCCTGTACTAACTAAGAAGTGTACTACAAATAAAGTCGCATTAACAACGTTGCATCCGAGATCAGAAGAAACACTCAATAAGAAAACACTTAACAAATGAAAATGCCCAGGAAGCAACAATAAGAGCTAAATAGTTAAAGCGCTTAAACAATATAAACACTATGGATACTAACAATGAAATGCGAACGGATAAATATATATGTGAATCATGTATTTTCTTATGTTCTAGACTTGTAAAAAAAACTATCGTATATGCCACACACGCTATATTATTACGTTTTTTAAACTTTGAGTTCTTGTTCTGTGTAGGCCAGTGTGCGAGGATTTCGATTCTTTTTTCCTTGGGTTAAAGGCACACACCACCCACTCCACCCACAATCACCCATACACACTCACTCACACACACACACACGACTAAACAAAATCTTATGCTGAGAGTAAATATAAAGATTAAATTATAATTACACAAACATAAATGGGAATAAATATATATATAGGTATATATAAACAGCATATATATATAAAAGGAAAATTATATATGGCGAAGCATCGGAAAACAGAGGTTTAGTTGATTGCTTTCGAATCCAGGCAGAAAGTATGCGAAAATAAAGTAAATTAACTAACTAATGGCGAGAGGCAGCAGAAAAAGAAAATAATTAAAATTGCATGGCGCAGGCAAAAACAAATATTTAGCTGCAAGCAGAATTAACCAAAAATGATTAAAAACCAAGTAAAAGAGGAAACAAAAAAAAAAAAAGAACACACACACACATAAACTGAATGAATGAGAATGATGAGCAAATCGGAGAGAAAAGAAGCAAAGAGATCAATCAACAATAAAAAATTAATAAATACAAAATAATTAACACAACGTGTTTGATTTTGAGAAGGATTCAAAATAGTATCTTTCAAATTTAACTTTGAACTTCAAGTGAAACTATCTTTGACTCCTGTTACTGCAATTGAGATACTTTTCCTATGCGTAGCACAGATTTTTTAAAAGATAGCTCACATAATAGGAAAACCTCAATCCAAAAGGATTTGAAAAATTCTAGAATGTTTGTGCTTGGGAATTTAAAGATTAGAACTGGGTTCGGATTTTGAGCTGTATACCCACAAGATATCATGATGCTTAGAAGAAGAGTTACTTTTTCGTTAGAAAGTATCTTTTTTGAAAAGTGAGCATTCGGTTTTCCCATTTTGTATCAATCAGCTTTTGTTCGCTGGGAAAGCTGGTCAAATCACAGAGCTTTGCCGCCGAGCCACAAAAGCTGTGCACTGCAGTTGGTTCGCTGCCGTCGTGAGGTGCAGTTGGAAAATCGCGAGAAAAATCAATTTTTGAAAACTCCAAGCGTTTACAACTCGAGATTCGCATCCATGAAGTGGGAGAACTACTGCGACTTTGTGGCCGGATGCTTTGGCGGTAAGTGGCGGAGCGGCAGAGCTCCAGCTGGTATTCATCCCAATTTGGCCAGAACTCTGGGCATGCATGACGCAATGCAGCAGCCGACGGCGATAGGCCACTTGTTGAGGGGAACTGCCTCAGTCCCGGCGGAAAACGGGCGCCATGGTCAAGTTCACGTGCGGCGCCCCTGATCCATCGGATTCTTGGCAAGCGGCTTTCGGCGGCGGTCGTTCAACATGTGTTGTTTAACTTTGTGGCCACAATTTTAATTAATTTATGCTGCATTCTTGATTTCGATACTCTGATATTCAGGTGCCTGCGGGGTGCTGGTGGCCCACCCACTCGACACCATCAAAGTTTGGCAACAGGCCTCAAATTCATCCGTTGTGACAGCCATTCAACAGATCTACAGCAGGAATAATGGGGTAAGTTTGGAAAGGAGGATTGCGTCTAGTTGGAAACTTGGTTTCAAAGATACATATTTTATGCGAAATATCTGGTTAAAGATGCACATATATGTAGATCTTCCAATCTCCTTTCTTCATTCATTCAACAATTTAAACCAGCCGAAATGGCATTGTCATATTTTTAATCCCGACTCCGACTGGACGCAATCCTTTAGAGCGTGGGACTAGGTGGGTGGTGATGGGTTTAATCGATCAGCATCGCCTCGAAGGTCAACGGCTTCTACCGGGGCATGTTCTTCCCGTTCATATCGACGGGAGCGATCAATTCGCTGCTCTTTGGCATCTATGGAAACCACCTGCGGCAGCTGAGGAAAGTGTGCCACAGTGACTACCAGCGGGAGCAGCTGGAGTACCACAACATGTTCCTGGCGGGCTCTGTGGCTGGATTCGTGCAATCCTTCATCGCCTGTCCCATGGAGCTGATCAAGGTTCGCCTGCAGACAGCTACTTGTGGGTTATACTTGATTTTTCAATCCCAAAATAGAGGATTAATGTGTGAGATTCCGTAGATTACAGTGACTATCTCTATGGCCAGAGAAGGACCGCCTTTGGCACGTTCAAAAGGATACTCAAGACTGATGGAATCTCGGGGCTCTATCGAGGCCTTTTGCCCATGATGTGCCGGTAAGTTAGTCCAGGTGATTCCTTAAATACATAAAACTTTCAATGGTTCCTTGGTTACAGCGACGTCCTTCCTTATGGAATCTATATGCTGGCCTATCGCCAGGGCGTTGACTACATGGACAGGCGGGACTTTGTGCGCCGGCGACGCAGTCATTCGGACGGATCCAGTGTGAATCTGCTGGTGACCACGCTGGCCGGCGCCTGGGCCGGTGTCATCTCGTGGGTGTGTGTCATTCCGTTCGACGTGGTCAAGACGCTGATGCAGGCGGACGAGAACCACAAGTACCGGGGCATCTTCCACTGCGTGCGGGTGCAGTACAGAGCCTACGGCTGGAGGAGCATCTTCCGCGGGAGCTGGATGCTGGTGGCGCGGGCGGTTCCCTTCAACGCCGCCACTTTCCTGGGCTACGAGTATGCGCTGGAGTGGTGTCAGCGGTGGAACGGCACCTACGTATGACCCAGCCAGTCTGGCGGAGATTAGGAGCCTTAGTTTGTATGCTGTGTACATTGTTGTCAACTGAGAATGAGTGTGATCGAAAAATGCAAATCTATTCTATAATTTACTTCAATGCTGTTTAACAGCACTAACAAATAGCTTTAATTGCCTCACTTTGTAAACGTTTTATCGTATCAACACGGGCTTAATATTTTTGAAATGCACCTCAATTTTGTAAGCTTTAAAATTAAAATGATGACAAATTGCGTCCATAAACAAAGTTATAGTTTTGATTGCTGAGTATTTGTAAACTGCTTCTAAAGCTAGATCTAATTGTTTAACAATCTTTGATTTGAAGTTTTTGAATTTAGAAAAAATTCAAATCGATTGGTGTCTGCGCTATCCGAGCTATGAACCATTTCTATGAATGTTGAATACATAGAAATGGTGTGAACGCACTGCCATAAAGCGAGTGTGTAACTCCGCAGTTTATTAGCACTGTTCTGCGAACGGTCACACCGAGTCGAACGATGAACAACAACACAACATCGCGTCGCGTTCGTTAAAAAACAGAGTTTAACGCAAATCCAAGTAACAAAGTGTACATACAGCGCGCTATTTTGCTTATTTTCATCGTGCTGCACTTAATGACCCGTGTCCAGTGAATATATGGGCAGACACAAACGGTCAGCGCGAAAACGCAGCGAGTTGCGATGAGCAGCCGCCGAAAAAAATGGCTGGAAAAGTTGTGCAAGTGAATTAATGTCGAATTGCGCACAATTTAATTTTAATTTCACTAGTGGTAGTATGTGCAGTTGTTTGTGGCGCCGCGAAAAGTTCGCAAAGTTCGCTGATTTTGCGAACGGCAGGCTCGCAATCGAAATAACGGTGTACAAGAAGACGAAGAGAAAAACAAACTGAAAAGCAGAGCGAACGGAAAGCAGAAAGAGCAAAAGTCGGGCAAAAACGCAACAGAGTGAATTGTGTTTCCACTGCTGTCCCCCCCAATTCTTTAACCACCCCTCCCCCCTGACAATCCCTCCCAAAAAAATCAAATTACGTGGCAAGTGGTCAGGCGAGAACAACAACAAGCACAATACCTGCTGCTGCAAGTTTTTTCCTATTTTTTGGTTCCCATCTCTTTGCTTTTGGTTTCCTGTACGTGCTGAAAACGCCCCCCAAATCCGCACCACCCACCACCCAAATAAACAAATAAAGGAGTACAAGAATCCCGCGTAGCCACCCCCATCGCCACCATCGAAATGTCGTCACTCAAGGTCGCCGTGAGGGTTCGACCCTTCAACTCCCGGTAAGCCCAGATATCCTACGCCTATTTATAGACACAGCCATGGTCAAGGAAATAGCAACACTGCAAATAGAATCCACACAGAAATTGGCTAGTCAAACTGACGGACAAAGCAAAAAGCACACTAAATATTTAAAAAATAAAAATTACCATTTTAATTCATAATTAAAAACTAAAATATTGAGTTGGCTGTGGAATATGTTCTAATAATCTCTTTTATTACTCATAAAGCAGCTTTGATTTATATTTTTTAAAATATCTAATATG
Source organism: Drosophila sechellia (assembly GCF_004382195.2). NCBI lineage: Eukaryota > Metazoa > Arthropoda > Insecta > Diptera > Drosophilidae > Drosophila > Drosophila sechellia. The sequence continues at coordinate 26,043,963 of NC_045952.1, read as the reverse complement.
CATATGACTAAGAAATGGGGCAAGAAAAGAAATGACTTTAAAACCAAAAATAGGTTTGCCTTATTATTATGACCTCACTTATCATTATCATTATGGGAGAATGTTTGTTTGCTGAGCTTTCTATCGCGTTTTAACCATAAAACGCCCCTTAATAATAAGCATTTCACTCAAAAAGCACAAAAGTGTCTAAAAACAAATTTCGTTACAAAAAACCACTTGAAATGTAAAAAGAGTACTAGACTGCCTACCTAAAACCGCATTAAACCTTTTTATTTTGACCAGCCTCGTCTACGATCGTTAACAATTTTTGTTGCTGCTTGTTTTTTTTTTTTTATTTACTTTTTTTTGTGTCTTTATCTTGGCTATCTGGCGCAGCGGTCATTGCTTTTGGCACAGTTACTTGCGAATAAAACCGAATCGAAAAAGCGTTCGAAAGAAAGACATATGCACCGAGAAGTTGGCAGAAGTGCCTCACAAAGAAAGATACATGTGTGCGCTAAGAAAGATACATTCCGTAATGATGTCATTCATCTCTGGCGTTCGATATAAAAATCACATTAACCCATACAAAACGAGCTTTGTGCGCTGCGAGTTTACGGCTGCCGTGTGTTAATTGTGCATGAAATAAAACAACATCATCAGCGGCAAATGCTGTAATTATAATGGCAAAAAGTGGAGCTAACTCCCTGCCGCGTTGTGACATCATCGTTTTGGCTCAAACTTATGCAAAGCAGCTACTCACTACGACAGGGAGCACTCGATAAGGCAAACGGATACAAGTTGGATTAGTAGTCATTGAACACTTTGAATAAAAATCATAATTAGCATGGTGCATATGTACATATGTACTTCTTTAGATTTGAAAAGCGTTCTCCTTTGGCAGCATTCACTGTAAATATTTTTGCATAGTTTCTTTGGCCTCCGGACGGACATTTTTAGCACATATTTCCACGGCTCCTCAGTGGACATGCAAGACTGACTGCTCGCAGTAGCCCCCATGCGAAAACAAAAGCAGAAATCTACTATAATTACGTATATAAGTGTGCTTCATAGGCACTGCACCCGAAAAAAGCAAGCCAAATAAACATTTTTGATTTTGGCACGAAACTGGCCGAGCAAGTTCCACATCCCATCGCTCATGAGTCACAGCGGCGAAATTCGCTGGCGTCCCGCATAAATGTTTAATTGGGAAATGAATCAGATGCCGCAAAGAATTTCCCGCCGCTTGCCGGAGTTTTCTCGCTTACCGTAATCTCCAGCTGGATGATGCTCTCGCATCGGGCCAAAGATTAACGAATTAAAGCCACTCAAACGCAATGAGCACTGCGTCGACTTGAGTAGTGCAGCAGCATGGCAAAGTGGAGCGGCGTAATCGTGGCAGCCCATGATGAAGATGGGGGGAATGACCCAAAATTGTCGCTCGAAATGGGACAAGGCACTAGATGGGATTCATATAGCTTTGCAGTCGCAGAACAAACACTCTTTTCACTCTTTTCAAAAAACACAGAACATTTGAGTAAAAGTTAAACAGCACAATCATGGGAACCGCTCTCAAAGGTACAGAGAACAATTGGGGAAATAAATGAATACACAAAATTACGACAAGCTACACTAATAACTAATGGTTCCCCCAAATCTCACGAACTTCCCATAACTGATTTGTAAAAGTGCCGAATACAGTCAGTAAATGAATCATGTGATCTTCTAGAGTTATGATAGAAGTCTATTTGGATCTAGTAAGATGCTAAATCCATGTTTTTCCTTGAATTGCCTGCTATCGGGCATCTTGTGTTTGCTTAGAGGCGCCTTCGTTGCGTTATTTTTCCAGCTGTAGTCTATTTCGATGTGTGGGTGCCCCTATGAACTCCAGTCAACCGGTTCGGTTCCATCTTTAAACGAATGTTCTATCTATGCCCAGACGCGAGTTTTTCATCTCTCTCTGTTTTTTTTTTTATTTGCGCCGCTTTTCCTTTTGATGTTGCAATCAAGTCGTTGGTTGTTTCTTCTTCATTTCTGTATTCGCTACAAACCGGATTTTCTTTTATAATTTGTAGCCAGCTAGCTGTGGAGCGTCGTCTGATCACAGGGCTAACATGTCAATTGGATTGCATGGGCCAGTTCATTTCCCCATTTCCCGTCTATTTCCATTTCCATTTGCATTCGCTTCAACCGAGAAACGCCCCCTGAATTTTCGCCATTTGTTTGGGGTCATGCAAAAATCGTTAATAGGAATATTTATGAGCCAGCGGCTCGGTCTATTTATAATCCAACACGAAGGGCTCCAAAAGGGGGCGGGTTGTCCGGAGGTGTATGCAAATGCTTATCCATTGTATGTAGCTTTAGCTTAACACAATAGACTGCCACGACGTCTGTCGGCCAGAAATCCATTATGTACGACAACTAATAAATAAAACTGTCATCTTTACTTCCCATGGCAGCGAGATCGACATGGATGCGCAGCTCATCATGGAGATGGAGAACAAGAAGACCCGCCTGCTGAAGCCACGTCTGCAGTCCATTCGCGATGCCGGGCGGGACAATCATCACGACTTCACCTTCGACTACTCCTACTGGTCATTCGATGAGGAGGATCCGCACTTCGCCACCCAGGAGCAGGTGTACAGCGATCTGGGCAACGATGTCGTCGATTGCGCCTACGAAGGTGAGCCAAGGTCCCAGGGGTCACACCATTCGATTACGCAACCGGCTAATTGAGCGAGTATAGGTCTACGCTTTGGCTTTTAGTCCATTTCCAACACTATGCACTGCGAAAAACAACGAGTAATACTAATTTTTAAGTTCCCATAGTTGGGACTGAAGAAATGGCGTGAGAATCACATCTGAAATTAGAAAAATACAGAGTTAAAAGACAACTACAACCATCTTACTATAGCTTTGGATATAACCCATATATCGATTAAATTTTCAGTGTTGTACAAAGGTATATATTTATTTTCTGTGCACATTTTCCATTAGCGAGAGCGAGTTTCCTTCATTCTGTTTTCCTGCACTCACGGTTTTGTTTACATTTTCCCTGTGCGTCTGCTTATTGGCTTTGATATTGGGTGTTCCCTCGCCTTTTTTTCCCAAATTTTCTGCTTTGTAAACAACATTGCGGCTCTAAAAATATAAAATAAAGAGCACGAGTGTATACCAAAAAACTGCAGGCTGAAACGCTCTGCTGGCGACTAATTGCAAATGAATTAAAGTTTGTATGCAAGTAGGTGCAGTTAGGAATAATCATGCGAATTTCCTGCTACCGGATGGATGACCGCCGCTCCAGAGGATTCCAGATTTTCGAGAAGCACGGTGAAATTTTACAACTGCCAAAAACTTGTATTTCGTTGGCCATTTTGCGATTAAGTATTAAGTTAACCTTCTGGCAAGATAGCATAAATAGTTATTGCGCAATTACTGTATATAATATATAATTGATTGCAGCAATTCAAGGGGTATAATTAAAGCTTAATTGTTGCTCACGATTTGTATTTTATTTAGTTAATGTTTAGTTAATACATTTCGAGGCTTCTCACTTGCCATTTCAAAGATCTAGAGTACGTAATGCTTCGCGTAGCTGCGAAGTGGGCTTGATTCGATTGCAGGAGTTGGCCAAGAAAGTAAGCCAAACAAAACTTTCGCCCACAACTCAAGATGCCAAGCGAAATGGAACAGCTGTTTCTGCTGCTTTTGCTCGGCGTGGCTTTGGCACGCTTTCAATATCAAATTACGAGCAGCCAAGAGTGGCAAAGTGGCAGTGGGAATGACAAACAGCCAACATGCATTCGCTATGCAGATAAAGCCAAGTCACTTCAACGGCCATAAACAGACTGCAGTGGCGTCCAACTGACTGGCGATTTGAGTTGGAAACTCCACGGAAATGTGCAAGTGCAGAGAGAGAAATTTCAATGTTTCTAAAATATATTCCTGACTTCATTCAGAAGAGAAAACAGCTTGATATTTGATAATTAGATTGATGTACTTGATCATGTGAAATACAAAACCTTCGCTTAAAACTTGTGCAACTTATCTTATCTTTTCATAGTCTTCTATATTTTCTTGCTGTGTAGCTTACTAAACTTACTTACTTACTAAACGACGGATAATTTTTCTCTAGCTCTGAGCATTGTCTTGGTAATTGTTGTTGCACCACCTGTGCGGTCTCGAGTGACGTCTAATGCTAAAGCAAATCTTATCTCACACCTGTCGACCATCGAGATTGAAAGCTGCTGAAAAGCTTGAGCCGCCCATCCTCCAATCTCCAGCCTCATACCCATGCCCATCTCCATACCCACTTGGTGTAATTCGAGCTGGATGCACTGGATCCGATGGCTATAATTGCTGTTGGCTAGGCGCCAACGATGATGTCGCAATTAGTTGGCGCTAGTCAAAGTTTTAGATAGGTCATCGCTTGAGTCATCACTTGTATGGAAACATTTCTGTATGGGATTTTGTGCAAATAATTCGATTCTTGGCCATTGAATGGCACTTGAGACCGATAAGAGTTTAAGTGCAGCTATAAAATCAGTCAATGAATGGAAAATATCAATATTTACCAAAGAACAACTAACTCGTAATTTAACTTAGGGTGCAGAAGTTGTTTGCCCTGCTTACCAAACCGAAATTGCTATATTCGGCGAATATATTATATGTATGGCTCAACTTTGATTGTTTTTGTTTCCACTCTAAATGTTATTATGTGTCACCGGTGACGCTGCATTCCCATTACTCAGTCACGAAAGACTTGCCTCACTTCTGGGCGGTTCAGCAATTGCAGCATACCCTTCGTGACTGGCAATTAACTTTGTGTAGCACGATGCGCTCGAGTAGCAACCGGGTAACATTCGCTTTTCATAGTTCTTTAGCACAAGAAACGTAATGATCCAGGGTCAAATTGCTATTAATAAGCTGCAACACCTTCCTTTCATTCGTTCCCTCAACTAATTATTCTAAATTTGCATTTTTTTTTTTCAGGATACAATGCTTGTGTTTTTGCCTACGGACAGACTGGCTCCGGCAAGACCTTCACCATGATGGGCACGCCAAACAATCCCGGCCTGATACCGCGCATCTGCGAGGAGCTGTTTGCCCGCATGCGTGTGGGCCAGGAGTCGGGCACCGGCTACAGGACGCATGCCAGCTATCTGGAGATCTACAATGAGCGGGTCAAGGATCTGCTGGCAGCGCAGAGCACTGGGCATGGGCTTAGGGTGCGCGAGCATCGCAGCCTGGGTCCTTATGTGGAAAACCTGTCACAGCATGCTGTCTCCGATTTCGATGAGATTCAGGTAAGTTGATGGGTGTTCTGTGTGCTCCGAGAACTCATTACTCATTACCAAAACTGATTCACAGGAATGCATCGCAAGGGGAAATGCGCAACGCACCACGGCCAGCACCAACATGAACGATACGAGCAGCCGCAGTCACGCCATCTTCACGATCACATTTGTGCAGGCGGTCTTCATGAATGACATGCCAAGCGAGACAGTCTCGAAGATCCATTTGGTCGATTTGGCAGGCAGGTGCGTAAGCGTAGGCGCAAGCGGAGCATGAAGCACTGCTCTAGAAAGTAATCACACTAGGAAAAAACTCTTTCAAATATAGGAAAGCAATTCTGAAAACCATAACTGGTTAGCTTGTTATTAAAATACAGATATGTAAACTTATTCAGAGCAGTACAGTGATTTATATTTAATATAATCCCCCAACTTATGCTTTCTTTCAGTGAGCGTGCCAATGCAACGGGGGCAACGGGTCAGCGGCTGAAGGAGGGCGCTCACATTAACAAATCGCTCGTGACTCTGGGTAGCGTGATCTCGGCTTTGGCGGAGCAAACGGGTGGCGGTCACAACAGCAGCAGCTCCGCACTAGCCACCACACCGAATGGGGCGAGTAAGCGGGTGCTCTACATTCCCTATCGCGACTCCATACTCACGTGGCTGCTCAAGGACAGTTTGGGTGGCAATAGTAAGACCATTATGATTGCCGCTCTTTCGCCGGCCGATTGCAACTACAGTGAAACACTAAGTACGCTGCGGTACGCGAATCGGGCGAAGAACATCATCAACAAGCCGACGGTGAACGAGGACACCAATGTCAAGCTGATCCGTGAGCTCAGGGAGGAGATCAACAAGCTCAAGTCCATGCTGGCGGGCGATATTGTAAGAAGCAACTACACGACATCATTGCAGCCTGCCATTACATTTTGAATTTTATGCTTTCAGCACTCCCTGCAGCCATCGCTTAAAGTATTGGCCGATCTGCAAAAGAAGGAGGCGCAAGAAAAAGTTCTCACCGAGGAATGGACGGAGAAATGGAAGGTGGCCCAGTCCATTTTGCAGGAGCAAAAGAGTCTGGGTCTGCGCAAGTCGGGTGTGGGCGTGGTACTGGACTCAGAGATGCCGCATCTGATTGGCATCCACAACGACGTGACCACCGGAGTGACCCTGTACAGTCTGAAGGAGGGTGAGACGAGAATTGGCAGTGAGGATGCAGACGTAGCCCAGGACATCGAGTTGGCCGGCGATGGCATTCGGGCGCAACACTGCAGTATTTTCCTAAAGGGTGGTGTGGTCACCCTGCATCCCTGGCCATTGGCCCAGTGTTGGGTGAACGCCCATCTTATTGACGAACCCAAGCAAATCTCGCAGGGCGATATCATATTGCTGGGCCGTACGAACATCTTCCGTTTTAACAATCCCGCCGAAGCTGCAAAACTAAGAAAGGATTTGAGTCGATCGCAGCTGGACATGTCTCGGCTTTCCCTGATCACCTCGTCCAAGGAGAATTTGCTCACTTGCAGCATATACTCGGATGAGGATGGAGCATCGCCCTACAAGCGTCCAGAGCGACAGTATTATCCCCAGCGTCCAATGTCGCGCGACGATCCGGAATTGCAGGACGAGAATAGAAAGATCCTTGATACCATTGAGAATGCACTTAAGCAGCTCAATGTGGTAAGTGAATGTTGTAGTAAATGTATAAACTTTATATTAAATATATGAGTTATATTTTAGGAACGCGTCCAGATGCACGACCAATACAAGACCAAAGTTCGCAAGCTGACCGATGAACTCATTCGCCTCGAACAGGAGGAGATGGACACCTTGCAGTTGCTGAATTGTCGTGAACAGGAGCTGATCGCCCGCAAGGACATGCTGCTGTGGGAAAAGAACAACGAGAAGGTTCAGGTACGTCATTCTGATCCCATCCGTTTGTTTGCATGTCATCATTAATTGTTCCGGAAATGGATGGATTGATTATTGTGCTTGTTTATTGCCTGTTCATATTTATTCTTTTTCTTGTTTTGGCTTTATGTTCCTTACGATTTTCTGTTCGTTCCATTTTCGTTTTAGATCGACATTGTGTGTAGACAAATTTCAGCGTTTCAGACGCAGCTCGACTCTAAGAAACGAGATTTCTCTGAGTATGTAGCGAAAGAATTGCAGGAACTGCAAGATTGTGGCAAACTGGACGAGGTTTGTTTGTTTGTTTAGAATTTCTTTGCCTGGATTAGATTACACTTTTAGTGGAAATAGATAAATATCTTTTACTTTGATTAACAATAATACTTGTGTATTTGCAGATGGGAATCAAGATCGAAGAGGGCACTCCTCTGAATGATGAACTGCTCTTGCAGGTATCTGATTCCCTGGATTTGTTTGCAGCGCAGTTTATAAAGGACACTGTGCGAAGAAATGTAAGTATATTTATATATTATAGAGAATATATAATTATATTCTATCGATTTAAGAATGAGGAAATCCGGAAACTGGACGAGCAAATAGCTGAAAAGGAAAGAATACTCAATGCCAGCACTACAAAAATAGCTAAGGTCGATGAGACCATGCTGGAGATCCAGGCCCAGCTGGAGCGCCTGCGTCTGGAACGCGCCGAAAGCGAGGCCGAATCTCAGGCGATGCGCGCTAAGAAGCAGAATATGAAACTGCAGTTGGGCAACAAGTCGATGTCCACCTCGACCAGCACTACCGAGGCTGACGATGTGTCCAAGTCGGATACGTATGAAACCTGTGATACCTTCCATACCGCTCAGTCCAACTTATCACTCGTTTCATCGCCCACAATAACGGAAGGCCAACAGTCGCCGCTCAGCAATTGTTCCTGCGATGCGGAGGATGAGGCCGAGGACACGCGGAAAGATGACCTATCCGGCAGCAGCGAGGAGACTTCGCGAACCTGTACCGCTGGTCCCAGCAGTGGCAGTGGTAGTGGGAGTGTAGGCATTGGTGGTTCGGGATCCGCGCCCAGCTGCACACCCAGTTCGCAGGCTGTCATGAGTGACAGCGGTGTTTGCCTGGACAGTCGTAATCAGGCCATCCTGCAGAATGGCCACCTCAACAACTACAAGCAAGGAGTACGCACCAGCGACGAAGACACCGGTTCCTGCTCGTCCTGCGAGCTGGGACGGCACTCAGATATTGCTCGTCCATATTGTCCACTGCATTCGCTGCGACGCAAGATTGCTGCCCAGAAGGCATTGATCATGAAGAACCTAGAAACGGATTTGAACAAGGCACAGTTGGATGAGCACATTGCAGATCTGCAGGATCTGCAGCGACGCTACATACAAATGGAGCAAGAGATGCTGCAATCGGTGCAGGATCTGGAGGCGCATGCCCAGTGTTGTGCTGACGAGCGTTCCGGCATGGAACGGCAATATGAACTGGCCAGCTCTATTATGCGTTCGAGTGTCATGAGTCCCACCAGCATGGAGGAGTCCACATCGCAGATATATTCACCCAGCATGACAAGATCGTGCCCATCTATGCGCGAGTTTCGTAAGTATTTTGTTTAATATAATATATGATTTCAGTTTATACCAACATATTTTCTTAGCTGAAGGCGAACACTTCATTACCATCCCGAGTTTTGTGATGCGGGGCGCCGGCAAGCAAACGCACTACGAATACGAGGTTCGCATCGCTCTACCCGATGGCAAGTTAAACATTCTGCGTCGATACAGTCGCTTCAGGGAACTGCACCTGTGCATGAAACACTGCTACGGTGCCAAGGTAAAAGTGTGCCAATTAAGAAGTTTTAACCCCTTAATATATGAATCAATTTCCGAACAGATATCTGCACTACCCTTTCCGCGGAGAGAGCTCTTCGCCTCGAACAGCGAGCCGGTGGCAAAGCATCGTCGCCGCCTTCTAGAGCTCTATCTACGACGCCTATTCGTCGTGTGCTCGAAGATTCCGCAGTGCCCAATCTACGAGGGACCCGGCGGAACGGGCCTCACACGCGCCTCCCTCGTCCAGCTGTCGTCTTTTTTCAAGAAAGGCCTGTTCGAGAACGGAAAGCACGGGACGGGATAATAGTTAACCTACTGCTGAATTATCTCCTGCCTACAGTGTGTCTTTTAATTTACTTGTACTACCTGTTAAGCTATATGAACGACAACATGGACCTGTTTTGATTAGCTAGCCGAAACTACTGTGTAGATTAAATTAGTTGTAAGCCCCGTAGCTATGTAAGACCACCAGTGTCCTTTCTAACACTCGAACATATGTGCGACATTTTTTATACCCATTGTTATCTACTGAATCGGAGCTTTATATTGAAATCACTGTAAATGTAACTGCCAGGGGCGACGTTGCAATCTCTGATTTGTACTACACCAAGTGCAAATATATATTCTATCTATTAGTATCGATATCGCGTTGGAGGTTTGTTTAGATGGTTTGTTGGTGTTTGCGGCCAGTTTTAATTAGTTAATTATTTCCATTTACTAGTTAATTATACGCATAGGTGTACGACTTCCAAAAAGTTATTCCAGTTATTTAGTCTGTGATTGCCAACTGAAGTTATAGATCAGAATCAGAATCCAAGCAAATGAGCGTAACTGAACATTTCACGAGCGAGTAATAGTAATCCAACTGACAACTCCATAGTCTAATATATCTTAGGCGTAAGCTACTTGTACAAATCGATCACTGAAGGGTCTAGGTGGGCAGATGTTTAGCAGTAGGTTATTATTAGGTTCACTACCTACTAAGTTCTAGATCTAAGTCGATGCGTCGCAATTAAACTACACTAATTATGAGTACAATTCCCGAAGATGTAACAACATGAAATGTTCAATGTAAAAAGCATAGACTAAGTTTACTTATAGCAATATGCGTTAGTTGATATTGAATGGTGAAATTGATCGATCAGCCGATCGATGGCAATAAGTGAAACAATAATAGCCTAGATGTAGTAAAACCTGATGATTTCGCCCACTCAAATGGAAGTCCCTCTGGGACAGGCCAATTCCACGTTGACATCAGAGTGGCTGCTGTCTTAAAAAAATAAATACGTAAATATATACAATAAACATAATTGTTGTTGTTTTTTATTATAATGAATGAATTAATTAGACGTGTACTAATGTAAAGCCCACCACTGTATCATATGTACATATACATGGTGTATTTCTACATTACCTCTACATTACATTTGCTAATTTTTGGACACTGTACATCATATTGTAAAAGACATTTCTTTATGGTGTCAAAACATATTTATTATTATTTTCAATTATTGATAATGATTATTGTTTGAAATTTCATTTAAATATTATAGGTTTTTTCGTCGCCAGGTGTCGCTGTTGCAATGTGTAGAAGAAATGTATAATGTATTTAAATTAGTTCGATTAATTTACGCGGTATAAGCTTTCATTTCGGTGCTGTTAATATTTTGCATAAAATTTGATTGAGCAAAAAATTGAATTTTAAATTGCACGAGTATAATGACGTAACCGAATAAGGTGACTACCATCTAGAAGAAAGGAAAATGTCCACAAGCTAGCTTTTTAATATAAAATTTAAGTTTTACCCCTCCAAAGAACTTAAGATTGATGTCAAAAAGGCCGCCGCATGTAAAAATAAGCTTTAAATGTTTCATTTGCATGGAGTATTCCCTCAGGCCCATTTTCAATATTGGATAATCTTCGGCTGCAGGAAGGCAATTCATTTGGTGAAGAACTCGTGGAATGCTATTATACTTATAAAAATAAAATTATTAAAATACATTTTAAAGATATATATGTAAATACTTACTGCTTGAATGCAAAACTCGCTGTATAAACAGGATAGAAAAATATTGATTGACAGCAAGAGGCAAGTACCAATGCGCACTATTATGGAATAACTCTATATAGGTTACATTTCTTTTGAACCTGAAATCCAACTTACTATATTGACAGCATTCGTTTGGATTGACGGATTTGATGAGAGCCCAGTTGACAATGTGCAGAATGCTCAGTTCATTGTAGAGAAACAAAAGCGTCAAGGATAGAGTAAAATACAAGCTGACCTCATTTACCAAGCCCCAAATGCGTCCTGCCAGCAACTGATTGCGCTTCAAGGCCACACACAGCTGCTGAACACTGTCCCTTGACTGGTTACCCTCGAGCTCGACACCGATCTGCTGGAGGATGTGGCGCCCTCGGAGGATCAGCTCATAGATCAGGAGCACAAACACAAAATACTCTGTACACTTAAGTTGCAGCATTATCAGAATGATTTCGGTGAGCACTTTATTTGTCCAGTGGAGGAAGGGTCCGAGGGCCACAAGGGTGAATCGTGGCGTTAGACCCACCAGCAACACTATCCACAAGCCCACAGAAAGGGCCAACCGGAAACGGAGGCTCCACCAGTGCCGTTGGCCAACAAAACCACTAGAGGCTTTATTCAACTCTATTTCCAGATCCGCAATATCATCATAAATCCTAGCAAGACGCCGAAAGTTCAGCAGGATGTTCAGTTTATTCCAAACGAACATGACCACCACCAGAACCTTCTGCGTATTTCCCATGACATTGCTAAAGTCCTCGGCGTGAAACTGATGTATATCCTTTTGCAGAGCCACAATGTTCGCGTAGCACTCATAGATGACCATCAGGGAAATAATAATTAAAAAGCAGGCGTAGCCCAATATTAAAATCCCTCTACGTCGCTTATGTAAGGTCCTGGTAAAAAATTGAGTTGGTGGCGTGAGTCCAAAGATGGAATAAATCTGAAGATAAGGACGAGCTGCGGCCAGCAGACGACTACGATTGGCTTCCATTTCCAGCGAGAAGTTAAAAGACACTGGTAAAACTAATAAGTCTAAGTGGCTAAATAGCTGTGCACTTTTATTTTAATTAAGTTGATAAGATGATCAAAGTTTTTGATCAAATTGTTGCTGGTGAAATAATTAGTGTTTGATGTTCCTTCATACCATTTAAACATGTTATCATAGGATAGCCCTTAATAAACAAATATAATAATCAATATTAGAACGTATTGCTAGTATTTTGTCTGTAGCTGATCTGAGCAAAATCCTGAATTTTGAATTGAACTATAATAATTACATAACCACATAGAGTAACCAGCATCTGAAAATGAGCCGGAAAGTGTAAGGTAAGTTTATATATGGCACATTATACCCCTCCAAATAACTTGAGATTGATGTCGAATAAGCCACCACAAGTGAACAGGAGCTTCAAGTGCTGCATTTGCAGGATATATTCCTTGAGACCCATTTTGAGCATTTGGAATTCTTCAGCTGTAGGCAAACATCCAATTTGATGAAGGATGTGTGATATGCTGTTATACTGAAAATGTTCATGGATCTAAAGCACAAGACTATTTTATTTTGGTACGACTTAATTACAGTTTTTACGCAGTATAACTCACTGAGTTGACAGCAATCGTTTGGATTGATGGATCTAATGATAGCCCAGTTGACAACGTGCAGAATGGTCAGTCCATTGTATAGAAACAGTAGCGTCATGGACCATCTGAAATATGCTCCAATCTCACCCACCAATCTCCAGATACGTCCAATGAGCAATTGGTTCTGCTTCAAAGTCACACACAGCTCCTGAATCCTGGCTCCACAGTCGAAGTCCTCGAGATCAGCCTTTAGCTGCTCCAGAACATGGCGCGTCCTTAGAATCAGTTCATAAACCAGTAGAACGAATAGACAATACTCGGGGCCTTTGAGTTGAAGCATTATAAGAATGATCTGTGTGAATACTTGATTCAGCCAGTGAAAGAAGGGTCCAGTGCGTCCAAGAGTTAAACGTGGTATAACACCTATGATGAACACCATCCACAGACCAATGGAAATCGCCAGTCGGAGTCGGAAGCTCCACCAATGCCTCTTGCCACAGAAATCCTTCGAGGCCTTACCTATTTCTAGATCCAGATTCGCAATTTCATTGTAGATTAATCCAAGACGCCCATAGTTTAGTAGTATATTCAGTTGATTGCAAGTTGCTATAGCTACTATAACTTTGCTGAAATCCTCCACGTGAAATTTATGAATTTCCAGCTGCAGGGACACAATATTCGCATGGCATTCATAGAATACCATTAGAACACTTGCAACTAAATACAGGCTGTATCCTGCAATCCAACAGATCCTGCGTCGCTTCCGAAGAGTCCTGCTAAAGAATTCGGCAGGAGGTATTAGACAAAATATGGATAGGACTTGAAGATAAGGACGAGCTGTGGTCAGCAGGCGACTCCGTTTGGCTTCCATCTCCAGCGAGTTGTAAAAAGTCACTGGCCTAATGGTCCTGTCATTCCTGGGTAAACACTTCTGTTAATTAGTTGGACACGATAATCAGCTAGCATTTCTATTAAACATTTAATAATATATAGGGTTAACTTTGTAGACCCAGGAATTTACATAATGATTTGTTGCAATTGTTTGTAATTGGATTGAACGTTTAATATGTCATTTCGGTTATGTTATTACTTTCAAAGTATTTTGTTTCGGAAAAAACTTGAATTTTGAACTGCACGAGTATGATTAAGTAGCCAAATATGGTGACCACCACCTGTGAAGTAGTTTTTTTGTTAAATAATGATACGATCAATATGATTGAATAATATAATACCCCTCCAAAGTACTTCAGATTTATGTTGAAGAATCCACCGCATCTGAAAGAAAGTCTCAAATGTTGCATTTGTAGGGAGTATTCCCTTAGACCCATTTTTAGCATTTGAAAGTCCTCGGCTGCAGGCAGGCAATTGATTTGGTGGAGAATTCTTGGGATGCCATTATACTAGAATATCTTTGTTATTTAAAAACTACATTTCATATATTACCTAGTTCAGTAGTAAAACATACCGCTCGAATGCAGAATTCACTATAAAAACAGGCCAGGAATATTGTACTCGATAGTAGAAGAGTAAAACCAAGCCGTGCTAAAAGAAGTACATTAAAGTTAATGAATAGTTCATAATAGTTATTATTACAATACTTACAATACTGACAGCAATCGTTCGGATTGAAAGATTTTATGAGCGCCCAGTTGACCACGTGCATGATGGTCAGACAATTGAAGAAGAATAGCAGCGATATGGAAAGAACGAAATAGTGGCCAATCTCACCCACCAACTCCCAAATCCGACCCACCAGTAGCTGATTGCTTTTCAGAGCCACGCAGAGCTCCTGCATCCTGTTCCCGCAGCTGCACTCCTGCAGTTCTTCATGGATTTGCTGAAGGTTGTGACGCAACCGGAGAACCAGCTCATAGATCAGGAGAACGAACACGCAATACTCGGTGCATTTGAGTTGCAACATAATCAGGATGATCTCGGTGACCAGTTTATTTGCCCAGTGCAGAAAAAACGCCAATCGCCGAACGGTGAGGCGTGGAACAAGGCTTATGATCAGGACCATCCACCCTCCAATGTATAGGGCCAGTCGGAATCGAAAGCTCCACCAATATCTTCGTGCTCTGAAATCCTTCGCAGCATAATCAACATCCAGTTCCAGACTCGCAATACCCTCGTAGATGCGTCCAAGTCGGCGAAAGTTGAGCAGAATGTTCAGGTGATTGCAAGTAGCCATGGCTACCACTAGAAACTTTTGGGTCCATCCCATCACTCTGCTAAAGTCCTCCGCATGAAACTGATAGACCTCCTGTTGTAGGGCCACAATATTAGCATAGCACTCATAGATGACCACCAGGGAGATAGAAACTAGGAAACATCCGTAGATTGCAATAAAGAGGCCCCTACGTCGCCTTTGCAGTGTCCTGCTAAAAAAAACTGGTGGAGGTGTGACTCCGAGTAGGGCTAAAACCTGAAGATAAGGACGAGCCGTGGCCAGCAAACGACTTCGATTGACTTCCATGTCCTGCGACGTGTCGAATGGAACTGGCAATCTACATTTGCGTTTTTGCTCCTGACTGCAATTACTAACTTTTATTTGGTTGTAGAGATGATCAGTGTGCTGTCTAAATATGTGTTTAGACATGATAAGTAGGCAAACTATAAATATGTTCTATTTATTGGCTGCAATAAACATGTCACGGGACAGCATAAGTGGCAACTACAGATAAGTACGATTGCAGCGGCCTATTGCCGGAGTGTACGCACAAGTTTATAGTGTGAACAGTGTTTAACCATGACAAAGTTGACTAGAGTCCTATAAAGTACGGAGTACAACGAAGGCATAAAAGATGAGGATGAGGATAAGGACGACGACGAGGAAGAGCGGGACTAGAGGCCACTTGTGGCGAGCAAACCAAACAAACCGTCCGGCGGACAGTCAAAATCGTAGGCGGACCCGAGGCGGAGCGGACAAATTTTGTGCGTTTTCCCCCATCTCAACCGAGTAATCAGATGCAGCGAGCTGCGAATTTCCTAAACGCAACTAAGCAGCTGAAGATGCAGGAGCAGGAGCGGCAGCATCAGCGGCGCATCAGCCAACTAGTTACATAAAATTTATAGCAAATGCCTAGATCAACGTACCGCATACAGAGTACACGCAGAAAAATTCGGAGATGTTCCCTGATTTTCTTCTAATTAATTATCGTTTTTTAACCATTACCATTCAAATAATAGACCAAACATGGAATGTCATGCCTCGTTGAGCTCGTAATTAAATTTCCAATCAAACTGTGTTCAAAAATGGGAATTTTATTTTTTGGACTTTTTTTTTGCAAATTTTGATGATGTTACCCCTTATAAAAAATTCGAAAATTGACCGAAAAATTAATTTCTCTAAAAACTTTAAAAAGTTATAGGGATCGTTAGCATTGGCAATTAGCTGCTCAAAACAGTTATTCTTACATCTATATGAAAATTTTTATTGAAGTTATGATGAAAATTCCTATTGTAAATATCACATTTTTGGCAATAAACGATTTTCCGAATTTCGGTCTTAAAGTAATCAGTTTTTTTGACATAACTATAAATAATAATACCTCGTTGAGCTCGTCATTAAATTTCCAATCAAACTGTGTACAAATGTGTACAAAACTGCAAATTCTAATTTTTTGCCATTTTTTGCAAATGTTGATGATGTAAAATGACAACGCCATGCGTTGCACCCTGAAGGCCTTCTGCGCCACCATGTCTCTTGTCCGCCGCATGAACACGATGATCAAGCAGGGCGCCGCCCTGCCCTTCAACACCTCCTCCTGCTACGACAATGCTACCAAGAAGGTAGTCGACGGCTGCAACGCCTTCGTGCCCAACATCAATACCAGCATCTCCAGCATGACATAAGCGCTTCCAAAAAATGGTAATAAAACCATGAAATTATAAGCAAAGCAGATGCTGTTTTCCTGATTTGGGAGGTATTCGGATCGGGGTGTGGCAACCTTATCTTATAGCTTTCTAGCCTGTAGAGTGCCTCAGATCCCGAGATACGGATGGAAAGACAAACATGGCTTATTTTTAGCTGTTTCAAACTTTTAAACAAATGTGACACATACAAAGCTTTGGAAATCGATATGCTTATTATTACTTACTGACTTCTTTGACTTCATCCACCTTCAGCCTTCAGTTGAATACCCATAAAAAAGGATGTTATATTGTCCAAAATCTTAATTCTATTGCCAATAGATAGACTTTAAGGATATTCTGTACTCGATGATTCAGATCACAGGCGGCAGCAGTATCAATGGGGCTGGACACCAACAAAACCAAAAAGTAGAATCTGAAGTGCAAGGATTACAGATCACTGCAACCAACACCCATTTTGTCCAATTTAGAAGGTCACAACACGTGGTTAAATACGTTACTCGTAGAGTAAAAGGGTCTACTAGATTGGTTGAAAATGACGTAACTTAGTCTCCGACCATATAAAGTGTACAACACGTCGATACAATTCGACCAAAAATTTCTTAGCCACACCGAGTTAATTTTCGCCACGGCTAGAAATTTAAATAAGCTGAATATAAATATTTAATTTAATATGACGAACTTACCACACCGCCAACGGCAAAGGAAAACATGGGGGCGTACCCACCTAACAGAAGGATGTTTCCCAGGATGCGAATCCGCCGGCGTCGTTTTGATCAAATCTAACTTTATTCCATCTAGTTGGCGTGGGGTTTGCCGTACACGTATGCAGCTAGCAATTCGGTTATTCGAACCCCATTCGTAACTCGGTACTGTCGTAAGGCACATCAGATTATTTAAAATTCTTACAAATAAAAATAAAAAGAAAAATTACAGTTATTATACAACAAATAAATACCATATTAAACTCCCCTCTCTTTTTCTTTTCAAAATTTGATAAAATAATCTACAATATTCTATAGAAAAAAGGAAAATGCCTTCGATCAATCCATTTTTTGAATTTGTAGCTACATACCGTAGAGAACTTCGAGACCTAAAACAACAACGCGTTATCGCATCAAGAGCTGGGGTTGCATGGGGTTGCATTCATATTATGGAGATTATTAATTTGTATCATTTCAGGCTCGCGATGAACAAAATCGGCGTCGGAGAGTTGCTGGTAAAAAAAGCCAGGAAAAGCCGAGAGTTGCATCACTGCCATTATCGGTTTTTCCTGGCTTTTTTTACCAGCAACTCTCCGACGCCGATTTTGTTCATCGCGAGCCTGAAATGATACAAATTAATAATCTCCATAATATGAATGCAACCCCATGCAACCCCAGCTCTTGATGCGATAACGCGTTGTTGTTTTAGGTCTCGAAGTTCTCTACGGTATGTAGCTACAAATTCAAAAAATGGATTGATCGAAGGCATTTTCCTTTTTTCTATAGAATATTGTAGATTATTTTATCAAATTTTGAAAAGAAAAAGAGAGGGGAGTTTAATATGGTATTTATTTGTTGTATAATAACTGTAATTTTTCTTTTTATTTTTATTTGTAAGAATTTTAAATAATCTGATGTGCCTTACGACAGTACCGAGTTACGAATGGGGTTCGAATAACCGAATTGCTAGCTGCATACGTGTACGGCAAACCCCACGCCAACTAGATGGAATAAAGTTAGATTTGATCAAAACGACGCCGGCGGATTCGCATCCTGGGAAACATCCTTCTGTTAGGTGGGTACGCCCCCATGTTTTCCTTTGCCGTTGGCGGTGTGGTAAGTTCGTCATATTAAATTAAATATTTATATTCAGCTTATTTAAATTTCTAGCCGTGGCGAAAATTAACTCGGTGTGGCTAAGAAATTTTTGGTCGAATTGTATCGACGTGTTGTACACTTTATATGGTCGGAGACTAAGTTACGTCATTTTCAACCAATCTAGTAGACCCTTTTACTCTACGAGTAACGTATTTAACCACGTGTTGTGACCTTCTAAATTGGACAAAATGGGTGTTGGTTGCAGTGATCTGTAATCCTTGCACTTCAGATTCTACTTTTTGGTTTTGTTGGTGTCCAGCCCCATTGATACTGCTGCCGCCTGTGATCTGAATCATCGAGTACAGAATATCCTTAAAGTCTATCTATTGGCAATAGAATTAAGATTTTGGACAATATAACATCCTTTTTTATGGGTATTCAACTGAAGGCTGAAGGTGGATGAAGTCAAAGAAGTCAGTAAGTAATAATAAGCATATCGATTTCCAAAGCTTTGTATGTGTCACATTTGTTTAAAAGTTTGAAACAGCTAAAAATAAGCCATGTTTGTCTTTCCATCCGTATCTCGGGATCTGAGGCACTCTACAGGCTAGAAAGCTATAAGATAAGGTTGCCACACCCCGATCCGAATACCTCCCAAATCAGGAAAACAGCATCTGCTTTGCTTATAATTTCATGGTTTTATTACCATTTTTTGGAAGCGCTTATGTCATGCTGGAGATGCTGGTATTGATGTTGGGCACGAAGGCGTTGCAGCCGTCGACTACCTTCTTGGTAGCATTGTCGTAGCAGGAGGAGGTGTTGAAGGGCAGGGCGGCGCCCTGCTTGATCATCGTGTTCATGCGGCGGACAAGAGACATGGCGGCGCAGAAGGCCTTCAGGGTGCAACGCATGGCGTTGTCATTTTACATCATCTAAACACATATTTAGACAGTGCATTTGTAAGTACAAAACACTTAACTTGGTGAAAAGCTAAAATGCACCTTTATTTTCTTTTGATTAAAAGGAAAAAATAACTACTTTTTCAAATGGGTCTTAAGTCGTTAAACGCTGCTACTTGATTTGTATCTATCCTCAGCAATCGCCTGCACTTTAAATTGTATGAGGATTATGATATATCCAAAAATTGTGACAAGCATCTGCAAACAAGTTCAAGTCAGCAAGTTTTTATAATTAATAAATAAACTGGGTTTTACCCCGCCAAAGTATTTCAAGTTGATGTCAAACAACCCGCCACATGTAAAACGCAACTTCAGGTGTTCCATTTGCAGCGAGTACTCCCGCAATCCTCTGGTCAACACGGCAAAATTGGGATCCGCGGATGTGCAGCGTATCTTATGCAGGATTCGTGGAAAGCAGTTGGACTATATAGATTTAATTTTAAGAAAATGTATTTATTAACTCTATAGTAAAGCAAACTTACCGCATTTATGCAACGCTGACTTAGAACGCAGGGCAGTAGAAGGTTTACAAGCAGCGTGGAGCAAACTAAGAACCGTTCTGAAAAGTATACATTATATAGGGATTGGGGCTCTCCTAGGTTACGAAGCTACTTTCCCACCCACCATAGTGACAACACGAATCGTAGAGGAACTTGTTGATGTACACCCAGTTGACCATGTGAAGGATGGTCAGACCATTGAAAAGAAACAACAGCACCATGGTTGGGGTGAAGTAGCTGACCACATCGCCCTCCAGCCTCCAAATCCTTCCCAATAGCAACTGATTGCGTTTCAGGGCTACACATAGAGCTTGAAGCATGTCCTGCTGCTCGCAGTCCTGGAACTCCTCCTGCAGCTGACTAAGTGTGTGGCGCAACCGCAGGACCAACTCATGGATGAGGAGTACAAAGACGCAATACTCCAGACTCTTGAGCTGCTGCATTATCATGACGAACTCGGTGAAGATCTTCAATAGCGTGCTGACAAAAGGACCCATGGCCGTCATGGTTAATCGGGGCATTGAACCCACCATCAGGATCATCCACACGCCCACACAGAGGCCCATGCGAGAGCGGAAACTATAGCGTTGTCTTTGGCCACCAAAGCACTGCGATGCCTCGACCATGTCCAACTCCAAATTGGCAATGTCCTTGTAGATTCCGCCAAGTCGGCGATAATTGAACAGCATATTGAGCTGGTTGGCGATGGCCATAACCGAATACAGGCTCTTTTGAATATTACCCATCACTCTGGTAAAGTCAGCCACATTGTACTCCAAGACCTCCTCATCAATGGCTATAATGTTAAAGTAGGACACAAAGAATACCGTGGCAAGGATCACGCCAGCATAGCACACATAGCCAGTCATCAAGTACCATCTAAGTCGTCTACGTGGAGTGTGGCCAAAACTTTGGGGCGGTGGAGTGAGAGCAAACACGGAAAAGATGTCGAGATATGGAAAGGCGGTGGCCAGCAGACGGCTCTTCTGGGCCACCATGTTGGGTGAGTTCTGAAAACCAACTGCTGACCATGCTGGCGGTTAAGCCACCACCCGTCATGGATGTGCTGTACCAGTTGTAATTTCATGTTAAATTGTGTAAAATGGGAAATTGTAAAATTTGCAATATGAATTATCGAAAATATCTCGTCCAGCCATAACTAATGGGAAAATGACTGTAATTTCCAATATGAACACCCGCAAAATACCTTGTTTCCCAGACGGGTTCAACTTAATGTGTGTGTACCTTACCCATCACTGCCTACTACTCACTTACCTAATTATTCAATATACCGAGGCAAGCACATTTCACTAATTAGGTACATACGTAGATAAGATGGGCTGCTTTCCGGGGGGCGTTTGGTTGCCAGTTGGCCAGAACGATTTCTATCTCTCGTTGCCTGGCCAATTTCCACGTCATAACGATGGTAATTGCCATATAGCATGCACCACGCACCCAACATTCCTTACCATGCAAATGTGGGTTAAATTGTTTTTGTCTTTGGCCAGTCATCAGCATTGTCTCCACGATTGCATGTGCATCCATTCTAACATTCCCATCTCTTCATCTGTCGCTTTCAATTGCTCCACTTTCTTGCTTCATTTTCCATTTTGTGCACATAATTGCACTTCTTGTGAGCCAAAGTGGGCAAACATCCAACGTCACCATCGGCGCCACCAGCCACCATCAGCCATCCACATCCTCGTACTCATTCGCTAGCAAGCTGATGCTCCTGCACAAGCCAAATCAAACGAAAACACCCTCTTGTTCAATCCCCAACCGCTTGCTAATCCCGTGCTGGAATTTCCCTGGATCCCCAGGTTCCCAGGATCCACATGCACACACGAGGATTCGGATCTGGATAGGGGGTTGTTGCTGGCGCGGCGGCAAGACATTGACGGGATTAAGTGTCCTTTTTAATTTTAAACTACTTCACTTCACTTTGCACAGTCAATGAGTGCGCTGCACCACCATCACATCCACATCCACATCCACAAGCCCATGCACATCCACGTACTCCACGTCCTGATCCCTGCGAGCAACGATGGCTCGGTTAGGCTGCCCCTCCTTTTTATTTCTTGCTACTCTGGCCATGTATGTTTCTCTTTCGAGTCCTTTTCTTTTAAGCTTGATTAAGCACTTTGTGTAACTCTATGACATGGACATGCATTTGCATGCTGCCCTCCGTGCCAATGGCATTTTTAATTTGCCATAGCAACGTATCCTGATCCAGGACCACTTCACTTCACAACAGTGTTGTCGACAAACTGACCCGAGGAGATATCCAAATAAAATAACTAAACAATTGTAAATGCCCTGGAAACTGTCAGTATTTCAATATTTATTTTACAATAAATTTATTTATTTTATTTGACTAATCTGTTAGTGTTGAATGTATGTTTTTAATAAATCCATTTTCTATATGTGTTTCTGAAGTATATTTAATCATTTTAATTTTAAGTTTAAGGTGTATATGCTCGGTTATATCCGAAAAAATGCCAAATGGTCATCGATAGCAGGACACTCAGCTAGGAGAGCAGCGCAAATTGCATGCATTAGCCAGGACGAGGTGATGATGTGGGTGGCGTTGGAGGTCCTTGGAATGTGGAGCTACTCATTTATTATGCAGTGCAGCGAAGTAACAATGACTTTGGATTATTGTTTCCTCCCTGCCGCAGCAAACAATTGAAATACAATAAAATTAAATAATTTTTAACAAGCCACAGGAAAACGGAAGTGCTCGTCCATACTCACACACACACACACTTACGCACACAAAGGCGCAGATTTACACGGCCTTAATAGCCAATCTCTGGCATTGGCGAACAGATAGTCCGTATATAAAGCGCTTTTTTGCACTGCATTTTATCATTCTTATTATAAATATATTGTGCATTGTTTAAATTGCATTTAACTTTAACATAAAAAATACACATTTATACGCATATCGATATATTTTATTCGCAAAGGTAAATAAATTCACACAAAGGCAGTGTGTAACGGTGTGTGTGTGCGAGTGTCTGCGAGCCATAAACAAATACAATTTTAATATTTATTATTTATGTATTCATGGCCATTAAACGGATATCCGTGGCCATGGCGCATTAAATTGCACTGCCGCCCATTTCCCCCCCCCACCTACCAACTTCACCCCTTACCTTTTCATCACCTACAAGGACCTCGCCCCCTATTTTCAATCCATAAAGCGGATCACGTGCTGTTGTCATGGCGACAGCATTAATGCTCCTTCAGTTCGCATCCTAATAGAGAGATGCTGCGTAAGGGGATTCCCAGATGCAGTTGGAGTCACAAGGGACCCAAACACAATCCTACTGCAACGGGCATATTAAGACGGATTTCTTATAGTTGATCTAATTTCCATTGAATGTTTGTGTTATTTTCTCAAGTTGCTGTTAGTACATCTTACATACAATTAGTTGTCAAAATGCAAAACGGAAATAACAACATATGGCATCGAAAGGACTTAACCCTCGGAAGATTTAAATCTCTGATAGATAAATTTCGAAATATCTGACCGATAAATGCGTTTGCACCTCTCTAATTAAAATTTATCCCCCGACTTATTGCCACCTGAAGCATGTGATAAGCTTCCGTTGGGCCATAAGTATTTTGTTATCCGAGGAGAAATCGCTTGCCAGGATGCGAAACAAATTTAAGGAAGTATCAATTGCGGGGGATAAGGAGGTTGCTTTCCTGAATGCCAGCTTTTGCTGGTTGTAAAGCTATGAGCCATCCTTTCTCTACTTCTGCCGCTTGTGGCTGGCGGTTTTAGTTGACTTGGCACTGGGCGTCTGTCTTTTGCTATCAATATGTAATCAATGCTTTCAGATAACTTTGCCATTCGCAGCAGCAAGGCCTTTTGTTTCGTACAAATCGCAAGACGAAGCACCGACATTTGGAGTTGGGTAATGGCAGCACCTAAGCCACCAGGCCACGCGAAACAATGGCTTCCCGAGTGGGCGTGGAATGCGTCGGTGGGGCATGTTGCAAGGAGTTAGGAACACACGGCACTCCGAGATGGCGTGTGTCGCCTGCCTGGGGCGCACAAAGGGGATTTCAATAATACGCGCACAATCTGTGCTGAAAGCTTAAACAATAAAAGTGAAAATTCCAATGGAGCCTCTGGATACGTGGGATAGTAATATTATTGGGATCGGTGTACAATGGGATATGAGTAAGCCCGAAAGTTAGATACTGCATACTACAGATGAGTTAAAATCATGGGTCTTTATATATATATAACAATCTATAGATAATACAAGGTGCACAAGTATACTGTTCCATGCTGTTTTCACGGACTTTTTTTCTTCATTAATCTCCATTTTCTTTTCTTCCAGTGTGTTTCTTTTTAACCCTATTCAAATTACGCATCCCACGAACTTGAAACATGTCCAACGCTTCCAACTTAAAGTTGCGGTTGAGAGGAACAGGACAATGCGACATGTGTAGCCGTGTATCCAAGTATCCTTGCCATCGAGCTCCCGACTGTCTTCCAGGTTGCCAGCCAGACAATGCAGATTAGCCCCAAAAGGAGCCAGCCCGCCGCCCATCCACTCGAGACTTTCTCGTGAGAGACAAAAGCACTCGGCTGGGATTTTAATGAATAACAACATGAAGAAGTGCGGACTGGGTCCGCATCGGTGGTTCGAAGGCATATCCACAGCACAATCCACATCAATTACATTGCGGTTGGCTGCCATTGCCAGGGACACGCTCACAAACACTGTGACAAACACACTTACAATCACAATCACAATCTCAATCGAGTGGCAGGAGCACGTTCGCATATGAATATGAAATGCAGGAGCACATGGTTTCGGCCATATCGATGAAAATCAATTCCACTGTCGTTTGGGAATCTCTCAATTGGTCGGTCGCAGCTGAGCAGCTGAGAAAGTTCGGTGTTCTTGCCCAGTGTTTGTGGCACTGAATTGTCAATATCAGTTGGGCTCAAGTTGATTTTGCTCCATTATCTGTGCAATTTGGAACACGAATCGACGACTGCTGCAACTGTCGGTTGGGAACCAAAATACCTTTTTGACCTCTTCGCCTGCGGCTTATTGGGCAAATTAGTTTTGCCTGATTGCAAATTGTGCAAGGAGGGAGGCTGGCTGCTCCTCCTCCACGTTCTCCTTTTGACAGAACGTAAATTCACTGTTGTGTATACATATCTTGTACAGCTTGTTGATACGTTTTAAACCCGGCCCACATGGACATATGTGGCAACCGAGGCGCACCCACCATCCACCACCCAACTGATTTATGTTTATGGGCTTGGAAAATATTTGCGCCACTTCAAAAGCATTATGATGATTATTAGCATTGTTTGCCATCGTAGTAAAACTGTCATACGTGTCTGGCTGACTGTTGACCCAACATTTGCAGTTCAACAATATGGGAAAAAAGTTGAAAAGAGCAGCGCCAAGTGGAGCTTCGACTGGAGCCAAAGCTGTAAATGTAGCTGTAACGGACAAACGTGAAACGTGACCGACGTGATGTTTATGCGAAAACATTTCCCCCATCATCTGAATAAGTGCGATTGCGATTGCGAGTGTGAGCCGATGGCATTAGCATCCGACATCGGGTTATATACTCCCCATTTCCCAGTATCCCCCAAAAGTATGCACATCATCAGCGAGCTCCGCTTGGCCCAAAAACGGAATCGACTAATCGGCCAAGTAAGGCGCAACTTTGGAGGAGCCCCACGCGTTTAAAGCAATGCGGAATCGAACGAGGCAGCCTGCTATTGTGTGTTGAATGGATGCAAAGCCCCCAGGAAATTGCTGCTTAAGCACTGAGAAAAAAGTAAGTACATTCAAATCTTTGATATACAACATCACTGTTTAAAATGTTGAATCCGAAACGTTATTGTTAGATACTTTTAGGTACGTTAAAAATAAGTTGTAAGCCCAGTAACAATTATAAATTATTAGAAAACCTTTTTTAATCTTTTACGTATTCATTGGCTGCGCTAGTGAACAGCTTCTCAAACTTTTATTTTAAAAGTTTGAAAAGCGTCGTATTAGGCATTTTCTGAGTCCCCATATGTATTCCACCGGCAATTTCTGGATTCTGAGCCAAAAGTCGTGCTACGCAGGAGACAAGTGTGTGACAATGCCACGGCTTCAGTTTGGGCCCCAAAGTAGAAGTGGCTCGCAAACTTTCAGCCCCTCCCCCCCACCAAAAAACGAGGAGTTCCTGGAAGAACTTGCCTCGCATATGGCGCTGCAGCTACAAGGACACGGAGCAAGACGCCAGGAATCGCACCCTTGCTGCTGCCGCCGTCGCCATTTTTAGTGTAAATATTTAAACAATAATAAGTTGGCGGAAAAACGTGGGGAAACTCTTACGCTGCCAGCGCGGCAAGGCGAGGCAAAAACTTTTGTTATCTTTTCACCATGAAAATAGCACGAAATTGAACAGGAAAACGCCGCCGGAGTCAGGTGAGAAGTGGTGGTGGTGGTGGGCGGATAGGGAGCCAGGTGACAGGTGCCATGGGAGACTGCTACACATCGACGGGCTTTCGACAGACAGACAGATAGACAGTCGGGCTGAAAGCTGAAAGCATTGCACGTGCACTAATCATCACGGATGGCGGTGCGCACGGCGAATTTGGCTGGTGTATCGCCTTTCATGTTTTCAATTAGCGTTAATGTCAGTGCAGCGCCCGATGAGCTGGAACGGGTACCGAAAACTATGGTATAGTATCTCTCTCCATTGGCCAATGTTTGCGTTTTGACAATACACCGCCCAGCCCTTGCCAAATAAAGGCTTGTTAGGGATATCATATCGCCATGGCTTTAAGTTTGTGGCAACCTTACTGAGCATGGTTGCATGGCCATTGAGCTGGTTAAGAATTATAGTTAAATATCTTGTATTTATTGGTTAAATGATTCTGTTCGAGACGTTTGAAATTGAAGTTTTTGCAAACTTACGACTTCGACTACTGCTAAAGTAACTACAAGTGGAAATTAATTTTCGACGACGGGCTCAATCCATCATTTATGCTACCCACAAAGCCAACGCTCTTTATTCATACCATAACTGCTCTATAAATATGATCAGGGAACGCGACTTGCCTTTACCCCGAAAATGTCATTTGCATAACCGTCAATCATACGCCACGTATGCCGGCTCTTGCTGTTCCACCTTGTTTGTTTCTGCCCCACTGGGTGCACACACACTCCACCACCAACAACACCACCGGATCCCTAACCCAGCATATGTTCGATGGCACTGAAAATTTTGCTTCTCGATTTGCGTTTGCGTTTTATTTCGAAATTGAATTTAAGCACTGATTATATTTTTTCTACCTTCTTTGCGGAGCAGCCAGCGATGGGAATGTGTGCGATGCGAACTTGGGGGAGTCCTGAGGATCCGGCGAGTTCTGATGGGGATGCATTGATTGGTTAGGTAGGTGGTGGTGGTGGTTGGGGGGCCTCCCGTTGTTTGCCGGGGGTGCATAAATAAGCGCCACTCAATTATGCAGACTGTGGGCGAAGCAGCCATAATCCTTTATCCTTCCTACCAGCGACGTGTCGATTTGATTTGCTTTGCAATTTATTTTTGAATAGCGCTGACAAGGACACACATCGTGCATAT
Organism: Drosophila sechellia; assembly: GCF_004382195.2. Lineage (NCBI taxonomy): Eukaryota > Metazoa > Arthropoda > Insecta > Diptera > Drosophilidae > Drosophila > Drosophila sechellia. The sequence continues at coordinate 26,016,550 of NC_045952.1, read as the reverse complement.
GGTATTTATTATATAATGTTTGCTTTGACAAAACGCTTTACACGCTTTTCTAGAAGGGCGTTAATACAAAAATAAAAAATTAAAACCTAATCCATTTTCACAATGTAATTTCAAATCAAACACTTATTTACCTTCGCACTTCGAGTGCTTTGGCTTTAATTTCAAAAGGATATTTATTGGAAAAATGTTCATTTGCTGTAAGTCGAGCCGGCAATTAGCTGCTTGATAAGACATTGGGTTTTTTTTTATTTTCCTGCGACGTCATTAGCTGGAATTTAAAACCTTTTCGCCGGTTGAAAAAAGTTTGGGTCAATGCAAATATTTCATTTGAAGTGACACAGCGTTGGAAATTTGTCTGAATTCTCAGCCCCAAAATTGGGGGGCATTTAAATGTGGCCCATTACGTTTTATATTGCCATTTGCCTTTGAGGTTTTGTGTGTTACATTTAATTGCGAATTTCTGTTGAAAAAGCACCACTTTACACTTCGTCCATCGACCATCGTCCTTGCCCCTCTCCATCGCCACTTTGCCATCTCGATTTTCTTCCTTCATTTCGGTGTACTTTTTTACTCAAATGTTCAACTCATTAAAAAGTGAAACAAAAATGGGTTCAATGTTCAAGGGGGTAGGAGTCTATTTACCTCAATTTCCCAGCTATAATTGGCTTTAAATGCGAATATAGGAAAATATGCAAGGGGACAGTTGCGTGTAGTGCGGCGTACTCCCAATGGTTTGATAGATGTTTAATGACTCGACCACAAAAATTGATTGACATTTGATTTAACTGTTTGATGTGCCCGACTGTTGACATTGCGACAGGCCAATTATATGTATTAATTACTTTTTTACTCATGCCCGTGCGGTGCAGAAATTAATTTAAATTAAGTCGCCAGCGAAATAAGTGACTTGAAGTGTAATTAAAAAACTTCATTGAATTGTTTAAAAATTGGAAACCTTCGGGCTGGACTCTTCCACTCATAAAAAAATGCAATCCATTGATGGTGATGATCGCATTGATGACGCTCGAAATTCGAAATATAGGAGAAAGGAAAATGTCCTTGGCCACTCAAGTTGATGAAAAACTGTCAGCAACAGTTGGAGGCGCTTTTCGCAAATGAAAATATAAACGCTTTCACTGCCTTCGCTCTGAATCAAATTAAAAGTATATATATTATACACACGCTGATGTAATGTATGTATGCATCTATATGGAGCGGCATTGTATTTACTTCGGCTGGCATAATTTCAATTAAGTTGGCAATTGTTGGCCAAGCAAGCAGCCTCCGCCAGATCTGCTCCTCATATCGGGAATCAGCATATTTGCTGGACGTGGCTTTAACCGCCTGGCCGCACATAATTAGTGTCATTGCCAGCGATCCTGGCCAGCAATGTGGGCCAGCGAATGTGGGGCTGAGGTAATTCCGCGGCCCGCGGCAAAGACAATTGCACTTTTGATAAATTGCGGCCTGGCGGCAACAGCTGCTGATCTTATTACCGATGTCGTTAATGAAATATTTCCCAGGACATTCGTGTGCGTGTGTGTCAGCGCCAAGTATTAATGCGAAATATTGCGTATACGCACAGTTAACAGCTGAATTGTGTCAAGGCTGAACGTGCGTGGTAAACAGAAGTGACAAAAAATGCATTAAAGTGCAGTAAATACTCTATTGTTGTGCATGCAGTGTAAAGTGGAAATACACTGCTTTTAAAAAATATTATTATAAAAATCATTGTAATGTAAATGAATTTGTTAACCCAACTAAAAGGCATCCCATGTAATTAATTAATTAATTTTCATGTTGTATTTTAGAGTTTATTCGCTTTATTTGACATGCAACTAAAACTATTGAATTGAACGAGCATTGTTAGCTTGTCGTCGCCTAAGTAAGCAGCAACTTTTTTGTGCGGCTTGAGGTTCGCCATTTCACGAATTTGTCGCTTCTCTTTTATTTTCCATTTTCCACTCTGCGTTTCCTGGATTTTCCCGATTTTTCTTTCGCCCAATGCATTGGCAATAAATCGAGACGGTCGCTCACATTGAATTGGGTGGCTCGGGCGGTTTGGTTAACCCAAATGGCAACAAATTAGAGCTCGAAATGTTTTCAGCGTTCTTCTAATTCTTCGCCTCGCTGCCGGTTGAAAAATCGAAATCACTCTCGCTGCCGCCCGCGGCTGGGGGCGTGACCGGACTGGGGGCGGCGGAGGGTCCTGGATTTGCGGCCTGGGTCGGTTTCGCGCTTGAGCTATCATCCGTTTCGCTGCTGTCAACGAAATTAACGCGCTTCTTCTTCTTGAGCTGCTGCTGCGCATCATTAGGCGCCGCTTGTTTGTCTGTCGTCGAGAGTATCGATGTGGGTTTGAGGGGCTTACTGGTGGCCAGTGGTGTCGGTGGCTCCGCCGCAGCGGCTGGACTCTCCTCCACTTCCGGTGTGGCTTCTGTTTCGGGATAGGCTTCCTGTTGTTGCTGCTGCTGCATTAGTTGCTCCTGTCCCGGCAACTCCTGTTGCTCCTGCTGCTGCTGCTGCTGCTGTTGATCCGGTTGCTGTTCGTAGGCACTGTAGTCATAGTTCTGCACCGCACTGGCATCGTACTCCTGGCCAGCGTAGCTTCCATCTGGTGCGTACTGGGTGGCATTGGGATCGGCTATGTACTGGCCTGTCGCCTCATCGTATATATAGCCCGGATAGGCATTGGGATCATAGCCGGCCGCATATTGATCGGCCTCGTAGTTGCCGTATTCAATATTGGAGTACTCCTGCGGCAGGACCTCGCCAGCACCGCTGGCTTCAAGCGTAGTTGCTGCAACTTCGACTGCCACTGCTGCGGGCACATCTGCAGCAACGGCCCCCGCATCCGTTGCGTACGACTGATGCTGATAGTCTGCGGGATTTCCGATTTCGCTGTAAAGCGGCTCCACTTTTGCGCTTTGCATTGGCTGCAGGTTGGCGGAATCGATGCTGGCATAGATGGGCTCGCTGGCATCGCCATAACTGCTGGCATCGTATTGCCCATACCCGGACAACTCCGGCTCCACCTGCTGTGGCGATTGCTGTTGCTGTTGTTGCTCCACCTCCTGATTTTCCTCTGGCGATGGGTTGGTTGCCAAATTATCAAAAAATCCCTTCGACGATGCGGCTGCCATAGCCTCACCTGCTGTGGCAGCTACTCCTGCTATTGCTGCCGCTGGTAGTCCTGCTCCTGCTCCTGCTGCTCCTGTCAACCGTTCGCCGTAAATGGCATTTTCAATATTCTCAATCGACACACCGGTTTTGGGATCCTGGCTGCTTGGCGGCGACAATTGATTACCCCTTGCCAGCTGCTCATCAACCGCAGCCGCTGCTCTTTCGAGTGCCGCCCGACTGGCTTTGACTTCGTCCAGCAAATCGTTGCTGATGCCAACTTTGCCACTAACCGCTGATCCCACTCCCGCACCCACTTCAGATCCCGACTCGCTGGAACGCACGTTCAAGGGGCGTTTGTCTTCGTGGACGCTGGGTGCGGGTGTGGGCGTGGGTTGGCCATTCTGCCAGGAGGACTCATCGATTTTCAGCTCACCGAAGTATGCTTCAAAGTCGCGGGATGGCTGCTGATGCTGTTGCTGCGGCTCATGATGTTGCTGCTCGCGTAGTATCTGTTTTTCCTGGCCCGGCTCATTATGGCCAACGACAGTTGGTGATTTTTCATACTCGACTTTAGTCACGCGTGAATTTGTCCAGCCATCCAGGTCGCCGGCATCCCTTTGCGGTTGCCCGCCCACATCCTGGCCAGGAGTTGCTACTCCTGCAGGCGGCAGCTCAGTTAACGTCAGCGAAGGCGACGATGTCTTTGGCAATTTATCAAATGTCAGCGAGGATGTGGCCAGCGTGGAGGAAGTGCTGCTCAGTTGCCGCGCACCCTTCTCCTGGCTGGACAAAGTCGATGTGGGTGTCGTGGGAGCAGCAGGACCAGCTGCTGCGCTCGCTGAAGGATGGCTCCTGCCACCCAGCTCCGCCTGATAATCACCTGTCAAGTGGGGCTGCATGCGCTCCGGTAAATCGGCATTCTCATTATCAAAGGCGCGCAGGGTGGCGCGCAAATCGAACAGGTTCGAGGTGGCGAGGGGAGCTGCAGTTCCGGCAAAGAGCTCTGGATAGTAAACAGGATGGGCAGCCGGCATGGTTGGGGGCTGCATGGGCTGCATGGGCGGACCTGCAGGAGTTGCTGCGGCAAACTGGGGCGTCAACAGCATGCCCGCCTGCGTGGGCGTGGCCATGGCAAACGTCCAGTTCTGTGGCGTCGACTGCGGATTGGTCACCGTCACCTGCGGCTGCGGTTGCACCAGCACTGGTATCACTCCGCCGGCGGATGGAGCCGATTGCGAAGTCGTCGTCTGCTGGATGCAACGCAATGTTTGATTCTGCACCAATTTCGCAAAGTACATTTGGTATTGCACCTGTTCAAAGCGGGAAAAAGAAAGATGAAGATAGAGGCTACACGTGATGCACTTGGAAAAATGTTGGGTGAATAAATACAAGATGCTTCTGCTTTTCCAGACTGTGTTGAATAATTTTCTTGGATTTCCTCTTTGGTACATTTTCCGGATTTCCCAAGTGTGATTGACTTTACATTTCCCCCGCTTGGCCAGCGGACTTACTTACCTTCATCATTTTAAGCCGCTCGCTCCGCTGCGACATGGCAGCCGTTTGCTCATCGATCCGCTCCAGCATGTGGACCAGCTTCTTGTTGCGCTCGTTGCGCTTGGCCTGCTCCTCCAGGAACTCCTGGTACTTTTGGCGGCTCTTGTGGCGCACCGACTTGTCGCTGGAGTGCAAACACATATCCGTTTACCTTTTTTGGGCAAGATGGTGGGGGAATGACAAAAGCTACTTACAGCTCAGTGCGCTTCTGCAAGATTTTATCCAACTTGTGCTCCAGCTGCTGGCGATTATCCTCGCTGCCCGAAAGGAAAAGGAAGTCGAGTCAAAGGACATGAATATCATTAGTAAGCTGCTGCACATGCACACGAAAAGCTCGGGAAAAGCTGACAAACGCAAATCGATGGCCATGGCTTTTGTGCCAAAGGACATTTCAAATTTTCCACTCTAAACATTTAATGATTTTAAGCTACGATACAAAGAATATTCCCGTTGTTCTTTAGTCAACAATAAAGTTAAGTAGTTTTTGGCTCTGAGCCTTTATAAATATTTAATCTCGAATTCAAATTGAAAGTTTTAACATTTTTCTTCACTGTAATGTATCCTTTTTAGAAGTTTATTAATTATTACCTTCGTTTTATGATTCATTTAATTAAATTACATTTACTTGATACGCCTATAATAAAAACATCTGTGTGATTAAATTCAATAATTGCATAATGAATAAATATACTCAATGAATAATTTAATAACTCTATTTTTTGTTGCATCTTTCGATGTTAACTAGGCTTAATCGTGCAATAATGGCCAAAAAATAATGGATACCCCATTAATGTTGGACATACTTATATGTTGTTATAGTTTGCATTTAATTTTTATTAACAAATTTATTCCTGGTCTGCTCACCTGCGTTGCAGCTTCTCCTGCAGCAGCTCCACCTGCAGCTTGTAGTTCTCGATCTCGGCTTGGGGAAACATGGCTTGGAGTGTTTCCTTATGAGTATCCTCGGAGTATCCTTGCGCTGCGATCCTTGCCACTTGGCGGCTCTTACTCAACTGGCCATATGCAGAACTACTACGACTCGCTATTGACACAGTTCGCTTGGCACGGGGATATTAATGCGACAGTGTGTTCTATTTTTGAGGCAAGTTTATTCGAATAGCCGCATTTAATGCGAGTTTGTGTGGGTGATTGGCATTTGTTTTGTTGAGTCGCGTTGTCATGGCTGCTCGGTTTCTTGGCCCTTTGCCGCTGGTGCTGCTGGTTCCTTTGCGTATTTATTTTGGTGGTTGCTTGGCATTGGCCAGGGACACTTGGCCCTTATCGATTTGCCTCGTCGACTCTGTCGGCTTGCCCAACGTGCCACGCATTGAGCAACTCGGCGGCAACTAACTTTCGATTTTTCGCCCCATGAATTTTACACTCCGCTCGATGTTCGTTTTTTTTTGTTTTCTCTGGCCCTGCCTGTGTGGTATACTAATTACACGGCCGGCAAGTAGGTCACTTCTTTTTGAACTCCGTCCAGTTTTGTGTTCTTGGCCAAAAAAACGTGGAGGGTCGTCTGGGGTCGCAGGACCCGGCGGAGCCATTTATAATGCATTGCACGGGATTTGCCTGCACGAGTGGGCCCAGCTTCTTCCATTCCTGTTCTGATGAGTGTAAACACATGTTGTTGTCGCACATTTGCAGCCGCAGTTACACTGCGGGAAATAAGAGGTCATTTGTAGTAATTAAAGCTTCCAATTACTATGCTATCAGCGTGTCAACTGCGTATATTATGATTATATATAAGCGTTTAATTCCAGAACATTAATATATATCTAATATTAATTTTAAGTCACTTTATAGGCATTAATGCTATACTGTTTTTTTCAGTGCATACCCCACCACTTGTGCTCGTCCAAGCGTGTGGCACCTGAATGTGAATTAATGGCAGTGGCGTCTATCACTCCCCCGGCCGCAGACAAGAGCGCAGGACCTCTCTCACACGCTGACATATTCACACGCTCACCACGGTGTCATGCCTGTCCTGCATGTCCTGCCTGCCATCATCAGCCTTCCCAGCGTCAGCAGTGACCACTCCCGTGCTCCTGCTGCTGCTGCCAGCGACACCGAAGCCGCAGCAACTCCGTGTCCTGCTTGACTTGCTCCTGGCTTTGGCTTTGGCTTTCGCGTTGGCGTTGGCTTCGCTCGTCCTCCTGGTTCGCTCCTCTCCATGTGGCACATGTATAGTATATGCCGTGGTTGCGGGCCGCAATATAAAATTTTGGTTATTTACATGGGGGGGGGATAACAAACGGCCGTGATGGGGTCCTGTCATATGTGCGGCAGGTTATCTCCGCGGTTCCTGATGGCTCAGTGGGTAGGGGGAAGGCGAAAGGATCAGGGGCGTTGTTTCAAAGGGTACATACTAGTTTCAATTTTCTAGCTAGCTTAGGATGTTGAAAACTAAGTCATAAGCCTATAGTTTTTACTTTGCCTAATATTATCTAATATTACATTTTAGAAAACAGCCCCCTTAGTCGCCTTCCTTGACCTTCGCAACGAGACAAAATAAACTGGTTGCCAAGCGACCTGAACCACGGACAATTTCGTCCTTGTCGCTACCAATTCGGTTAACTGAAATACGCGTCATTCTTTAAGCGTGGTCCAAAAATACTGAAAGTGCATTTATGAGTAGCGAAAGTAACGTAATATTTTCTTTTTCGAGTGCAATCTTAAGATACCACAGCTTTAAATCAACCGTAGGAACGAAATATCTAATAAACTTAAGTGGAGAAGGATACCTGTTCCTGGAAAATATCGCCCACATGACAACTTAAACAATTGCGACATGTTCGGATGTCTGGCGAACTTGAGAGTTCGACCAGTATTTACATATTTATTATTTAGCAGGAACAATTTGCGACAGGACCTTGAAGCTATTAATATCCTGGCGACTTGGCATGTCCTGGCACCCAAGTAATTCTTTTGATTGGCTATTGGCTGAGTGCGCGCAAGGATATCAATGAAAAGTTTGTCAAAATCAAACATTTGCATTGGAAATGGTCGAAGTGGAAGGGGGCGGGTGTAAACCTAAATGGAAATTGAACATTTTTTGCTGCTGGAAAATTTTGCTAGTGGCGAACTCGGGCGATTTATGTGTTTGACTTTACGCTGCAGTTGTGCCAAAAAGTGTATGTGAGTGCTTATCAGGCGCTGCACAGCGCACTTTTTTTGGGGGCACTTAATTTTGGCTGGCATCCTTAACATCCTTAACGGTCCTGAAATGGCGGCAATGCGCGACCCGAGAGCTTCTTTTGCCGATTTGCAGTCAATGAAGTAGAAAACTGAAAACTTTTTCTTCTCGAGTCTATTAAAAATAATGGCAGCTGAAAGCGGAGCAGACCGCCAAGTGCGAACAGCTACTCCTCCATGTGTGCGCTGCTGCCTCCATCTCTTTCATGCTTCCTGTTTCCCTCTCTTTCGCTTCGCCTCTCGCCGTCTCTTTCTCTATCTCAGCGTGTGTGTGCGCGAGACATCGGCGGGCATTAAATTAATGTCCTCCCAGCCATTTTTCACTACGGCCTGGTCGCCACACAAAGCCGCCTTGTGCATTGACCACTTTCGGCGGTTTGCCTTTAAGGCGCAAAGGATCTGGGCTACTTGGTACCCATTCCATAGGGTGTTACTTAGGATCATACTCGTTTAAAAATATATAAATATTAGCTATAGTTATTTCTAGATTCTAGGTTCTAGATCGAAAAGGACACTTATCATGATTATCTAAGTTGCCCCCCTTATTTGCGCCCCTAAGTTGTGCCCCCATAACCCGTGCTGATCGAAAGGTCATACCATACCGTGTAATGCCACAGAGGTTCATGTACTTATTTTATTTTTAAACCCTGTCGCTGCGGGCATGCTGGGAAATCGGTCGTAAAGACAGAGTCGGAGAGCAGCGAACGGCGTGCAGGTTTTGCGGTTAATGCGATAATTTAATTGTAATGCGGGTCTGGAATCCTGTGCGCCAATAATTTAACTTGCAATCAGCGCGGCATTTATTGGGTTAAACATATAAGCCAAGCGAAGAAGCCGAAGGGCGAAGACGCATACTTGCATGCCCAAGGAGTGAATGAACCCGAAGGATACGCGGCTCCGGCTACAGATACAACTACAGGCACAGATACGCAGCGAAAGGGAAAAATGAAAGAGTAGGACCCGAAGGAGCCGGAGGATGGCAAATAAATTCAACGACTTCTGTCCTGCGTGCAATAAGGGTCCTGACGCAGTCAGTTGGGCATTTTCGCACGTAAGCCACGAGGACGATGACAGCAATGAAATATGCAAGCCAGGTCCCGCACCCAAGGATTTTTCCAAGAACGAGGCGTACATGAGTCAGAAGTTGAAAGCCGGCTGTGAGGATGAGTGAAAATCCGAGTTCATGTTGAAAGCCAAACATTTATAAACTTCCACAGCCTGGCAACTGTTGCTAGGGAGGGGGCAGCTACCAGGACTGGCTTCCAAAACCCATTGTCTCGCCGGGCAACACATTTCGGTATTAGTTGCCATGTCGCAAGGACACTCGGCGGAGCAATTGCTGGAGCTGCGACGCATCCTCCTGCTGACCGTCTATAGGAACACGTTGAATCAGCTTGTACTGCAGCAGCGTTCCCAGCGCTTAAATGCCAGGAAACCGCTTTCACTGCCGGCTTCTCTTCGCAGGCGACGCAGTTCGTCGATGGGGGAGCATGAGAGGACGGAACGTGTCCTCATTACGGGCAAAGTGCTGCCGAGACTAGAATCCCTGCTCGGTGAGCAGGAGAATGAAGCCGATCTGCTTGATGAAGATGTACTAGATGCACTGAAATTCGAAAGGGATATGGACGCCCTGAGAGCGATTTTCGAGGTAGCCATGAATGATCCGGATTTGGCAGAGAAAAATTATACCCAGGATCAGGATCTAGAAACTGAAGGGGAGAAAGAAGAGGAACTAGAAGGTGAAGATCCGCAGGATATGAAAATTATGTGTCTGCAAATTAATGAACAGCTCGAAGATAAGAAGGATGCATTTAAAGAAGAGAATATTGAGTCCTTCGATGACAAGGACATTGCAAACCTTGAGATTAAAGTGGCGGAAACTCCTTGTTTCGAGGATAAGGGTCTGGAAAACATTAAGCAAGCGATAGCCGCGTTGTGTGGCAACAAGAGTGAGGAGTCCCAGGCTGCCCAGCAGCTACAGGAGGCCAAGGATGAACTTAAAAAACTCAAGGAGGACCTCGAACTCGAAAAGCGCGTCACCAAGGACAAGCTGCAGGATCTGGAGGAGCGCATTGCCGACACCAAGTACAAGCTGCGCTGTGTCTCCCGTGTCAATGACCTCGAGTACAGCTTGGTGCAGCGCTGGGAGGAGGGTCGTCTGGCCCAAGGAACCATTTGGGGTGAGAACGCCGAGCGTGCCTACCTACGCGACATCTTGGACATCAAGCAGAAGCTGACACGCGAGGAGCGGGTTAGCGCTGAGCTCCGCTCCTTTCGCCAGCGGGAGATCCTGGAGCTGCAGGCCAGGATTAAGGAGTGGCAGGAGCGGTATGTCAGCGAGATGCGACGTGTGGATCGCGAAGCTGAAGCCTGGGAGCTGCGCATCCTCGAGCAGAAGAAGCTGCTGCAGAAGCACAAGGAGATCTACGAGGAGCGAATGACCTATGTGCAGGAGTACCGCGCCCAAAAGGAGGAGGAGCAGCGGCTCCTCGACCTGCAGATGCACCGCATCGAGTGTGCCGTCAGGTTGCAGGCCTGGTGGCGTGGAACCATGGTGCGACGTGGACTGGGACCGTTCAAGAAGAAACCCAAACGCGGCAAACGAGGCAAGCCCAAGAAATAAGGCATTTTAGAAAGTAAATGCATCTAAATCATATCAGTTAATAAAATATCCAGATATCTTGTAAGCTATCAACTTTGCTTCTTAAGCGTAGGATCGATTTTACTTTCCCTGCCCTGTTTTTCCTCAGTTTTTCCTGCATTTTCCCCGTGCTTTTCTACCGTATTTTTTCTCGACTTTTTCTGAGCTTTACCCCTGCTTTATGGAAATTAACTTGTGACTTAAAACCAATTAAAAGTTGGACGCGCTGCAGTTAACACGTCAGCGGTCGGCTACTGACGTCGCCCTTAATGACATGCCGCCAGTGTCAACAGGCGCAACTCGAGAATTGTTTACGCGGTGCGATAATAATGCTGCAAGTGGCCCAGTGGAGGGCGTACTGTACTGGTCACCCAGTATTCCGGCAGTGGGCAGCAGTTGAAGTTGCAGCTGGAGTTCCATTGTTTCAGCACTTTATTTGTGTTGCCCGCCGTCGTTTCTTTTCTTCGCCGCATTTATTTATCCTTTATGCCGGGCAATGGCCAAAAGTGGTTTATTTGTTGCTCCGCATTCATTGGCAACACAAATGGGCGGCTCGGCAGCCCGAGGGGCGTGGCAGTGTGCCACTGCGGCTATATGCATTTTGTTTTCGATGCGTGCGGAGGAGATAAACTGCGACAATTTGCTGCCCGCTGAATGAGTGGAACTTTTTCACTTCGTTGTCGCAGAAAAAATGGAAAGGAAGGGGGTGCACAAAAACAAAACTTTCACACTGGAGTGTGCCAGTGTGGACATTGCAATTTAAAATATAATTAATGGTCGTTGCCGTAATTTATTGAATTTGCATGGCACAAGGCATGGCATGGCTGTCATTTCTTGTTTGCCGTTTGCCAGTTGGAGGTCCCTGTTTTGCGAATGTCCTTGCCCGGTCGGTCCTGGTCGTGGCCGATCCTTCCTCGGCATTGTTGCTGCCCGGCTGGCCGGTGGTGCAACAATAACATCCCGATAATGACTGCCGAAAGTCCATTTGGGGCTGCAAAAATAATGCCCGGTTGCCACTTGGACGCGAAAGTTGGTGAACGAAAAGTCTTGCCAAAAAAATCGTACCAAAAAGTATAAAAAGGAGTAAAAAGGCCAAAAATTGTGCTGTATTTTCAGAGAGAAAACGTTTTAAAATACACGTTTATTTATTAAATATCTGTCGTATATAAAACAACTGGCTTTTAATCACTTCATTTTAATTAAATATATCATTCTTTTCACTCACAGAAAATATGTAAAAATAAATGAGAATTTTAAAGAAAATCTTTAACTATTTTAAGCTAAATTCTTTTAAATTAGAAAAGAATGGTTTTTACTTTAATTACAAGTGGTTCGTGTTCTTGGCTTCACTGACAAGTATTTTTTTACCCCCAACAATGAAAAAAAGATTACCAATTTTGAAACGGAGTAAAATGGACCATTTTCGGCACCAGCCACCAAATGTGGCCACGCTGGAATGCCGGGCCTATTGTTTGGCCACCATGGCGGATGAATTAATGGAAGATGGAACTTGGACTCGGGTCGGGAAAGGGATGGGATGGCATGGGCTTGGTTGGTTTGGGATGCATGGCGAGAAGGCGAGAATGAGGGCAGCAGACAAACAATCTTCCACGCTTTTTCCCCTTTTTTCTCGCTTCATTTTCCCAGCTATCTCTGGGCAGCCCTTTTGCTCGTTTTGGCCTGGTCCAAAGGCAACTCATTCTCGCTTCCTGCTCTTTGCATGCCCCGCACTATTTGCAACTTGAAGAAAATGCCAGCGAATGCTCCATAATGGCCACCGCCTCCCCCGTCGACCATTTCCTCCGCTATATAAGTACTACTATATATAGAAGGAGTAACTCCCGGCGTTCCGTGTCATGTGCGTTACTTAAAACATACAAAATGGCGAGGAGTTGGCCTTTTAAATAGAATAAGAGGGAGAGAGAGAGAGGCGCCATTGCATCACCGGGGGAAAATGGACCCACCGGGGCACCCGAAAAATTTACATACAAATTAGGGTTAATGAGCAGTGAAATTGTTATTTAACTTCAGTTGGCCCGTTAAGCGCTTTAAAGTGCCGGCACCGCTTGAGCCAAAAGTGTGTTCGAATATCTACGTATCTGTGTATCTACGTGCTTTGCGACACGTTTTCGAAATTTTCTTTAGGAGCGGGCTTAAATGGGTGTCCTTTTAGCGCTTTATCGCTTTGCCGCAGAACAAGAGAATTTAATTAATAATCTTGCGCATAATTCATAAATTGATTATTGCGCATACGCCACGTGTTCTTAAATTAATTTTCATTCATAACTGTGTATATATAGCCATTTGTTCAGTTTTTACTGCCCCGCTGATGCAGCGCACACACAGAGTGCGATTTTTATTTAAAATTTAATCAAACACTTTAATTTGATTAACAGCGCACGTCTTTCAATATAAATTTATGGCCGCACGACGCATAATCAGAGACCAGAACCGGAGTCGGAATGCCCGACTGCCGGAGTGCTCCAGTGACCAGCCGTAAAAAAGGGTTGACCACCAACCCGATCTCGACTCCCGTCTTTCCCGGGCTTTCAACACATCAACGCCGTCATTTGATATGCGTTCATGTGACTGGCGGGGTGGGATGGAAAGTGGGTGGTTGCCAAGTGGGGTCGGGAGACTAATAGCAGCACGTACGTTTGATAAAATATTTTATTGGCATGTATGGGTGGCGTCCTGACGGACCCAGCGATTTTATAGATTTTTCTAATGCTCCGATGAAGGGCTTTGCAACTCGCACCTTTACAGGCACATTTTGAAGTAAAAAGCAAGGGAAATAAGAACACAGCGTTTGGTAAACATATTCAATTACAGAATAGACTTTGAACTTCATATACCTTAAGAAAATCCATGACTTTCGGTTCATTTTATTGCTGAAGCCTAGATGATTTATGTGTTCCATAATTTTAATGTATCTTAGCACAAAGTTCTACTCTACTTACAGCAAACCCAACTTCTTATCTTTTATTGATTGTTTTCGCCATGCACTTGCCATAAAATTAGTGCAACGTCTGAACGGCAATTTGGCCGCACAAATCATTTTAGCATAATATACAACTCCGGCCCAACTCCGAAGGATCCGAAACGAACGAGGATGGCATTTTTATTGGCCTACGTGTCTTTTGTGCCATGGCAGTTGCCACAACAGCAACACAACGCACTATCTCGTCATGCGAATCTGGAATAAATCTTTCATTTCATTTCTGGTGCACGGAAGTCACGGCCACCGGTCAGCAAGTTTTTCGTTTTTCATTTTTTTTTGTTTGTCGCCTGCGAAATGCCATGGCGATATGAATGTGAAACAATTCGAGAACGCTGTCATCTTTGAGCGGATACTCGATTTTCGCTGGCGCATTCCATTGAATCGTTCGTTCGGCATAACTTCACAATTAGTTTCGAGTCGTGGATGGCGCGTAATTTATGCTCATTCGGGGGAATCCCCGCGTTCAATGAACCTGTCCACATCAACGCACGACCCACTAAATTGAATTCTTTGTTTTTGGCAACGAACGCAGCAGCAGCCAGAAAAGCTACAAGCTCCCATAGCTGAAATGGCAAGGAGGGGGAAAAAAAATAATAAGTGGAAAAAAGCAAAGCAAAAGTTTTTAGCAAACGGCAATTTTCTGTTATTTCATTTGTTTGCCTGCTTATATTGCCCGGAATAGTTTTTGTTGTTGTTGCCAGGACGCCCGTTTGGAATTTTAAATATGGCGTCTGTTTTGTTTGAAAACGGAAACGAGTGTCTGTCAGTTTATTTGCTTGTTGTTGCCCTCGCAGTCCCCAAAAACGAAGTCAACCAACTTTGGCAAAGGAAATGCCGCCTAATGTGTTAGTTTGTGAGCCAGCCAGCCAGCATGTGTATTATAGGTCGCTGTGTTTGTCCAACTTTGCTGGCAATTGAGAGGCCGTTGCCAGCGGCTCTGGCGAAAGGGGATATGGGTGCAGATATTCCATTCATTATGATTTTTGGGGCTTAAGCAAACCTGGAGTTCACGCACAAAGAAAACAAAGTGCCATGACCCTTGGCAGTCTGTAAAGTCTGGCTAAAAGCATTTAACAGCAGCATAAGACGGAAAATCAGAATGAACGTATACTTTCACCCCTTCTATGGAGTAAGGAAGACGACATCTCTGGAAAAGTAGCATCAAATTTCAGCACACAACAACTCTCTCACACACACACGCACGCGCAGACATACAAATGACACAATTTTCCTCGAGCTAATAAAGTTGACTTTACATTTCTACTACAGTCTACTTTTCGGCGCATTAGTTTTAATGCTTATGATGCTGCTGTTTCGCATGCAAAATGCACGGAATGCTTGCGATGGTGAAGTCATCCCTTTGGGCAAAAACTGGATCCATTAGATCTGGCTTCCTGGCACCTGACTTGGTTGCCAAAACAAGATTTCTCACTCATTATGCGGGCCACAATAAATATTTGCCTATCATTTTGCTATTTGCATTTGCCAGTGAAATTGATGAACGTCCGCAAATTGAATTGGCCGAGCCATTAACAAAACTGAATTTTGCTTATCGCCATTTGCAATGGCCTTTTCCCTACGACCCTCGAAAAATGACACACACACACACTCAAACTCATGTGGCACATATGATATTTATGCAGATTTTGCCGCTGCCTAGTAATGAGTAGCAGATAAACATGGCGATAAATTACTGCATTTTTGGGCATTCATTATTTACCATGGAGCGCACTCGCAGTGCTGGCCAAAAATCGAAAACGCCGTAAATGGTATACGAGTATCTACATATGCACGCACTTAAATCAGGTCCGTCCTTGCGGCTGTCATGGGGCTGCTTTATGGCCGCATTTGCCGGCCATTTCTAGAATTACAACAAATTTTAATTAAATACAATTTGCAGCAAGCAATGCGCATATGTAAATGCAAATGGCTCGAATGCTTGCGGGCGAAACAGGCAAACAAAAAAAAAATAAGCAAATTTAATGCATAAAATAAGAGCACACAATAAAAAGACGTCAAAGTATTTAGCGCACAATGCAGCAGAATGCAACCAAAGCGCTGGGGGAAAAAAAAACAAAAAAATTAAACGACATGGCCAGACCATTAAGCGGCACTTGCTCTTTTTCCCCGCCCACTTTCCACCCACTCGCCGCCCACTTTTCCAGCCTCCATTGCTCCGCAGCAATTTAATAATTCTCCCTGACAATGCACTTGCTCATTTGCCATTTGCTGTGCATTCAAATTTGTTTCTTGCAAAAGCAAAAATTGTAAAACAAGTGGGAAAAACGCATTTGACAACCTACAAACAGCGCAACCAAAAAACTGCAGCTGGAAATCATACAAATTGCGCATGTAGGGTATGAAAAAAGTTAAGTTTCGGATTGCTTGTTGCTGATGCCTGCCCGCTGGCTGAAAGTTGTTGCCGGTTGCCGTGACAGATGGGTGGACATTTTGTCAGCGAGCTACAAAAAATGGGCAAAAATGCAAAAAAAAAGATGGGGGATCTAGATCAAAACGATCTCGGAATACCCTTATTTTAAATCAAAAGGTGTGAAAATCTTATTGGATTATTGAAGTGCAGCGGAAATCATTGTATAAATTTCTGAAAGTGCGCAAGAATGCATTTATACCCGGCAAAATATTGTTGATACTTTCCTAACTTTTACGCACTATATTATTTTGGTTACGTAGTACAGAGCTCGTCAAATATTTAAAATATAAAGTTGCGCCTTTATCCCCTTGCATTTATTGGATGAACTTCTAGCTTTGTCGCTTATTAAAAGAAGCTTATCTTAGCAGCCAGCAGCTGGAGATCATTTCCAAGTTGATAATCTGGAAAGGAAGTGCTTGCCATTACTGGCTTTTAGCAAAGTTACATTAATAATCTGGCTTGGCAAACTATATGATAGTTGCCATTACTCCGACATAAGGCTCTTACGAGCGGAGACAAAAAACAAATTGTTGACGCCAGATACAAACAATTTGCAATTCAACAGCTAAAGGGATCAGCATGGGACAAGCGCATTTGCTGCTGGAGGATGGAGTTTGGAGTATGGAGGATACAGGATGGAGGATGGTAATGGGAGTTGTATAAGGGATAGGGATTGGGACATTTTGGAAGCGTGGTGTGCAAAGCTGGAGTCAGAGGATTTGGCAATCCTACACATGTTTGTGTCTGCCAGTTCTGTTTGGTTAGGTTTGGTTTGGATTCTGCTACGGTTTCTGGGCGTTATCAACAGCTGTCTATCTGTGCGTTCCACTTCAGTTGCTGTTAGTTGCGTTTTTTTTTCTGTGTTCAACTGGGTCTTACCAATTCACATCCATGCTCACGAAATGCATTTGTTTTTGCTGTCAACTGATCGATTTTTTTGTTACTGCTGTTTAAATTAATGAATTTGTTTGCATGACATTTGGCGTCTCAGTTTCTGGCCGAAAATTCATTGGAAGAGCGGAGACCATACTAATTAGCCCAAATACTGTGATTGCTCTTCCCCTCTTAATTGACCATTCAATTGGGCCCAGCATCGACCTTGCCCTGGGCAATTAATGCCACATGTGGCAAACACCTGTCCCACTGCCCCACAGGGGTCATTATTAATTACTAATTAATGAATATTGTTGCGTAACTGGCTCATTACGGTCAATCAGCAGGCGTCGAATTGTGTTTTCCTTCGGCCACTCCGAGCCATTTAACATTTCATTAACAATTTAGAGTACTTAAGTGTTCGGGTGAACAGATGGAGGTTGAGCACGTGGCTAAAATGAGTAAAAAGAAAACACTTAATGAAAATATTACGCGAGTGCGAGTAAATTGAAAGCCAAATGCATTTTAATGCCGCGTTCTCAACTAAAATGAGGCACAAACACAAACAAGGGCGCACTCACACACAAGCACACATCCACATCCACATCCGCATCCGCCAACCGGAAGCCGCAATGTGCAATAAAGATTGCAAGGCGCGTGAGTGTTGGTGTGAGAAGCACTGAAGAGCACGGGTTTCGTGCACTTAGAAAAATGCACTTCCTTCACTTGAGAGAAAAAGTGTTTAATTAAGGCACTATTTATACAGTTCAAGATAGGAAAGTGCAAGCACCTGTTAGTTCTGGTAATCAGGTTAAGTTCCCTATGCGAACTGCTCATTTTTTCTCTCAGTGCTCTAGATGTGGCGGATGTTGAACGAGAAACTTTGAGGCAGCACGTAAAGATCGTTGCCATTGATTTATGCGCCGCGTGCCATTGCGAGCGTGAAGCGTGCAACAAGCTCGGCGCACAAAGAGCAGATTAAATGGGGGCAGAAGGGCTGGGATGGATGCCCGACCGACCAGGAGATGACCATGGAGCTGCTGCCGTGGCCAGCTGGTAAATAAGTGTGTCAACGTGGGCCCTCGTCTCCATTTACCAGCATAACAGCCGCCCACTCTCACTGACAGCGCAATAAAGCGAGCTCCAAAGTATGCTAAGACTCCGTCCGCCCCAAAAAACGTGCCGGAAATGCCCGAAACGGGAAATGCTGTTCTCCAAGCTATTTTGCGCTACGAAATTTGATTAAGTCCACGCTGGCGATGAGTTCATTGCGCGTGCAAAATGATTCGCTTAACGGTGGCAGTTTTTGCATAGAATCTAGACAGCGGAGTGGACCAACATTTTGCTGGATAAGCTTTATAGTTACATCTCAACGAAATTTACAAAATAACTCATACGCCTCGTTGTACTAGCAGCGAACGATCAGCTTACCAAATTATTAATCATCTTAATAATTGCTCAATTGTTAAAGTATTTTATTTCCATCAGACTTGTCAAAAGATACTTATGTCAGTTTAAATATTTACCACTGGGAAACAATTAATGTCAGGCGGCTCTGAAGCTTTGTCGTACGACCCACAAAGTAATCAAGGCAAAGTGAGCGAGTAAGTGCAGTAACTTAAATAAGATAAATAAAGAGAAATTGCAATTACTTCTCAAAGGTCCACCCCAATTGACAAGAGATAGCTGCAGGACATGGACAGTTACATCCAGCAAAGCCACGAACATGTTAATTAACGAACGGTTCATGGTTCGAACTGGCTGCAGCTACAACTGCCAACCAGGACCTAAACCAATTACAATTGCTGGCCAAAATTGCGTCTGTCAATGGCTTCAATGCTCGATTTTTGTCACACATGACATGAGTTGTGCAGTCGGACAGTGGCCAAAATGCAGCGAGGGCCACAAATCGAACAGCGATTGTTGAACATGCATGTTCATCAGCGGCTGGCAAGTCCGCAAAATATAATCCAGGTGGTGGTCGAATTTTCGCAAAGCCCCAATTGGCGTTGACATGGGGCTTTAAGTAACGTGAAACTTGCTTCAATTAGCGGGGCACATCAATTTTTTATTCCTGCTACCCCTTTATTATTCATAACTGCAACGGGTAATGAGCCCAAATGAATATGATAAATTATGCAGAGGCGTTCGGAATCACAGCGCCATGAATGCCAAGTTAGCCAAGCGGTTGCGGCCAGGCCAATTTGGCCAAAATGTGTAGCTGTTGTCGCGGCTGCATGATTTGCATTAGCCACGCCCAGCAAACTTCGATTTGAACCTTTTTTCTTAGCCCATCAGAATGCAGTTTTTTGGCGCAGTGCATGTTGCACGTCATGTTCGCCATGTTGGCCATGTTGCAGCGCCCTGATTTATGACCCCGGGTGTTTATTTGCTGGCCGTGTCCGAAAACTTGCCTCACCGAGATTTATGGGCACCCCAAGACAAACCGCTCGCAGCTTCTTGAGTCGTCGTTGGATAAACTGCACTAATAAGTTGCAGAGTTTAGGCCAAGTCAGCTGAGTGGCTGAGAGCTGGTGGCTGCAGGAAATGCCACAAGATACAAGGCAATAGACAAAACAAATGTTGGCAAAAGTTCACTAAGTTTTCAGGGCTCGAAAGGGGCAGGCAGCATAAATCGTTTTATTGAGCGCCATTCGGGCACAAAAAGTTGCAGCAAGGCAGCAATTTGCCAGCGTAACTCAGGATGATATAACCAGGCACAATAAAGCGTAAAACTTTGGGCCACCAGAGGAAATTGGCAACAGACGGTCAAAAGTCGCTATCCAATTGTTAATGGCTAATTATTTGAAGCTAACGTTTTTCCAATTCGGCTGCTCGCCCTGCTGCGCCTATGAGAGCAAAAAAAAAAACAAACAAAAAACAGGAAGACAAAACCAAACATTTCTTGGCACATTTCGCACTGAAGGGACAGAAGCGCACAAGAAATGCACATAAATTTTACTTAGCCAAGTTGCAAAGAGTTTCGCCTGCCAAGTGGCAGCCAAAAGAAGTCAAAAGAAGTGCAAAGAGCGATAACAACAATAAGTTGCGAGCATTGCTCGAATGCACAATGCAAGTGACGATAGTTTGCCATAGTTCAATCCCTCTATTTGCCTCCTTCGAAGGCACGCCCATGGCTTTGATGAATTTCTCAATATTCTGGCTGGAATTTGTACCTAAAAACCCTTTTTAGTACCTATTAGCTGTGCAGACCAAAGGAGTGGTGTGCTTCGTCACTAATTGGAATTTCTTCTACACAATATCCTATAAATAGTAATATAATGAGGGTTCTTTGTAACGAATTAAATATTATGTAAAAGTTGAACCTTTTCCATAGATAACTTCTTATTAAATATACACTTTCGTCACACAACTGGTACCTCAGCTCAGTCCGAAAAAGTGAATCCCCTCCCATCTCTGGTGCTACATCCTTTTAGTGTCAGGCAAAATGGGAAGCCGCCAGCGAAATTTATGCGAGTTTAACAAGCAGCTAGCAACAGCAAGGTTCCGTTACACTTTCTTGCAGCAAATAGGCATAAATTTGCATTTAATGTAGTCGACAAAAACGTGGGGAAGGGCAAAAAAAGAAAATGAGCAGCACAAATGCCAAAAAATTATTCTGCTATTTAGTATATAATTTCCTCGAATAGTCTTAGTTGGTTCGGTGTGGTTGGTTGTTGTGGTCTGGTTTTTGGATCCGTGGTCCGTTCTGCAGTCGCCAGGTGCCATTAAAGCCGCATAAATTTTTTAAACTTTTGCCAATTTGCATTGCAAATGGCTCGCACACACACACACACATGTCCCTGTCTAACATATACATACATATGTGTACATACAAGTGCAGGCGTTTGTATTTTCGCGTTCTGCATGTGGTTCCAAAAGCGTTTGGGTCAGTCTATTAAAATGCAAAGAGCCAAAACTCCATGGCCCTAAACACTCTCCCCGTCTCTCTCCTTCTCGCTCGTTTTTGCCGGCCGGAAGTCCATTTTGTCTTGTCGTTCACATCATAAATATGGACGGTCAAATGGCGGCTCTGTTTATGGCCAAGTCCTGTTTGCGTGTGTGTATGTGTGTTGCCGCTTTTAATGACAATTTGTTGAGGTTTGCATAAAATTTCAACGAATTTCATTTGGCACACATTGCGACCGTCTTCGCTGTTTACTTCCTTTTTCTTTTATTTTTTTTTGGGCCAGGCATAAATTTAAATAATTTTCGCTTTTGACGCCAGTGAAGTGCTGTTTTTCAAGAGTGTATGTGTTTGTGGTTTATGACAGGCTCTGCTGGCATTTTACGAGTGGAGTGGCTGAGGATTGGTCAATTGTCTGGCCAACTGGGCTTAGACCATTGAATTTTCAATCAATCTAATCATCATCAATACATACCGGCTTTCGGCTCAGCTATGCACATTCCATTTGCCACATTTTGAATGCCTTATTCATGCGCCTGCGGTTATGCAATGATAAATTTATGGCGCAGCATGGGTGTGCTCAATTCGTCTCAATGTCAACGCCCGAAGTTCTGCAATATTCACTTGTCATCAATATACTATAAACATATTTGTTTTTGCTAAAACATGAAACAAAGCCACAAAATATTAGCTTTTTAAGCACAGATGTGAATTTTATTTTCAGTGTGTTTGTCTCTCTTTTATTAGATTATTACTTTCCACATGGGTGCTTCGACATGACGAAATTCTCTGGCCCCAAAAAACAACATATAAATAACCAGGAACACTACACCAAGACGCGAACTAAGACATCGACAAAGTTGTCGTCAGTTAGCTCTCACTGCTTGTCACTTAAAGCGAAAAACAATTTTTCTCCAGCTGAAGAAGTGTGCGTCGACATGTGTATGTGTGTGTGTGGAAGCTATCTGAAAACCAATTTTCGTTCCTAAATTGATGTTTATAGCTATGTAGGAGCACGCCGACGTCGGCGATGAGAATGACGATGAAGAGACGATGATGCGGCCGTCGATGGCTATGATGAGCTTGTTGCGGCCACCGCTCGTCGCCTGTGATGAAGACAAAGTGCCAATGCGAAAAACTAAACGCCAAGCTTCCGAGAAATCCGAGCAAAATCGAGCCAAGCAAATGCACATAGAGAAAAGTTGCATTTAGCTAAAGCCTATCTCCTAAATAAGCACCACGGAAATATGGCATGTTCACACTGCATCTAAGTAAAGTTTATGCTGTGCTTTCCTCACACGGAGCGCGCAATATCTTCTAGGTTTTGTAATCTGTTAAGATTTTTTCTCCGTGTACTGCAAGTGAAACTCGCTTCTAGAATGCGGCAATGAAAATCCTTTTCGACGCGACTCGATTCGACGCTGCTAGCCTTCTTCATTTGACAGCATTTTGATGCTTCCGCTTGTAATTTATGTGACACTTGCAGTGCCATAGATCAGGCAGCGGGGCCAAGAGATGAGACTGCTAGTTTCTTCTGGGATATCCTCGTTTTTATTTGGTCCTTGCTACTTGCTACTTTTGGAGCTGCTTTTGTGCGGACGCTTGATTTCCTCGAGCAAATTTGATCAATTGAAACTGGCGATAAACAACGGGTGGAAATGACAGGTAATCCACATGCTGCACTCAGTTAATTAGATGGCGTAGGAAGTGCACATAAATAAACAATTAGGTGGCAGCAGATAACCCAAGCGTGTACATGCAATTGCTGCATATTAATTGAAGCTTACTTGCACATATCGCCTTCTTGGAGCTTGAACACCAGACCCCCTTCCAATGAAGAGTCCTCCCCCGAAATGACTGAGTCATCACCCCGCAGATTTGCCCCAAATTGGGAGTAATTTAAAACGCTCCTGCTTGTGAATGCATTTGAAATGCTTTTCCACTGCCTTCCACTCGATGCGCTCGAGTGTCGCACCCCACGAAGTGGAGGGCAAATGCATCTGCCGCATCTGCCAACGCCATTATCCTGGGCATATGTCTAAGTCAGATCAAAGCCATAATGCTGGCTGAGTGCAACTGGGGTGTAAGTGCGGATGACAGCGATATTAGGGCCAATTAGATGTCCGACTTTGCCGACGAGTATCACGGCGAAATGAAATGAATGGCCTTTATGGCACATTTGCTGGAAAATCACATTCAACGGCGATCAAATACCAGCCTTCAGGATTAGCTGAGCAGTTTGAATTGAATTCTAAACTTAAAGTAAATAGAATGTAGCTTAGTACATTTTATTTAAACCTATTCAAAAACAAATCTTCTGAGCTAAGAACAACTCAAGATAATAAAGTTTAGTACCTTATAGCTATATTATTAACATATACATGTTGTTAGTTATTTCCGCATATAAGAGTATGTTTGATCACGTTCATGTTATAATTTAAACACATTTCTAAGTCTACTTATGTCACGACACGGTTCATTCATGAGTCAGTCACACCTGAGGCAAATGATGTCAGGTCTTTTCAGATATTTGTACAGCCGTTTATTTAATTTCAGGGTCATTGAGAATAATCAGCTCGAGAGCAGTCGTCAAAAACGAAATGTTTCCGCATCTTGTTAGACATTTGATCACATCTGCTTGTTGGTGTAGGATAGAAGAAAACCAATCCATCCATATAACGTCATGAAACTGCTAATCTGGTTGTGCCTCCTCGGCTGCCTGGCCAGTGCCCATGGCATTTTCCTCGACAAGATTACCCCCCGAGGGGATTCATCTGGAAACGGCTTACTGAGCGATATCTTTGGACTCGAAGACTCGGATAACAGCAGCCACAACAAAACCTCCCAAAATACATTGCCAGCGTCTGGAATTTTTACTCCGGTTAAAGTAGCTGTTGACGTTATTCAAAGTATATGGGATGAATTTTTAAAGGTAAGTCAAGGCTATATAGGTAATATAATAAAACCATTAAGATATACAGTGGAAAGATTATCACCTTTGTTCTCGAAAACAATAATTTGTTTTTAAACGTTTTGTTAGCAGATTTTGTGTCGCTGCAAATAGAACTTAGTCTGAAAGTTGTCGAAATCCAAATATTGTGCAAAGTATTGTATAAGTTTGTTGGTTCTAGAATTATGCTTTTAACTGCTGTCTGTAGTGATACTTATTTTTTCTTATACAGGGAGTTTTGGGCCTCATGGGCAGTTTTGGTACCGGTGATGATGGAGACGAATCACCGCCATCTGCAAATACAGCGCCTATTATAACCGATTCAACGCCGCCATCGCAAGAAACCACAACGACTAGAATAACGACGTTTACAACAACGGAATCCAGAACCGAATCCCCGGTGGAAACAACCACAACAGATTCATCCACGAGTACTTCGCCGCCATGAGGAGAAATTCTGTCGCCTAACCTTCGCCTCGGATATTGCTCGTCATTGTTTGTTTCGCAGCTGCTTTCTGTCTGGGGTATTTAAACAATGATGTTTATATAAGTATATATATATATATTAATATAAGTACAGGCCACGCTCCTACGTAGTTTTTGTTCATTATTTCGATATTTACGCAAATGTTGGGGAACCTCGTTAAGGAGACATTCATAAAGAGTTCTTCGCTCATGGGAGTCTGATCAATAATGTCTCCACTTAGTAACTGCCTTTGTATCCTGTTTCTAACTATCCAATATCCGGATTTCGCCCTGCCAGCTCCTGCTGGAAATATTCCTCTTGATGCATCCGCTGGCCTTGTGACTTTCTGGATGACTATTGACAAAGAATTCGATCAATTGCTGCCCGAACTTCAACTTAGATTGTTGCAGGCACAACAGCAGGAAGATGGTAAGCTCGATCTATAGAATATATAAGATGTATATATATGTAATGGATTGCTCTTCAGATTTTGAAGTGGTGCGCATGCAATTGCTGCAAATGAACTTTCTGAAGTTGTTAATCGCCTTGGATTGCCTTATCTTGTTGTGCATTTGGTACTACGCCACAGAAGCAAAATATAACCCGGTGCAAAACGTTTGACAACTTTTTTTGCCTGCCTTCATTTCATAATTAATATAGTTAGTAAAATGTAATTAATTGAGGGGAAAAAAACATGAAATTCCCAGTAAATAATACCATTCTGTTGATTAATTTTAAAATGTTATAGGTCTGAAAAGTTAGATCAGCTATTAAATTGTAGTGACTACATCAATGAAGCCCTAATGGTGTGTTTTAAATAAACTGTTATTGAATAATTACGAGCCAATTCACGCCTGCTGTTTGTTTAGGCCCTTTTGGCTGGCATCCAATATAAAGCCAGTACTCGCAGCACACAAATTCGCCCACCGAATGCATCGTTAAATATCGACAACAGTTGGCTCTATTCCGTTGTTTGTTGTTTGAACTTTTGGTTCATAAATATTAACAGCTATTAAAGCACAAACAAATACGGGCAAACAAGGCCAGCAGTTCAGCCCGGCAAATACCAGCTAAAAATTAATTTTAAATTTTAAAACTAACTGCATGCAATTTACGCGCAATTTCGCCAACGCCTGCAAATGTAAAATGCTGCTCGTGGCATTCATGCCATCAGGTGGTTGGTGGCTTTTTTGTGGGCTCAGCCTTTTGGCCTAATGTTCATTTAATTAAAAGCGGAAATTGAGCAAGTGAGCCAGCGAGCCAACGAGCCAGTGACCAAGGCGGCTAAAAAGCGACGAGCCGTGGCCAAGAGTGTCCTAAGTGGCCGGGATGCTCGATGTTCGCCTTTCTGCTCCTTCTGCAACTTTTTCCCAAGTCGGTGGGAATATTAAAAACGGAAAACACTTTGGTGCAACTAATTCGCACAGGCTTCCACTCCGGCTGTTCTTTGCCATGTTTTCCTATTATTTTATACACACTTTTTTTGGCAGCCTTCTTTCTTGGCCGGCAAAGTCTTGGCAAAAAGGGCGGCATACCGAAACAAGTTGAGAGTTGAGCTGAGCTGAGCTCAGTTGAGTTGTGTGGAGTGGAAGTGAAGTGAAGTGAAGTCGAGTGCCGAGCAAAAAGGAAGCAAGGCGGCGCAATTAGCAAGTTTACTGCATGAAATTATGAAACGCTTAATAAAAGCGTGCTTCGCAAGAAAGAAAGAAAGAAAAAGGCTAAAAAAAAGGGAATATTCGTACAATATATTAAAACACAGAGCTTCACAAGTGCCGGCAAGTTAATTAAAAGACTCGCATATTTGAAAAGTTTGCCCTCCTCATTTTTCCATAGCCATCACAACACCATCACCATTACGGGTATCCAGTCGCCGCCACCCCATCATCATCAGCGTTCGGGGCTGCAATTTAATCATGTAAGTGCTGGCAAATTGTTGGCTAAAATTAGAGCCAGACAAATATTGCGCATACGCCTAGTATGCCAGTATGCCTATATGCCTAGTATCCGCGTTAAAAGGATGTTGTTGGCTGGTTGCTGCTGTTGCGGCCGCTGTTGTTGCTGTTGCCAAGTTTTATGCTAATGGTTTTCGTTTAAAGCCAAAAGTAATTTATTGTTGTCAGCGGGCGCCATCAAAAATGTTGCTGCACATTCATTATGCCTCCGAATTTGTTACGGTGTGTGTGTGGGTACTTTCGAGCACACTCTTATGTGGGCTTGGCTTGCATTAAAATTTTAGCCAGCCAAACAAAGTCGAAAAACTTGCATAGAAATTAAGTTGGTGTTCTTCGACAGCAGCCAGAGTCCTGCCAAAACAAAAAATGTTTTCTCTGGCGATTTGCTATTTGCTGGAGCATAGCTAAATATGCCTTAAATATATACTAAATTAATTTGGCTTGAGCAAGTTTTTCATCCAGCTGGTCAAACAAATAAATGCCGAGTGCCTAAGCCTTAACTAAATTTAAATATTTCACGCCAGCCACCAGCAGAACCATTTTATTCTCTATGCCATGTGACACGTTCTCAACCCATTGGCCCACTGGCTGGCCGGGAAAGGCGGGGAAAAGCGGGAAAACTATGCCCGAAGATAAAACAGCCGCGAACTTTGCAACATGTTTACGGTAAAAACGTGATTTTCGGCACAAAAACGGAGCGCTTGACCAAATGTGGCCAGGATCTCTCGAACCCTTTGCCAACTGTAAATAAGTTGAGTTAAGCGGCGTGGCACGCGCAACGTGAGCCGCCCGCAAACCAAGGCAAATGCCCGACCACAGCCATAAAAATTAAACATTTGTAGCTTTGTCACGTTTGTGTTGACACTTTCTTATCACAGTCGGGCGCAATGAGGGCCATCTACCCACTTCCGTTTCCTGCTCACGCCACCCACTCAACTCCACACCACCCACACCACTCATCCCACCCACTCGACCCGGCCTAAATATGAGCGTGTGCGTGTCAGCTTTGACTGCCTGGGTGACCCACCTGACCCACCGTGGAAATAAAACTTCAGGTGTGTGGATGAGTGTGTGTGTGGGACTGACACCGACCTCTGACAACCAACCGAACCACCCAAACCGCCCAACCACCGTACCCACTCGTCGCAGCATATGCCAAGCGATTTCATTAAAAGCCCAGCAAGTGCGGCAACGTGTCACCCTGATTCTGGATGTTGGATGCGGACTGCTGGATGCTGAGTTTGCGGCCAAGACCCGGCCGCATGCCAAATGCCAACTTGGCGGGTTCTAGTGCCAGTTTTCGATGGCATAATTTGCGTTTTCTAATTAAATGCGATTAGGGCGACATCACCTGCTGATCCATGGCTAGTAACTGGAATTTGGTCATGGTGGTTTTCCGAATTTTTAATTATGATGTGGGCTGAATTAATAAAGTTTTCAATGCTAGTAAGTTAAGCTGTATGCCAAACAATTACGAATCAAATTTTGAGTAGTTCAAAGATGTTGATATAGCCAGGAAAACAATTTTTGCGTGCGTAGTAGCTAAATCTAGCCTTTTCCCATATTCACCACAACGTGTTTCCTTTCCTAATTTAAGGACCTCCTTTTCAGCAAATGCGGTGAGATGGCAAACTAGCAATTTTCATTACGAGTTGAAGGCAATCCTCTCAATTTCCGAGCAGAAGTGATTTCAATGGCATTACCCCACACTCCCATTTGAATCGGCCAACATCTCAGTTTTTAATTCTCCTCCAGAAGCTGGCTCAGTTTTAGGCCGATATTTGCATGCGGTGTTGGCCGAAGTGCTGGTCCATATTTTTCGGTCAGAGGTTGGGCACGGATACGGAATATGCACTCTATTCCGACCACTTCGACCGAGAAGGTCCGGAGCTCCTAATGCGTTGCTCTTGGCTTCAGGATGGGCTTGATAATTTCATTTGCATATTGTATACGGGGCACTGTTGCTCCTCGCATGCTGAGATACATTTTGTGGCTGAAATTTATGACATGACATTTGAGCTGGGGCTTCGAGAAGCGAGAAGCCGTCGTCCTTTGGGGAGTTGTTGCCGAGGTGACTTGGCAACTTTGTTGCCATGCAACCTTAATGAGTTGACGCACGAGACCACAAAACTTGACACCCAAAGGCTTTAAATTGAAAAAGTTTAATGGGCATGCGTATTTGATTAAGGTTTGGAATTCTTTTTAATCGTGGTTTCGGCGGTGCCTTTGTGCTCGGATGCAATAATGGCAAGTGGGTGACACCTGATATGTAGGCGAAAGGTGAATTGGTAAAAGGACGAAGGAAGAGGAAGGGGAAATGGCTGCAAGCGTATAATATTTGAATTCGGCTTGGGGCTTTGCTCGCAAACTTTTCTGCTGTCCTTCAGCAACAAGGAAGTTGGCAGAAGTGGCGAGGACAAAAAGTCCTGTGGCTTGCTGCCTTTGCTTATTGCTGGCAATTCAATTAAATGCAGAGCTGCATGAAATTCCCTCTTCTGAGAAGGGCCATGTGTGTGCGCATCGGAAATCCATAAAATGCATCACATGCCATCAAAGGCTCAAAAGTTTTTCCCAAAGGTGCCAGAACATTTATTATGCGGCAGGCGTAGTGTGGGGATTTCTTTTTTTTGGTCGCTCCAGCTCGCGCAGCTCAGCTGAGCTATTTGTCTCAATTGCAATCAAACTTTGTGGCTTCCACTCGGCTCCCTTAGCCAGTTTCGCTTTTCTTTTCCCCATTTTGTCACGCAAATTGCACAAAAGTTGGATTGACTTGGGCGGGAAATTAAGTTGATGGTTTCTTCATGCCAGTCGCAAGTCCTGATTCTCGACGAGTCCTTTGTCAGTTCGCCGTTGTGTTTGCTTTGCTCGTCTACGCATTGTTATCACCGCTTGCCTTGTACTTACTTATTTAACTTGCAATTTTGCCCAAAATTCGCCAGCATATTAAAAAGTTTTCGGCTAGCTTGTAAGTGGCGCACTCGTCTGAAATAATAGCTGGCTGCCTGCAAGGATGCACTCTTTAATTGCAGCAGCTTAAGGAAATCAAGAGTGCACACAAAACACAGAGCAGAAAAGAACAAAATATCGCACCAAGTACGTAGTGAGACTGAAACAAAACCAGAGCGCACCCGAAAAGAGAAGATATAGCCGGGCCACAATGCACTCAAGCGCATTGACTTCCAACTAGCTTTGACTTGTGCCAAGCCAAGCGTGGATGGGCCAAAGTAGCTCGGTTGACAACCAAGACAGGCCCGACTGAGCTCGTCCTTCGCCTCGTTCCCTTCGCTCCGTGGCACCGTGAAAATCAATTGGGCACTGTGCAAGATGCTGTCCAGGATCCCCAGCTGGGCCACCAGGCTCCCCCGGGAGTCGCCTGTTTGTCTACACTGGGATATTGGCAAAAAGTTTTTAAGTTCGTGTATGAAGGTGAGAAAGCAACATACAATAGTATCACTTTTATGCCATAAAAGTCTCTAGAGGCTTGAAACCATTTAAAAATGTGTCTAACAGGTTAAACATTCTTTTAAAGAAATGTAACATGCAAGTATAGTTTCTAAAAGAAGTACACATCTGTTTTTCTTAGTGTAAGGGCATCTAGCCAGGAGAGATGCGGGCGGGGACTGCAGCTGAGCTGGCTTTAGGGCGGCATTATGCATGCGTTTGTGCATGAATATACTGCTGAAATGGAAAAAAAATGCAACAATGTTTAAGTCAACTTCCGTTTCCGGTGCTGCTTATGTTAACTCCTAGGCAAAACTGCCTCTGTTTCTGTTATTACTATTACAACTTCTGTTTCCTTTCCGGGTTTCCTCTGCAGCTAGCTTAATTATATATGAACTGCCACACTAATTGCCAAAACGGTTGCACGTTGCGTATTCGTATGCGTATCTGGCAAACCCATCAGCTCGGGCGCACCCACACATTACGTATACGCACCGTACGGAATGCGCCATTTGTGGCGCTCAATGATTGAATGAGTGTTTGTTGTTGTAGGGCGATTAAATTACGTTTTGTTTGACTCAACACACAAGCACAGAGACATGGTGTGTAGTTCTCGCAAAAGAGGCAGGTCTGAAAATCTAGTACATTTGTCATTTGCATTTTCCCCGTAACAGTTTGTTAAGCTTTGAACTTTTGCAAATTACATGAGTCCTGCCACAGGATGTATGCTGTTTACTGCCCTCGCTGTCGTTCCTGTTGTTTCTGTCGCCAGTGTTTGTGTTTGTCTGTGCTAATGTGTCACAATCTGCATTGGCGTTAAAACCTCAGCCGAGCAACGCCCTCAGCCGAACTCACCCACCAACATTGGGCGCAAATGCATTTGGCCAACGTCTGGAGTTTGGGTACTCTCAAATTGAATTTGTTATCAAATTAGTTTCATCAAATTACCATTAGGCGGCAATTTGATGCCCTACTTATTCCAATGTGTGCGTTAACAGATTAGGGCACAATAAGTCGAGCTCTCAACTTCTTCATCTCTTGCTGTTTGGAATTTGGGATTTTTTGGTTTTTATTGTGATTTATTTACCAAATCGTATATTGCACTTGGAAGCTTAGCTAATGTTACCTAAAAATGCAAAAACAGAAGTGGGAATACAGCAGCGCTGTGTAACCACCAGAATGGCATTCCGAAAGGCAGCCAAAAACAGAAAGATTTGTTCCAATAATGCCTTCAGCCATACTTTGCTCAGCCATGGCTCCATTACATCCGCATGGCCCTCCACATATCCCTCCCATCCGCCGACTTGAAGACACAATGGCAACGCCAACATATTGCCGCAGCTGTCCATGGATGTCGAGGGGGTTTGGTGGAACCTCCTGATAAAGAGGTGGCCAAAAAGTGGGCGTTCGCCTGCCGAGACAAGTGCATTACAACGTACTAGGTTATTGATGTATGTTTGCATAATGTAGACGGAACTATATACCCAGATATATATGTGTGCTGCTTGGTTGGCTGGCTGGCTGGCTGGTTGGTTGGTTGGTTGGCTGGTTGGATGGATGGACAAGGAAGGGACGAACAAGTAGCCAAGGAGTATGCTAATAATGTTTGTGCTTCAATCACATGGAAAAACAATATTGAAAAATACAACTTGTATGGCAGCCACGAGCAATCGTTTAGGGCCAGAGCTCAAGCATTGTTTATATTGCCTCAGCGGAGGAAAGCAACCCAACACACATCGCCCATCGACCATGGCCCTTATAAAGAGTTATGACAATGTTGTGTCAAAGTGTTATTGTGCCGTATTTTGTAGCGCCACAAAAGCAGTAGCAGTAGCAACATTGGCGCGTTTAGATAGCCCGCAAATGATCCAATTCGGTTGGGGTTAAGCGGCCCAGTCCGTTGAAATATATGGAAGATGGATCGATTTCAGCTATCTGTGCTTGATTGAGCGGTTGCCCATGTCCTTGAGGACGCCATCTTCCTTACAGATGCTTCCTCCTCCAACCGCATGCCAATGCTGGGCGGATGTCCTTAACCCTTAATTTAAGATAAGCCATTCGATGTTTGGCAAATTATTCCGCACTTGGCTTTTGGCTTTGAGTGCTTTCATTTACACAGCCCGCAATGCAATGCAATGCACAAATCCTTAATCTTTTCAAACGATTTTTTTTAATTAGTATCCAAGAATTTCGAGTAATTTATTTAGATGAAAGCCAGGCCATTGAGGCAGAGACAATTTCAAACCACAACTTCAAGTTGCAGAAATTTAGTTTCAATTACACAAGAGTGTTCAACAGCAAACATCTGCATATCCGAATGCAAAAACTCGATTTGATTGAAAATTAAGTAAAAAAGCAAGATATACGTTATATGTATAAACAAATTGTGTTGGGAAAATAGATAAATATTTCTTTGAGTTTGGCCAATCGAAATATTGAAATTTAATGGAAAACCCATTGAATAAGAGTGCCGGAAAAAGAACCAGCTCTTAAGTGCATTTAAAACATTTTGGCAGCGGGTGTAGAGACTGCATTTTGGATTCCGGCCAAATTTTCTATTTAGTGGTGCTAATGCTAATGGTTCTTGGCCAACCAACCTCGAAAACCTACCAAAACGAATGGTGTGAACATTTCGCATTGCCCCGCTGGCATAACTTCTGCACCCACAGACCTCGTGGGCGTGGCAGTTGGAAAGTTGGCAGGCTCTGGAATTTACGGCACTCCGGCACAGAGATCAGTTAACGATTTGCCACCCAAATGCAGTTCCATGGTGACAAGTTGCTGCAGCCAGGTAGGTGGGTTGGCCCAAAAAACACAATGCCATTGTGAGTGCTTTGAAGGGCTGAAGGGCGAGGATTGTATGAAACAATGACACCGAGGTCCCTTCCATAAATCTTCTTAGTCACTCAATCCCCTGGGTATTTCGATGTCTGTTTTCGATGAACACATTTCCAACCAGTGTTCCAGTAGCAAACTGCAACTGCGATTGCAGTGGGAAAATAAACCCTTTTGTCTTTGTTTTCCTAGCAAATAATTAAGTACGTGATGTGTGTCTCGTGCTGAGACGTTTTTAAGCACTTTTCAGCAAACATTTACACAGCAATTAAATGTTTTGCATGTCTTTGTTTGCATCGAGCAAATACTATCACATGTCAATGGATCCACATCGGCTTTTGGCTTTGGACTTGGATTTGCCACAGCATTTTGTCAGCTTCGCTCCCAGATTGCCAGCTTAAAAACTGTTCACGTGGCGCCATCGATGGCATTTGGAATTTGGAGTTGGGAATGGGCGACGTCAACAGACGTAGGCAAAATGTGAAAAATGTGTGTCCCACAAATAAACAAATCAGGTGCCGCACTGAGTCCTCCTCCACACGCCTTCTCATAATTTATGGCAATCCGGATGGAAGGGACTCCGGACTCCGGACTTCGGACGCCGGATCCCAAAGCAAGGATCCGAAACCAATCCAGTCACCGGCAACTAAGGAGCCTAGCTGAAATATTGGTCAACATTTTGCCCCACTCGATTTGTTTATTATTTCCACCCAGTTCGCTTGGCAGAGGTCCAATCCAGGAGGCAGGAAACTCTGCCGGATCTGGACTTCGAAGACGACTTTTTCGAGAGCACAGGGCACAGGCAGACGGGCTCAAAAGTAAAATGGCAGCTGCCTACGTAGCACCCTCGAGTGTATTGGCATACATATATATCCATAATACCCATAAATATGCCAAATCACTTCAGCCAATTCGCTGGTTGACCTGGTTCGTTCAGTTTCGCCCGGGGCATTGGCTAGATTATTGTTTTAATTACCGCTCATTCAGCGAATCAAATCATTATGAAAAGTTTGCGTAATGGTTCGTTTTTCTCGGTTTTTTTTTATGCCTTGGAAAAGGGTTTTTCATACGTCGGCGCAGGCGAAACTAATATACACTTGACCATTTGTTGAATTTAATTAGTTCTTTTTTGTAACCCCGATATCATTGATATCCAAACATCGGTTAGTTTTTGCAACGCATTTTAATGACTTCTATGGATGTGTGTGCTCGTTCTCTGGTAATGTCAAACGCATGTTAAAGGGCTCTTTTTATTTAGTACTACAATTTACCTCCTTTTTTTGGATCCTTTATTAAAGTGAAAACGTTGAATGTTCGGTTGTATTGCAAATTTAAAGCTGTTATACATTTTAATTGAATCAAATGTATTTAATCCACACTTTAATTTATGGATAGTACTTGGTTTCTATATAATGTATACATAATTAGTTTGGCCAAACCTTGTCTACCTGGAATGTGGTGCATGGCGGCCTTTGCTGGTTTTAGCCCAAATGGCTTTGGAAATGCCCGAGAGTGGTTATTGCACTCAAGCACTAACCCTTTGAGCTCGAACTGAAACTCAAACTCAAACTGTGACCCCCGGCAAAATGACCGGTGTGTAAACAATGCCATTGGGCCCATACACTGCTATTTTATGCTTTATATTAAAGCTCTGCCGGCGGACCATTAAGGGATCCTTTGCGATGGCAGGTCCGGAATATTATCTAGTGCTTATCGCTCACTCAGCGTGCTCGTCCATCGATACATAATACTGCTGCAAGGTTGCGAGATTGTGGGTTATTTGTCGTTAATATGCAAACAGTTAACTGCAGTCACGCACATTACCGCCGCATGTGAGTGTGTGCGTGCGAGTGTGCGTGTGTGTGTGTTTATTGCATGGCTTATCGGCCCCGAATGTCCTGCATGTCCTGCATGTCCGTGCTCGGCTCAAATATGGCCGGGTTCAATCATAACCGGAAGCGGAAGTTAATTGTGCACATGTTTAATGCAGCCAATGGTTGATGATTTAAGCACTGTTCCCCCGCCATCCCCAGTGACAACAACAATTAGCGAGTGCAAATATTGTGACGCTGCCGAAGATTACAAAATCCAGGCCAAAAACCAACCGAATATTCGCGTCCTGCTCAGCAAGCTGACGTATAAAATGGGGGGAAAAAAAAGAAATGTAATTTGTCGCTAACCAAGTGTGTACTAACCTCATTTTACTAAAAGCATTAAAAATAAAATGTAATCACATGCTTCATAAAAGTAATAACTACACACGCACACAGAGATGCTCGTTTCTGTCTATGATAGAGCTTCCTGCACTTCAAAACGTGCCTGACTACGTGTCGCTATAAAAGTCCCTCCAGCAAGTGTGCGAAAGTGTGTGTTCTGGTTGTGTTCCACTCTCATGTCTGTCACTGCCAAGAAGCAACTACGTACTCCGTTTATGGGGGCAAAAAACGAAACAAAGTTAAAAATACGAGTATGTATCCTTGGTCAGATCTTGAATAAAATATTACCCACTCTACTGCTACAAAGTTTCCTCAGACATCAAATGTTAGGCAGCTTTCGAATAAGCTAGTTACTCAAAGTACAACGTGGCAACTCTAAAGTAAACTCAAATTCTAAGGTGCTTCGGTGCAACTTTAACTATAATCTTTATATTTGTATGAATTTTTATATACTTTACTTATAATTTAAGATTCCCGCATAAACCTTACAAACGGACCGCCATTGCCGCCATTGTCTATGTCAAAGAACTCATGGCACTGGTATACTGCCATTGGCGTCTATGTGCATTAATGTGCGTGAGCACATCTGATTTTTATGAGACGATTATGAGTTGCCTTTTATTATTTGCCATTGGGTTGGCCAAAGCAAGCGCACACGAACATTTGCCATTCGAATTCCCTACCAATCAGGCGTTTCAGGGGGGGACTCTTGAGCATTAATTAGTGTCAACACATAAGCTCACTTCGAGTTGGAAAAGTACCCGAGTTGCTGAACAAAAACGTTTTCAGGTGGTCCTAAGCCATTGCAGCTGCAGTTGGCTTCTTTAAGCTTCCGTCGATGGGTGAAATGAAAATCCGAAATGACTCTCCCTAAGGACAGCTGATCACTGAGGAAAAACAGGGGTTTCTCTGAATTTATTAGGGCACTAAAATGCTTATCGAAATTTTAGGCATTTCATTGAAATCTAGAGTAATGATTAGAAATTAACAACTTCAAGGAGTACTTATATGTTTTCGGTTTGAAACATATTTTTTTCGCAGTGCCCTTTTTGCTGAAAAAAGCCGTGTGAATGAAAGAAAATCTTCTAGCCGCTTCAGAAATTTGCCTGATACCCAATGTGTCAAGTGTCGCAGAGCTCGTTAGAATGTTAAGTCGATTCTGAAGAAGAGCATTGTCATGTCGCATATGACAGCAAACAGTTGCAGTTTATTGGATCCCTCACTCTGTCGAGGATTTTGCTTTTCCCAAATTTTAAAGTGAATAAATAAAAAATTCATCCTGATTAATGAAGTGCCCTACAAAGTTTGAGATTTGCCGCATGACCTGCAGCACGATTCGGTTCGACTTGACATCTACCCACACTCACTAGATTCAATTCGATTTATCATAGAGCGCTGGAAATTTTGCTTTAAGCCCCCCAACTTGGAGCCTACTCGTGCGAATATATATAAAGAAAGTATGAGTAAGCTGCACTCTCACTTGGCCACGAATTTGTGCGTGGCAGCAACGGCCTGAGTGGCAAGCTTCAAGGCTACTTACACTCTAAAATGCTGTTTTCCTGGAAACAATTAAGAAGTGTAGAAATGCAACTTCTCAGAAAGCCGAAAGAGCAGTAAATATACTTTCGTTTATTAAAATGTTTATACTAAAGATTTGTTTTTTCTATTAAATGGGATATAATAGAAACAAGTCGCAAGTCGCAAGTGTATCTTTCAGATACATTAGTTTACGTATGAACCCCTGACAGATTGGCCATGCGTGGCGAACAAGCCCAAGCCATGAGCACAAGTATCCCCAGGACCTCCCTGCGTCCTGAATCCTGAATCCTACACGAACGGTCAGTGGCCGTTGGCAAAAGTTTATAATAGAATTTTTAAGCATGAATAATTATGTGAAGTAGACTTTCGGCCAGCTGCTGTTGCTTGCTGCTGCTCTGATTGCCTCTTGTCCTTTTTTGATTATGCACGGGCAGATATCAATTTTGCTAATTAGGTTAATTGACTTTAATTTAATAAGCACGCGACCAGACTGCCCAACAATAATCGATTCAAAGAGGTCACTTAAACGGGGGCACTTGTGGATGTGATGTTTTGACAGTCTGTGCTCATTTTCTTGGCTCTGAAGTTGATGCTAAACTGGATGCAGATCACAATTTAGCTGATCATTCCAAAAATGAACTGGAAAAATGAATTATTTGTAGTTTTTACTAATGGCACTGTTCAAATTTGCCTACCTTTCCCAGCATATCTGTGTTTATGTCCACCATTCCTCCTGCACAAAATTTATATTTCTCCTGACTCATCTGAAGGTTTAAACTTCTAAGAGCCGCATTTAGTTGACTACTACCGATCGAAACTTTCGCTGCAGTGCATCACATCGCGTGCAGAGATAGCAGGGCACTATAGTCTCTAAGAGTTTGATGCACTCATCCATAGCGACGTCTGTTGGGAAATAGTACATATACATTAAATTAGCTATATGAACTATTTATTTTAATGGGCTTTTACTAACAGTGCTGCACAGCCACCCTTGTGTGCTCAACTCTGCTGAGGTAGAGCCAGTATGGCAGGGCAGAAGTATCGATGAAGAACTTCATGAGCAGGGTGATCAGGCTCAGTTGAAAGTAGGACTCCAGACAACGGATTGCCTGCCACAAAGAGTTATGGATTGCCTGCACCTTCTCCAATTTCTGCAGGGATAAGCGGCGTATGGACCACATCTCAAAACGGGTTCTGTACAATTCATCCAGGA
Source organism: Drosophila sechellia (assembly GCF_004382195.2). NCBI lineage: Eukaryota > Metazoa > Arthropoda > Insecta > Diptera > Drosophilidae > Drosophila > Drosophila sechellia. The sequence continues at coordinate 25,979,213 of NC_045952.1, read as the reverse complement.
CATTGGAGCCTCCAACGATAAGTTCTTGATAAATAAACCAAATCACAGCACAGTACAGTGTGAACTCGGTAAAAGGAGCCAGCAAAACCAATTCCGAGTAGGTGGCGTAATTGGTAAGAGCACGATTACTATATATAGTCACTACGATAAATAGTAGCCATCGTATGATGAGGGCTGGATCCGTAGATCCAATTGCAGTATCTCCGCACACGATCCGTGCTATTCGGAGTATCCAGTTGCAGTTTTATTTGGGTATGAATCGCCTGAAGTTGCCTATCCACATCTTTGCTGCAATTTCCCCACAGTAGCTCCAATACGATGATAGCATGACCCAAAACTAGGGCAACAAAGTTGCTCAGGTCGATGGTTCTGGAGAATCGATCGTTCAGGAAAACGTAGTCAAATTCATAGTCGAAGCTGGAGCGCCAGTAGCTCGAAAATCCCAATGATACACCAAGCAGCACAAAACAAAATCCTTTCGCGAACAGATTCTGACCAAAGGGCAGAATTCCCAAACAGTTCTCCCGACATTTGTTCCATTACTGAAAATTAACCCTAAGGTCCTTTCAGCGGTTTCTGTTTTGTAATTGGCTAATTGCTGTTATCGGGCAGGGAACTCATGCAAAATATTCTTCATATATATAAAGGGAACACTTTGAAAAATGAAATAAATTAGGTCTCAAACAATCTGCATTACATTTATGAAAAATGTTTCAATTTGCCGTTCCCAACTGAGGCTGCCTGCCTGCTGATAAGATCCCTTTGTAATCACCCGAAATGACACATTTCCCATTCAAATTAGCATCAAAGTGATGTTAGAGCCAAGTGGAAGCAGATGCCCCAGTGGCCATAAGTGAAATGATTTGTTAATTTCATTTCGCCACCACTCATGCACACACTCACTCACATACACACACACAATCGCAGCTCTGGGGGCGATGAAAATAGCTTATCAAAAATATGGAAAAGTCGAGGGGAAAAGGGAATGGGGGCCCCACATAAATTTGCATGCCTTTATTGCAACCACAACGAGGACTGGCAAACAATCGGGGAGCCGTACAAACACGCATGCGAAGCCCGTTGCCACATAAGGCAGACACTTACATCCGCTTTACTGGCTTTTATGCAACCACCGTGGCACTTTGTTTGCACACTTGTAAAACACCTGCAGAACGAACGCCTTTGGCGGGCATATCAGTATGTGTTTGTGTACGAAGTAATGACTTAATTGCCTCGCCCTTCTGCCACCCGAAAGCCACCCATATACCAAGTAGCAACCACCCAACGCGATTGATCCACCCGCGTTTCTCCATCTGCGAGTGGGCTTCATAATTCCGCGCAGGTGTCGAGGACGCTTTGTCTTTGATTGTTCGTCTGGAGTGACTCTAATCTCTGCCAGCCACACACCATCACCGACAGGAATGTTCGAGGTATACACTCGTAGTCGTACTACCCGCACTTCTGCTTGAGAATCGCAATCTTGGGCTCTTGAAGCTGAGGCCTCTGGTCTGGGTTCAATTGAAGCAATTGTGCGGCGTTGATTTGTATAATTTTGTAATTTGTATACCAAAATGGTGGCCACACATGTGTGCTGGGTTGGGGCAAGCCATTTCGCCAGTTGGGGGTAAAAACGTGTATAAATAAATTAAAATGTATATGCGAGTGGGAGGCATTCAATTGGGGCGGTGCAAAAGTTGTAAGGATTAAATATAAGGCACAAACTATATAGAGATATACCTGATGAAATAATACCACCTCTACAAACTTGTGATGATGTGGTATAGAAATAAAAGATACTTCTTACCAAATATATGCAAAACAATTTGCGATTAAATAAAGTGATTATGTATTAAATAAGTATTGAAACTTTTAATAACGTGTCTGATATGATTAGTTTATTTTAACATATTTTTAGATTATTTTATTATTATATTATTATCCCATACCTGTACTTCTCATCCTCCCCAATCGCAATAATACGCCAGTTGCTAAATGTAATTATCGAAATTCCTTGCGTAAGATGAGTTGTCTATATGGTTATGATATGCCATAGGCCATGGGATTACTAAGTACCCATACACGTGGCTGCGAGGAGTGCTGACTTTGAGATTCCAGGAAGTGGATGTGCGGTTAGTGGGTTTTGAAGATGATGCTCAGGGCTGAGCGAATTCTAATGCTGAGTTCGGAACATAAGACACGTTCCTCTGGAACAGATGCCAATGACTACTGAAGGAGCCCAAACCAAGGAGCAACTCATATGTGTTGGCCTAGTGTAAGTCACTCCGAGTTATCTGATTTTAATTTGGCACAATTTCCCTTTTCGCACCTGTTGTGACCTGTGTGCTCCGCTTTCGTCAGCCCATTAAAAATATGCAAATATAAATATGCTAATTTGCAGAAAATTGATTTTGCAATTTAATTGAATATTCCATACCAGTCCTCTTTGTGGTTGTTTGTGTGGTGGCTCTGGAATGCGGAATGGTGTGAGTGTGGTACATGTGTCTTGTAGCTGCGGTTGTTCGAGCAGCTGCCACAAATTGCATAAATACGAACAATACTCGCAACATTTTCCATCCTTCGCACATCATTTGAAACTTTTTGGGGCTATGCCGCTTTTAATGGCATTTAAATTGCCAAAATTACAACACGCATCGCACGGAGCAGCGAGCCGGAAAAAGAGAACGAAGCTGCTGTGCTGAAAATCAATAGGAACAAAGTTCAATTCGGTTTAGAGCCATTGGCACTTCCTGACAAATGCTGCGCCTGATATATGGCCCCAGACTGGCTCAATAAATTCCATGTCACTTTCTCCGTGTCGACTTGCAAAAATGTCCTCCTTCTTGTTTGCGGCGCAGGAAGTGTGATAAATGTGCGGCATTTGGCGCGCAATGCAAACATGGCACCTTAAACTACAATCAAATATAATTGCATTTTTCACCAGGCAATCATTATGAGAGATGGCCGAGTGGAGAAAAAGCGGAGATGGACTGGCGAAAAAGCACGAAGTCAAAAGTCCGGACAATCTTCGACCAGACAATTGCAAATAGTCAGCAAAATGGCAGCTAACATGGCCAGCTAAGTGATAACAACATACTCGCATACGATTGCGGGCAAGAAAATAGGTAATAGGCTTATAAGAAAACGTTCTCTTATCATAAGTATATCAACAAGAGTTCACAATGTATCTCAAAGCATGCAGCAGTTTATTTTAGTCCTTCTATTATGCATTGTAACTTAAGATAGCTTCTTAATGTAAAGAAATTGATCCATACCATTCGAGAATTTTCATTACTATATCAATATCTCCAACTGTACGTGTGTGTTAGTTTGGAAACATCATTTATCTTGTCCTGGCAGCGAGTCGAAGTCGCCTGCAGTCCTCGGACTTGGAGCTCCAAATCGGACAGGACCGCACAGTGACCGAGACAGGCAAAAATATATTTTCTCGATGGCTATAGCTATTTATTGCCGAATTCGCTTATTTTCTTCTTATATTTTGCCAGCATCGCAGACGTGGAATGGAATGTTTGGCTCTATTTTTCACTATAATTGGCAAGGTTAAACGGGGTGAGGCATCTCGGAGTTCATTGATATAAATGGAAACTCACAGTGTGTTTTTCTTTCTGATCGCATATTTGCCTCGGCAGAAGGTCACTGGGACAATTATCAAAAGTAGCGATGACTTGCTGGGGAATTGAGGCGTAATGACAGCTCGCTGTTTGCGTGTTTGCCTTTCGATTTCGTCCTTTGCGTTTTTTATTTTGCCATTTGGCTGGCTGGATGGCAGACAGCGCAATTAGGCCAGTAAATGTGGCGAGCGAAACGCAGGCTGCAAAATGGCCGGAATGAATGTCTTGCCCCGGGCTCTCACAACCAGACACGCCCACACACAAGGACACCAGGACGACAGGACTCGCGGACGCGAGGACACCAGGACACCAGGACACATCCTTTGCCCTCTCTTTGGGGCAAACAATCGAAGATTTATTGCCCCTCGGCGCATTCTTTGGCACTGCGAATGTGCAAATTCGCGCTGAAATATATTTCCAGCAGAAAGTTGTGTAGGCAGCCCCTATAAGTGTGCTATACTTTTGCCACAAATCATAATCGATTCATTGACAAGTCGACGCTCCATTTTCCCTATCCTGGGCCCATTTGCTCCGGTTTTCTTAAAGAGGTTTAATGCTGGATTAAGCGCAAATATATTCCTAACAAATACAAATTGCACATCTGTGTAAAGTTACCTAGAATTTCAGCCTGTGACTCTAGCATAACTTTCAAAACTCTTGCTTAAAGTTGCTAAAATGTAACAACGGTATTGTTTCTAAGAAATTATTACTTTTAAAGAATGAGTGTTGTGTCCATCCAAATTATTTAAAGTTTAAAGAATAAGCCGTATTCAATATATTCAAAATAACTCAGCTTGATTTGATTTACTCAGCTACAAGGAGGGAGTGGACCATTTTGCAGACGCGATTAGTCGAATTAGGAAGTGCCGGCTCGGTGTTTTCATCAGTTCGGGGCCAAGGACATGTCGAGCCTTTAAGCCGATTCCTTTTCGCCTGTCGATGTTACACATGACGAGCTTACTGGCTGGCCATTGAATATTTACCAATGTGTATGAAATTAAGACTGACATATTTTGAGGCAACAAGCAGCTGAGCTGACTGCCAAGGTGACGGCATTTCATGCGGGTGCTAAAGATTTTTGCATACATGGGTATTAGGATGCCGAGTCCTTGCACAAGGACCCCCAAATCCGACGTGCACGAGATTCTGCCTGCGCCATAGCTGCTTATTGCTGTTTACCATATTTGCGCTTATTTGTTTGTCGACTCTCGCAAATATTTGAATTTGAATTCAAACGTGCTTGACACATAATACTCCGCCCGAAGCCCCAGTCTTCGTAGCCTATTTCGCTGTGCAAATATTTTATGAATTTCAATGCGCCAAAAGCATTGTGGAGCTGGCATATTCAATGGAATGGGCATGGTGCAGCTCGGCAGGTGACACAAATGCGCCGGCTAATAAAAGGCAACAAAATGTGAAATTAGTTTGACACGTGTACCGGCGCAAGCGACGAGGAAAATAAAGCACTCCAGCTCGGATCAGACAGCTGCAGAGATTTGCGCGTTGAAATAATGTCGGCATCGGGGATTCGATGCTTATAATGCAAATACGCTGACAGGATATTCCCTTGCTTGGATACTTATAAATATCCTTGAAATCCACACCGAACCTAATTATTTCGTGGGCTTGTGGCAGTTAATGTCTTTAAGTGCTTTAATGTTGCTGTAATGTTTCTGCGCAAATAATGCCTGCTTGTCGCAATCAGTGAAATAATTTCATTAAATATTTTCCCATCTTAATTATCCGGCCACCTTTGTATTTCGATATCGTGTGTAATCGTATGCGTCCCTGGCGTTATTTAACTTTAAGCTCTGCCAGCGACCACACACATGCATATGTATGAGCATATATGCTTTCAATGTCTGTAAGAAAGACTGAATGCCATAGTATCCGTAGTCGGTCATGCAGCACAAGTAAATGCCGTCTGACAATCGCATCCGCACAAACACATCTCACCACAAATCTACTTAAAACGCAATTAAGTTGAATGCAAATACTGCTGCGAACTCGGTTCGCTGGCGGGTTTGGGCAGAAGAGCGAAAGCGACGACCTTCCAGTTAAACAATGGCAGACAGAATAAAGATGCAGATGCATAAACCCACCAGACCCACTTTCTCCACTCGCTCTGCATATGCAGGCTAACGTAATTTTCACAATAAAATATTCCGCGAAAGGAAAATAATAAAGAAGATGCTACCGCGCCTGATGCGACTGAAAGAAAAACTATCAGAATAATCTGCGCGGTAAATTCCTCAGGGATGTTACAATATGTACACTGAGGAAAATGCATTCTTATAAATTACAAGTAAAGCTGATCTTTAAAACCATATTTAATGAAATGAAAAATTGCCACAAATGAATTGAAAGTTCGAGCTGTTTCTGCAAACGTATGTCCTTCAATCTAGGAGCTTGTTTATTATTAAAAATGTGATACTTTTCTTCAGTTAATACAAAATGAAAGCACTGCAACTTGTCAGCTTCTTCTGTTGAATAGCCTTCCCATTTCTCTCTGTGTAGGAATCACCTAGGACTGCAGCATATGGCAGTTGCCTTGGGGCCATATCTTCCACTTTTCGCCGCTGCTCGCTGATGACTTAAAAGTTAAATTTGTTTTTGAATAAACTTGAATCAACTTTTGGCCAAGGAGAAATAGAGCAGGATGCAGACAGCCAGTTGAGAAAAGGGAAAAGTGGAGGCCGTGGGGCGGAGTTCAACACTTCAAGGTTGTTGGCAATTTGCAAAACATGGCCAGGTAATTCATACGTGTACAGCTGGCAGAGCAAAAAAAAAAAACACAAAAAAAGTGAAAGAAGTCTCGCAAATTTGTGGAAATGCATATGGCAAATTGTTTTCCACGGAGATGGGTAAGTGCGTGAGCTCCTTGCAAATTAATTGTGCGTGCTGCCTGTGTGTTGGCCTTGCCATCCCGAAATGCCAAAGTTTTGGCTTTCAATTGCGAAAATTGCGCAGAACGCCTTTGTTGGGGCTCATTAGGCACTTGTGAGGCCCTGCGAGTGCGAATCTGAGCTGGCTAAATTGTGAGTACATTATGGCCCGAATGCGAAGTTTATAAAGCCGTTTGTACACATGCCAAGTGTTGTGGAGGCGCCGTCCAATCCTCCACTTTGCAGTTTGCAGCTTGAAGTTGGGAGTTTGGAGTTGGGAGTTTCGAGTCTGGATCTGAGGACCAAGACATAAACATACGACCGACCAGCAGTGCACCCTGCTTTTTCGAGCAGAAGCGAAAGGAATTTCCTTGCCATAAATTCACTAAAAGCTTTTGCAACGAGAATTTGTAGCTACCTTCCGCTGACAACATGGCTCACCTGTACAGGTGAGTGGGTTCTGTGGGCTGCTGTTTAGCTGGCTGTTCGCTTGGTTGTTCGGTTCAGGAGCCGCAGGATCCAGATCCCAGTGCCACCATGGGGTGCCCAGTTCGTTGCAGTCAGACCATTTCTCTTGCCCTGCAGCCAAAGCGAAATTTACGCCTCCCACCTTCATTATTATTGCACTTGGCCAACACACACACACACACAATTGCCGTTGTTGTTGCTGATGCTGCCTCTCAGCCTTTTTGTTGGCGGCTTTTGGCCACCGCAGACAATTTGGCAAACGTGCAAAAGAAGTTTCTAAATAAAAGTGCAAACTAAATGAGCATTTAGTGTGCTCGCGTCGTAAATTCCTGTTGAAATATTTCTGTCGTCTTACAATTTAGCACTGCCAGCTCACTTGACTTGTGCAGTTAGTGAAGTTCAAAGTCTTAAAGCTTTACCTTTATCATAGGCCTTGAAAACAGGGCAAAGACTGGTAATAAAATGATGGTAAAGATAATGGAATACTCATAAACCTTATTTACGGACTTGGCTTATTGGGTTAATATGCAATGCTTTTATATTTCTTTTTATGTTATATGTAAACTGTTACAATTGCTATAGCAATTAAATAAGTTTAAAATACTTTTGTACTCGTGCCGCCGTCGAACTCGAATCTTAAGCCTTTAAAGCGCTTTATGGCCACACGGCGTATGCGTTATGAGCGTGCCATGAGCATGGAGCCGCCATGAATATACGTTTGCATTTTGCATTAATTATGTGCCAGGGCGTAGGGCTTTGACAGTGTTAAGACTGCCTGGGCATCACTCACTCTGGGCACAATAAAATGGGGTAATGAGGCGCAGCTGGCATTGCTAAAAGCGGGCGTAGGCACACAAATGCCGGCCAACTCGCACGAGTAGTACACCTTTTTATGTGTCTGCCGGTCGTTTGGCAGCGGATCTGGACCTGGACCCAAAAGCTGCTAGCAAGCCATGCCATATCGCAAATGTGTATGCCTACATACCGCACCGTGGCGCATGACTTCATTAGTGTAATGAAAACAGAAGCTGGCAGCAAAAATGTCAAGGTTGATGCCCCGCCCCCATTCGCCTCCTTCAGCCCAACATTCTCCATTCGCCATTCTCCGTTTGGCGTGCAAATCGTCGCCAATCCGACGGCTGGTCCATTTTCGAAGGCTTAACGTGGTCCTGGGCAGCGGAAGGAGGCCGGGAAAAAGGTTAACACTTGCAAAATGGCTAGCAAGGACGTGCCCGAGCTTCGTTTTGAATAACAAATTTAATTAGAATTAATACATGCGGGCCTGAGCTAAAGCGAAAGCCCACCAAAAGGCAAATGGGTGTGGAGCGGAGTGGTTTGGAGTCCTGTCGTCCTGCCGGTAATTGGTAAACGCTGAGCCCAGCAATAAGGATAAAAATGCTATCAGCATATGCAATGCCAAACGGGTCGCTTCATTATGGTACACTTCCATGAATAGTTGAATCTATAGATATTTGACAAAATGGAATTGGCCAAGGAGAACTTAGTAACTTAGTAAAATTGAGCCAGCTGTTATTATAAGTTGATTATTAGTTTTTAAGCGTATGTGAGAAAAGTTCGTCGTTTCTAGATTGCTTCCACCTTCAGCTGAATTCCGCCTTTAATTCCGAGTAAAATGGCGGAATGTGGATCGAAGATCAAGGGATCTGGTGTCTCTGAGCATTTGGAGAACATGAAGTTCTTAATGAGCATGGCTAGTCCAATACGAGCCTGCATCTGTCCAAATCTCAGTCCAATGCAGTTGCGAGGACCTTCTCCGAAGGGAAGCCAGGCAACCGAGGGACGTTTGGCGGATTCTTCTGGAGAAAACCTCTCCGGCCGAAACTCATTGGGTTCGGGGTAAATACTAGGATCGTGATGTATGGCCGACGATGGAATAATGACCGACTGTCCAGCCTCGATGACAAATTTGGGATTGCCGGGAACCACAAAACGTTTGGCGGCCACTCGATCCACATTCGGTACTATGGTATAATGGCGTAGGGTTTCTGAAACGACATTTTATGATCTTTTGGGATCGCTTGAATTTAATAAACACACAACTCACCATTTATAACTTGGTCGAGGTACTTTAGATCCTTGATGCACTCGTAGGTAAACTTCTGATCGTGCTGCTCCAGAACCTGCTCCAACTCGGCTCTCACCTTATCCTGGATACTCGGATTCTTGGCCAGCTCGTAGAGGGCAAATGTCATGGTGGAGGATGAGGTATCAAAGCCAGCGATGAAGAACACAAAGGCTTGGGCAACGATCTCATCCATGGTTAGTCCCTTAACAACCTCGCCATTCTCAAGAGTCATATTCTTCTGATTTTTTAAGCCAATTAGCATATCCATGAAATCATTCCGTTTGATATTCTCCTTTTCGCGCAAAGTGACAGTCTGCTTAACTATTCTTTGATAGAACTCCTGAATTTGAGCCGTGTTTCGGCACAGGCCCAGTCGCCTGGCCAAATTGGGATAGCTGCGCATGAGGCCACTTACTAGATTACCATGACGAGAATCCACCAAAGCCCGCCTGCCAAAGTGCAAAAACTCGGCCTTCTCATCTCGCAGACTATTACACTTGATGCCAAAGGCACAGGTTCCGATGACATCCACTGTGAACCTGGCCACCAGATCCCGAACGTCCAGTATGCAGTTTTCCGCTACCTTCTCGTGCATCACAGCCATTAATTCCTCAGCCACCGACACAATCGTCGGATACATGAACTTCATTTTGCCCGACGTGAAAGTCGGGGATAGCTTGCTCCTTAGCAAACGCCACTGGGGTCCATCCAGATTAAAGAGATGCGCTGACATGGGATCATCTTTCTCGTTGTAGTATATTCCCTTGTCGGTGAAATTGGAAAAGTTCTTGATCAGTATTTGTTTGGCCAGCTTCAGATCTATAACAAATGCGGCGGGCTTCTGGAACAGATAGAATCCCACAAAAGGAGCCTTGCTGTTCCGATACTTGTTGTAGTATTCCTGGTGGATTTCGTGAACGGTCCTCGTTTTCTTATATCCCTCCATATTTCCTCTGAGAGGATGGGGCTTATCATACGGAATGCCACGCCTCTTAAAATACGTTAGTTTGCGATGGAGTATATAGGTAACGATCGCCAGTAGGGCGACTGCCACTTGGAAGAGAAAGTAGGTCAGCGGCATATTGGCGACGTTGTTTCAGAAATACTAACTGGAAAAATGGACTGTGAACATCTATTTAATGACTTTCTTTATCTAATGTTTGCGGACAACTATAAAGCCGCTGGAGACTACAGCTTTTATCACTCCATATAAGTCTATAAAACGTATATTATAAATACGCATATTAAGATAATCAACTGCTCTGCTCTGATTGCGGAAACCAGACGTAGTATAGATAGTATAGTGGATGTTCACTGATAAATTATCCGATCTCTATAGACATTACCAATTTTGGAGTCTACTGCAGATATCATCATAAAGGGCTGCTGAGTTGAAAACTACAGTAGAGTACTGAGAATTAGACCAACAATATTTATTTAAAATAACGAAAATGCTGTGCTAGGCAAATGTTGTGTTTTTCATCAGCGATTTATTTATTTATTTTTGTTGTTACTGGTTGGTATAACATACAATGTAAAAGAAAGTAATTTAATACGTCGGTTTTTTCATAGCTACTAGCAGCTTTGAACATTTGTCACAGCCACGCCAACAAGACAAATACACAAGAATTTAAGTAAACATGTTAAAACCATAAAAATGCAAGTTTACAAGGAAGCAGCTGGAAAAAAGTTTGTCTTAGTGCAACCAAAAGTCCAATGCAAAAAAGAACGCGCGCTGTAGAAAAACCAAATCGGGTATAAAGCCATGGCATCAGCGTGTAAGTGTGTGCGTGTGTGGGTGTCCTGGGGACTTTCTCATCCTTAGAAAGCACACACACACAGAGGCAATATTTTTTGCCAACAATGAGGGGCGGTGGGCGTGGTTCGAAATATGTGAAATCATGAATAAACTGCCATGTGCACAACATTCAACATTTTGCATTCTTGCAGCACCAGCAGCACTTCTTCTCTTTCCCTTCGAGCTCTGTTCTTTTTTATTTCCTCTGGGCTCTTTGTTACCGCTTTTTCGCAAGCAAAGGCAAAGGAAAACGCTGCGCCCCATTGTATGCGCTCACTTTCCTTTTTCGCCGACAGAGGGCGTGGCGCTCGCTCGACTGAGTGCCCAGCGAGTTCGTGATTAATAATCGATGCGATGGACGACATTTCGCATTTTCAAACTCACGCACGAACGTGCCGTTTGGCCCGGAAGGTGTGTGACACATTAATATTGACTACTGGCATCGAACAAAGGGCTTTTTGCTTTTTGCTCGGAAATAGCATTTTGCCCCTATTCCCATTCCCACTCCGATGCATGCAAACTTATTTGCGCCTCGACTGTCGGCGACACAGGCTGCCAATTCAGTCACATCACTTCACTTCCAGTTTGGCGGTAAATCATCACCGTTTTGCTGGGAAAGCACTGTACAATTGCTTTGGCACATGCAAAAGCATGCTTTGCTAAAAGCAGTTTTGATACCCTGCAGAACTTGCTGTTCCATATCAAACAAAAACCTCTCTTAACGTGCGAAAAACTAGTGACGATAGCACCTCCACATTGTGACTAAAAATATAAAAAAAAAGAAAATAACAACAAACTGGAAATGATGATAATAAGTTTGCTTTTAAGGTGGCTATAAAAAAATCTGTAAAAAAATGCTTGCACTTCAAATTTACAAATGAATCCGAGATGAGCTTAAGAAAATCGGTATTTCAGCTGGCAATTTAGTGCGCAAGGGTATTCCCGTATAGCTTTCCATTCTTTTTTCCGCAGTCTTTGCCATTTTCCGGTCCTGACTTTTCTCTTTTGCTGCACTTTTTATGGCTTTTTTAGCTGCCGTTTTGGTCTCTCGCTCGCTTTTTCTCGCCGCATTTGCGCTCCAGCTGAGCTTTGGTGATGAAGGGTGCAGCTTAAAAATGAATCATTTGACTTTTTCTTATTAAATAATTTATAAGAATTAGTTGAGATTTGCATTTTTTTTGCCAGCCAGCTAGCAGCTTCGGCCCTCCGGCTTCGGCGGTATCTTTTGCCCACCCAAAAAAAAAAAACCCAGTATTTGACTGTGCAAATTTCTATTTAATTCGAAATTTATTGCGAGCAATTTTCTTCTTGCCCGTAGATTTTTGTTGCAGTTTTCATTGCTGCTTTTCGTACTGCTGGCCTTAAAGTGCACGACTGCTAACTTGGCTGCCTGGCGGGCAATTGAATTGCAGTTTTGTATCTTGAGCAGGCGACCGCAGTCGAAAGTTGTCGAAAAATTTCAGCTGCTGGTGTGTTTGTAGTTCAGAGTTAGCTGGCTGTTGCCGTTTTGCTTCATTAGCCATGCAGAGCGGAAATAACAATAATAATAAGAGCAAGAGCCAAAAACAAAATCCCTCTTAAATTGTATCCGAAATTGTTTTTTGCCGCTGGCCTGCGGGGCTTAGTGCGCCAAAACGAGAGAAATGCACGTTGATTTTCGCTTCCATTTGCATTTGCATTGCAACTGACGAACTGTATATATATATTCGGAAGGGGCGTGGCCAGCTGTTTTCGGTGGCATCATTTATATTTGATGTGGCCGCTTTTGTTGCATCTTAGGGCAGCTTAAGTTGCCATTAATGCCCGAGTGAGAGCTTGATTCACTTTACTACCCCTGCCCGCACTTGGCTTGCTTTTAGTTTGCTAAGTGCGTTTTGCAGCGAGTTGAAGCGCAGCAAGCTCTTAAATTATTGTGCTTCCAAACAAAGGTCATCTTGCACAACTGTGTTGCTCTTTAAGCCGCCCAGTCATTAATTAACTTTGCTTGCTTAAGAAATTAAATACAAATAGCTTTGATATTTGTTTACCAAACTGGATTACACATCTCATTTTGCCGTAAACGTTGCTTAAAATTCCACTTTAACTTTGCACACCGCACTATCGTATTTAAGCCAGGTTTCCCAGATTCCCAAAGTTGTTGTTTGCTCAAATCTGCACATGTAAATTTCCCTGGCTGGCCTGTCAATTTTCAACTTCTCAAGTTCTAGATGTAATTGCTGTCTGAGAACGTAATTAATGTCTGTGTGGATTTTCCATATTTTAATGATTGAAAAATATTTGAGCCACCTTCTACGGGTAGCACATAAATTAAGCCAGTTCATTATGCGGCCTGATTCCTATGGAGTTCTCTTGGCAAAGCAATTTGGGTTAAATGCACCTTGTTTCATCTCGGCATTATTGCTTTTCAATAGGGCGGGCAATATTTTTGCAATGAAATGTTGCAAATATACGATGTTAGGTGAATCGATTGGGCAATATTTGATAAATCTTTTGGGCACACACAACAGACGGCAGTGGTTTATCCTGCTTACGCCCACTTAACAAACAAAAAGCAGGACTTTTTGGACAACTCGTAAGAGGCATGGCCCTTGGCTTGGGCAAAAACTGACCAGATTGTTGCTGCGCTGGTGCTTTTGGCTTGCTTTCTATTCATTTCATTTCAATATGCATTTTATTTGCTGAAAATGTTTAATCGATTTTATGCAAATCATTCCCATTTCTTTTGGGCCCCGGCTTTGTAGTGTTGTGCCGTTGAGCCACTGCAAACACTTGAAAACCATTACAAAATAATAATAATAAAAATCTTGGCCAGCTCCTTGCCGCAAATAAATTATTTCTGATGGAAGCCCTGAAAAAAGAGGGGGAGAGGGGGGGAAAACTGGGCTGCGATGGCAGAGGCATGCAAATGTATGCAAACAATGAAAACTTCCTAATGGAATTTTCCACATGTCGGACATATGCATAAACCTTCTAAACAAACCCTCTGTCCTCTGTCCTGCAGAGCTGTGGGCACTTTGCTGTGACCATTTTGTTTGAAAGCACTTCACACACGCACGTCAAAAACTGTGTCCTGTGTCCAAAAACCAAAAACGAAAAAAAGATTGAAAACTAGAGAAAAAATTGGCAAGGATTTGGTTGTGCAAAAAGATGGCGTCAAGCTGTGCAATTTTGCCAGCGATTCGATTCGATTCGATTTCGTTTCGGCACTCCCTTTGGCCGTATCGTTTTGGACATTGGGCCAAAAGACGGGTCAAGTGAGCGGTGACCCTTCAGCATAGTGGTGACCCCTGACCACACCCCCCAGATATGTGTAAGTAATTTTCGTCGTTGTTGCTGCAGCCCTGCTGTGGGATATGCTGCATTGCGGTTTTGGTGCAACAAGCTAATGAGTTTGTGGTTGCCAGGACACCGAGCATAATTGCTTTTAATGGCAATCAGCAAATTATGCATACTTGTAGTTGTGGTCGTGTGGGGCAAATGTTTTGAAAAATAAACCCAAAAACGCTAAAGCTCCTAATGCACATCTTCATGGATTTAATTAAATTCCTTGGGCCAGCTAAGTCCGTCCTAATTTAATTGCAATCCAATAATAATCTGCATTTTTAATGCATCTCGACTTGAGGGTGAGCATGGAAAAAGATTAATTGAAGATTTGCATTGAGATATCACAAGCACTTGTGAATACACAAAGTAATGTTTACACTTGTGTAGTAATATTTATTGTAATTCAATAGCAAAACTGTGCATTAATCATACGCCATGTGTGTTTGAAAATGCACTGGCCATTTTATGCAATCTTTTATCGACGACATTCATTGCGATCTTATCGAGGTCGACTTTAATTGAAATTCCTTCAATCAAATTAGCCAAAAGCAATTATGCAGCTAATCAGGCCTCAAGTGCGGCGACCTTTAAGCTGCAGAAAAACACTCAAAGCCGTCGGTTGAATTGGCCACCTTTTCGGCAAGTCGAACAATTGAAACAATGGGCCGCCCACCATAAAGTTTGCCACCAAACAGTTTGCCACCCATCCGTTTGTCAGTTGAGTTGCAGCCATGCGATTTTCCCCTTGAAGCGATTCTCGCATAGAGTTTGAGTAATGGAACTTCAAAAACGCAGCCGCCGCAAAACATGAAAACCAAAGCCGATTTCTCGTGAAAGCGCAGTGTAAGGGCAATTATGGGGAACGAGCAAAACCACAATAGGATTATCAGTTTTGTGCAACAGCCAATGAACAGATCAAAAATGCATATATACTCATGCGAACAATTGGATAGTAAAAGGTGGCTATGACAGCTTATAGCTTAAATATTAACTGATGGGATTGGTAACATCAAATTTGGCCATCATAACTCAGTCACTTACTTTTCCAAGTGTAGCTATAAATTAAAATGAAACTGAGTTCTTTTTATTCACTTCCATTCATTGGGCATTTGATTTGCGCCTTTCTTGGACTCATTCATTAATCGCCTTTTGATTCTTTTTCGCTCACTTGTAATAGCCACTCATTCATCATATTCAGCGTCAATTATTGTGCCGCTGCAAGTGCCAGAAATGCATCTATCTTCATTTGCATCAGCGCATTACATCTGCCGCAGCTGCCCCTTAGGATTGGCTTGAACAAAAAAAAAAGAAGGGGGCGTGGCAGGACTAAAAAAGTCCTTAATACTGTGAAGCTTAATCTGTTTTAATTGATTTATCGTATGGCGCCTCAACTGCAGACAATTAAATTACGCGGGCTCAGGATAAGAAAAAACTATGCATTTTGCCATGTTTTGTTTGGCCTTTTGTTTGCATTGGGGTCGCGGGCCAAATCAATTGCATTTGTATTATTGTTTTAATGCTGCAGCTAAAAATTTATGAAGGCTGGATAATGGTGGCACAAAGGTAAACAAAAAGTTATTCAAACATTTGCAGTTAAATCTGGAAAAGCCTCAAATAAGACCAATGCAATGAGTGCTGAAAAAATACGTGAAATCGATTTCATTTTGTTTCCTGATTTTTGCATGTTAATTGTGTTGCTTTTTGTGAAAATATTTTGATTATGCCTGTCGTATGGTTTGCTTTTCACGCTTTTCCCCCGCTTTTCCCACGCTTTTACAGCATTTGCGCTGGCTTTGCTGTTGTTTAAACAAAAAGTGTTTTTCTTTCTTTGCATTTTGCCACGCCAACATACCGGGGCATTGACATTTGCATGTGTGATTGTAGTTTGTTTGCTCGATTTTCCATCGAACTTGCAATTGGATGGCGTGTATGGCAGTGTGTGTTTGTTCTGTTTGTTGTGTATGGCAAACATAAATACACACCTTCACACGTCTACACAACAACCAGTGCTTAGTTCATAAACGTTGACAATTAATTGAGCAAAATGCCAGCCATTCAACTAATTGGAACAGCTCAATGCGAATGCGAATGCGAAACCAAAGCCCAAAACAGGACTATATGTGGCTAATGAAATTATGTGTGGCAATTATATGGCGCCCAAGGGTGTGTTTTTGGCTTATATATTTAACGATTTCTTTATGGCCTAGTGGACATCAGTTGTCCATACTTTAGATACTCCACGGAGCCCAATATCGATGGCATTCGACGATGATGGACTGCAAGTACTCGTTGAATACCCCAAAAGTCATAAACTGATACTTGGAACTCGCGTATCGGTGGTGATGTCCAGTGTCCGCATTGAAGACCCACTGTCGTCCATGATGCCTCTACATCAGGAGTGGCTCATGCAGCGGCGATATGAGATCCAAGTTGATCGAGAAGGATTGACCAAGATCGATCATTGACTTCACCTCCGGAATGACCCACCATTCCTGGAACTGCGCATCGGATTTTTCCAGGATGCGTCTACGTTTTTTGTAATACATTTGATAATCTATTCCCCGGCTTCCTTCTCACAAGGGCAACCAAACATTTGAAGCAAAAATTTATTAAGAGAATGAACTTCTGATTACTCACATACATAGTTCCAGCTCATCCTCGGCTTTTGTGCCACTTGGCGAATCACACAGAGAACTGTTAGTTAGTTCATCCAGGCTCATGGCAACGATTTGAATTTTGGTAACAAAAATAGACGTGTGTTTACCGAAAAAGCAAAATGGAAACTTATGGCCCACTGATGTTTGGCACTCGATTTGCGGCATTAAAATGATCATTTGCGGCTGGCAAAAGCCGCAAGTAGTAGACCACACTTAAACTACATTTAAGGCTGGCACAATCTCACTGGGATTTGCGATTCTAATGCTTTCTACCTGGGCAACTTTATGTTTTAAGTGGCCGGAGCTCAAGGGCTTAGCCCGGGTGCTTTTCGAGTGGGCCTGTTTATCTATGCCCGTACACTTTGGAGTGCCGTCTGTTCATCCTTCCCTATACCGTAACCTGTATCCGAGTATTCAGTATCCTTTCACCTCGGGCCTCATATCGGATCTGCCGCAAATGCCAGTCATTACATGCAACGATTGTGAGTTGGCCAAGATTTTATGTGCCAACAACAAACACACAAGGTCCAGACTGACGGGGCACAGACATTCCCGAGAAGTTGGCCGTCGGTGCGAGCAGGAGGAAAATTGAGCTTAAGTTGCAATTAAGCAATTGCCCGCTTGGACTGGGATTCTGTTGCTGATGCTGCCGATGCTGCCCTTCTCGTGCTCGCAGTCCCATTGCCACTCATGTTGGCCCGGCTAATAGCAGCAAGCAAACTCAAGTGGCTGCTAACTTGGCTTTCGAATGCGGCAGAGCAATGGACTGGCGGCGATCAAGCCCCAGTTGCAAATAATGCAAAATTGCAATGAAATGCGGCCAGGTGCATGAGGTGAACTTTGCTAAGGGAATCCTGCAGCCTGCCACCTGCCGCATGCCACCCATCACCCATCGTTCTCGTTCTTTTCTATTTATGTGCAGTTGCTTTCCAATCACCAGCCAGCAAACTTAATACAATATTTAAGCCGCAAACGTAGCACAATGTAAACCAAAGTAATCTCGAACTCAGCTCCGGCTGTGCAGCAAGCAGCTCGGTTTGGCTTTCCTGTGGCAAGTGGCACGACTTGCGGCCAACTGCAGCTAAACCAGCCAAGACTCGAGAGCCCAGGAGCTGAAAACCAGACCAGACCGGCAAGCTGCTGGTGGAGGAGCGGGAGGTTCAACGAAAAAAATAAGAACAGAAAACAATTCCTGCATTGAGGCAACTTCGCGTTTTTTAAGTGGAAAACTTTGGCCCTCACATTTGGCCATGGGGCATGCCTCGTTGCAATGAAGCTTAAAGTGTGCCTCAGATGCAGTTCAGATGTGACCGGCGAATTTTCCAGGGAATACTGCTGACTGACTGACCCACAGAGGGATCAAATCAATTATATAGCAAAAACAACGATTTGAGAAATATATAGGTCAACAGTCTATAATATATTCTAATGGTTTCTGAAATCGGCTATAAGTACCTAATATAGTATTGAGCGGAAAATAATTCCTTTCTACACATTTTTCATTTCATACCCGCAAATTGAAAACTTTAAAGGCTTTGAAATATTTACCCACTTTGCATAATTAGTTGCCTCAGAAATTGATGCCAAAGCAGACAGCACCGAGGATTCAGTTCGATTGATTTTGATCTATAATTCGCGGTCTGCAGGACCATAAACTGAAGGGGATTGTCGGCTGATGCTGCTGTCCAATGAATTTCAAATTACCAATAAACAATTGAATGAGCAGAGAAAATATAAACACGCACACACGCATACAAATGCTAATCAGCGATGCTTTATGATTTTCGGTATATTTGCGTTGCTCATACGCAGTGTGGCCGCATCGCTAATCCCGGCACGCAGCGTCAATAAGTCAAACACGTCAATGGCAAGCAGTGCGAAATCCTCGGTGGCAGGAGTCGCAGGATTCGAAGGACTCGGAGGATTCACAGCAATGCTGGCGGCAGTAAAACAGAGACAAAAGGCAACAATTTATTGTTGCTCAATGTCGCATTTATCATCACTTTATGCTACTTAATCGAGCCTTCGTCCCCGATCCTGTGAGCTCGATTTCCGTCGTCGAAGATGATTTCAATGTTTACTCTCGTATCGTCCTGGGCGGCTTTGTTTGCTTATTGTTTTTCGTTACACATCCGCGCACAAACTCACACACACACAGAGCCGAAGAGCACTTTGCAGCGTCTTTTTATGGTTTATGGCGCCATTGAATTTTTCGTTTGTTTTCTTATTAAATTATAATTTATATGTGTAGTCGCATCAGCCAGCGCCAAGGACATGGCACTTTGTCAATTGTTTAATAGAAAACAAAGGAGATACGACTCCTGAGCGCTCGCACGAAACTTTTCGGGGACAGGACACATTGCCATGTTATTTATACATGCGCACGGCGTACTCAATTACGACTTCGAATGGCAAACAACTTTCTCGGATTTTCCTGGGCATGTGAGTTGCTCTGTTTGTTTGCTCTGTTTGTCACAATGTGATGAAAAGTGCGATAGTAATATATTAAAGATGGCAGATTTCGATGGCGAAGAGATATAACTACAAAATGGGCCGTAGTTCTAACTCTTATACCTTTATAAATATCTTTGAAGTGTCCTAGCATCACTGTAAGCTATTCAGCATTTTCAGATATTTATATGACACGTGCGTAAAATGTATCCTGGCGATAGCTCGAAATATTCAAAATAGTGTTCACAGCTAATCCAGTTGAATAATGCAGCTGCAATAAAAGGCTAATGCGCAGTGCATCGGTATTGAAAATGTTTCCAAAACTATTTCAACTTCATTAAATACTTGCGTATAGCTAATGCACACGACTGCAAAATGGCAAAAATAAATGCCAACTGGCAAAAGTATTCGCATAATTAATTGCGCGGCACAGTTTGTTTGTAGATTTTATTTTGGTTTTACGCATTTAACGTGGAGGTATATGCATAATAAAAAAAAACAATTCATTAAATTTGCATATAACTTTTAAGCATATTTGAAACATTCTGTGCACATGATTCATTGGTCTGATAGCCCAAAATTTAAATAGAAAATTAAATTGCCGTTGGGTTTCAACTAATTTGCACCCCGACAATATCAGTGGGCAAAAATAAACAACAGCTGGTGCTTTTGCCATTTCGGTCCACTATCGCATATAATAATACAAAAAATACATTCGAAAGAGTTCAAAATTGGAATAAACCATAAACTCACTATTGAACATATCTGGCAGATATATTATTTATAAGTTGGTAAATTACCAGAGGAACTGAGCGTTAATTAATACTGACCAGAACACGAATTGCAAGAGGATGCGACCGAAATTTATCTGAATTAATTTTGCATACCTTTACACCACACAAAAATCGCAATGGAGAGCACATTTCTAACTGGTAAATATTTGCGAAATCAATTCAATTTCGCGCATGAAATTATATGGCTTTTACAAATATTTTAATTAACTGCCAAATGTAATAATTGCCAAATGAGTTCGGCCAAAAACATTATGGCCCTGACAGCTGCTGCTGCCGGGAAGTTTAGTATTTTTGTATTTTTATTTTAATTAAATCCACGTCGCTGCTTGCCGCTGGTGGTTAACCCACAAAAAGATAAGCCCCAAGCTGGCGCTGACATTAATCATTTTACCTTTCAAATGCATTCTCATTACGCGCCAGCCAAATTGAAACTTGGCCTGATGCAAAAGGGAATCGCAACTCTGAGCTTTCCCCCGGGGGCTGCGGCTCATTAATAACCGACAGGATGGCATAATTCTTTGTCTTCGCCCGATATTTATGTATATATATGTATCCTTTTAAGCCTCTTGGCTTTACCTTTCCGTCGCCTCGAGGGTTTCCATGGAAAATAAAGATGCCAAACCCGCCGAGATGTAACTGTATTTAGACGGAATGTACCGGAGAAGTGCTAAGCTCGGGCCAGATAAATATTGACCAACTAACGACTGACTTAGCCACATCCCAACTTTTCCAATTAAATCTGGCGAAAGTTCGTTCACTCCGTGTGCTGCCGCACCTAGTAAACAAGCAAAGTTCTAATGAGCTTATTAATCAGCGATAAATTTGGCCAGCATATGCAAGCCAAAGACTACTCCTGGCCAAGTTGTCATAATTTCCAATCAGAGCAGAGTGTCCAATGTTTTTGCGTATCAGCTAACCAAATCAACATCTGCCTTAAGGCCAAGGACGAAGATTGTAATGCCCAAAAGACATATACCGAAAGAATGGACTGGCTTCTAAGGCTAATTAATGTGTAAAGTGTCAATTAATCAATCAGTCCGCCGATCAATCCTGTCGGCCGGCTCAATGTAAGCCCAATCCCGCCACATTTCCCATTTCGGCCATGAGCCATGAGTGTATTGACAGGATAAACTCAACAAGCTGTCGGAGCTGGCCAAGCCGAATGAAATGGCTGGCGACAATGGCTCCACGGGCGACGACATCGCAAACATAAGCCCAGCGAATGTGGTTTGGGTGTCTGGAAGGGTAAGAAAAAAGCTAGGCAAAACGAGAGCCAAATAGCTCATTTAATCAGTCGTTTCCAGGCAACCGTCCTTTTGACCCGCCAAAGTGGGAGTGTCGAGGTGCGGGCCAAAAGGCAAATGCCAGCTAATTATTATGACAAATATCAAACATCCTGTCGGCTGAGGGCGCGACAAGTTCTGTGTCAAAGGCTTAAAAGCTTAATGAGAAATGAATTGAATACATTTCTATTAATAGCATGTAAAGTAATCGAATAAAACTCGAGAAATATCATAAGCTTAAAATTTAGATTGTAATTGAGTACCTTAAGACATACACACAATGAATTTAGTTACACGTTCCAAAAATATACTAGGCCTCAGTTTCTGCGGCTGCCAAAGTGCTTCGAGTATTGCTGGCTCTATTTCGTCCTAGCCGTTCCATCGTGGTGTTGGCCAAGAAGATCTTGGCCAAACAGATACCTAATAGTAGCATGAGGATCACGGCATGGGTTAGTAAGATCTGATCCAGACACATGCGAACTGTTCTCCAAGATCCCCGATTACGGATAAAGTAATACTTATAAAAGCCCATGGCATTGCTGATCACAAAAACGCAGATTAGAATTGATCTGGCGTTTTTCCGGACAAATGGAACCATAGCATATAGAGCGCATATGAAAATCATTGATGGTATAAAGACCTTCAGCATTACAAGACTGCCGGCTATGTAAAGGGAAAAATGCGGATAAAATAGTCGAGCGGTTGTCGATTTGAACAAAAATGAGGACAGCCAATGTCCAGCCAGGAAGAAGGCTACATAGAAATAGAGGAGAATCATATATCCATATCGATAAAATCCTTTTAGGTTCTGAAGAGAAGTGCGTTCGTCTTTCGCATCTTCAATTTCCTTGGTTTCCTTGGATTCCTCATAAACCTGTAGGCCGAATATAAATTCAGTTATCACGACTTGGAAATTCAAGCAGCCCCAAGAATTGGTCAGCAGACTGAGAACTGTAATCATGTTGATGGTAATAAGTTCCAATCTTTTCCTGGCCTCTGGCAGAGATTTCGCAAAATACACAATCGAGAGAAAGGCAAAGAAAAGGAATGACCAAGTGACGACATAGACATAGGACGATACGGATTCATAGAACTTATATTGATAAACTCCAAAGGCTCCGACCACCAGCGCTACTGAATTGAAGGTCCAGACTCGGGGATCATGTCGATGTCCTAGGATCAAAGGACGAATAATAGCCAAAACCATGCTTATATAAAGAACATGGTAACCTTTTACGGGTATAGTCCTCAGTCCCTTTGTAGTACGTTGCTCCATAATTAGTATGGCAGTTACTATTAAAGCCAGCGAAAGCCAAATGAATAGTTTGATGGATGGCTTTCGGAGTGCTCGGCGGTTGTTAAGGAGTACGGAAATTACATATAGCACCCATAGGTGCCTAATAATAAAGGTCATCCACATTATTAGGACAGCGGGGACCAGTATAAAGCCAAAATTCCATAACGGATGATATATCCAATAGCCTTTCACAGGACGTTCAGCCTGAGCCATGATCAACATTCCAACCGGTAGAATCAAATAAAATGTTGTGACATGCGGCACCTTTTGCAGTTCCATAATGGGAATTAGTAAAATACCGATCATGGCTAATATCAGGGTGGAAACGGTCATAAATCCCCTTCTTTGCGTCTTTTCCTTTTTGGATAATCTGGTCAGCTGTAGGAGGAGGCAGTAGAACCAAATCAAGTAGGACAATGAATTGGCCACAATCAATGGAGTTTGATAATACTGGTGGTAGTAGGCCAAACATTTCATTGCCAGTTCTCCATACTCCTTACAAACCTCCATTGCATCCGTTAAATTCCCCTCCGATTTTAGGAAATCAAATTGTGCTGCATACTGATCTATTACGCCCGAGTGGAGTTCCCCAAACTTTGGCAGCCACTTGTAAAACATCGCTTTTTCATGACGCCTTATGAGAATTTCAGCTTGCGACAAAAGTTGCAAGACGTTGAGATGTAAAGCCACCGCCTGATACTCATCACTCACGTTGAGATAACCCACGGGCATAAGGGCTAGATTGTTCTTTGGCGGTGGAAGCCCAATTAAAGATGACATCAGTGGCGCCAGTTGGGTCTGATCCACCTGGGATATATTGGGTTTTTCGGGGAAGTTGGCTTCAGCATCGATTTCATCTCGCTTTACACCAGCTCCCCACATAAACAAGGGTGTTTCTATTTCCAAGGAGGTACCACTACCATGTGTTCCTGAAAAATACTATATGATTAAAGTATAATTTGATACTTACATAGTTACCTTCATTATTCATGCCATGATCGGATGTCATCAGATAAGCCGTTCTACTATCATTGAAGACGCGTTCGAAGAGCTCATACGTATTCCTAATACCAAGCTGTGTATTCTGAAGCTTTTGGAAGAACCTCTTACTTAGTGGCCTGAACCGATGAGCAGCTATATCCATGTCGGCCAAATAGACAAAGAACACAGCCGGCTTGTAGTTGCTCCATTCTCGAACATTGTAGCCGTTGCTCAAGAAATTCTCCACCTTATCGAAGGCCCATTTGTCGCAAGTCAGCTTTTCTGGCAGGTCCCTTTCCATATATGAATCAAATCTCAATGGGGCACCACCATGCGACAGTTCCGCGAAGTAACCGACAATGTACTTGTGTGCCCAGCCGATCATATTTCTGCTGCGATTGAAGACGGTATCAAAATCGCCGGGATTGTAGCGTAAGTTGATCAAAGAAGCAGCCGGATCTTCATTGAAGCCGGCAAATATGGCTATGTGTCCAGGTCGTGTCATTGTCGGCGCACAAGTGCGGGATATTCCAATTCGTCCCTGCTTCCGGTATATGTCCTTCAGATCCGGAACATCGCTGCCATTGTTTGCCAGAAAGGTGGCCGCTCGCAGACCATCGGTCACAAATACCACCAATCGATCCGCTGGAGGTTCTAGGCCCATTTCGCGCATCGTCTTTTGCGGCACGAGGTTGGGCAGTAGATTGGGTTGGAAGTATGTGTTCAAGATGGCGCCCATCAACAAGATGTGCACCACAAGTGCCTGAAGCATCCACATTGTCGGAAGCATCAACTGTTAAAATATAAGAAAATTGTTAAACTAACAGAGTGGAGGTGTGACGTATTCCTGACCAGCTGCTGTTATTTTTGGCCTGAAATTACTATTCTAGCCAAAGAATCAGGAGAGCTTGGGTTTATAATCAACCAAAAAAACCAAGTATATGCGGGACTATGTCACGGATGCCATATTAGAAATTAAAATTAATGTACATTTTTATTATTAATAATTTTAGGCGATATGCGAACATATAACTGTGCACATATAATGAACAGATCTGTTGTCGTCGCCCCACCATCAGTTAGTTGTCCTTTTCCCCTACTATCTGGCACGGTTAGGACTCTTTTTTTATGGATGCCATAACTCTGCGGCCTTGTCAAGCAATTTCAATTTGCCGCTTGATTTGTGAGCTGGCGCCTGGACGCGCTGCCTTGGGCGCCAAATGCTGCATGTTGCCGCCTTGATTTACGCGCCTGCAATTTAAATGAGCTGCAAATTGCTGCATCGCCAGCGGATCCATGGGTCTTGGGGCAGCTTAATTCTTTAAGGGTTTTGTCAATCTGGGCGAGGTCGCGACAATTAATTGCCTCGTATAAATCGTGTGTCTCTTGCTACTTTTTGCCCATCAGCCCATTTTTTGTCGCTTGACTAATTCACGTAGACAATTCAGGTGCTCCAAGATGTACTTTTGATGCTCATTTCGCTGGAATGCTAGTTAGACCAGAAGGCTTAAAGCCCCGCCATTTGTCAGGCCAAGTCGAGTTGTGCTCTGACAGTTGTAAGCCAGTCGACAAATAGCTGGCCGGATGACTGAATGGCCAGCTAACAGTTTCGTCTGGCAATTAAAGGCCTGTTTTGCGTCTGGCAATGGGCTAATTTAACAGCGAACAAGAGTTGGGCGTTTTATGGCCAACAGTCGCGTGTTTGAAGCGATTGAGAAATGCCATTGAGTAATTGGGCAGAGCAGCATCGTTTTTCGCAAAGAGATGGCAAACCAATCTCAGACCCATTCTCTTCGGGACGTGGCTCAAAGCGCAGGCGCTCTCTTAGCCAACTACTACTATCCATCGGTTTTGGGTCAGCAACATGTTGGCCAACGAAGGGGAATGAATGTGGGTTATTGTGGTAAGTGGGTCGGCTCCTGCTCGACCCGTTCCCGTTCCCGTTCCCGTTGGCCGCAAATGAAACGAATTGTGGCACAGCCTTTGGCAACATTTGTTGCCACACTGACCGGCACTTGGAGCAGCAGCAGCAGCAGCAGCATCATCATCACCATCACCAGGAAGCGAATAAAATGCCAAATGTTTGCAGCATAAGGCTGTTGAACTCGACCGGCTTTCGTTTGGGAATATTTGCCCCATGCTAAACCAAGTCAAGGGCTCTCCACATTGCATTTGTGCCTGGAGTGTCCAGTCAATGAATTGCGAATTAATCTAGATAAATATTGGCAGGTCGCAGGGGGAGAAAAATATGTCTTGTGGGCTTAAAGGATCAAATCGATGGTGTTTTTGCTTATAAAAGATTCTAGGCTTAAGGAATGGATTTTGGAGAATTTAGGAAACTTGATAAGTATACGAAAGTATATATTAGTTGTATGCCTTCACATTGAAATACAAGTCAGTAATCGCAAGCCCTATAGATTTTAAAGCCAAGCATAAGCTTAACTTCATTGCTTTTCTCTCTGTGCATCACTCATATTCGTAAACACTTGAATATGTCAGCTCAAAAAAAATTGATAATTGCTTAGCCCAGCACTTCAAATGCAATATCAAGCAAATCAATTACGTCAGCCGTCTATCCTCCGAATTCCCGAAATGTGTGTGGGCGTTTGAAGAGCTAACCCCATTTAAATTCAGCTGCGTTTTGTGTGTTGACAAAACTTATCAACAATTCAATTTCAATAAAAAGTCGTGAGTTCTGGCCCGCTTCGCATATTGTTCGATGCATTTTTTAACACGAAATATTAGGGTCTGTGCGAGCAGGTGCGTCGACTTGGGGGGTTCGTTGGAACGCAAAATATGCGATGTTCTGACAACTCCCCTTGAGTTACTACGCCCCTGGGCAGCCCTATGTGTGAGTGTGTGTGCATGTGTGTGACTGCTGAATTTTGGCATTTGAATTGTCACATCTGGTTCATGGCTTCGAACTCATCCATCAAATGCAGCCCGGCTGCTCCATGGCTCCCCATATAACACCCCTTCGCCCATAACCACCGCTCATCCTGTCATCCTGCATGCCAATGCAATCATTTTTATTGTGTGTGCGGCTCTGCCTGTGTGCGTGTCTCTCTGCGGCCGTGCATGTGTTGGTGTATCTGTGAAATAGCGCGCATAACCACAGCGACAAAACCAATACACGGCCAGAGGCGAACCTCCATTTTTTCTTACCCCAAACACACATGCACACAATGATACACATGCATCTGCCTAACGAGAGCCTGACAATGCGATTTTCTACGCCAGAGTATCTGTGTGTGGTGTGTGTGGTGTAAGTGTGTGTGTGTGCGTGCAGGCACACGGCTATTGAAAGGCAAACACAATGAGAATATAATTTACGAGTCGGACCAAAATTCAGCTTTTTAATGGCTGACCTTTGTCACGAAATCGCATTGCACTTGATGGCGCCGGTTATTGGATGTATAAGCAATCAACCGTTCGCCCACTTTTTAATTACTTAAAAATATTTCATCTATAGAAAAAAGTATTTGCTATTTTTAGATGTCCAGCCTGTCCTAGGCCTAAACTTCGCAAACTGAAAAGGTCAAGTCAGTCGGCAAGCGCCATAAATAAAGTTGTATAAATTGTTTTTGAACCCAAAAATCTGTGTAGACCGACACTCGACCGATATCTTGCGTGCGTTGGCTTCTGCCCATGTGCATCGATTTAGCCATTATTCTAACAAGCTCTTAACAGTCTAACGACGAGACAGGAAGCCTTTACATAACAATCAGCCGGGCCCAAAGTCTCTCGTCGTTGTGGCCAGGAGAAGCTGAAGAAGTAGAAGCAGAAGCTTACTTGACACTCGGCCCCTCAAGTAGGTCAACAATTCGATGATGATTTTTCGGGAACAAAGCCATTGCTGGCATTTAAATTTTAAAGTTTAAATCCGGCCAAAGCCAACGGCAACGGCAACTGCAGGGCAAACAAACTGAGCGCGTTTGGTGTGAGGTCAGTTTCTGGCTTTGGTTTTTCATTAAAAGCAGATTTATGCATTGTGCTATGCCGAATTAAATGCGCTTTTGTTGCAGAATCACAAACACCGAGAGGGCCATACAAATTGTTGAACAAAAATGTAGCAGCACTCAATTGAGTTTAAATGCTGGCTGTGCGTGCTGCAGCAACGCAACCGAAATAAACCAAATTATGTTCGTAGTTCACACACATGCAATTGGTGTCCTTTCACAAATTTATTTGCCATTATAAGCAAGCTAAAAATTAAATAAATGATTTTTCAAGCCCACGAACTATGAACTCGGCGTGCTATTATTTATTAAGTCTGGCTTTATTTATAACTATAGGGTTGTGCTATTTTTCGGCATTGTGCGAGCTTATTATTTAGTTAGAGCTGTGCGATACCCTCGTTGCAAATTTAATTGGTTATTTCGCATAAACAAGTCGCGAAAGTTTGCCGAAAAATGTCTTCCACCATTTTGCTCAGGAGCTTGTCAAGCCTTTGAGCGGCAAAATTAAATAGCAAAGCAAAGTGCACTGCTTGCTTTTAACATTCCTTTTCCCTTTTCGATATTTTTTTTTATAGTTTTTGTACTCTATTTATTTTTTTTTTCCAACAGCAGCAGCAGCAGCAAACAAGCCGTGGCTGGCAGAGCCATAAGGCACAGCTTCCTCTTTTGGCCTGTCAGTGGCATGTGCGGAGACACGCCCCCTCCGCAGCTGCCCCGTGTGGCATGTGCAAAAGTAAAAACGAAGTTGGGCAAAACTTTTTAATATGCTTGCGAAATTTTATCAAAACTACAAAATTGCAGTAAAGTGCCAAGTGCCTGGGAACTGGGAGCTGCAGGAGCTGCGTCACCGAAAACCTAGGCGCTGCACTTCAAATAAACTCCGGATCAATTCAAAAACGTTCCACTTTGAAGTTGATATTCCATAGATGGAACTTATGAAATAATATATATTTATAGTTATAGAAGATTACACTAAGCTGAAATAATATTCCAGAGCTGCTTAAGTTTCAAAGGATCTGAGGTAGATGATATTCAAAAAACATATATTTCAAATTTTATAGGTTCATATTTGATCTCAAAATCTAAGATATTATTCTCTGTGCTCTGGCTTTGGTGTTGCCACTGCTGATTTTGGCTGTGGCAGTGGCGATGGCGATGGCAAAAGGACGACGATGCAGTCAAGCTCACGGAGTTGGCCAAACAAAACACAGTCAAGCGAAACCTTCAACTCAATTTGGCAATCGCATTTCTTGCTCTACTTCCGCCTATTCAACTTGACTCGATTTGCGTGCCGGCGACTGTCCCCCTTCGCCCCACCACCCACCACCTCTTTTTTAGCCTTCTATGTGTGAGTGGCCCCAGCTACTCCCACCACCACCTTGCTGCACCAACACACCCATGCTCCTGCGACCGCCCTTATGTGTGTTTAAGTGGCAATGCAAATGGCAACATTTTGGCGAGCACTTCACTCTTTGCCACTGACAGTAACATGACATCTTTCTCCCTTCCTTTTTTTATTTTTTTTTTTGTTGCCAACTTTTTGTGCTAAATTTAATTGCAATGAAAATGTTCACTGCACTTTTGCAAAAGCCAACCCGGCAAAATGCTCCTCCGACAGTCGTTGGGGTTACATATTGAGGGTCCTGTACATGCTTATACGAGTATACGTGTGTATGGGTAGCTAGAGATGGCGTGGCTGATTAATTGTGCAAATTAATTTTGCATTTGCACGCCAAATGAAGAACTTGCCATGGCTGGAAAATCGTCAACTGAAGCGTTCCCAAGTCAAAAGAATGATAGCGATAAAAAACGGGAGTGGATATGTGTGAAAAGCAAATGCGACTTTTGTGATGCTTTCAAAACTTTTCACCCCGTAATTTGATTTATGAAGTGATATTGTTAGCTCAACTTTAAGGTCCTTGCACCACAAAAACAATTTTAAATCCGGTAAGTGCAACTAACGGACCTGCAGTTACAACTTGCCTCTTTAATCGCTTTTCTATTTATTTAAGTAAGTGTTGCAGCTAGCCAAAATTGCATGTTAGTTGAATTTTAATGGGTTAACTACGAATCTCCGACGAATATCATTAATTGTGCCGGCACCTTTTAAGGAGCTGAGTTATGTGGCAAATGTCAAATGTTGCGGCTCTAATTAGCACGGTCGGTCAGCCAGTCAGTCAGTCAGCCAGTCAGCCAGTCAATTGTTGCGCATACGCCACGTTGCACGTCCCATAAAAGCCATTGGCCACGTCAAATTAACTGTGCGGTGCGCTGGTGTCCGCCCAAGCACGTTGTAAATAACAACAGGACACAAAGGACAACTGCTGCTGCCGAGTGGGTGGCCAGTGGGCTGGTTGCCAACGATACAGCTGTATATATATATCGACTGACATAAGGAACCCACACAAAGCAAACGCAGACGTCAGCCAAGTGTAAATCAAGCGCAAAGTTCACGGTACACGATTGTAAATTATAAGAGAAGCTCAAGCTAAGCAGAAATTGTGACAAAGAAAGCCAACTATAGCTTATGGCCAAACGAGAATAAGATGCATCATCATCATCGCCATCGTTGTCAGTATCATCATCATTCGCTGGCTAGCTGATCTGCTGCAAAGTTTGGCCAGTCGACTGCCTCACCTTTAAGTTCAATGACAAGAAAAACACCTTGTGCCAACTTCGTGCGCTTGTGAAAATAATGTAGCAAACTTTGTTTAGCCAAAAACCAAATGGTCGGAGCGACGAGGGCGGGTATTGAACAACTTTTGTATACAAATTTCTATCAAAAGATTAAGCAAAGACAAACAAGTGGAAAGAAGCAGCGCTGCCCTGGCACCGAGAACTTGCCAAGTTTCCACAGATAACTTTAAATATTTGTGCCACATCAGGCTGGTCCTGTATATCCTCGTTCTTTTGGTCCTTCAATCCTAAGCCCCTGGGCAGCCCATGTTCTGGATTTGGCCAGGTTTTTCAGTTTTTCGGGTTTTCTGTTCAGTTTTTTGTTTATGCCCGTTTTATGTTTTGTTAGTTTGACATCAGTGACACTTTTTTGGGGGCCACACTGCCATCGCTGCATTGCAACAATATTTTATTTTATTGCATGGCAAAGCTGTCGCTCTGCTTCGTGTGCTTTGTGCCTCAATCCATCGGGCCCTCGAAAAAGCCGTCATAAAAATACAATTTTTATTTTTGCTGGCAAGTTGTAAACATAAATTGTGAATCATACCGACAGTCGAGGGAAACAAACGAAACAACAATGCGATATAAAATTGAAAACCACTCAAGTATTTTTTTTCACATCTTCGATTTTTCCGCATTTTGTTTTTTTTTTTTCGCTGAGAGCGCGAAGATCCTTTAGTCAGTTGGCTGCCGTGGCAACTTTGTCAGGCAGCCGATGGGGACAGGTGCTTGGCAACTTTCGGCTTTTGGGGAACTTTGCTGGCAAAACTTTTGGCGTATAAGTTGTTAATTTGCCAATGAAAGCGGGCGTTTGGCTGTGGCGGTGGTAATTCCTTGGGCAACTATTTCCCAACGCACAAATGTCACATTTTTGCTATGCAAAAAGTTAATTCGCTGCGAAATGGTTAATATAATTATATGCACATGTCAAACAGCACCGAATGAAAAGTCGATGACGTTCAAAAAAGCAAATTGAATTTAATTATTAATGCGTGACAATGGCTAATTGATTTAATATTAAATACAAGCTGGCAGTAAATATGTCAGCTAACAATATAAACAGGCTAAAATCATTCAAGAAATATGTCACAATTATCACCGGTACATATTCATACATATTCAGTGCAGATTCAGGGTCCTGCATTCTATTAAGCTTTTAATTTAAACGAATAATTCATCGACCGCGCTGGATCAGTCAGGCATACTCCCCACATAGCTGGCCAAATAAATTCACAGTCATTATAAATCAATTGTCTCCCCAGTTGTTAAAGCCCCTGCAGTTGCTCATCCAAATCATTGGCGCCATGACCAACCAAATGATTGAGATGGGGCCATGAATGAGCAAGTGTATGGGATGGAATGCGATGTGGTTGTTGGCGGGCGTTGTTGACACAAATCAAAGCAGCTGCGTAAATCTTCATCAAACAATGTTGTCGCCTCCACTGCTCCAGCTTCCTTTTCCCACCCACTTTGCCACTTTGCCAGTTTGCTAGCTAGCAGCCCAACCGCTGCCCCGTTTCTCCCTGAACCAGGGGATATATCTCCAGCTCCAGATCGACGCTGGCGGTGTCGGCAAAAACGAATGAAAAATACGCCAACTCACGGTCAATTGCAATTCAATTAGACGCAATTAGTGCCTGGGCACGCATCGAGCAATTCATACATACAAACACACAGATACGCTCTGCATTTGTGCGTTCTCCTGAGTGGAGCGTGTAGATAACCGAGATGGCTGAAGATACAGATACAGATACAGACACTGACATGCCATAGATTACATAGTTGGAAGAGCTGACGGACAGCGACGATGACGGCGATTTTCTGCACTGGGCAAATGAGTTAGGAAGTCTGGCACTTTTCAAATGGTTTAGATAAGAAGAAGAATTATGAAATTAATCTAGTTTTTAACGCATTAAAAAGAAAAGATCTATATTTTAATAATGAAATATCAACACTTTGCTCTGATTTCTGAGTTTTTCCCAGTGTTCCAAAGGGGGCGAGTCATGATTTGCAGTTGGGCTAGGCGTCGCCTGACCCTTCGCTACTAATGGTGTACTTGCAGATGAAGATACATTCACGGGCATAGCCACATGCTCATCCTTGTTGCTCCACCCGGCTCCATCTCCACCTCCATGCCCAGCCGGATCCCAGGACTCATCCTCATCTTCAGTGGCAGCGGCAGAAAAAGTATCTCATTAGACGTGCAGCTACATGGCAACGGCCGCTTAACTCATTCATCATCATCAGACGGAGGGGGCGGACAGGGACAGGGACACGGAATCGGTCTCGGAGTATGGCCGAAGCTATAGATACGGATGCGGATACATGGGATGCAGGCTTTATGACCCTCGCCGGCAACATGCGACTGCAGCTTAATTGCAAAATGACCCAATGAGTTGCCATTGTAGTGTTGGCGAGCTAGTAGTTGAAGCTAAGCTGCATCGGAGCTGGGTTCTCGTTTAATTAGTTTGAGCGCTGATTTCGTAGGATCCACCGACAACACAACAGAACAGAACACAACACAGAAAATCCCGTGACGTGGCACATAATTGGTTGCGCAGCTCAATCTCTTGTTTGATTTTCCCCTTCATTGGCTAAATATTTCATAGCCCGCACGATGACAGTGGCGAAAAAAAAGAAATGAAAGATATATGTATGTATAGGAAATATTATAAAACACCAAATCCAGAGTCACAGCTCTTGCTGCTCAATCGGGCGTGCCTAAGTGGAGGCGAAAGGTTGAAGTTGAAGTGCAGCCAACTGACAGGAGACGACAATAGGCTGAGTCAGAGGATCTCCTTCGGTAATCACATTACTGGCTACCCCGCGCTATCCATTTAATATTAACAATGCCACCGACACGGGCGCATTTAATATTTCACGATTCGCCGCTCGAGCCGAGATACAAACTCAAGGATACAGATACAAGCTTTGTCAGTCAGCTACTTATGACACTTGAGCCCGCATTTATTGCTCGTTTATAGTTGGCCAAGTCAGCCGCATCATGCGGCCAGGATAGCAGGATACCAGTATAGCAGTATAGCTGGAATGCCAGGACTCATTTATTTGCCATCCATCCTTTTGCGATGGAAGCATTCGCCTTGTCCTCGTCGTCTCACTGAGCCGGAGGCATTACAATGATTAGCAGTAAGTTGTCGTGACATTGACAACTTTCGCAAGTCGAAACTGTAAACCATTTCGGCTTTCACTTTATTCCCCCGATTCATGGGGTAATTATTTCTGCTCTCTGTCATGAATTTTCCATTTGGCCAGTCTTCTATATCACCAGGGGCTGCCATCCACAAAAATTCCCACTGGGTTAGCTAACTGCGTGCTCGAATTGCTTTTTAATTGACTCGGTTATCTGCAGGCCGTTTCAATTTGAGCTCTGCCATGCAAAGAACATCTTCACTTTGTCTATCATTCTGTCATTTTTGCCAGGGATTGGTATTTCCTTTCCATTCTTTATCTTTTTTTTGGAATTGTGTGTGTGTATTATTTGACTGCTC
This sequence comes from Drosophila sechellia, assembly GCF_004382195.2. Lineage (NCBI taxonomy): Eukaryota > Metazoa > Arthropoda > Insecta > Diptera > Drosophilidae > Drosophila > Drosophila sechellia. The sequence goes on along the minus strand of NC_045952.1, from coordinate 25,945,416 downwards.
CTACATGACTTGCAGTTTATTTGCCAGGACCTGGCCGATTATCACATATGGGGACACTCTTTCATATACGTTTTTGGGCCAGTTTTTTTGCGGCGGAGTGGCGGATAAAGTAAATGGGGGGTAAATGTACAACTTAATTGCAGTTTTACATGCTGCAGACCTGGGAACGGCAACAGATGGCAGAAGGACTCGCCCACGAATCATTTTAAAAATGCTGTAAATATTTATGCTCCCCTCGTGTGTAAGCACGGAGACACCTGTCCACCAGCCACGCCCCCACGGACAGTCCAAAGCCCCTTGGCGGCGGTTAAAAACGCCGGCCATATTTCAACAGTGCAGCGTTCGGATTGTAAATGCAAATTTCGCATTTAGCACTTTTTCATGAGTGATTTAATTCGTTTGGTGGCGCTTTAAGTTTTCAAGGTGTCCGTGTGCTTTTGGCCTGGTTAAATCCAACACTGTCCAATATGGTCGAGTGGTCAGGAACAGAAGCGCACCCACAATGGCCAGCGCATGTAGACATAAAACGCCGAAAAGTTGTTAACAATAAGCGGGCGGACAAAGGCCCAAAGTAGCTGGACGTCGACGTGGTAAGGGTTAGGGGGTGCGAGGTCAGGGCCAGACAACGTGATCAAAATTTAGAAAACAAACACAGCTTGAGAGCGAAATGTGTGCCAAAAGTAATGTATGTTTGTTTTGGCCGTGTTCGAATGCGGGTGTGACTAGCAAATGGCCAATATAGTCGGATAGCTGCGGTTGCTCTCCGTTCTCGGCCGTTTGCCATGAATATTTTTGCGTCAAATACAAAAACTTCAGAGCGAGACGATTGTGAAAATAGAATAGCTTAAATGCACCGAAAAAAATTGAGATCTGTTCATAATATAAACTGAATTTAAATTGACGCATCAGTGCAATCTCAGTTGTATTAACAATGTGTCCTGTCAAATTTTTGTTGTATTTTTCCTGTCGATAAGCTATCAGAATATTGATGAACATGCCTCGATAATTTTCCTCAGTGCCTGGCTTGTGGGTTCCTTTGGTTTCGGTTTTGACTCCATCTTTTGGCCAAAACACAATGCGTGTGCAGCAGCTAGCCAGTTTGCCTGCCTGCGACATACCACAAAAGGATTGCAAGGGTCTTATTTTTCTCCATTTTGGCCGCTTGCTGCACACTTTTCCTACGGTTTTTCCTTTTTGGCCTCTAGTCGGTTTGATCTACTGCGGACTCTTTGGGTTTGGGGTGCCAAAATGCCCTGGACCACTGTCATTGTGGTAGTTGCTGCTGTTGTTGTTGCCGCTGCCATTGCTGGTGGCACGCAGCATATTTATGGCCAGTGGGTCAGTCTCTGACAACAACAACAACAACAGCAGCAATTCTAGGCCCTGTGAAGAAGATTTGTAGCTGCAGCAGTGAAATTTGAAATTGAAAAATAGTTTGACTTTTATGAGCGGCGACCGACAAACGGCAGCAAACGAGTGCCGCAAACAACATTTGCCCAGTGCATGTTGTGGGCAGTTTAATGTTGTTGCCCCGCCCACCGCCCACCGACAACCGACGGCTTTCGCCCACTTCCTTTCTATCCACACGCTTTTTTCGGCACTGAGCGTGTGTGGCATGCACAAAAAGCATTGCCTACTTTTGAGCGCCTTGCTGACCGGGTTAATACTTCAGAACAGACGAACTGGGTAAATGGACTCCAGTCACCTGCTATGCCGCATTGAAATTATTAATTTTCGAAACTTACACACTTCACTTGCTGTATGAATCTTACTTACCCACTTTTCACTAAGTAATTAATCGATAGGCAACATGTAAAATCATCTGTAAGCTACTTTTTCACCCGCAAAAGTATAATTTTTTTCCAACCAAAAGCTTGTACGGAAAAGATAAATATACATGTTGATGGAGTGTGGTAGTCAGGCAATTCCCGCGGTGCAAACAGAGGGGCGGGAGTGCCACGCCCCAGCCGCCGTGCTCCACTTTTCAGTTAATCAAAAAAGGGAAGCAGCTAAGTTAAATCATAAAAAATTGCGGGGCCTGTTTACGAAATAAAACATAAAGTACCAACGGAATATAAAAGTAAAACTGTGAGGAACTAAAATAAATAAAAACGGTTTGGGTAGAGTTGAGAAGACACTAAACGGATACCCTGTACTTTAATACGCTGTTGATGTCTTATCAAAGCTAATGCCAAAAATATCTGACGATTATGCTACATTGGCTTGGACATAAGTAGTTTCTAAATGGAGCAGAAGGCGATTTCATATACTCCCCACACACTAATGGGTATGAAAATCTCACTGACTTTCGCAATTAATTAGCAACAAAATTCAAACAAACTCGAAAAACTTTAAACTCGCAACGAGCGCGTTGATTTTGCGCAACCAACTTTTGTTGTTTGCAGTGGCACATATATATGTAGGTGTATATATGTACGTAGCGTATACAGCTGGGCATGTCGGACATACATATCTACGCGGTATATATTGCAGGCTATATAAATATTTTATGGCAGATTTCGCGCCCATCGCCGCTGTTCCTGCTACATACTTTCCGGCGCTGCGGCGACTGCGGCTGCCACTGACTTCCGGGAGTTGCGCTACAGACGAGTAATTATGTTCCACCAGCTTAAGCGCAGTGCACCGCTGCTGCATCCCAGCACCGCCCACTGGATACCCATACCAGATATATCCCAGATCCAACGCAGACACCCACACACTCCGCTGCAAAGTAATTAAAACGCTTGGCCTATTAAAAATTGTACTCCACGGAGCTGAACTCGAGAGTTGAGCCTCTGACTGGCAGCTGAACTCGAATAAAACAAAGCTATACAAAACAACTTTAGACGTCTGCGCAATGGCATACATTTGACTTTAATTAGCTGCCACGCCCACCAGCCCAGCAGCCTCTACAAATGCGCAAAGTTTTCGCTTTTCGGTTGGTTAAAAAATATATATATCGAACTTACTTTAACGGTCCACTTAGCTGGCCAGTCAGCCTTTTAAATGGCTTATCGTCATGCCAAAGACACTTCCAATATTTCAGGAATTATTGCTGATTTATGAAAATTCCAAGCATTTCGCAAGTTTCTTTCGATTGAACCACTTTTTTATGTTTGGCTACGGGGCAAATCTATTTTTCATGTTGAAGACTTTCAATGCCAGTGAAGTGCAAAGTAAAGTAAAGAAATATGTGCCACAAAAACCCCATCTCCCCATCTCCATCCACCAAAAAAAAAAAAGAGGGGAGCAAAACGAGAAAACCAAATAAGTGGAAAACGAAAGAGGGACGACGAATGCAGAGTGGCAACTAAAGCTCAGCAAAAAACTTTGTATTTCAATCTGTGCAAGAAAGTTTCGGAGCGCACGGCAAAAGATTGAATGAGTGTTAATCAATGGTAATGCGTGCTGGCAGCCCAAGGAGTGGTATATATCTTCTTTGGCACCGCTGGTGAGAAAGGTAAGCTGCTGGCTGGATGGCTGGTGGAGCAAGTGCGCACCGAGGGCAAAGAAAACACAAATTTGCAATCAAAAATTTTACCCAGCATTGCCCCGGAAAAAAAGTAGAATATTGTATGGAGTTGAACTGTTTCGAATTGCACTATGTTTTTTTTTTCTTTGCACCGGCAACTTTGTTAACGTTTTTGGTGTCTTGCGCACATTGGCCAACTGTCCGCAGGCTTATCCTTGTGACCATTCCCACATATATCCTTGCTATGCACACCCATCGCTATTTCCAATTTTCTTTTCGTGGCGAGCAGCACTCCTTTAATTACTGCCGCTTGCAATTTGCATACTTCTCAAAACTGACTCGGCGCTGGCAATTATGCCAGATGACATGCTCGCCTGCATATCACATGTCCTCGTTCCAGTGACCGGTTACCAGTGACCACCGCACCCCGCAGCATTCGTCATAATAAAGAGCTCCAAAGAGACTCATTTCGGCTGACTTTGGGTTGGCCAATGCTTTTCGATCCGCCCAGCCAGCAGCATCTCTGTGCGGGAACGATTGCGGTGTCATAAATTGCAAGCGGATGCCGTCTGCGATAGTGTTGGCTTATCAGCTTTTTTAAAGCTTAAAAGTCTGGGATCCTTTAAACTTTAGATGAGTCACTAATATGTATGCCTACAAAGATTGCTAAGACAATAAAATGGAATTAATTTTAGCTTGGTAAGAAAATCCTTGTAATATATATCCTAAATATAGCTGCCTAAGTTTCAATTCCTGATTTAATGGTATCTGCTATTTCTGTGATATTTTCAAAGCCCAAATTAGCCAGCTGCTCTGTAATCCGCAGACACCATCACTGGTTCCACCATTCGTTGGGGGTTTCGATTTCACGACCAGCGGCTAGGCGACCAGTGCTCCATTCTCGGATTGCGCCTTATTGAAATTGGACGCCGTTTGTGTTCAATTAGGCTATGCTAATTTGCTGCAAGACTCGCGACTCGGCAACTCGGGTTCCACGGCAGCTGAAATCGGTTTAAAGTCTTTAAACGGACGCTTTAGCACGCTCAAGTTGGCTGCTCGTCTCTGCGGTTATTTGATTTAGAATTTTAATGAAAATATTTCACAGCTGACATATTAGTAAATAAATGATCCGCTCCGCTGACCAGTGTCCGCATTGACAAGCTGATTGATTGTCCTGCGTAACCGAAATACAAAAAAGAATAATATACAACAATTTCAATTGCGTTTATTTGCCTTTCGGGAACAACTAAAATTTCAATGAATTGCTAAATTTGATTCGCCTGCCATGGATTTTATTTATTTTTCGTTGTCCTGCTGCTCCGGCAATCATGTAAATATTATTTTTCATCAACAGAATTAAAATTGAATTTGCATCCCAGCCCCCCATGTGACTGTTTTTATTCCGTGCTCCCCAAACCCCTTGTGGCATATCCATTTTTTTTTAGGGGCGTGACATTGTGGTCAGAAATTGAATATTCCGGCTATGTGTGCGTGTCGCACGATAATCCACTGGCCGGCAGTCAACTAATTATTAAAATTTGCACAGATTTCTGCATTTGGCATGAATATGGCGCTGCTGTGTTGTCAATCAAACATTGCGCATACGCCGCGTGGGCCGCCAAACCGAACTCAAAAGGAAACGTAATCGTTTCCCATGCGCTTGATTGCATTTTCTCCTTAAATTCATTACCAACACGCTGATGCGATTACCGTCGATTAATTTGATGACACGGATATCAGCCTCGGATACCAGCGACGACTTCGAATCGCTCTTAATTGCATTAATATTGCGGTCGGGGCGAGGACCTGCAGCCTTTGGCTCCTTCGTCCTTGCCCTCATCGTGCCCAATCTGCGAAATTCAATTTGTCATGCCAGCAGTGAAAGCTGAGGAGAGCATCTTCAGGCAGACAGCCCGAAATTCTCAATATCAATTTCAATTTAAAATTGTCCTTGCGATGGTGCTCGATTTTTTTCCATGGTAACCGAAGTCGTCAGTTCTGGGAACATTTAAAGTCAGTTTTAATTAGAAAAGGCTGAGATCATTCCGCGAAAGATGAGAGCTCTTAAAAACTTCGCTTATATACTACACATATTTTATTTTGTTAAAAAAAAAAACGAGGCAGATATTCAAAGCATCTGCCCACTCTGATTTTGCTGCCCTTTTGTCGCCATTAGAGCCACCACTCAATATTCAATTTCTGGCCAAAAGCATTTTAATGCGCGAACGTGGTCGAGGAGCCTGAGTGCTGTTTTCCCTCATAAGCTGGGTGTTTTTCCAGCCGAAATGGGCTGAGGGGACTGGGAAATGCCATTCCACGCCCACACCGTCAATTTGGCCGCTTCATAACCGTTTGGCTGTGGCGCCCCTTCGACATTTTGTCTCATTTTTGGCAATTTTTAAGCAATTCAATTTAATTTTATTAGTTTTGCCAAAACTCAAACAACTGGGACACAACAACAATAACAAGGTGACCCATTCCCATGCCGCACACACTTGGATTGACCCCATAAAATCTGAAAGTGTGGCATAGATCCGGAGATACACAGATACCGATTCGGTCGGATACATATTTATATGGCATTTGTTAAGATTTTCATTGGTCCTGTCTATTTTTTGAGATTTTTATTCGTTTTGCTCCTGGCTCCATCGTCTTCGTCTCGTCCGCCACATAAGTTTTAAGTCATAAAAAGTCCATAAAATGCATTCGCAACTTTCTATTTTTCTACCCCTAAGCCCGTTTCTATTGTTGTTTTTCTTGGTATTTCGCATTGCCCCGACTGGGTTTAGTCTCTGATATTTCATTTTATTGTCGTGATTGAGCGAAATGATGTGCCAAATGTGGGTCCGAGTCCATGGCGTGTGGGCTTTGGGTCCAGTCGGCGTCCAGTGAATTATGCTCAAAAGTTGGCCACTTAAGCGTCAATTACTTTTACGGCTTAATTATGCGACCCGCATCTGCGGAGTCATCGGTTTGATATTTTATTCAGAAACGCTGGGATGCCATGCAAAGGGCACATAAAAATCGCACAAAATTAGGCTGCCTTATGTTTTCCAAGTGGGGTTGATATGCGTGAGGGCGGCGCATTAGAAACAATTGAAAACTGTGCACAATATGAAGGGAAAGTTGGCTGTGAATGCACAAACTGGAATGCAATTAATTAATTGCATTTAAACGTTGTCGTGGCGGTGGGGAAAATGCTTCCTCGGATTTTCCCATTTCCGGTTTTATGTGCGAGAAAAGTTTTGACGACGGGCAAACATTTTTCACTTCCGCACGGAATCACGTACAAGTTGGCTCAAATGCGCTTTTCTTGTGTGTAATCCCTCTTATATGGCCCATTGTTTTCCCTATTTTCCCCATTTTCCCCACTCATTTTCATTTGGCCGCTTTGCGCATTGCCTTTGTTTTCACACGTATTGATTTCAGGGCGCAAACTTTGCGATAGGCTCCATGGCAGCCTCCTGTTACTAATTCAATTCCATTACCAACTCCATTGGGGATTTATTGGCAAAAGCGGACTAAATCGTCGCAATTAGCCGTCCAAAAATAAGTCAATCAAAACAAAGCAATTGAGGTGAATAAAAAATACAAAACAGCAATTAGCAAAACATCGAGCAGCATGGAAAATTCACGTGAATTCGGCGAAAGAGCTTCCCAACGAATCTGACTTTCATGGCTGGGCTGGAGGTGGGAAGGAAGGAAATCGTGGCCGGGATTGCCGCATTTCATTTCGCAATAAACTGGACTTTACTCAAAATGAACGGCCAGCCAGCGAACGCAATAAAAATGTGGAAAAAACGCAGTAGAGCTCCGCGCCGAACAGGAGCAGCAGCCAAAACCAACAAGCAACATCGGATCGAATGGAATCGAATCGAATCGAATCGAATGGTATCGAATCGACTCGACTGGAATGAAACGAACAGAAACCAAACCAAACCGCCAAGCCAAATCAATGCCCGCAAATGGCACCAAACAACATGGGTGTGGCATGGTGTATGGTGTGTGCATGGTGTGTATACATTGAATGAGGAGATTTTCCAGGGGCATACTGATTTGGGGCACCACCGAATACCCTGCAGAAATTTAAGATGAAGGATTATGTACGGATGTTTAATTAGCAAGAGAACAGAACAACAATTTTGATACTAGCTTTGAAATCCAAAACATAATCTCTGCACATTTCACTCGCAATTCAATGCCGCAAGCTTCAGATGCAGAAATCGAAATGAAGCAAATGTATTGATTTAAAGCTCAATATAAGCATTATGGCATTAGCTGTTCAACTGTTAGCTCGTTTGTGGTTAAAAAAGTCATTTAAAGCTATGAAGGCTTTAAAAACAAACTATTTTTTCCAATTCCCAATTGTATGAGTGTGGCATGTTGCTGTACTGTACAGTCGAATTGAACGGTGTCGCGGTGGCAACATGCAGGTTCGTAAATTCAGAGATAAACATAAATCGAGCGTAATTCGGGCATAAAGCGCTGCTGCAGCTGCTCCGCGCCCGTCGCACATGGGCGACCCAATCTCGGGCCAGCTGTCCACACAAACGCGGCCAGGGACAATCGAATAGCCAGAGGTGGACGACTATTTGCACAGATCGATTAAAAATTGAATAGCGGCCATCAGGAGGTCCTGCTGGCCCATGACCTGGGGTGGTTCCCATTCCGGGCGCACCACCACCACAAGCTGAGTAACTGGTTGGGTCGCAGCGAGACTACCGAAAGTCAGCGTGAATGCAACTCGGCCAACAGGTGTCCGATCTGACCTACCCCATGTCCTTTGAACCCGGAGCCTGCGATGGCCTGCAGCTTAAAGGCGCCCCTTTAAGACGGCCCAATTCCGCAATCCGCTTAAATTGATTGCACTTCCTTTTTGTCACCGAGACGATGCCACTTCCTCCGTTGTCATGGCCACATGAAGCCCTCAAAATGCCCGGCAGGATGACAGAATAATGGAAGCTTTGCTGCCGGAGTGGTGCCAGAGTCCGGGATCCCAAGGACCCAAGTCTGCAACGAGTGCATGGGAATCTGTTAATTATAAATTCTCGAAATGGTTTTATGGGCAAAATTGTGAGTGCCATTTCCCTCTTAGCCAAGCTGCTGTTTGCAAATTTTGCTCGTACTTAGCCATGACAAATTCTGTGGTCTTATTGTTTGGCCTGAATTTAAAATTCGTTTCAAATTAAATTTTTATTTCAAGAGGCAGCACAATGAAACATAAGCAGGTGCCCCAGTGATACCAGTAAAGCAATCAGCAATCCTCGGCCATTTTTATGCGAATTCCACTGATACTCCGATTTTTCAGGGCTTGTAATGGCTTAAAATAAAGGCTTAAAGTCTCTCGTATTTCAGCCCCCCGCTGGGCTGCCAATAAATATTCCTTGGCAACGTTTGCAATGCTTCCGTTCCAGAGGCGGAAGGGATGGCCCAACACGTCCCAGTTCGCCTCCGTCCACGGAAGTCGTCCTGCAGTGAAATGATTTTAAATAACAGCAGTGGCCAGCCATTCCCCGGGTGAGCGGCTAGTCCTCGGATGGAACTCCCGCTGGTGGACACACACACATAGACACACCTGCCCTCCAGTTTGTGCAGCAGGCAGATGGCACGCATTTTGTAATTAATGTGGCAGTGATTATATGGAACAACAGGCAAAACGATTAGTTGGGCGCATACGCATAATGCATGTCCTTGAAATCGAACCGGCAAACATTGCATTATCGCCAGCGGCAAATATTGCAATTAATATTGGTTCGTGCTCAGTTGACTCTGTATCTGAGTATCTGTGTATCTGTATATGCGGATGTATCTGTAACTGGGCCCGAGGGGTTGCGTTTTGTTTGTCCCGTTTTATGGCCCTGCTGCACGCAGGGCCAGCTGTCGATCCCATTCTCGAATACCCCCCAAAAAACGCCCCCGGCTTACTGCATTTATGAGTTATTTGGCATTCGGTAAGGACAATAACAAATGTCCCGATCCTCCGGTTCTCGTTGGCTGCACTTTGTGACGGTAGTCCGTAAAATTGTTTTGGGCTCCGCTAATTTATCTGCAGCATTTGCCTAATTTATGTTATTGCCGAGTTGTTTGACCGACCCTAAATCATATTGACGAATGGACAGATACCACGAATCCTGCTGCGCTAGTGTTCACAAACACCAACACACACACACACACACGGAACATCCTGGCCAGAAATCGTTGCTGCCGGCTTTAAAGCGTTGAAGGACAACGATTAAAAAAGGGCCGACTGGTTGAAAACAAAAAGTGGAGCTGGAAATAAATAAAATTAACTACGAGTTGCGGTTACACATTCCAATTTGCTGTTGTTGCATTTTATGCGGCTGTGAAAGAGGCGGCTATGAAAATAAAGTGGCCGTCCTGTAAACCCGCAGCTGAAAACCCCCTTTTACCGGCGGTCCATTCGCAGCAGAAAAAACAAAACACAAACAAAATCGAGAAAAAACTGGAAAATTCCAACAAATACAATGCGCAATTGCAAAAGCGTTAAAAAGAGCAACAATGTTGTGCCCACCAAGGAAGGGGGCGGAGTGGGTGGTTGCAAGGTTGCAAGGTTGCCGGATTGCACGGTTTGAGCTGTTCGACATTGGGGGAATGAATGTTCGTTCGGGGAAAACCCAAGGGGCATAAAAGCGTGTGCGTGGCCATAGAGGGGGATAGGTGATGCTCTCCCTGTCTTCCTTCGTCCTGGTGGTGTCTTTGTTGCCTTTCACAATAGTTTGCGTTTTAAACAAATGGAAAGCGTAGCCAAAAATAAAAGCCGAAACAATTTTATTGAAGATTGCGATTCGCAAACCAAGAGACACACTCACATGCGAATCGACAGATACAGGTTAAGAAAAAACAAATAACTTTTAATGCATTAAAGAAAGAATTATGAAAAAGATGGATCTATCTTGTATTACTTATAAAAATGTAACAAATAAACAATACACTACAATCAAGATTATTCATTTTGGATTTAATATTATTGCCTTGAAGTGGAAAGCGTTTTCATACCTTCGGCCTTATTTCTTTATACAATGTTTTATGTTGTACGTAGTAATATATAACTCCTATTTTTTCCAGTGTACTTACGCACATACAAAATTGCCAGGCAGCCGGGAAAGGTACGCAAAAATGTTGCCAATCGAAATTCCCTGGCTGGGAAATGCACTACCGCCTTTTTTCCAGCCGTGTGCCATCTCGCAGAATGCGAGGGGGCGTGGCAGTGGGTAGTTTGGTCCTTCAGAGGAATAGAAAATACTACTCGCATCGCCAGAAAATCGACGCGTGTGCGTTGTGTACACGAATTAAGTCCACTCACTTCAAAATGTTTCAAACATTTCGTCGTAATAAAGTGCGTTGTGCCAGCTTTTCCGGCTTTTGTCGTATATTTTTTTTGATGGAGAGTGGATATAACTTTTTTCGCAGATCTGGATAGTATAGTTGGGTTTGTTGTTGCTTTCGCTGACAGCAGTGTTTTAGTTATTTTTCAGAAATTTCGCTGAGCGAGCGGCACTCCAATCATAAAGTTTAGCAGCAAATTTTTGTGGCATCGAAACTCATACACACGCACACTGGCCAGTAAATTACAGATTTTGTTTTTTAATGTGTTTTAATAAGTTTAGATTAAATAATCACAAACTGTTGCCAACTTGTTGGCTGTATTTTCATGTACCTTAATAAAGAGTGTGCAGCAAATTTAAACCATTTTGCATAATTATTATATTTAAAATGCGAGATTAAGTGCAAGTTTGGTTACTGCATGTAACTATATTAAAGTTTCAAAACACGAACTAATTACTGAAATGAGTCTGGCTTGAGCAGAAAACTCCGAAAAATTGCGAATGTTTTTCAAATTCATTGTTGCGTTTAAGTTGGCGAAGGTCGGTTGTCTGCCCCGCAGGTTGTAACGTGTATTTGTAATTAAGCTTCCCGCTTGAGGCGACTTTGCGCATTGTTTCATGGTTTTTAAAACACAATGGAATTCGAGGGAAACTTTCGATCCTGCCAAACCTCAACATGCCCCCTCCAGAGCTCCAAACTATTATTTATGGCCAGCGTATGCCAAACTATTCGCGGGCAGCAGTTGCTCACTTTAAAATGCAAATGCTTGCAGTTGGCGAGGGAGTGAGGGGCGTGGAAATGGCGTGGGCTTGGCCAGGACCTGGCCAATATCAACAAGCAGTGTCAGATAAGATCCGAGTGGTCATTAGTGTCCGGCAAACAACTGGCGAGCCTGCCGCTTGAGGGGCATGGAGAAAAACAACAAACAAAGAGCGAAAAAAAGGAAAGCAAACCACTTGACCATAAAAAAACTTCACACCTCGCATTGTACACTCTGGAAAGGAGAGTGAGCGAGGGACCTGAAGTGTCCAGGAATAAACACTTGAAACTGCTGGCAGGGAACTGTCGTCCCACTCGCATTGTTGTTGTTTGCCTGACAAAGGCGCAGGACGAAGGGCAGGACTCGCTCTAATGGGGCGCAGTTGATGTCAGCAGGACACGCAGGCAGGGTGAAAGGTCAGCGGCCAATAACCATTTGAAGTTGGCATTTGGTCATCAGGCAGCTGCGTTGCAATCAACTCCACTCCTAAGCAGATCAATTATCGGTAATTAGGCGCGCGTTTTCAATTAGCCAACTGCATTGCGAGCGTTTTGCGGCTAATGAGAGGTCCTACCACACACACACACACACGCGCGAAAAACACAGTCGCTTTTCCATTGGAAAAGTGTGAAATTATCGGGGAACCTCTCGCCCAATTGGCATTGACATTTATAATTACGAGCAGCATGGCAGCGGCGCAAAAGGACCAGAAGGACGAAAAGGACCAACCGAACAATGCCGCTGTCGGGCACTCAGACACACTCGATGGCAGCTACAGAGGCCACCCGCTACCAGCAACGGATACATCAGCGGATGAGCTCGATTTGGCACACACCCATCCAATCGACGGCCCGAAAAGGACTCGAATGTCCTGGTTTGAATGAACCGAAAGGCATGTTTGTGACACGTCAGACGGCGCAGGACTCGCAGGAGGGCGGCGCTCGAAAAAGAGGACCGCTGGCCGATGGGTTTGGCTAATTATGAACCCATTGGAAATTATAAAATCAATATGGCGTTGACTGAAAAATGCAGCGACGAGCAGACACAACAATGTAAGGGCTGCTAAAATTATACTCTTCTAAAGGAATTAATACCTGAATATCTGTAGAATAGCAAACATTGAGTATTGGTTTCCAAGAAATATGCTGTAGGCTTAACATCTGATAGGGAAATTATTAATTAAGTAACTTCATGAGTTGGCTTGATGATTTCGAGGTTCACTAATCAGCAGTACCATTGCATGCACACAATATGATGAAAGATAGTAATCTGTAAACTGAAATGCGTCAAAAAGAGAGGGTATATCGAGTTCATTGATCCCCGTCACGGAGCAATATTTCCGCCTTGGCTGCTCCTTCTTATAATGTGCAGGCAAATGGTTGCCATATGGTGTGGAAGTGGAAGAGCCTGATAACCTTGTTGTTGCCCATGGTGTTGGTGTTGCCGCTCTGGTTTCTGCTCCTGAGGTTGTCATTGTTGTACGCTTTTGACACGCCAACATGACCGCAAATGAGATTCTGTCTACCTTTCTCTGTCTGTTTTTTTGCTCCCTCTCTCTCTCTCTGTCCCTGTCCTTGTCCCTTTTCCTCATACACACACACACGCATTGAAGACCCTGCTCTGCATCTCACTTTTTGCCGTTTACGCCTACACGCACCTATTGAAGGACCTGGGCACAGGATAACCCCGACTGCTGTCGTTGTTGTGGTGCTCCTGTCAATGACTTTTCATAAGGTTTATTTTGCTGACAGTTCATATTACGGATTTTTCTTTTCCCACACTGCCGAAGGTGCTGTGTTTTCCTGAAAATTGAATGTTTAGTGGGTAGTAGTTGGTGCTCGAGTGTGGAGTTGTGTGGCGGGCGGGGGGCTCATCAATAACTCGCAATTAAGGAACCCTCATGCGGGGCGGAGGTGTGAACGAACGACTCCTTGGCCGATTAGAAAACATTTCGAACAAGCAAACAAGCAAACAAACAAAGCAAACGAGTGCCAGCAATTTCCACTCACTTTCTATCTATCATTCGGGGAGATTTGGATCTTGAGCCGACTTCTTTCCCTCATACTTATAGTATGCAGCCGCAATCCCCTTGGTGGTTCAGTGTAATTTAGATTTATGCGCCCCGCGGATGTCTTCACCCCTCTCGTGCACAGCGAGAAAAGAGGGTGACTTCCATTGTGGTATAGTTGGATAATAATAAATAGCTTGATATTAATTTAGTAAATGAGCAGATGATAGTAATGACCACAAACTTATACTTATATTGAATATTCCCATCGATAGCTAGCGTACCCCTTTTCCTTCGAGTGCAGCTTATCCGGGAATCTCGCATCGGAGTCCAGCTATGGAGAGTCAAGCCGCATTTCGCGTTGATTATGCTTGATTTATATGACAGGCCAGCCTCCGAGCAAAAGACCTTGCCATGAGGGTTGTTGTCGCCCGGAGAGAAGATGTTGCCCCGGGAGATGTGTTAATCCATCGCAGCTAGAACTTGGACTCCGTGCGTTTCCCATGTCGCTCGGTGACTTTTGACTTTGGTTCCGTTTTAATTGAGCGCCAAAGCACGGCTGTCCGGGGCACGCCCCCATAAATCAAGCGGCCAGTTGGCCTGTCGGCCTGTGAGTTATTCACGCAGCCACAATGTCCAGCTGTCAATCATTCAAGCAGTTTGCTGCGTAAAAAAGGAAACGACAATTTAACGGCAGTCAAGTGCCGCCCATCAAACAAACCCTGCAAATAGAGGGGTCTCGGTCCGATTAGGGGGGCATCCTTTTAAGGGAAACTTCATTAGACCAGAAAACTCTGGCTGCCCCGGGGCCAAAACGGCAGGCACTTTTAATGAGCCTCGAACGGATTCAACCGATGGAGGCGGGGTGGCAAGAAAAGTGGGGAAGGGAAAAGGCACGTGACATGACAGTGGGAGATTTTCTTTATTTCCAGCTTCAAGCTGCGAGCCTGCTGGTGATGATTTTTCGGCTTGTAAGACATAGGAAGTTGTTGAAATCTTGTGATGCATTAAAATTTGCAAGTTTTGACTTGGCTTGTGTGTGTGGGAGGAGAGTCCTGTGTCTGCGTGCGTGTGAGTGACAGTTGTGTGTCAGTGGCACGCTTTTCCAGCTTTCGGGACACACACACACACACACTGGCATTTTATGCAAATGTCGCTTTTCTGCGTAGCTGCCTCGCTTTTTAATGAGCACACACACAATCCCACAAAAGGATGGCACACAGCCGCATTAGTTGATTGTGTGTGTGTGCCTTATCCTCTCTCTCCTTTTGAGTGTGTGTGTGTGTCGAGTCCTGCGACTGTGAAGCAATTAAAATGAAATAAGCTAGGTTTTTTCACCCGGCAAACAAATTTCCACTGCAAGACAAATACACAAATGTCATAGCCACACCGAAAAGAAATATCTTAAATTATGATTAATTTACAGCAAATTACATTTGAGGAAAGTTTGGGAAAGCTATTAATTGAAAAATATACTTTCTAAGCATTTTTTCTTCCTAATTTAAAAATGTCGTAGTAATAATGACATAATACATTTTTTCCATTTTCTAAACGGAACTAGGATTTAGGGGTGAAAAGGTATATATTCCCGATATTACATTTCAGTTAAAGGTATATTTTTTCTGAAAATTGAAACTAAAACTGCGTTAATGGAGCATTTGGGGTGCGAGCACGTGCCAATTAGCCATCGTGACCTAGTGAAACTTCCTTCTTGGCTTCCTTCGGTTAAAAGCCAGCCCATTAGCCACTCAATCAGCTGGCATCAAGTATTGCTTTAAAAGCATTTGCAATGCGCCCCTGCCACTTGGCTGCATTGCATTTGTTATGCCCTTGTTATCCTTGATCCTATTTGCGCTTTTCTTTTCTTTTCCTTTCCTATGCCATTTTCTTGCTATTTTCTAACATTTCTGTGTACAATACGAGTGCGTCATGTGCATAGGTGTGAAGGTTGCCGCGGGCGAGCAGCTGAAGCTGCAACATCAACGTTGCGGCATAAAAGGCTAATGCCCCGGGAAAAGTGGAGGCCGAGCTGCCATCGAAGTGCCCTGGGTGGCTTGCTGGCTTAGAGGTGCAACAGCTTGCCAGGTGCAACTGCATTACCATGCGACAATCTGTTCCCATTTAAAAGCGGCTAATATTTTTATGACCAGCCGGGAGGCTAAGTTCACTGAGTTCACAAGTTCTGGAAAAAAGTTGCATTTAAAATAAGGTAGTTGATTTATTTTATTATAGTTTTCAGTTTCCTAGCAAGAGAATGTATATATTAATTGAATTTTAAATTTTACTTCCATAAACACGTATCAATTATATTCAATAAACGTTTCTCATTTTTGTGGCAATTTGAAATCATGTTCGTGTTTCTTTGGCACATGTTGCTTTCATCATTGTGCCTCAACACTTAACGAATGCAACATGCTGCGAGAGAGCGGAATAATGGAATTGTTCTGAAACATTCCGCCGTGTTGTAGCAACATGTTGCATGTGCCTAAGGGCAATTGAGTTAAAAAGGGAAATAAGTTCATTTTACCATTGAAAGCTGTAATTGATCTTATTTTCAATCAAAGTATTATTAAACTTAAGTAATCTTGATTAGCTTATTTGCATAGCAGAGTACTTAAGAATTCATCCATTTAATTTATTGTTTATTTTTTATTAATTTATTTGATCGATTTAGAACTCCTAGAATTGAAATAGGTTGTCATGCATGATACTTTCTTAAACATTTAAAGCGTGTCACACGCCCAATTAAAATCCAATCATGGCTAAGTGCATCATTAGCCACAGCTTGCGACAGATCAAAGCCCGAGCAAAATTGAGCAATTCGGGCAGCAAAACCACCGGGCGATAGTAAATGCTCAAAGGCCATTGATAATCCTTCGCCAGGACGACAACAAAAGCTCGTTCATGCCGCCGACCGGGGGATAACTCAATTATGCGGTAAGTTATGGACACGATTCGAGCGGCGGCGGAGTGGAGGGTGGCCAGAGTTGACCTAGCCTGACCCCCAAGGAGGGATAAAGCCACTTTGCTGTCAAATTAGTGCCTAGTTCGGTCCGCATAATTGGCCCAGCCGAAAGTTTTTACACGCAGCCATAAAAGATTTATGGAAATTATGCATGTGTTTTTTGGTTATCCTGCCTAGGCGAGGGGCGGAGGGGGGGACTTATGAGCGGTGCCAATAAATCACATGGCGAGTGGCCCATTAATTGGCTGCAAGCGCGCCCGAGAGCCAAAACAACACTCGACCAGTTGCCAAAGGTCACGTTCTGGCCGCATGTTGCACGAGGACTCGCACGAGCAACATGCGGCACGAGAGAGCGCGGCAGGACTCGTGATCCGAAGTCGTTCGCCGTCCGAAGTGAAAAATCGTGAATGATATGCGGCATGTGTTGCTACCCCGCAGCAGCAGCAGCAGCAGCGAGCAGCAACGAGCAGCAGCAACAACATGCAGCAGCAGCAGCAGCCGAGCAGCGGCAGCTGCGAATGTTGTTTAGTTCTTATCCGTGGCTCACAGCGTTTGGTTCGTCGTGCGGGTGCTGCTCTATATATATATCGATATCGTGTTTGGCTACATATATCTGTGCCATTGCTGGCGCTTGCCACTCTTGTTCAGCAGGGATTGCGATTCTCTAGACAGCGTGTTTTGAGTTTTTTGTGGCCCACTGGACAACTTGCAATTTATGTGGCTAATTAGAGGAAAAGGAGGCGGCGGCGTACCTTTTCTGCGTGACTCTCGAACGGCGTAAGTGCTGCGCATCCTTTGCGTTTCGTGTGCCGCGCCCCTACCGCCCACCAGAAACAACAACAACCACAACAACGAAAAAGAAAAGTATTAACACAACGTGCCGGAAAAATAATAATACACTCAAGTTATCAAAACACCTGAAGAGAACTGGAAAAAGCGTAGTCCGAAAAATCTGCAGTGCAAAAAAAAAAGCGAAAGGAATTGAAATTTAGGGCAAAAGCGGATTACGAGCAGCAAAATAACAGCCGAAAGCGGAAAATGCGAATGAAAATGAATCTTCAAGTGCGCGGGCAAACAAACAGCAAGACTGAGAAGTGAGTTGCGGAAAATTCGGAAAAGTGCGTAGAGCAGATAGAAGGACGAAGGACCCCGAAGTAAATCATTAAATCATATGGAAATGTGAACGCGTCACGCTGCCTCATTAACGATTTCCCATTTTCGATTTTCCATTTCCCAAACAACCAACAATACCGCACTCCAGTTGCGTGCGGATCATCAATTAATTCCAGTCAGTTTTCGCACTTTAAGCGCCAAAAAAGGCAGCAATAAAAAGGAGTATTCCACACAAAGAGAGCGCACAAATTAATGACACAATAACACACTGCGGTTTCATATATCAGTATCGCGCGTGTGTGTGTGTGTGTTTTCCAGAGTGGGCGCAACAGTTCGTCGGCCATACAGTCCGCCCCCTTCGGTTTTGATTCCGATTCCCATATGATACGATCCGATCGGTCGCGTGGCATATAATTTATCACAATTGTCATCGTCTTGCGGGGCAAAGTGAAAGTGCAGCGGAGCATCCGCAAGATACAAAGATAGTAGATACAAGATACAAATTGCTTATGCAGACATCTTTGCAAATACGGGTCAGTGCATTGGAACAATAGCTGCGAGCAGCAAAAGTTTTGCTCTCTATCTGTTGGCCAAGCAAAAACATAAATTAAACTTGCCAGCTGGAAGGCCTTGAAAGTTCCTCTGTCCTTTGGATTAGCTAGCCAGGGAAAGCCAAAGAGCAGCCGGCGGTAAGTTGGTCCTTCTGATTTGTAGCCAGAAGTCCGTGCTCCGGAAGCTACGCCTTCAATTCGCAATGCCATTCCATCGCAGCCCATCCCTTCCAGATCCCAGCTAGGATCCCAGAATCCACAGACAGCCGGGGTTTGCTTATGGGACAGATTTGTTTGCCTTTCAAATTTTCATCTTTGAGTGGGATGCTGTTGTGCTGGTCACTTGAGGGCTGAGATTTATGTCGTTGCTATAGGAAAGGAAAACAAATTAGACCCAGAAAGTCATTAGTGTGGCATAATTTTTCTTGCTGCTTGTGAATTATATTTTTAGACTTTAACATATTTTTAGCCTGTTTTTTTAATATTACCCAATTAAATTTCGCTCATTCTATTCGCTTTTTTCTTACAATGCCGAATAAGATTTCAGATTTCACCTACGGTTTCTTGATAAATCCATTACTAAAAACGTTAAATCTACTTGCTGCTCCCCACTCACTCCACTCACTCATTCTTTTAGCGGCATATTTTTTGCGGGCTGAGCAACCTTGGCAACAATCCAGTGAAATCCTTGCATGAATTTCGCTAAGCGCCTCTTGCCGCCTTGCAGCCAACATGTGAGTTTTCCATGTGCGTGTCCCCATTCTTGGATTCCTGGCTACTGCCCCATATGGCGGCACACATAAAAAGCAAATCACAAAATCCACTGTGAAGCTCCGTTTCCACCCGGTGGCAAAATATAAGAGGGAACAGTAAGCTCTCATATAAACGCTACAGCCGCAGGATATTTGCAAAGCCAACGCCCCTCCTGCCAGGATCCCGATCCTGATTCTGAGCCAGTGTCGGCACGTATATAAGCCATATGCCATATATATGTATGCTGGCCTGTCCAGGGAGTTCGCTCCATTAAAGCAAATAGAAGTCCAGAGCATATACATATATGGTATATGGCATAGAGCGAACTCAAAATCACCCGCACAAAGTTGAAAATATGAACAAAGCGAAACAAAAGCAAGCGAAGCGCAGCGTTGCAAAAATTGCGAACAGAAAGTTTTGGGGCAGCAGCATGGAAAGGAATTAAATTTGGGTAAATGCATTGAAGGAATTCAATTTTAAACAAAATGCTGCTAGCACACGAAATGTGTACTATGCGCAAATATGCAGTGCGAAAAGCGTTGGCATCACTGCAGTGCACTGCTGCAGAAATGCTGCCGAACAATAAAACTTTCAATACATATTTTATTTGACTTTCTGCTGCAATTTTATGCATAATAAATCCCGCAGCCCGAACAATTGCTCCTCGCACCTCGAGGGCTTCGGCAAAATGGATAAATATTATGGGTAAATACAATCAGGTTGGCAACGAAAGCAGAAAACAGCCAGCGAGCGACTTGTGCATAATGAAGAGACTCCTGCATGCAGGATAAGCGAATGGCAACGCCTTTGGCGATAACCATTTTGGAAATTCCATTTAGCCCGCTATAAAATAAATCCAGTTTGAGCCGAGTTCGCCAGCTGACGCCGCCGCGCGGGTCACGCGTTCGTCGTGCATTTGGGAAATAGATGAAAATGAATCCTGGCACATTTTCCAATTAACGAAATTTACAAAATGCCAACGCGCCTCGGCTAAGCCGTGCAATTAAAAAGCTGGAGCACGTAGAGTGCAACGTGGGCGGCCCAGCTGAGTGGGTGGTGGGTGGTGGTTGTCGGTTTTCCAGGTGCAGCGGAAAATGACGCCTCCCCCGCTCACCACGCCCCTTCATCCAACCGCACGTAGTATGCAAATTATTGCAAATTATCGGCGTAAATTGCATTTGGCTTTAATGAGTAGAGAGTGTCTGGAGCTGCAGAGCTCCGCCTCCGCAGCTCAGGGTTCAATTATGCTTCCGCATCTTGGTTTTCGCCACTGTTTGCATTTCATTTCGCAGCGTGCTGATTTATGTATTTTGCCCCGACTTTGCATATTTACATTGTATCTATTTCCACGAGCCGTATCTGGTAGGTTGATGGTAGGCTTCGATTTTATTTGCGTGTTGTCACGTCGCAGCTTTCGAGCAATCGTCGCCCTTGTGGCCGGCGAATGTGGAAAATCCCCTCCACGGATATTTGTAATTCTAATGCCGACAAAGTGCTCGCCGTGATTTGCATACGCATCGATATCAATGGGCCTGGAGTTCATGGGCTCCAGCTCCAGCTCCAGACTTTCGCTGGCCTTAGACGTCTCAATTGCAGATGGATCTGGGATCTGGCATTCCTTGACCCCGCTTCCAAAACTCAAGTGTCTGGATGGCGATGGACTTGTTCTAGGCTCGGGCACCTCTTATCCCACCATAATGCTAATTGCCTTTGCCCGGCTAATTGCCGGCAATTCTGGTCTGGTTTTGGACTCAATGCGCCGTTGTCCGCGGCTGTGCCATAATTTATCAATTTGCTCGGGCTGCCTCCGTAAACGAGGCAAATGAGGCGAGCCGGGAAAAACGAGCTTATCTCATGTCAAACACACTTAAGCAGAGGAAAAGCCATCCCCCCCTCCCCCGGGGTGGGAAAATCTCGTGTAGGTTGCTTGTAACTTTTTATTGGCCCTTAATGCAATAGAAACTATGGAGCCAACATGAACATTACCAATTGAATTGGAAATGGGCATTAACATGGCCATCCAGTTACATTGGCATCGATTTGGTATGGGCAAATCGAGTACACAGAGCACAATTTACAAGTAACTCGTAGTTAAATGATACTTTTATTTAAATATTATATCTAGAACTTCAGGCAACACCTTTGGAATATGATAATTTTTAAAAGATTTAAGATAATTTTGATTTTTATAAAATTCGTTTAAGTTCCCATTTTAAGTTAAGTTAATTCGTAAAAATTCTTAATAGTTTTACTTTTGATAATCCTTAAATATATAATTATAACAAAGTAATACAAACAAAAATCTTATAAAGATGCTCAAAGAATCTCCATGTAAAGCAGAGCGAGCAAAAAGGACGATTGCACTGATGCGGATTGCTGTTGACCAAATGCGATTTTTGCATTAAACACGGCGAATTGCCTTTACCTTGCTTTTTTATAAGAGATTCTCCACCGCGGTATCTGCAACGAGCTTCGATTAATGTCTGAGTCGCTTAATTGGCTTTCTGTGTTGCGATTTCACCTGAATTGCTGCTGCTACTGCGGATGATGCTCCTGATGTTGCTGCGGATGCTGCTGCTGTTGTCGCCGCGGCTCAAGGATGAAACAAAAAGCACAACGCAAGCATTTGCATTTAGATTGAAAACGCCCGGCGTTCGTGGGTTCGATTTGGGTTTGCTTTTTTCCAATGTCGTCCGCTGCTTCGCTTTGACTGATGCAAGCTGAGGAAATCAAAATCTCGCTAGCCCGAAAACGAACAAACACACCCACACATGCAGGTAGACAATGGCAAAAAATGGCGGGGGAGAAGAGGAAAATTTTGGGGAAAATGGAAATGGAATCGCTGCTTTCCCCGGCACTCGCTCCCCAGCCGCCTCGAATCGCAGCGAACCACTGAATGGGGATTTTTGTGGCAAATCTTAATTAAATGCATAATTCGTATTTATTATTCAAATGCTGTTGATTTATGCAAAGCGCGTCGTCGCTGCTTTCATAAATATTAATTAGATTATTTTTACTTTTGCCGAATATGCAGAGGAATTTGCATGCCATCGATTCGAAATTAAATAACTATTATGGTCAAGTGGTCACAATTGCAGAGTGAGAAGGTCTCCGAATTTCATGCGACCCATCATCCCACACTTTGCGGTGCGTTTGTGCAGTTTGAAAAGAGCTTGTAGCCCTTTTGAATAAATTAATGTCAAAAGTACTTTGGCTTTTGATTTTGATTGATGATTGTGCGCCTGTATGAGCACCAGTCCCTTAAAGATCCAATTCACGAACGGCAAAGGCGGGCCAACAAAGCCAAAGCCAAAGCCAACCACTTGGGTCGGGCTTGGTACTGAAGTGGCCGCCATCCAGGATGCCCAGCCCAATCTCCTTTACCATTCCATTCCACTCCCTTGCCAGGACGATGAGCCGAAGAGCCGGAGCGCCTCTGCGTGTGTGCATAGAAATTACGCATAAATAACCAGCCATGAGAATGCCCGACTTCCGCCCCAAAACCAACGACCACCAGCCCATGTGCTCCAACCCCAGCTCCACAGCTCCCCATCTCCTGCTGCTTTTGAAAGCGGCTGCATCATCATCATCTTTGTCATCCTGCTCGCTGCATCGTTGACAACGCCAATCCGCAGTCAATGACAGCCAGCCACGGCTGTGCCTTTGGCCCGGGCTCTCTCCTCATGTCCTTCTGACATGGCTCGAACAGAGCCTCGCATCTGGCCGGGTACACTAGGACTTATTACTAGTTCCTAAATTAGTCGTCGATATAATACAAGATCAGAAGTTTGTATCTATCTAAAACAAAGCCAGCAAGTATGGTTAGCCATCTTACTCTTATATCACAGCAAAAAAAGCAAACTCTAGTATTCCTTGGGTTTCTGAAACACGACTTCTCGACTTCTTACCACACTATCCTACTTTAAAGTCATGGTTTTTGTTCTCTGTGTAATCATGTGCCACACGCACGTGCGTGGTCGCATTATGATGCTGGAGATCGAGATGAAAATGGGTCTGGAGGAGCTGGCTGAGCTCGGGCGGAATGCGGATGGGGATGTGGTGCTGACTAGCTGTGGGCGGCGGTGGCGATAGCGATGGCGATGGCGGCGTTGGAGGTGCCTTTGTCCCGACCACAGACGCATCAATCAGCTGCGTGCCTTGCTGCTCTGCCTTCGATGATACAAAATCATGCGAAAGTTCGAGTTGCTGTTGCCATTGCCATTGCCTTTGTTTCTTCCTCCTGTGTTGCTTTTTTCCTGGTTCGTTTTCTTTTTTTTTTTTTAGCTCGGCCTGGGCGTGGCCCTGTAATCAATTACGTGGCTTCATTAATCATGCAAATACCAACAGGAACGGCGCACCGAACACCGAACACTGAACACTGAAACAAGAGCAGTATTGCCATTATTGATTTTGTCAAGCGTGCGGCTGCTTATCAGCTAGCTGACGTCAAAGTCTCCAGAGTTCTGATTAAAATTAATAAATTTTCCCAGAAGCCAAAGCCACAAGACGAAAGTCAGTCAGTCAGTCAGTCAGTCAGTTAGTGAGATAGAGGGGCAGACAGAAATGTTCTTAGTATAGCACCGGTCTTATCGGAGACATCCATTGTTGTTGCTGTGTGCTGAGCACATTTGCATAATTTCCTCAGCCCAGCTTCGTTTTGACAGGACTCTATGTGCCATATTCAAGGTTAATTTGTTTCGGCAAACAAACCTTGACTGCGCCCCCAAGTATGCTAATATTTTGGCTCGGCCCTCAGACATTCTGGCTTTTCAATTTGCCTTCGACTGGCATTTTATTTGCAAAAATATTGAAGCACTCATAATGAAGTTTCATGCCATATGCATACACGCCTTAACTCACACACGCACACATGTTCAACCGGATTGTGGCAGCAATCGCTGGGGAGTCGAGAGAGTCCTGGAAACAGAGTCCTGGGAAATCTGGGATACGGGCGGACTGGGAGGGGCTGCATTAAAAATGAAAGCCTTTGGAATTCGCTTGTTAAATAAAATGTTATGTAAATGATTGAATGAAAGCCGCTCGCGCGAGCTCTGAATGCTGTCGTTAAAATGGTTTTCAGGCCCTCTTTGATGTAATTGATTTTGCCTTCAATTGCGCTGCACGAGCATTTTGAAAGGGCGTTTAACGCGGAGCCACGGAATATCCGTATCCATCGAAATGCACATGTCGCCCTGGCTTGAGCGACACTTTTCCTTAACCACTTTTCGCTGTTTCGTTACAGTGTCGCCGGCTTAAAAGCATTTAAGTCCTGCGGCTAGTCGCGCGCTCCTGTTTCCTGCTTCCTGTTGCGCATGTTTTGCATTTAGGTAACTCCCCGGACTCCCCGTATATTTTTCTTACCTTTTTCGGCTGCCTGCTTTGTAAGCCCTCTTTAGGCGTCTTAAAAATGCAAATTTACGTTGACATTTGGTAGTGGCAGGCAGGGAAAACGAGTGCTAGTTAAGTGGCCACCGCTAATTATGTGCAGCCCGGCAAGTGCTCGCCTTCTCAGCCTTCTCAGTCCACTGAGCCTTCTTATCTGCCCGGCCAACTTACCCGTGCACGCAGTTGAGTCCGCAGTTGAGTGTCGGGTTTTACGACCCGGTAATCTCCATCTCCGGGCCCTAAATTCCCAATGATGTGAGCGGCAGTCAAGTCGCTGGAGCGACAGTTGTCATAAATATGCACATACATAATGCATACCATCTAGCACATAATAAGCAGATAAATGCACTGAAAAAAAGCTTCTGAGTAACTCAGTAACTTAAGTCTCAATAAAAATAAACTCTGCAAATTCCAATTAAATGAGTAAAATGGCAATAAATTTACTTAACTTTTCCAAGCTGAAATTCTGATATAGTCCTCATGTTTGTGCTAAAATATGTCACTTTAGATGTTATTAGTTGAAATTTGGCGAAAAGAAGGTCCCTCTATTAAAGCAGTAATCAAACGAATTCCAGGAAAATTAGGCCCAGGAATTTGATTTTTGTTTCTCTGCACGACTAAGTACTTCTGTCGAATTTGTGCCCGCCGCATGTAGATTCCCCTGCTGGCTAATGCGATTTTTTTAAATTGACAGCTACGTGACAGTGCTTACGACTTTAATGACAAGAACAACGTGCGCGACAGGCGGACGGACGGCGCTTCATCGATGACAAGTGGCAATATTTTATGGGTGACGAAGTGGGGTTGAAGCGGGAAAAGGGGAGCCACTTCCCACAGAGATCAGCAGCAGGCCAGGCCAGGCTCAGACGCTAATGCGATGTGGGAGCCGGAACATGTGTGCCTCAGATGCATTTTGGGATCTCACAGTTTCGTTTCGGCAGCGCACAATCAGCATTGACACTTGACATTTCGAAACGGACTTTGGCTTTGACAGCGCGAAAGGCGAGGCGAATTGCGGATGCAAGTGCAGCTTCCCCAGAAGCTGCGAGATGATAAATTGAAAACTCATAAATTATGTCAAATTATGGCGGGGCAACGCCAGCCACCCACTGGCTGGCTGGCTGGGCTGACTGGGTTATCTTATTTTATTCTGCGCTGATGACGTTGTCTGCGGTGGACAGTCGGTGTCAACTTCAAGCTCGTTGCTCATTTTGTCAGTTGAGTGGAAACAGTCTTGACATTTATTAACATTTTCCGCCCCAAACCCCGACTGGTCGACTGCTCGACTGGCCGACAATTAAATATGATCATTTTTTATGGAATTTATTAAAGTCTTTGGTGCGTAGGTAGCTGAAATGAACATAAATCATCTCTTTATTTCAAAGCCGTTTGTTTATTTGTTATGCTATCGTGCATGTATTGCCCACTGCTAGCTGGGCAGTACAATTTGAAAATCATTTAAAAAGAATGGAACTCCGGTCCGAGCGGAGCTACTGTGGCATCTGAATTGGAACTGGGCCATAACTCAATGTCAATTTGAGCCAGAACAGACTGTGGCCAGGCAACCGCAAGCCGATTGAGGAAGATGAAGCTTCCAGGGCCTTGACCAAAATGGAATCAAAATATATTTGGTATTTAAAATGACGAACGCCGGAGCCACGCAGCCCCCTGCTCCAGATGCAGATACAGATACAGCTGCCCCCACCACAGATTCAGATACATATGTATCCGAATCGTGTGGATTTGGGACTACTGGTAGACTGTAGTCTGTAGCCTGTTTAGCACGTTGCCAGAGTCGTGTGTTTTATTTTCGGCAAATGGAAATTGTATTATGTAAAACATGCCTCGACTCACAGGCACAGCAGCAACACACACACGCACAGGAAACACACACAGATGTCTCTACTGTAACTCGTAGATACTCAGATACTCGTACTTTTGCTTTTGCCTTGAGTTTGCTTCCTCGGCACCATTTTGCGGCTGATGCTAATTTTGATTTATTTAAATATTGTTTTATTTCCCTGAACTGATTTGTCTGGTTTTCGGGCAATTGTTTTGCTTTGCCAAAGTGTTTGCATTCCGACTGCTGGTCAGTCTTTTTACTGTGGAATTAAAACAGATTTTAATGTGCCTGCTGTCTTTGCACTTGCGGCCATTTCCCGAGCTTGTACGGATAGCTAGATACTTTGTTAGAACACCGACATGAACGTCGACCCAGACATTCTGGTGGAGAATGGAGCATGGGCGACGGCTTCAAAGGAGTCCGTAGAATTCCGGAAGCCTTGGGGAATATGCCGCAGAAATCCCTTTGGAGCCGACTGCATTTGTAGATTCTGGAGAAATATCTCTCGAGAAGACATTTTGTCTGGCTTTAGCTGTCGCCGGAGGGTCTAAATTTATCACAGACAGCCTCGATTTATGTTTGCCCTGCACTGCAGTGTCAATCCAACGAATGCGGGGCCTTGGATTCCCAATTCTTTAATATAGATACATACTGTTATATGCTCTACGATTTATTGCAAAGTTATAAATTCGTTTAAAACGTGTGCCTGCTGGCCAAATGAATTTATGAAAACAGCACCGAAATGTATGCAATAATCATTGTTGATGCATCGCACGCCATCTGATGCAGCAGCTCCATTTTGGCCAGAATTTAAAATGCTTTGTTTGGCCGAATGCTGTAATTAATTGAAAACTGTTTATAAAATGCGAGCCATATGGAATTCGTTGTTTTTTGTTCGCGTGCATACATTAAACGTTTAATTATGCGAGCCTACGTGTGAGTTTGTTTGTGTCCGAGTGCTTTTACTATGTATGCTCGGTTATTATGCAAATTATTTATCGTGTGAATGAAATGTAAATTTTTAATTGATTTAAAAAAACGCTCTCAAATCGAATTCAACTCGCACTGAAACTCGGTCAAATGTCAGCTCACGCGATTTTTGCCGCCAGTTGGCCATTGCTATTTTCCGGAGTTTCCATCCCCCCCCACCCCTCGTGCAAGGGGGTGGGGAACAGGGGGCGTGGCAGTAATAGTAACTCTAACTGTGACTGCACCGAAACTGTTGACATTCACGCACAAATTGGATTTACTAACGAGTTGGCTTTGGCCAATGGGTGGCTTTGGCGTTGACGGTCGCCTGCTGTTTGTCACTTTTGGCACTTTTGTTATCGTACACCCCATCCCCATGTGAACAGCCAAAAAAAAACCCTGAAAAAATGCAAAAAAAAGCGAAAAAAAAGGGGAAGAGGCCGGGAACGCGAAGCTTTCGCGCCTGTTATTTATGGCTTCGATTATCCCCGCACACAATGGGCCAACAAAGGAGCGGGGAAAGTGTTTGCCCTAAGCAAACCCAGTGGAAAACGGCTTGGCAGCGTTTCCAAGCTGGCAATAAAACAAAACGCACACGCGTCCCATTCAGTCGGAACTTTTGGCGGAGAGGGAGGAGGAGGTCCGGAGCTCTGGAGCTCCTATTTTCCGGGCGCAATTTGGGAATTTTCCGGGGGTCAAAGGCAGAGCATCGGAATCACAGAAGCAGCACAAGGACATGCCGAAATAGGCTTTGCGTATTTTCAATAGTTGCCATTGTATACACACGAAACAATCGGAGGGGGGATGTTCGGGTTCACTGGGTGGTGGCACAGTTCCAGGCAAAATAATATGAGTAATGCCAAAACCATTCACTTCTTACAATAAGTAGATAATTCTAACTAAATCAGCAGCTTGAGAATTTAAATTAATCTTAAATTATTCTTAAAACAAAATTGTGTTGACTTTAAATGTATAATAACTTATACATTAATCTTTGAAAATGATATATTTCCGCTATTTGGAACTATTTGAATGCCCACCACTGTTTCTACGCATATGCGTAGGGCAAAATCTGTGTGCTGATTTCAACGTTTGAATTATGATTTTCATGGGTGGAAGTTTTAGTTTGATTTTCGCCATCGTTTCGTCGCTTTTGTCACTGAGGATGTCGCCGGGGCTTTTGGCTTCGCTTGTGGTTTTGATTTCGGTTTGGGTGCCACTATATGCCATCGGCCATTCAACATTCGCTGTTTTCGGGTCTACGAACAAAATTTATATTCGCCACTAATGCGGCCACTCAAACTACACACACACACAGAGAAAATGGCTTCGGCTTGGGTTGTGCCTGTGGCCGTCTCTTTCTGCTCCTGTGGTTCCTTCTCTTTCTGCTGTGCCGATTTTCCCTTTGGCTCTCTAAGTCGCTGGAGACTTTTAGCTGGGGCCATGTGAAAATGACTGAAATCGTATCGAAAATCAAAGGTCACTTTTGGGATCAATTCAAAAGGAATTGCCGCATTCAAATCGCTCTGAGGCACTTGTGAAAATACACAGAGAAAGCTGTTTACAGAAAGACAGAGAGAGATGAGAGAGAGCGAGAGAGAGAGAGGAGCGGATGGGGAAAGGACCTCATATGTGTGCACAGATGCGGAGGCGAAGGATGTGGATATGTGCTGCCATAGATATTCAAACTAAATGGCGTCATCTATAACATGAGTACATGTGTGCGGGTGTGTCTCTGCTGACTGTCGATAGGAAATGAATTTTAATGATTGCCCCCGAAAAACTTGGCCATAGCTGGCTGGCTAGATGGCTGAATGGCTTGTTTGTCCCGGCGAAAAGATGGTCGTAGCAGGACGAGGTCCTTTGCATATTGCCGCCTGATTGCTTGTTGTTCCTGCGAGGCAGCCCGAAAAGTTTGCACATTAAACTGTTTATTTTAAGTAGCCGATAACTGGAGTGTGGGCCAAGTGTGCGTGTGTGTAAGTTCGAGTTGAACCCCTGACCCCAACGCCCCAGCATTTTCCCAGTGCGTAGGGGAGGTGTGGCGGAAAATGCAAACAATTTTCCATGATGCGGCACGTGCTACGCCCCAGCAATTTCACTCATGCATCTTGCCGCCTCTCAGCTGCTGGCAATATGTCAAGAATCCGCGATTCCATTGCCCCTTCGCTCGGTTTATTTCTGGCCCGCGGGCTAATTAAAAATATCTGCTCTTTCGACTCTAGAAAGCATATAGAATGCTGAATCTAGAATGCCATATGCAAATGCATTTGTGTCATTCGCTATTCATGACTATTAATTAAATGGCCAAGTAAATATTTCCCCAACATACTTGGATAGACACTTGAAGCAGCAGTCATTTTTCCCCGAGAAGAAATAGATTGCTACCCCTGCCAGAGTCTATAATTGGTTTTGGCTTTTCCGAGAAGGGTTCCCTTTTTGGCCCCCATCCGATTTCTCAGTGCTCCTCCCTACCAACTCCATCCCCCCAATCTGCTCTCAATTTACTTTTAATTTGATTTCTCTGCGCTTGGCGCTTTGTTTATTTTTCTAATTAATACGAAAACAAGTTGCAAGTTGTTCTGTTCTATTTCGTTGGCCAGCAGCCAGGTAGTCCCCTTTTCGGGCCATCAGTACACCAGTCCATCACTCGTCGGATTCCCAGTGGGATAAGTGGATTAGCACAGTTTGGACCACTAGCCACTAGCTTTATATATATACTACATACATACCTATATACCTCAACTAACGCATACAGCAACGTTTAACGCCGCTTTAAGAAGGCATAATTGATTAGTTATGGCCGATGGTTGGGGCAGTGTGATGTGTGCTTTTTGCCGTCGACCTTATCGCAGCTTTCCGATAAGAGAATAAATAATGAAAGATAAACAAAGTCAGTCAAGGCTGAGACAAGCTAACAAAAACAAGACCAAAAGGACATCTGCGTTCTGTTCTCGTGGCATGAGATGCTGGGTGGGTGTGAGTTAAACGTCATGTGTTTTAAATGAAATGATCCCCGTCACGCCCCCTCAGGCCAACGGCCTTTTGTGTAGCCAGGTGACAAGCTGAAATCTTAAAGTTGACATCTGCTACCCCCGCTTCGACTGGCTATGGAAAAATGAAAATGTAGACCCCCCAACTACCTTGGGGAAAAATTTAATTATTGGCAATGCCAGCGTTGAAGACTTGATAAATTAGATATTTAATTCGGCGAACAGGCGAGTATAAAAATGCAAAACACAAGAAGCGACCGTTAAATAATTGTTTCTGACAAAAAATTCCGACCACGAAAAGGGTTCGTCGACCGAACCAAAATGGGTGAAAAAATCGGTCCAAACTTTGGGCTCACCCACGTTTTTTTGTTGGCCTAAAAGTTGAGAGCTGAAGGTTATTAATTGAAGGATTAGAAGGCGTTCAAAGGCAAATGCTGTGCGGCTTGCTGGCCAACTAACTTCAATTTAAATTCAAATTTCGGGCTCGGCCCGGGACACGTGTAAATTTAAAACGTTTAATTTAATTGCAACAGCTGTTATTTCAAATTGAAGAAACGGCAAATTTTGTCGCTAACAAATGTGTTGGCATTAATAAAGACCGGAAGTTTGTGCGGAGATATGCGAACACCAAATTAAAGCCATCCAAAAGTGTGTAAATAAATAAGGAATCGCCGACATGATTGACGGATGAGCCGGGATTTGGAAAAGGATAGGGTAGGGCATGTGAGCCAAACTTAGGGTCATGGCCCAAATGAAAGTCTGCCGCAGAAGCGCCACCTGTGATCCCGGCGCATGTTGTCAAATTTAAGGTAAATTTGGTGGCAACCGCAGCCAAAGCGGCAGCCGTCGTGTTTACCCATTTGGTTTATTTATATAAAGCTGTCAGGGCGTTTGGACAGGTGAGGGGAGCGAATCACTGGCTCCTCGGCGTCCGCATGCCAGGCGACCAGTTCCACTACTCGCTTCCCTCTGACTGACAGTCGTCCAGGGACGGGTAGAGCTCTGTATCCAGCCCATACCTTTGCCATTCTGGCCACAAACTTTTCTCACACACCGCCCCCCTTGTGACCGTGTGCGTGCACTAAATTAGTCAAATGGAGTAGTTTTTTATGTAATTTCCTTTTGTGATTTCCGGATTCCACAGGAAAATGGCCCAAGGCGTCCGAACCCAAAGATAAAGTGAATTGCGGCAGCCCATTGTCCTTGTTTTTTAAACCTTTTGTGCCGTGCTATCGCAGCTACTCATTCTCCGAGGCTTTAATCAAACTTCAGGTGTTTTCACTCTGAAATATTGCATTTTAACGAAAAACTATAAAAGTTGCAAAGCCCGAAAGTCGTACATTACTTTTAAGAACTTGTTTCGACTTAAATAGGAATACATTTATAAAGCTCTTACCTACTAGCATTTCCTTAGATTCCTCTACTGTTTTGCTACACATTTAACTTAAAAGCCAAAAGCCGAAGAAAAATGAAAAATTCGACGAAAGAATGAGAAATTGAAGTGCCCACTATAAACACATGAATAAATTCTTATATGAGGAGCTATATGATGTACGACAAGGAGCCTTCGACATGGAGCTTGCTCCTTTGTTTGCCTTGGCCGGCTGCCCAAACATGAGCTTGGAATCCACTGAGTGCGAACGAACATCTATGGCAAAAACATACAAAATATGTATGTAAAAAAAAAAAGAAAAAAGAAAAACTTCAATCAATGCAGGGGACGCAATGAGGCCAAAAGGTCAGTGCCTGGACGGCAAATATTTATTTAAACAAGAATCAAGTGAAAAAAAAATATAAAACATACACTCGCACGCAAAGCAGTATACAAAAAAATAAGAGAGGGAAAAGCATATTTAATATTTACCCGGAGCGAAGGGTATTTGATTAAAACATTTTTGCATGCGCCCACCTTTGTGAATTAATTTTTAATTTTCATTACACAGAATGTTGCGTATCGTCTTGCCAATTATCGGGAATATTCAGTACGCAACGCATGAGAAAAGCCGACTGGAGCGTGACAAATAAATTAGGCCAATTATATTGAATTGTCTGATTGATTCGACCAACTGCCTTTTGCCGGCCTAATTGTTATTTTTTCTGCCCGCTCTTGCGGACGATGCTCTGCATTAATTTATGTTTTTTCATAAGACGCCGCCTGCTGATGTAATAAACGCATAAAGGATATTAATGAGCTGCTGTTTGCTTATCCTCCGCCGCTCCATGCTCACCCGATTTGCTTTTACTTCAGCTGAAAAGGCAACTAATTGCTTACTTACACACACATATGCAGTGGTGGTGTGGGAAGTGGGCACTGGCACAGGCACAGAAGGAGCAGAACTTATTGCTCATGCTGGCAGGCTCTGTTCTCACATATTTCACAAATTGCGCATACGACATGTTAAACGCCTCACACGCACACCACGCGTCAAACACACGCTCCAAGTCACGGGCAAGTCAGCGCCAAGCGCATTATCAAACCATAGTGGGCAGGTTGGCGGCTCCTCTGCCCTGGCATCCGTTACTCACTGCTGGCTCCTTTTGTCATAATTCAACTTTTATTTATACACACAAACAGATACACTGAAAAGTGGTATGGGAAGTCATGCCAATAATAGCTTGGCATGACAAACAATAAGGCATTCAAACTACTTATCTTCCCCAATGTTTATTTATTTCCATCTTTCATTTAAGCGCATAACTTTTTGCGAAACATCGTAACACTAAATTCCTCGCAGTGCACCGCAACAATGCCAGCGAAATGTTCTTTGAGTGGCGCTAAGAGTATGCCGCATGGTGTAATAACACGCGTCGTCGCCAAGAAGTTGGCGCTTCTTGTGGCGCTTCAGCTGCTCCTCAGCTGCTTCCGTTGGTCCTGTTGGTCCTGTTAGTCCTGTGACAGTGACAGCAGCGGTACTTACGCTTGTCAGACGCATGCTTATGATATATCACACGCTGGCACATTCGCCGTTCGAGGAGGAGTCCCCTTAAGCCCCCCTTTTTTGGGTTCTGCTCCCAGCTGGCCGATAAGTGGAGGAGGCTGTCACTTAGATTCACACTGCGTCTATCTGTCGCCTGCATGCGTTGACTGACTGACTGCAGCTGAATTTATATTTTATTTCATTTCATTTCATATTATTTTATTTCAAAATTTATGCCAGCTGCCATCGCCCGCTTACGCCGAGAGTTATGCGTCTTTGACTTTATTGAGCATGTGGATTGCACAATGCATGGGGAGTTCTCTCACCCCAGATTGCCATCCCATTCCCGATCCCAATCCCAGTTCCATTTCTATTCCCACACGCAATCCCGCCTCCTTGGCCCCCTCCTCCATTACCTTATGGGAGTGGCCTGGGGCGCGGGGGTTTTTATGCGTCGTTAAATCTTGAGGAAATTGTGTCACATTATGATGAACATTTATGGCAAAGTTGAGCATTTGCCCATAAATTTGTGAGCCCTGATGACGGGTTCCCGGATTCCCGGATGCCCTGGTTCCCTGGCTCGCCGACCGGGTGCAGGAGTGGTAGCCGGGCCTAACGATGATGGAGTGGCTGTGGTAATTTGACAAGGCTAAAATCTCCAAAGACGCTCGATGCCTGATAGGTGGGCGGATGAGTGGCACTAGCACCTGACCAGCAAAACCAATCAATAGGCAAATAAGCAAGTAGGCAAGCAGACATGGCCACTGCCTGCGGCTGGCAGCTACCAAAATAGCCAAATGCCAGAATGGCTAGCAGATCAGATCAGCCGGCTTTCTCAGAGGCTTTCGTTTGGACAAACTGTGCTATTTTCGACACACAATTCCTTATAAATTGGACAACTAATTCTTTGTCGGTAAATGCTTCCCAACTTGGACTAACCGGACTAACTGGGGCTTTAAGCGTCAGTAGTTGGCCATAGTTATACGATACTTGGCAGCAACAACGCCTGGAAGTGAAATTAAACTTTTCCCTCCGGTCCGGGGAAAATCCCTTTCATTAGCCTTGTCTCCTCCTGTTTTGTGTTCGAATTGGCAAACTTTTTTAATTAGCAAATCTTCCACTTGGTGTCATTAAAGTTCAGGCCGAAACGTCACAATGCAACTGCGAAGTCGTCTCTCGTCTTTCGCCCTTTCTCACTTCGCCTAGTTAATTAATCAGCAATAAAATATGCTAACTGAATGCCACAGATACGCAGCAAAAGGCAGCGGCAGCTGACTCTATAGGAGTATATATACACCCGATATTTTTGTGTAGCTTTATCCCTAAGGGGCAGACAGATGGAGCAACATGCGTTGCTTGTCGGAAATTTACTAATGAGCAAAGTTTGACTGTCAATAGCCTCAGTTCTCACCCCTCTTAATTTATGGGCAGGTAACAAGAAAAGAGGGAATAAGGAAAGCATGAAATACAGGTACACCGGGAGAAAATCCCCATCTGCATTCATAAAGGAATATATGTACACTGCCTTAGTATCCAACTTATATTTTAAAGAAAAGAAATTTCTATCCGTGTAAAAGCAAAAGAATATGGGTCGTGGTATATCCGCCCCTTAAAGAAAGGCAGGATTTCAAGTTATTATCTTTTAATCAAATGGCATCATACAGATTTATGAACTTTTCGCGAAGAACATATATTATTTATTTGCACTCCTTGCCGCACACATCAATTTCGCGATTATGTGTGTGTTTGTGCTCCACAAATGCTCATTAAAACCGGCGTAACACACACAAATGCACTCAGTAGAGAAAGAGAAGAAAGTTGTCGCATGGTTGCCGATACAAAATGTTGCATAATTAAACGAGCACGCGTTTTCTGGGTTAAGGTGAAAGTGAGAGGTCCTGCAACCCCCTGCTCGTCTTCACTCCATTAATGCAACACCAGTGGGTTAAGGGCCAACTAAGCGTGACGCACGAGCGGTTTTCATCGGGGTTGCACAGCAAGCTGGAGTATATTTTGGCTTATCAATTTTGATGCGTTGTTTAATTGTCGACACTCGTGCTCCTCGAAAACACGCAATTAAAAGGCGCAGCGGCAACATTTGGCTAGGTGATAAAGCAGCACTCAGCGAGGGCTCGATTTTATGGGCCGACAACCCGGGGGCTAAGCATATGAGAGTCGAGAGTTCCAAGTTACGAAGGGGGTGCGGTTCCTTGGGGGTGGGAAGGTCATGCCTCAGCTGCTGGCGAGCACATAAATCTACAGCCTTAATTACGCATCTCACATTGAAACGCGCCATTAATCACACTTCATCGATGCGCTGGCCACATAAAACAACCAATTTTGAGGAGTGTGCTCCCCTCGAATCCTCCGATTGCTCCGACTCCTTTGTGAGTCAGTCTTATGGGCTCCTCGATTCCACTTCTGGACTTACCCTTTTCGACCAGCTCTTTACGAGTCCAATTTGCCTGACGTCCAACGTATAAACATTTTTATTAGCACTTTTCATATTTCTGCCAGCCACTTGCTACAACACTCGAATTAAAACCGTGAAATAAATATATTCCCATATGCGATCTAAAAACATAGAGTATTTTCAGTCTCTACAAAATAGCTTTTCGGAAGTGAATTCTTTCTTTAAACATTTTATAAACATTTTTACTTTATTTTTTTCTTGTGTACCTCCCCCAAAAAACAATCAGCACGTACTCATGTTTTGACGTTTGGTTTTCTATTCGCAGGATTCCCGACCAGCAATCCACCGAAATAAAAAAAAGAAAGGAATGTCCATAAAAGGGCGAATAAACATGTAAAAGCACATTAAGCGATGCTACGGACTTGATCTGACTCACACGGACATGCATTCGTAAATGTCGGCGGAAATGCTCTTTTTATGGGCCACGAGTACATTGGCGCTTCATTAAAGGCAACGGCGGAAGCGGAAATAGTCGAGCGGCCATAACAAGGAGACGCGTGTTTATTGGCGCCAGGTCAGGAGCGCAAAAACGCAGAAACCCGAACTGACAACTGCAAACTGGCAAGCTGCAACATTCTGTACTCCTTGGCAATACTTGTATACTCTCGCTTGTTTCTTTGACACTTTGGTCAAATTGAAGTTTGCCACATAAATGACGAGACGGTCTTGCGTTTGGCACAACGCACCGCAAGCACGACAAAATGACAGCCATGCAGCTTTTATTGCCAACAAGCGGAATGCCAACAAATACACTGGAAACCGAGACAACAGCCATGCAAACGACATATTGGCCAAGACAAACCGGCAACAGCAAAAGCAAAAGCAACACGAACTGCAAGTGCAACATCAACACACATCGAAAATCACGGACGAGATGCCCGGACAATGGGAAAACGATTTGGGCTGTCGGCTTCACGTTGGTCCTGTTGACTTGCCTGCAGCAACTGAAATCGGTTTCGGCGGACGAGGAGTCGCAGGATTTTCAAAAGAACAGTGAGTACAAGCAGCAACCACCAGCAGCAACTGTATTACTCGCAATAACAATAACAGCTAACGATTGGCAGGAGTTTTGGATTCGGTCTCTAGTTGGGTTGGCTCTTGTCGGATTGGATTGGGTTGAGTGCGCTTTGCACCGAAAACTGAAAAGAAAGTCAGCATCAAACTCAGTTATTTGCAGCTGTAGCGAGCTGCTGGTTTCCCCTCAAATTATTGAAGGGAAGTCTTGCTCGTTATGGTCTGCGCTCGTCATTAGGATTTGCCCAGACAATAGAAACTGTTTAAAATGCAGGAATATTTGGTGGGATTCGAAATAAGCACAGAAGAACCAGTGGGAAACTCTTCGGTAAATATGAAAAGCCAGGAATGGGAATGTTTGGACTGTGGTTTTGGGATTAACGGTTCAGCTAGATTTAATGTTAGTACGAAATGAATTTGTTAGTTTCTGAATGCATAACATATATGGAATGAACTTACCATAAGTTGATGTTTTATCTTTAATTCAAATGCGCCTTCTTCGTTCAACCCAAACTTTATTTCCGTTGGCCAACACCTGTTCACAATCCCATAAGCTCGCAGAACCGCTGGCCACTTGATTTGATCATTGGAATGTAAGTCCTTAGATGGGGAAAAGAAAAAAAGGAGCCAAACTATGCCAAGAGGTCATCGCATTTTCGCTCACGTCTGCACAAAACGTTCATCTTGCTGAAGCATTTTGTGCAAACTTGCAAATCATGCGACGACTGCCAAAAATCCTTATCAATGTGCGTTAGATAAGACGTGCTGAACTTTTTCCACCAGCATTTTCGCCTTGGCTTTTGGCACATTTTTCAAAACGAAGACAAAACTTGCAAGCCATGGCTACGAGAGGCGTCAGCACTTTTGACCAAACAACTTTATAATTTGCGAGGTCGAGGATGTGTTGGGTCTGCCTTGCTGCCTTTCGGACTTTCCGCTCGAGGATTCCATATCGCCGGGTATCGGTGCGAGTAGTGATGGAAAACCGGTGGTGCCTTGTGCTTTTTACGAGCGTCTCAACTGGTCCCAACTTGTTGTTGCGAGTAGTTGGTCGGTCGGTCGATGGTAACCTTGGGGCAAATCCCATTTCCCCAATATCTGATGCCGCCCCTTTCTGCCCGCCGGCCAGTCGACAAAAACAAATCATAATTCGGCATCGACATCAGCATATTTTCCTTTCGGGCTCGTCGTCTGCGTGCCGCCTTCCTTTGTTGCCTTACAGGATCTTGTTTCGGAGAACTGGATGGGTTGGGCTGGTTGGGTTGGGACGTGGCCAAAGGCGCCTGAAATTTATGACAGGATTTGCCGAAATCGAGACACATTTTCCAGCATTTTCTATTACGCTGCCGTTTGTCGTCGTCGAGCGTCGGGCCCACCGATGCATGGGATTTTGTAGTAAATTGAATTTCTATACTCGGATTTAGACATTTTCCGACTTGGGCGTCATGGACGTTTGGCTTCTGTCTGAGCATCCCGGGCATTAAATTTAATTACGTTTGCCGCTTTATTAGCGCCAATCCTCGTCTGACTCCGGTTTCAACTTGGCATTTGCATGGCTACGCCAGCAAAGCCTCTTTTTTCCCATAGCTTCGGCCCTCAAGTGCCTCGACTCCCATTGACTTGACTTGCTATTGATCTGGCTAAAGGAATTTCGGCGTGTATCTCAAACTGTGGCCAAAACACACACACACACACACATTGGATGCGTGGTGACGCCTTAAGTGGAATCCAAATGTGCTGCGTATCGTTGGCACATAAACAAGTCCCAGCACATCGCGTGCTTTGGGGGAACCAGTTCCAGAGCCAACCAGCCAGGAGATATGGCTTCCGTTTGTCGCATGAATATTTTCATCATAATCGTCGCTATTTTTATGTTCCTGCTGACGCTACAGCAACAACTGCACGGGGAAAAAATAGATTCCGATTTCGAAAGACTCTAATTGGTCTTGATAAGTCACAAACTCACAATCTAGTCAAAGAAAAATATTGAGAAGACTTATGTGTTTCTTTCATTATTTTAAAATTATGATCATTATGACATGATGGTAAAATATGATTTAAAAGGTTGATACTCATATTTTTTCTTTAATTTTGCATTAATTTTTTAGGTGTACAAGTATTGAAGCGCTGTGGCATTAGGGGGATTTATTGTGTGTGTGTGTCCTCTATGCAAATCTCTTGCTGTGCTCCTGCTGCTTTTTCCCTGGCCTTGGCTTTGCTTTGATGGGCAATCAACACGCTCGCAAAAAGTGTTCATATGCATGCACTGGGAGAAAAAAACACCCCAAGGGCAGTGGGCGTGGTGGTTTAGATCACAGGCGGCGTCACTAAGCGCACATTCGATTGCAATAAAAACATGAAAACATCCACAAGGGCACTCCACATATATTTACCCAGGCATTTCTCATTCTTCACTCGCCTCATCAGCGCATCGTTTGTGTTGTAAATTGATTTTTGTTAATTTTTATGGACTTCAAAGGAAAAAACAGCAGCAGCAGCAGAAGATGCAGTTGCAGATGAAGGGTGCAGCACATGTGCAACAAACAAGCGGCAAGCATCCCATCCATCCATCCAGCGAAGAAGCGTGGAAAAATTTCACAAATATATATTTCCATAAATATTTTATTTATAAACACGCGCGCGTTCGCAGTGTCAAAACAGCGTCATAAGCGCTGCCAGGCGGTCAGAATGGATGCCCCACCATGTGGAGTGCACCAATGGCTGGGGAATGGATTGGAGGGGGCAGGGAGGTGGCGCATATGGATGTGGATGCAGAGGTGGCTGCTTGTCGGTGGCGCACGGGCGGCAGATGCGCCACAAGTCAAGTGCAACATCGGCGCTGGCAAATGAAAATTTCGTTGCATTTTGTATCTCTGAAGTTGCGACGCGTCGCAGCAAGATGCAAAGTTCAATTTCACATGTGGAAAATAACAGTGGCACCAAATACGAAATGAGAACACAAACCGGTAGGAGGGAGCTCGAAAATACAAAAGAGGAAGCACATGTCACACTGCACACAGTACGTGTGTGCGGTGGAAATGGCTGGGGTGTGGGCTGAAAATGCTGGAAAAACTGGGAGGAAACTGCCAAGGGGAGCAACTGACTTGACAGACGGCACCGACACGAGAGTGGAAAATAAATTGATGCAGCGGGAAATGCAGAGAGTGCCGGAAAGGAAAGGAAAAGCGCACCACGATAGATGGAATGCCAGGGAGAAAGAATGTCCAGCCAGGTAAAACACTATAGCAGTACAACTAAAGATAGAAACAGACTTGCACATAACTTTGAAATGCTATAGACAACTAGCAGTAAATTTAAAAAAAAAGCATCGATTATGCAGCTTAACTGAATGTGTAGTTTTTACTCAGCACAATTTAACTTGGTAAAAAGCGAGGAAATGTATAAGTTCAATAAAATGCTCTTTAGACACAGTCTCCTTTGTCAACTAGTTAAATATGGGGTTTCATTAAAAAGCTGAAAGGTTGGCACTCATTCAATGGCCGAGTCACAAAAGTGCAGCCCC
Organism: Drosophila sechellia; assembly: GCF_004382195.2. Classification (NCBI taxonomy): domain Eukaryota; kingdom Metazoa; phylum Arthropoda; class Insecta; order Diptera; family Drosophilidae; genus Drosophila; species Drosophila sechellia. Next base: position 25,905,329 of record NC_045952.1, on the reverse strand, counting down.
AGCCGATCGATATGTTGACCTAATATCGAGCAGAACTTGGTCTTAGAACTACTATTGAGTGGTAAACATGAGGCACCATTGTTTGGCCCACAAAAGGCGAGTGGTCCGAGGATGGGAACATGTGTAGTTTCTGTAGTTTCTGTGGATGCGAAGACAATGACAATTCCCCGGGCGGAATTTGTACTCCCACTCCCGTGCCATTCCATATGTTTTTCACACACATTTCACATTTTCTTCTTCTTCGGTCTTAATTTTCTTTTGCACTCGACCATCTCGCCATCAGATCTGCACCCATACCCGGCCGCAGAGTGTTTCTCATAAATATTATTGCATTTTCGCATCTCCTGCTGTTGTTTATGAACTGCATTTTCCCCGCAACTCGGCCATGTGCCACTCACAACTACCAGCAACAGCTACCATCACCACCCCCTTGGAAAAGCTTTTTAGACCGAGTTGATTCAACACGACTCGAACAACTTGAACTGGCCGCAACAAAAGCGCTGGCAATAGCCACTTCCTGTTTAGCGCGAAATTTCAATTATGAGCAAACACGACCACGCCCCCACCCCCACTCCCCTGCGCACTCAAACGCCCCCTGTCGGGCAGAAGAATAGATAAAGTAATATGCACAAGTTTCCGTTTTCATTATTAAACAGAAGAAATCACTTTTGGCCCATTTTCATGGGCGTCGGGGCGTGCACTCCTGCAGATGTTTCATTTCTGGTCGGGAAAACGAATCGCTGAAATCGCTCTCCCCCAAATATATAGTTTGGTGTAGTATATATGCCATCCTGAACGTCCAGCTGAGTATGTGGTTGTATTCAGAGTTATATATGTATAAGTTACTGCGCCCGCTGACTACTCAAACGTGACTGGCCAAAGTTTTTCAATAAACTTTAACAAGAAAACATTAAAAAGCCACAACGCTGGCGCATTTCCATTTCCAGTGGCTCGGCGAGAGCAGCCAAGAAGTCAAAGCTTCAACTACATAAAAGCGGAAAATAGTTGTGTGAAAAGGCAGTTACCCCATCCTCCACCCGGCACATAGATCCTTTTTTGTGCGTTTCCCACCGACTTTGCCAAGGGAGACGGGACGCGGCGAGTTCGCATATAAATTTCAAATAAAAAGCAAATCTACGGAACTTCTTCTTGGCCAGCTTCGGTGTCAGCTGGTGCCGCTCTAGCTGCTCAGCTTTCTGCTCCAGATACACGGAAAATAAAAAATGGTGGGATTAGTTGAAAATAGTTATTGCTATGCTCTATTATTAGTTAATCAATAATGCGATTGATCCTATTTATTAAATTAGTTTATATCATTTTGGAGTTCTCAGTTTGACCCACTTGTAGTTAGCTATGTAGTTAGCTTGCTGTATTTTCTCGCAGTGCACTGATTCCTCATCATCGTGTTTGGGTCTTGCGATGATGCCACCCGCGAGGCTGCTGATGGCTGGCAGTGCCGCATTACGCGGCAGCGGAATGAAATAAATATCATTTTATGACTTTTTAACTTGTTTCTCTCGCTCGCGCTTCCCTTTTTAGATGCCTTTAACAAGCGCAATAAATGCAACACTAAGGATGAATGGTTGGGGTTTTTCCAGCGGGGGGATACAATCGCTGGAGGGACTCTATAAAGTCGGATTGTCGGAGGAGGGAACATAAGATCTGGCACTTGCAGCTGCTGTTGGCCGGCTTTTATGGGCCGCAACTTCCCTTTTGTTGCTGGTATTTTTAGCTGCTCAACGCATTTGCATTTTGCACTTGATTGAGTGCCCGCCGAACTCCTCATTTCCCCCTTGGCATCCCCCATGTCGTGCCCCACCATCGATTTTCCGGACTGTGAGTAATGCTTCCGTTAATCAGCGCCACCACCACCATCACACCATCGACCCTGTGTTTGTTAGTCAGCCGAAAGTCAAAAGGTGCAAATCAGTTAACGTTTGCCATCGACAACAGCGTTTGGTCCTTTGCACTTTGTCCTTTCTGCTTTCAGCTCTCCGCTTTCCGCTCCACTTCAGTTCACTTCGAAATTAACCCTTCGGGGGCATGGGTTTCGTTTCGTTAGTCATAAAAAATTCAATTTTATGAGCGCCTTTATTTGTCCACTCCACAGTTTGTCTGCCCAATTCACAGCGGGTGGTTGGGGGTTGCAAGCTGGGTAGCTGTAGCTACCGTAGTTACTTTTAAATGTGCCACTTGGAAACAACTGGAAATATGCCATAAAAATAATAATAACAATTAAATAATTCAGTTTTTTTCGACATTTCACTTCATGTGGCAGTTACCGAAATGCATTTCTGTTACCTTAAACGTGTATCCATAACATTTAAGAGAACTGAACGTTGATTTAATTATAGTTTGGCCAATCAATCAAAGTCCTACTTTTTGAAAGTAACAATACACAGTTAATTCTAACTTTAGCTGATGAAAAGAGTGCGATTACACAAGCACCTGCCGTTGTAATCAAGTCTAGTCACTTGTCTGGGTAATTCCACCTAATCCCCAAACGATTAATATTGTATTGTGTCTGGTGAATCACGCAATCGCCGGGACATCACCCTTCGGCCTGTCCGCACAATGCATCCATCCCAAGTCCGAGTAAACGCTCCAGTGCACACCTCCAGCCGAAGGTCCTGGGAGTGGAAATGGAAGTGGAGGTGGTGTGAGAATTTGTAATTTTTATCGCCGCACGGCACGCGTTTCTCGTGGGGATGGGGATGTGATGAACGTAGATGGGCGTACTGGATGGGCTGGCCTTTGTTCGATGGGATCCAAAGTCAGGAGGCGAGCCCTATGTTTATGTTTGGACAACACGCCTTTATGATTTCTGTTTGATTGCCGCCGCCGCCGCCGAGCAGCAATGGGATGACGATGACCTGGCCACCAGTAAACGCCATTAGTCACACATTGCGGAATGGGGCTCGTTGTGGCGCTCAAGTGGAAAATTGAATTTATCACTTGAACATGCCAAGCAAACGTTTGTTCCTCCTGCACTGCTTGGTGATTTTTACCCGACCGACTTTCAGTGGAAATTCCATTTCGATTGTGAAATCGTGAAAAGGGCAAATCTATGTGAGACACGTAATCAACTCGTTTGTGAATACTTAACAACAACGTGCGCCCGCTGCGGCCACTCCCCTTCATTTGTCTTTCGGTTTTGCAACATTTTCCACTTGGCGGACTTTCGGATGGCCAGCTTTTCAACCCTTTGACTTGGACATTTTTCCGCCCAGCGGTTAATTGAAAATTAGTCAAATGGGCGGCGACATTGACGGAAGGGGAGTGGCCGGCTAGCTGCAATTTGGGTAATTTGCATTTTTATTAAATTTTAATTTACCGACAGCTTTGCCCTTCGGCAAGTCGTGTGGCGCGGTGATTAGTCGCTGGATTTGCATAAAACGCTGCCATAAATTGTTGCAAATTGAAAATAGCAGAGCAAATGGGAATACAGGAATACAGCTGTAGAAAAACAACAGAAACTGCCATAAATTGCATTGGTCGGAGTAAATAAATTAGAACGAATTACATTTGCTGCATTTTAAGCTTGGCATTTTCATTCCCAGCTTGGCCAGTTGCGGTCGGTCGCTGGAGGTTTTATTTATGGCCAGCGACCCATAAATCTGAACAGTTTGTCAGCTGTGCGTTTAATTAAAACAAAAATTATCTAAATTATTGTCAGACGGCTGAGGCAACTCATTTTATTCCACACCGAAATGCATAAATATGCAGATGCGTGCGTAAATTCTCGGGCTTTAGTCTCCCATCAAGGGCAAGGCGATTCGGCACATGAAATAAACTCCATCGAAATCGCACTTGTAAATCTAAACACCAACACACACGGCCAGCAAAAAACAAGCACACACAGATACACATTCAATCTTGTTGTGGCCCATAAGTATGCAATGCTGTGCATAAAATACAAGTACGCAACTTGTTTCCTCTGCTTTCCCTCGTTGACTGCGGTGGTGGGGGAAAATGGGGGGAAAGCGGGTCGTGCTGGTCGTAAATTTACATATTTTGCATATAAATAAAACGGATTTTGTCGCCGGCGAAGCCAGCGCTGAAATGTCACAGCATAAAATGGCGAAAGAAGCGCCAAATAAATACAAAATAAAATAGCTACAAAATGGCCAAAAAGGAGCGAGCAATAGCAATAGTTGGGCGAGCAGCCAAAGGCCAGGGAGTCGCGTCTGCCGCAGAGGTGTGCCCCCTGCACCCTGAACCCTGCTCCATGCCCGCGTCCACTTTCTGCCCCCTGATCTTGCCACACTGTTGCCAAGTAAGCAAATTGAGTGCGCCACGTCTGAGTTATGGCAGTCTGCCGAAGCAGATATAAAATAGCACCAGCATTGATAGCAAAGGCTTCCAAACTGGCTCCTTGGGCGTGGCCATAAACCAGGGAGCTCACATGGAGAAAATATCACTGGAAAAATGGTCATCTATTCACAGAGAAAAATGCAGCCTCAAATAGAAACTCTTTCAATATATCCTTCGATTTAGATGAACTACTTACCAATTGCTAATTCAAGGCTCTTTAAATATAATCCAAATAACTCCATTTGTGATTTCCAACTTGAACATCATTCGCGCCATATAAACACTCTCTAAAAGTAGCTGAATGACTAACATCTTTAATTAGAAAATCTACGCATATGGCTTCTCTTTGTACTTTTCTTCAGAAGATTCGGAAGGCGAAAATAGAAAAGTGTTGCACATTGCTGTCTTACGTAGAATAAACTAGCAAGTTAAATGCGAAAATGCTTTGGAATAAGATTTATGGTGGACTTGATATTTAAAATTTATTACATTCTCGATCAAACTGATAGGGCGTAATTTACTTTTGAAGTGGAAAATTTAATGGACAAATCGGAATGCTAATGTGCTGATAATTTAAGTAGGTATTTTTTCTTCGTCTGCACCATATATTTGATATATGGACGATAGGGGTTTTATGTCCTTTGAGCAGCATTTGGGGTCTATGGCCACTTGAGCTTGGAATTGAACTCGTTGCCGATTTGGTTTATGGCCCTAGAAATTGAAAGGCGCAAGTGTCAAATGCACGCAGCAAACGAAGCGAGGGGTGTGGGGAGGGGAAATGTAGCAGGGGTTGCAAGTGGAGCCGGAGAAAGTGGAGCTCTCTAATGTGTGTTTGTTTTGCTTTCACAAAACGCTGCCGGGAATCGGGAATCGGGTGTATGGGGGGATAGAGAGGATCGAGGGGATCCTGGTTTGAGTGGCACTAAATCATCTAATGCCCCTGCTCATTAGCAATCAATGCACAGCAGTAGCAGCAAAGCAAACAAAACAACAATATTCGGTGGAGGGGCAAACGCAAAAGGCTGCCAACACTTCACACTTCATTGGAGCTCCGCCTTTGAGTCACAGGCAAAATGGCGCTAAAACACACGCACACTCATATGGAGGGGGGTGGTATTTGGGGTTGGGTGTTGATGGGTGGAGGAGGCGAACGATTAACAAGCAAATTAGCATGAAATTATTTCAAAACAGGCGCACACAGTAAATAAATCAATTAGCTCAACAACAAAAAAGAGCAATCAGCAGCAGCAAGTGCCGAGCTTCGGCGTCGAAGGAGGTCGCGACAGCTGCCTCATTGGTAAACAAAAGCAAACAATTAAAAGCTTTTCCAGCATATGCACAACACATTGCTGCACTTGGGAAAACAAGCCCCCTAATGAGGAAAACTCAAGATATTTGCCAAACTTTTATGCTTAAAATGGCTATGAAATTTAATCTGAGGTATTGCAATTGGTTTAGTATTTACGCATATATGCAACCTGAAATTAAGCTCACAAAGCTGTGTAAATCTATTTATTTATTTTGAAACATTTATTTATAATTTCTTTGTATTTTGCTGGAATATCTCTTAAGAAGCAAGCTCTTTTTTATGCCAGTGTGGGTGGGAGTGTAGGCCAAAAATTGGGCCAAAGTGCAAGTCAACGCGGCGGCGAGTTCCCATGACTTGGCATCTGCATCTGCACTTGTCATGTGGGGGGCGTTCGAAAGTTGCGCTTGATGGCAAACGCAGATGCAGCTGCAGATACAGAAGCAGCTACAGATACAGATACTAAGATATCTGCATATACTTCAGATACGCGCCGGCAGGCAGGCAGCTGCACTTGCCCCGTCACATTATTTTAATTATTTGTTTACGCAAGGCCAACAAACTTGCTGGCGGCACTTGTCTTGTCTTGTTTCTGCATCATCGTTAAAAGTTACGAGCTGCTGTTTTTGAGCTCTGAATTCTGAGAACTGAGCGCTGGCTGCTGGAAGCTGGGAACTGGCCGAAAACAAAGCCAAGGCGCCTAATTAGCCTTCGCGCTTCAGCGTCATGCGAATTCGTCAAATTAAGCAGCAGACGCTGCGCTCCAGCTCCAATGAGTCAGCTGTTCGGCATGGCAGTGTCAGAATTAACGTTCCCCAAAATGTGCAGGCAATTATCGAGGACGGCGCTGGCAGCCAAAAATAAAGCAGAAGCCATGTAAATGCGAGGACCAACTGGCTTTCTGGCCAGGCGGAGCGGAGGAGATGCAGGATGCGCGGCGCCAACATCATCTGCTGGAGAAACAGCGAAATGAAAAGCCCCAAACCGACATGGGGAAGTGGGGAGATGGGGAAGTGGGGAAATGGGGCAAGGAGGGCGAGGACAGCTCTAGTGAAGCGACACTGATTAAAAAATTGTTTGACAAGAAATCAGCGCGACATTTGTCCAACTGGCGAGTGGAAAATGGAGCCAGGAGACTGCAGACTGTCGCCTGTTGACTGCCATTGCCAGTGGGATAAAAAACACTGAAGTGTCGCTGTTAATTCGGCGCAAATTTAATTGTCGGCTATAATTAAATTGATTTTCACTCCGGTAGCAAACTGCTGACTGGAGGCATTGCTCCAATGACTGCCGTGCGTTGGCCCGAAGTGGCGCCCAATCAGCCTCCATTGCGCCGGCTTGCTTTTCATTTTGGAAAAACCTGGAAAAGCCAGCGCCTGCTCATTTTCTCTTTTTCTCTTCACAAAATTTGATTTATTTAAATCGGAATTACTGGGCTCTCTACGGCAAACATTTACGCATTTTTCTGCTTCTGTCCAAATCCAAATATGTCCCTGGGCCCCGGGTTTCCCCAGAAGTATATACAAATATATATATATTTTTTTTTTGGTGCGTGGGCAACGAAATTAAATTGCATTAAAAACACATAAAAATATTTTGGGCCAGCTCGTGTCAGGGGGAAATTTTCGAAGCGGCAAAGAAGCCATTGAAGTGTGTAGTATAGTGTAAATGTGTGTATGGGCCTAAGTTCTAAATCGGTGGTACCTAGCACAGAGGCATGGGCTAGGGGGTTTCTGAGAAATTACCAATTGGGTCTTCGATCTATAAATAGTATATTTACTTAGTAAAATATTAAGACCACGATTTTATTTTGTGGTGCCTAAAGTAGTAGTCGAGGGAATCCCCTTTTACCTGGTTTGGTACTACGACCCTGACCTCACCATAGTGCCCAGATGCCAGAGGGCCGAGTTCTGTTGTGCGTTGTGCTGTTTCGAAAAACTGGCACAAATTCAAAAATGATTTTTACGCAATTTTACGACAACTTGAAAATGAACGCACTATAAATAAATAGCCCCTAGGTTTGGTCCGAACTATTTGTATTCGGTATCTGTGTGTTACTCTCGTTGTGGTGCTGCTCCTGCTGCCGCTGCCTCTGACATGAGTCACAAAAGGCAGGCGGTCGCTGTCGCATGTTTACCTACGAAATTCGCCATGTGCATTTTAATTGAAAATAATAAACACGCGTGTAAATAATGTGCCATGCCCCTGTCAGACCCACAACGCAACCAGCACCCGGCATATTTGGCCCAGTTTTGAGGTGGCTGCTACTGCTGCTGCTTTTGTTGCTGCTCCTGTTTGCAGCCAAGCGAGCTGTGTCCTGTCGTGTCCTGTAGCTGCGCCTCGGCTCCTCTCCTCTTCCAAAACCTCCTCTCCAGCTGGAACTACAGCAACGGCTCGTGTTGCGCAGCATGTGTTGCATGTTGCAGCAGCAGCAGCAGCAGTAGGAGGAGGAGGAGCAGCCGCATCAGGAGCAGCAATGCCCCCGCTGTTGTTGCTGTGTCGACGAAAAATATCCTGCAGCAAGTCGTTGCCATATTTTACTTTTTAAATGCCGTGCGGCTGCTTTGTGTGCCATTGCTGGCATTTTAATTTATTTGCTCATTTTCACTGTTTTCCAGTCTCAGTTTCAGTTTCGTTTTCCCTGCTCACTCTCAGCCCTTTCGACTGGTTGTTCTTGCGGTCCCTGGACACTTTTTTTTTGCCATCACAAGCCAACACATTTCACAGCTCCAGTGAGCGATGGAAATTATGCTGACTAGTCCAGGGGAAGACATCCGGTATTCAATCCTGCTGCTGTTGACAGCGGAAAGTGTATTTGACTTTCGTCCTGGCACGTGGCTTGTTATTTTTGCATTTGGTCCAAAATTAAAAGCGCATAAATTTGTATAATTCATGGACATGTGTACCAGCTGCTGCGGCTGCTGCAATTCGTGTGGTGTGTTGGTGGGGCGTGGCCCACATTCTTCACACCCAGCGGCTTTTGTTTGGGTGGTCGTTGGTGGTGTAATTGGAATCAAGTAATTTACGCGCCATTAGAGCGACCTGTCGAACCTACTGGAGGTCAGTTTCACCATCCAATTAACGTGGAATGAAATGGCCATTCACCATTCACAGCGCTTGCTATTGCGATTCCGTGTAATTGCGGTGCTCTGAAATTTTAATATGCCGCAAGTGGCATTCAATCAATTGCAATTAAAAAACTGTTTAAGCAAATAAATAATTAAACACAAACGGCCGGGCTGAGGGCCATAAATCAAGGAAATCAGCTTACAGCAACATTAACCAAAGCCGCAACTAATTTTCCCATTAATAATGCACATCCATGCATTTCGGCCCAATGGACTTTAATAGGATTTTAGTTTGGGCAAAGCGAGTGCTGAACTGCGACCACATTCGCGCTCTGAATTTAATGTGTTGTTTAAATGCTCCTCCAGACTCTCGGAGTTAAGTCCCCGAAGCCCCCAGAAAGCCCGAGCAACAGTTGCGAGGCGAAAAAAGGCACAACCAGGAGTCAGGACAACAGAGGAAATAGCCAGGAAAAAGAAAACAGAAAAAGTGGAGAAAAAACAGCCACGTAATGGCCGACAACAAGGACAACAAAGCGCTGACTGGAATATTTTTCGTATTTTATTATTAAATCACGTAGCCAGTGCAATACGACGTCCAAAATGACAGCGAACGCATTTTAATTGAAAGCAAAGGCAACGCAACCAACGCCAAGAAGGTCCTCCTCGTTCTCGGTCTCTGAAAAATCGGAGGAAAAACGCTAAAGCCAACTTGAACCGATGATGTGGCACAAGCAGACAAATGGGGAAAGTGGGTGGTTAGTGGGTGGATGGTGGGGGTGGCTTTTGGAAAAGCGGCGAGTGAGTCGCGCTTCTGCAAGAGACTTTGGCCGAGAAGTTTTCTAATTGAAAATGGCGTCGCAAAATTTAATTTGAAAACTTTCACTGCCAGGCCGGCAGAGTGGCCGCCTTCGCTGGCTGGCTGACCCACAACGACATCGACAACGACTTGCCGGATTTGTGAAAAATCCCCAGCTGAACTGTGAGAAAACTCTCGGACATTCTGGGGGAGTGGCTACTAATATCCACCTGAAATAAAGCACTTTCTAACACAAGAATGGCATTTTCGAATTTGACAAAATATTAAGCTATTTGTAATCCGACTTGAAACTGGCCTTACTAAACTGCTTCATAATATTCTTAAACATACTTATTTAAAATGAAAAAGAAGATATTGCATTCGCTATTTTTCGTACAAGTGTATTATAGGCTCATGCACCTTTAAACACCTTTTAAAAATATCAACTTTATAGCGTTTTTTCTATCAGTGCACACACTTGTTATTAATAAGCCTGCAAGAGAATGTTGGGGAACATTTCATTTCAGCGGACCGGCAAGAAATATTTCGCCTAATTGAATCGCCTGGCGCGAACATTTGTTGCTCGACTTCTGTGGCGCCACGAATTCGCGACACTCACCCAAACACTTTGCCTTTAAATAATTCTTGCACATTTATTTTTTTACGCCTGTCCCCAGTGTAGGGAACTTCTTAATTTGTACATTACCAGTGTTTTGGCCAAACAAAGAGCACGGACAACAAGAGTCATGTACTCAGGTTAAGCACTTTTTGGGGTTTATTTGCCCTCAAAGATGGCGGCAACCGGAAGTGCACACATACAAGCACGCACACAGAGACACACAGGAAAAGAAAAATACGCAGGGGCAAAGTCAAAGGCTGAAGCAGGGAAAACAAAACATTCTGGCATTTCTAATTATAAGTAAATATTCATACTCACATTTCTAGCAAAGTGAGAGTCAGCGTGTGTGAGTGTGTGCGTGTGAGTGTGTGTGTGTGAGTGAGTGAGTGTGCGAGTAAAGCACTTTAAAAGTTATTTACACACAAACACGCTGAATGGAGGCAACCATGTTAGGCAGCCCGTAATGCATGCTAAAAAGTGTGAGAAAGTACATTAGGGTCACTGACGACTTTGACTACACTACAAAGGGGCGTGGCAGGCGGGCGTGACCCGACAGCTGCTGGGTCAAAAAATGGGAGGAGCAGCAGGGGCGGACGAACCTCCGTCCGCAATGGCAACCACTTTCGCTCGCAACTTGCTACATTTTGTGGCAAGCAACTGTCTGTGTGTGCGCTTCTGTGTCTGTGTGTGTATGTTTGCCATAATGTACAATTTAAATGTAAACAATTTGGCCCAACGCGGCAAAGGCAGTCGTGGCATAAAAAGCAGTAAGTAAGGTCGGCCGTGGCTGAGGAAATGAGAAAGCAGAGTCCGGCCGGAGTCTGAATGAAATATTTAAGAGGCAGTAGGAGCATCGAAGCGATCCCCTCTATATGGAGTGGAAAGGCATATGGCAAACTGGCGCAGTGTAGCATCTGCTGCCGCCGCTCTGAATAGTGAAACTCAAATATTTATCTTGGCAATTGCATGTAATTTGGTTTAGTTCCGACTTGCCACCGTTCTAAATAAACTTTTCATTAGCAGCCCCATGCAAGCAGCCGCTCAGATACGCACACAAAAAAGGGCTAAGGATCGAGAGAGCGCAGGACACATGCATACATATACATTTATGCTGAGCTCGCCCTGATTTCAGTTAATTAACTAACTTATATTTTGCGTAATTGACTTTTATGTGCGTTTGGCAAACGTTTCAATCAAACCCCAACCACGCGTAGCTGCTCACCACCATCAACCATCCTACTTCCACCGTTTACCATTTACCATTCACCAAGAAGACAAAGCCACAACCGCAGAACAAAACCACACTGCGCATACAGTGCGTATGTGTAATGTGTTATCTATGTGCTATGTGCTACGTGTTATGTGTTATGTGTTATGTGTTATGTGTTATGTGTTATGTGTTATGTGTTATGTGTTATGTGTTATGTGTTATGTGACAACCTCAATGGCCCGATCCGAATTCCGTTCGCTTACGCTTTAAATATCAATTGAATAAAACCATTTGGCTGCAACAAAAAAGTGTTTAAATATTGAAAGATTGCCAAATACCATTTTTTTTCTCATTGTATTTGGCTACTCTTTACAATGACACGCCACACTTAATGGGCAGCCTGTGAGTCTAAGTTTATTTAGCCAAACGCTTTGTTGATTTTCTATTATTGTTCTTGCAACACTTTCCGTTTGTCGTGGGTTTATTTTGCCCAAAGTTCATTAAACTATTGGCTTGCAGCCAACGTTCGCTTAAAAGAAAATCAATTAAATATACCCGCTGGCTGTATTACGTGGATATCTTAAACCCAGAGAGTGAATCTCGCTTTGAAGAGCCGCACAGGCCTCCTCCAACCACTGCATAATTAATGCAACGTTGTCTTGGGGCTCTGGCCTTGTGGCAGGCAGAAGCCGAGGCACCGGCTTCCCAGCCAAATGGGGCACGAAAAGCTGCTGGCTGCTCTTGGTTTATGCATGCAAAGTAACACGTTGCGTATGCGCAATTTTTCCCTAGTAAACTTAAAGCTTTACGCGCCAGTGGGAAATGGTTAAATCGTAAAATAAAATAAAATACACTTTCTGTGTGTGCGGGTCTGGTTGAAATCCGCAGAGAGATCATCCGAAATGCATTTTCATTTTTCCCCCACCCCTTTGTCTTAATTGGAATTATAAAACAGCCATAAACACTCAACGAATTCGATGGAAATTAATTGATTCATGCCGTTGAGAGCCTGTCAAATGCACCGATGCACAAATGATGCGCTACCCAGAAACTCCCTCATGCAGTCAAAATTCCAATTGAGTGCTACAAGCTCTAGTCGCGCCCCCATTTATTCATCTTCATGGGTTAAGTAAATTACAAGTGGCTAAAAATAGGCGGAAATAATGTGATGTGTCAAAACAAAACATCAAAAACGAGGGAGGACCGCAGGTAGAGCCAGCTTGCCTTGGATCTTGGAACTTTTTGAAGGCACATCAAAGACGACGGCACATCGTCGTCGTCAGACTGCCAATAGAAGAATTAAGTGCGGTCATAAATCATTGGGAACGGAGCGCTAACAACTGGGCAAATGCCAGAGGTAATTAAAAATAGATCTCAATCCCGGTGGAGCACATCAAAAAGTGCTCCCAGCGCCTTGCATAATTGGTCAGATGGAGGAGTTGGAGTTGAATTGCTTCTCATAGCCTGCCAGCCATGATTTAGATTTAGCCACTGCCATTTGGCCCCACAACACTTCCGCATATCCGTATATCCGAGGCCATTCATATGGATTTACGGGTTAGGTGTCGTCTCCTCTCGTTTTGCCCACATATTTGCACAGTACGCCGCAAGCCAAAGCGTTGACAAATTGCAGCAGAGAATCCGGCAGAAGCAGCATTTTGCCAGCCATTTTGTTTGCCATTTTACTCAAGTTGTCAGCGAGTGCGCGCCGGAAAGTATGCAACTTATAACAAATGGCCAACTCGTTGGCTTTGCGGCCAAAAGAACACAGCTTACCACCAAGCTGCGCTCTGGGACTTCAATAATGTGCAAATATTTTTGCTCTGCTGCATACATTTTTTCCAGCTTTTTTCGCTCGCTCTCTAATCCCATTTACTTGCGCTGAAAATCATCAAAGAGCAGCTAAAAACGCCAGCAAACAAAAAAGAGTGTTTTCAAGTTTATTCCACTAAATAAAAGCGAGGCCAGAGTATGGTGTCGCTTAAAATTAAGCCATAAAGGCTGAGCCGATCTAGTTCGGAATTTAAACTGCATAAAAACCAAGCTGAGAGCAGAGCTCTGCTGCTCGGGCCAAGTTAAGCATACAGTTTTGCTTTAAGGAACCAGATAACGAGGCCTCCAAACGAAGCGACAGCCGCATTATTGTACAGGTGGAGCAAAAATAAAAGAAGCCGCTCAGGCGGAAACAATGTGGAAATTTTACAGGTTGCCCTGTCAAATAAAATAACACAAAACATGGGCCCAGCGCACAAATTCACAAGAAATCATTTTTTTTCTGTTGAATCAAAAGCAAGGAAGCAAAATCCGGGGCAGGACGAAGTCGACAAGGACCAAAAAAGAAACATCAAGCTCGACAACGGCAAACGACGCTGGTGACGACAACCGGCGAACGGAAGCGTAGCAAGGACAATGCGACAACGGCGGTACAAGGCGGTGGGCGGTAGTGGGTGTCGGAGGGCGTGGCCTGCCAGCAGGTGTGGGCGGGGTGGGACGTTGACCGTTTTCGGGTGAGTGGTGGTGACGGGGGCGGCTCTGCCGCGAGTGGCAAGCGGAAGCATTGTGTTAAAATAACAAACAATCAGCCGAATCATGCAGGAAGTGCAAATAATAAATAAATATATATCGCAGTGCGAGGCATTTCTCCAGGATCAACTTCGATTGCCGACGACAGCTAATAAAATAAAAGAAAAAGCGAAAAAAATGCGTGGGAAATCAATATGCTCTTAAAAACACAGTAGAAATGAAATACGGAAAACTGCTAGCCTTTTAAAAATTTTTATAAAAGGGTTTCAGTAAATATTATGAAAATTACAACAATTTTCATTTGCAGATCTTAAATGATATATATACTCGTATGATATATAAATTTAGGCTTGCCAAATAACATGTACTGACCAATATTATGATTTATTTTATTTAAGCTTTTCTTGTATCTTACTTAGTTTTTAGAAGTTTCTTCAAGTGCAGCGCTATAATAAACCTTCTTTATCTTTCAGTACCCGCTCGATTGGTTTGGGCCGCTTTGGGCAAAACGGTGGAGCTGCCCTGCGATTTGACGCCGCCCACGTCGCAGGATTCGGTGAAGCTGCTGCTGTGGTTCAAGGACACCACGGGCATTCCTCTGTACAGGTTAGCGAAAACTACTGCTTTATATGTGCATACATCCCGGGGGTCACTGGTGCGCAATCATCCCCTCCAAAAGCCTACGAGACAGCCATCCATCCATCCGTCCGTTCGTCCATCCATCCATCAGTCCATCAGGAGCGTGAAATAATCGTCAGCATCCTTTTGCTACACCTTACGTGTTATTTTTTTCTCGCCGAGCGCTTTTGGCTTATTTCCGGCAGCTGCCACATGTGCGTACAACGCACAGCAGTGTATGTGTATGTGTGAGGTTGTTTTGGGGCAAGGATGCGCCCGTCATAATCCACTTTGTTATAATAAATGTAAAGCACATCCGATTACGCCTGTCGTTGCTAAAGTGTAGCAAATTTTCACGCACACACGCATATGGAGCCGTAGCCATCATGATATTTTCCAGCTTTTTTTCCATAAATTTGCGCTGATAAATTTTCAATATAAATTGTGGCAGCCAGCGTGTGCCCTGCATGCCAAGTGGCAAATGCCTTCCGACTTTGCGTGCCGCAGCCGGCAGCCGGGAAACACTCGCAAAACTCTCGGGAGCACTCATTAAAAGGGGTTTATGGATGGCAAAAGGGGGCCGGATCTGTGTCAGCCCAAGTCGTGCACGTGAAGTGGCCGGTACTCGATAATCATGAGCGGCAAAATGCAGCACGAGCAATGGAGCTGGCCACCCCAGAGTACTGAAATAAACTGAGTAATTTACTAAAACAGCAACAAATTACTGCAATTTGCGCAAAGCTGCCAAAGTCGCGGGGCAGGCGAAGGAGCCGGAATACATTTGCTCGTCCTGGAACACTCCACACTAAACTCCTGGCTCATGGTGTGCAAATTGAGCGTCATTTTTTATGGACCCAAATTATGCGAGGGGCGCTGGGTGGTGGGTGGTGGCAGTGAGCCACGTTTGCCAACTTATGCTCTCTTCGCATATGCTTATTTATGAGATCTAATAATCGCTACATGCTGCCACGCCCCCTCACTTACACTTGTACTTTCATCACCCCCCCTAATTTTCCTCTTGCAGTCTGGACTCGCGGGGCGGAAACGTGAAGTTGGCGCCACATGCGGCCATAGCTAGCGATCTGGGGCAACGTCTGTTCTTCAGCATCGGCGATAATCCCAAGGATTCGCGCCTGCAGATCAACGATGTGAAGCCGGAGGACGGCGGCGTCTATCGGTGTCGCGTCGACTTCTTCAACTCACCAACGCGCAACTTCAGGCACAACCTGACCCTAGTTGGTAAGTAGCAATGCTGCGCATTATGGACCGGACTGACCGCTAAAGTGGCATATTATCTTGCATCCATTTCAGTGCCTCCCGAGGAGCCGCGCATCTTCGATGCCCAGGGCAAGGAGATATCCCAGATGGCAGGACCCTTTCGAGAGGGCTATGAGCTCTTCCTCTGCTGTCAAGTGAGGGGCGGTAAGTTATCAGTTTCAAGTTGCAGGCTGTGCTTGTCAGGCAGCTTTTCATTAGCTGCATGGCGGAAAATATTGTTTTTAAATATATAAATTAATTATTTACAAGAAATCGCGGTAGTATAGAAAAAAATAAATACAAAAAGTAGCTTTATTACGATGATTAAAAAAAACATAAATGGTATTTAATAGTGTAAGCTAAATGCAGCTTATATTTCCAGTCACAAAAAAATATTTTTTTTTTTTGTTAATCCTCTTTAATTTCAACCCCCACTTTTTTTTACTGTGCACTCGAACGCACTTTATGCGGTGGTTTGACCCACTTAACTGTCATGCGTTTCACTGTGTTTGTCAGCGCCACAGCAACCGCAGTCAGACGCATTGTTTACCATCGCACTCAGGAGTGTCAATTGCAACCGGTTGCAAGGATACTCCACACATCCTGCAGCAACTCACCGGGCGTTCTGCCCTCTCACTCTCGCTCCTTGCAGGACGACCCCCGCCCAAAGTCACCTGGTGGCGCGACGACACCGAGCTAATCGGCACCAGCCACACATCCGTGGAGGAGGGCGCCACCGTGATGGTTAATCAGCTGCTGATTGGAACCACCACGCGGGACTTCTACGGAATTCGCATCGAGTGCCGGGCGCAGGGAACTCGACTGGTGGATCCGGTCCGTAAGGATGTCACCGTACAGGTTTACTGTGAGTCATCAACCCCACAATACGTCCAATAAACATTTGCCTTTCATTAAAACTCCGCCAGCTTCTCGACAATAAATAAAGTTTTGCATTTCACTTCATGCTGTGAAAACATTCATTGATTAGCTGACTTGTTGACCAAAAGGTCCTTTTATTGAACTGCATTATATATTTTATATATGTATGTATTTTATACAATTGTGCACTTTTCCGCAGTGAAACCGGTGCGCGTGAAGATTGCAACTCCCAACGAACTGCTGACCGCTGGCCAACCGATGCCCATTCGCTGCGAGTCCTGGGGCTCATATCCTGCGGCCAAGATCACCTGGCTGCTCGACGGCGAGCCCATCCGCAATGCCGAGGTCACCGTTCACAGCGACAAGGAGGTGAGTAAATGTCCCGGCCAAATTGCCCGAAAATGTCTGACTATTTTATGGAGCTCGGAGTGGCTAGCTGGGTGCGGAGAAAGTTTTCGTTCTTGTTGTCGTTCCCAGGACAACGCAACTTTGTGCCCGGAAAATTTGCTTCGAGCGTTTGACATTTGAAAGCTGTCCGCAGTGCAGCAGGCACTTCTACAACGTTCACATCCGATATAACACTGTGCGGCGTTTAATAGCTCCGGATTCTCGGGGCAGCAACAAAGGCAACCGAGGCGACCACTGGGTGACCCTAAATGCGAGCCGGGCAAACTTTTGCCGCCAGCCGCAGAGGGATAGACTAAGGGACGAAGGGACAAGTTGACTCTCCGCCAGCCGCCGCTTCTTTGATGAACTGCAATGGCGAAAAGTTTTGGCCAAACTGCACAAATTTGCACTCCATGCGGCCAAAGGCCAATGATTCGGCTAATGTGCGAATTTTTATTGGAATTCATCGTCTTTTGCGCTCGCATCTGCTGCGAAATGGTAGCAATTTTTTTCCCACTAAAGTTAGCATTTATCAGATCCTTTCGCCTACCCACTGAAGGTATTGGAGATGTCTCAGTTTTCGGCATCCATTAGTTGCCTTTTCCGTGGTGCCACTGGCTTTTTCGCTTTCTAATTATGCCATGTAAATGGATAGTTGCTGCCAAACGTCGCCAGGCATTAGTCAACTCGTGCATAACCGACTCGACTTCCAACTGAGGAACAGATTTCCACACACGAAGAGTCCTGCGCTTGTTAGTTTGCCTGGCCCGGCATCGATTGTTGCCAAAACGTGGCTCGACTTTGGGTCTTGGAGCTGGTCGATGTCGTAACTTAATACCCAGTTTGCCACGAGATCCTCTGCTCCGCTTCCACATCGCCTCTCCTACGGCTGACTGGGTAAACTGCTGCACAAGGACATCGGCTTAGCTCGAAATTCGAGTCATTATTTTCAAAGACCATGCTGCAAAATGCAACTCGAGTGGCCACAGCGCTCACGAGGAGCTAACGAAGGACGCCTATCACACAGGGACATATGGCAGCTCTAAAGGAGTTTAAGTTTCAACTAAAAATCCGAAACATTTCACAGAAACATGATATATGGACTTAAGTACTATTGTATAGAGAACTAGGCAAGATACCATTATAATATAAAGAATGTAAAATCGCAGTCACCAAAAGGCTCTGACAAAAGCAGCTTAAGTATTGAGAAATAATATTAAAGATTACATTTTTACCAACATATACCTTAGCTAATACGTCATCCTTTCTCTACCATTTACTTTCCGCAGGACGGGAATATCACAACGAGTATCCTGACATTGAAGGTAACATCGGAGAACGATAATGCCGAGCTGACGTGTCGCGCCACGAATCCCTGGTTCTCCGGTGGCGCCATCGAGGACAAGCGCATCATCCGCGTGGCATGTGAGTACATACTCCAGTATATTCCTCCTCCTTTGCGACAGGTGAACTGGTAGACTGCTATGAGCAGCAGTGTGGCTAGTGGAATAAGAGCTGCTGGGTATTTGGGTCTGGGCTTGGGTCTGGGTGTGGGCTCTGAATCCGGGCCGTGGCCTTCGGAGGCTTTTGTGTATTCTTAGCACAACTGCCCAGGTCCTGGCCTATTTCAGTGTACATGTGTGAGTTTCCGTGTGGGCTTGACCGAGGAAAGTCCAATTAGACGCATATTACGGCCAGAGCCAGCGTAATTTTATTAATGCCAAAGGATCCAGAGGAGCCAACGGATCCGGAACGGAGCCAACCAAGTTGGCTGGAGGCCACATCAACCTGTTGGCCACCTCTTGCTAAGCCGCTTATAAAATGCAGTCAAGTTGACTTCAATGTCGTGTTCTTTGACTTGCCTTGATTAAATTTGCACCGTTATGTTTCTATTTTTTTTTTTTGCTGGCCTCTATAATATTTGCAACATCCGCTTCCGACTTCCGCTTTACATTACTGCCCCCCACAGCTTTCGTTGAAGTTTTCTTGTAGGGCAGGGTGCACTGGGAAAAACAGGATAAGGATTACGATAAAATTTTAATAGGGATTATGTTTTTTTTTTATCCAAGGTTATATATAAGAAACCATTAAATAAGGGATAGAGTTTTTACTTACCTTAAACTTTTTGTTCTAATAGTGGATAGTCCTTTTTTTAAGCGTGTATGTAATGAAGGAAATCTGAATTACCTGCACTCAAATCAGACCAGCAGTCGACTCGATTTGCCAGCTCTTCATTTTGTGTTTCGTTTTAATAATTCAGCATAAACGTCGGTTATTTTTTCCGACCGTTCAGCCCACGTCATTGACATTTGCGAGCTGTAGCATAACCACTATAGTTCGTCCCGCTCCGCGCTCAACTTTTGGGGATGGCGGACAAAAGACTGGCTGGGGCCAAGTGGCGCCAAGAGTCTCCGGCGCGTATTAGATTTTTACAACCGTAACTAATAGTCCCATTTGGCGTGTGGTCAAGAGGACGAGGCCTGCCATGCCTCAGTCCGCAGGATGTAGAGCAGCTGGAGCTAAGTACATTACGCAATGCTGCTGGCCAGGAGTCGGAGTTCACCTCCTGGGCCATTGCCGTTTATTATTTTGACTTTTATTCAGCAATTCGCTGCGCTCATTAAGCCGGATGCCGCACTTACTTACTTACTAACTCTCCTTCCTCTGCTTCTTCCCAACAGATCCGCCCACGGTTTCGGTGCACTTGGCCAACGAGGATCCCAGCCGGCTGGTGACGCGGGCCGAGGGCCAGAATGTCACTTTCAAATGCCGGGCAGATGCCAGGCCGCCGGTAACCAGCTACTCCTGGTTCAAGAATGTAAGTAAGACCAACTGATTTGTCCCACTACCCACTCCACTCCCAGCTCTCCCACTCATCATCATCGTTCATTTTCACAAGCTGACGTGTATCAGACACTTTTCGAAATTTTTATTTTCAATTGTTGGTGCGAGGCCCCCAAGGCGACCACATTCTTGTGGCTTTCTTTATAAGCAGACACTTTTGCGGTTTAATTTAATTTGGCAGGATGCTGTAAGAGTGAAAATGCTTCGCATTCCTGCTGGGCACAAGGATAATGGTGGTCAGGAAGAAATGCTCGGCTCATTTTTCAAACGTCTTATAATTGGCTCATGATGTCCATTGAAGTCCATTCGTGTTGCAAATTATTTAACTATTTATCATGCGACAAATAAACCGAAAACGATTGAGATTGCCCCAGACACAGTTGGATATTTTTGTGCTATTTTTGTGCCAATTTTGTGCTGGCCAACCATTGTTGACCGCCTGACTGTGACTTTGTCTTGGGTTTTTATTATTAAACCGCATGATTCTGACATCCTTTGACAGTTTTGTCCACATGGTCACATCATCATTTTTCATAACAAGCAAAAACCATAAACCCGAGCTCATATTTTTCCGACCTCTCATTCTCCGCTTTTGGGCGAGCAGTTAACAAATTGCCAAAATCATTTGTCCGACGAGGGGTGGCGTTTTGAAAAGCTTCTCTTTATTTAGGGCACTTTGATTTTTGATTTTCGGTTCGCCCACTTCTGGCAGTGGCATTAATAGGCTACGGCTAAAATGAGCCAAGGAATTATGAAAAACGACTGGCCAAATGTGCGCAAAAAAGTTGTAAAGAGCCAACGTTCGACGTCAGTTTGGCGTATATAGATTGTTATTATCAGACTGTTTTTCGCCAGCTTTCCTTGGCTTGGAAAACTTTTTTACACTGGGTCAACTTAAAACTTTTCAGAGAACTCATGCCCTCAAATGAATGAAATCCCAGCGAGGAATCGAATTAAAGCCACTTTCGAGCGAATACACAAATGAATGTGTGTTCCCAACTTTTCCGCTCGGCATTGTTAAATGCATTATGGCACAAGGGCCAATGCAATTACCGCCCTCCATCAGTGCAGTCATGGCTTTTTAATGAATTTTACAAATAATCAAATGATGCAGCATGGCCAATTTGCGTGGCGTATCTATAACGCGTGTTTCCACAGCGCAGAAATGCGATGGTGCAAATTAGCTGTCAATGATATGGAGCACACATACATACATAGGTGGGCAGGACGGCGGAAGGAGCTTAAGCTATTTAAATTGCATTATTATTATTATTGTTATGAATTAATTAAATGCATGTGCAAATGTCAGCAGGGATTTCGCTACTAAATGCATAATCGAATTATTCCGTAGTCAAGCTGTGCTAATGGAGCATTTGCATCCGCATGGAGTCACTTGTCCAGCGAAGCCAGCGACTGCGAAAAGCAGTTCAATGAGCAGTTCGAGTCAAATGCCGAGTATCAAATGCTGAATGCTAATGCTGAGTCCGAGATGCCGAAAAATGCATTAATTTGATTTAATAAAATCCATTTATTATTTGGCCCACTAAAAGACCGCATTAGGCGCCGGAAACCGCAGCGATTCACCCACATACCAAATGGGAAATGGCAAATAGCCGGGCCGGGAAGCATTGGCTCCATTGTGGTTGCCATTTAGTGCTGCCAGTGATGGCCATAGGAATGGGAATGGGGCTGGTGATGGTGGTGACTGTGGGTGCTGTGGTCACTCGACAATGCAGCCGGCAACACCGCAATTTGTGCCATCTAAGACCAGCGGGACAATACTTTTAGGCGCATGTGTGTGCATTCGAAAGCAAATAGGGGAAGCCCCCGTAAATTATACATCAAATGAAAAATATGTTCTCTAAATTAAAGAAACTAATAATCAATTAAAACTTAACACGGACTTTAATAATCTAGAATTAAGTGGATTTATTTTCAACCACGCTCATACTTCATTTTGATTTCATCGCTTAGCTTAAAGTTTAGAGTTGCTTTAGCAGCTTGTCCCCCTAAAAATGGATTCCATAACCACATGAGGACCACAACAGCCCGTTCAGTACCGAAATGATAACCCCTTCTTCACATTTCAGGGCATGCGAATGTCGGGCGAGAGCACGGAAATAATGCACTTGACGCAATTGGAGAGGGAAAGTGCGGGGGCGTACGCCTGCGGGGCCACAAATACGGAGGGCGAGACCCGGAGTTCGAGCCTCACTTTAAAAGTGCAGTGTAAGTACGACTTGCGAAATAAAATATACACAAACTATATGGTTGGTTGGAGGGGGAGGGGTTGGCAGCACGACGTGATGAAATAACATGGCGGGCCGGAAACGGAAGCTGCAGAATAAAATCAAAATCAACAAGCAATGGCTGCCGGGGAATGGGAGTTTGCAACTTTTTGGGGCAACGGCGGATGGGGAAATTGCTTAGAAATGATGCATGACCGTCACTAACTTCATCTGTAACTGTCGGCGTTTGTTGCCCGCTTGTTTACAATTGTAAAATTTCTGAAATTCCCGCTGCCGCTGGCCTAAACAACCGCCATTGATTTATACACACGCACAGACAAAACTTTCGCCTATAAATCCAGCACTCGCAATTTTCCAGCACTCGCCCAAAAAACTTTTCATAAACCTTACGGTTTGCAACGATCCGATTTTTTTCGCAGCCTCGGGTCGAATTTCCCCTGCCTTTTGGCCATTTTTTGAGGTGATTAATGTGGATTTCATATACTACTGCTCGCACAAACGATTTGGTTGCATAAATCAGAGGCAAAGCTGCACAATCGACGAAGGAACACGAGTGGTTCTTAAGTACACTATTTGGCCGGGCTCGTGTACCCACATATGGCATTTGCCATCCGCATACAATCTCGAGAATGGGATCCTAGAGAGCGATGTTGCGTGGCCCATTGTTGGCCGCATTTATTGTGTTGTCAGCTTACAAGTAAGGGGAAAAGAAACGCCTTTTCATGTTGCCAACGTTGGAAAGCCGGAAAACTGCCACGTCTTTTTGGCTGCCACTTTGAAGATGTGAAATGCATTTCTGCTAGGTCCCCTACTCGAGGACCTACGACAGTTTAAGTAGTTTATATTTGAAATTATGAAAGTTTTGCGGAGAGAGTCATCTTTGCATTGAGTTTAGGCTTTAGGTAACTTTACCCATATTTGGGCACACACACAGGCGCAGGCACCTTCATTCCACAGCAACAAGTTCGCAGACAGATGGCTTAAGAATGCTGAATGCTGAAATGCAGCCGCCTTGTGATAAAAGCCAAGAACGTAGTAATGAAGCTTCGAATGTTTATCCGCCTCGGCGTGACTTACATTTTAAAGGCGGCTTTCAGCACACAATCTGTGATACTGGAATACTGGGATACCCGGGTATTCAAACAGACAGACACATTTCCCTGCGGGCCAAAGGCAGTGCTTCCGCATATCTGCTCCCATTTCACAGCCAAGTGAAAGTAAACGCCGAGCGACTCGCTTTTCTTTCGATACCTGGCACACAGATTTCCTCGCTAAGCTACACATAAAATAAATATAAAAAATAGAGGAGGACTGGATAAGCAAAAAGAAGAACCTGGAGAACACGAACCCCCTCGTTCGTGAAACGGAAACATGTTAATTACTATGCTCAAGGCTATGTAGCTGGCTCGACTTCCCTTTGGACTCACCAGCCTCTCGTTCTTGCCTCATATTTTTGTGTGTATTTTGAGGGGTTGAGGGGGCTGCTGGGGTGAATGGGTGGATGGGGGCCACATCCCCCCGAGAGTGGGCGCTCCGAAGGGGGTGGTCTGAACGAATTTAAAATGGAAACTTTTTGCTGCCTAACAACTCGATTCGGTGTATATTTATGAAGCTCCCGATTCGCTCGTCTCGTCCTTTTCAGTCTCCCCGCGCTGTAAATCGGGCACCGAACAAACCTCCATTGGAGCCGTCAGCCTTCACTCGATCCTGGTCAAATGCGAGGTGGATGCCGATCCGCCGGACTCCGTGCGCTTCAGTTGGACCTACAACAATACCCGGAACGTGTCGCCGGTAAGTCAGCTTACAAATACTATTTTCTCGTAGGGCACAGTCGAAAAAATCTATGTTTAAACTTAAAATATTACCTATAAATGTATAAATATAAGCTATCAGCTAACCCTTTTCAAACAGTCATGTTATCAATTGGTGTAACAATTGAAATTTAATTGATTTCGTAAAATACAATGATTGTTGTTCGGAATCAAGTTCAAAGCAGCTATTTCTCCGTGCATCGGACTGGGGCAAAGGTACATGCCTCGTCCGGAATCCAAACCGAACTTATTGTGTCTGTAATTATGCCGGGAAACGTGCTGCAGCCGGAGCCTTTGGTCCGACTGTCGCAATTACTCGGAATTCCAGCCAGCCAGTCGGTGCGGAAGAATAGAAGGGAGTAGGAACAGATAGGTGACATGGGTGGTCTGGTGCCAAGTTCGAAGTCGGGTGCTATTAGCAGAACTTGTGCTAAATACTCGAGGGTTGTCTGGGATTTTCGTTCGACAATTCAGAGCAGACGAACAATGGTTGAGGTAGGGAATCGGGCGCCGTACGTGACTGAATTAAAATTTAATCAAAATGTATAAATTCGGAATGGTGGGGCAAACATAGCGACGTTCAAGGGAATTTAAAATGCAAACCGTTTAGGTGCAAAACGGAGGACTGCAGAGCTGGCAGAAAATGGCAAAAAAAAAGAAGAAAAAAATGGGGAGAAAGACAGATGGAGGAGGAAAAATACCAGAATGGCTGACCAAACGAACCGAAAGACTTGCATATGTGAGTCGACTTTCCTTGAAACGTCGGTTCTGGGACAGCTGTGCACAATAAATAAAGTAATTCATTTACCGCAAAAGTTATTTGAAAATCTGCACGAAACCCGATGCCCGGCTGGCCACAGGATGACTTACTCCGTCTCCAGCTCGATTCGTTTGGCTTGCAATAAAAACTTATTTGCCTTCAAATATTTATGCCCACCCGAACTGGGATTCGTTTTTGGTTGGATGCGGATGCTCTGGGTTTGCTTTGATTTCAATTCGATTTGGTTCGCTGCGATTCGAGTGGGGTGGGGTAGTGCATCCGATCCTTCTGCCTACGTTCGCACAATGAAGCCGCCCTAATCCCCGTCTGTTTACCCTACATTACAGGTGCTCAACTCGAGGATACAGTCGAACGGACTGGCCAGCACGGTGACGTACCTGCCCCAAACGGACTCCGAGTTAATAACGCTGGCCTGCTGGGCCAGCAATGCTGTGGGCCGCCAAACGACGCCCTGTCTGGTGCACATCCTGCCGGCAAGTAAGTGGAACTGGAAGTGGAGGAATCTTGCTCCTCCTACGCCTCCCCTCCTGCTCAAGTCGAGTCGAGGAAGTTGTTGCCACAAGATGCCGGCACTTACCTCCATCTTCGCCGCAATTTAAACAGTACTGGTGTCGGCATTGCCACCGGTGTCGGTGTCGGAGCCGTAGCCGTAGCCGGAGTCCTCCGTCCGCCTTCCTCCACCCGGACTATCTCTTATGCACACATAAGGATCTACTTACATAATTGGCGAGCGTGTGCCGGGTGCAGGACGGGATGGACTGGAAGGACTGGGTGGCATTGCCGTCGCCGGCACCGGTGTAGTTTGCCAAAATGTTGCCAAATAATCCGCAGGTTGAACTGCCAGCCGTTGCCTCAGGACCTGGCCAACTTCGATGGTTATTAATGCAAAGTACACAGAAGCGTGATGATGCACTCAGGGAAAGATTTTCGAAACGTTTCAGAAACAAATATGTAGCTCCTAAATAATGTGCTAATTCTTAAGTATATGTTCGCTTAGTTACATATATATCATCACTACTACAATACAAACTCACCATTTGCTAAAATATGTTTTTTTCGTTATTTTATAGAAAGCCCTTTCACTTCACCCTAAGTTTGTCAAGATCTTAAAGACAGCATAGAATTATAGACCAATTGAGTTACACCCACTTTGTGCATCGCACCCTTGGGCCAAAATTAAAGCTGACTTAATAATTTTAGGGGCGTAGTCGCCGGTCCTTATATTTGTTTTAACGGGGCAACGCCTTCATTTGGGGCAAAGTGGCGCTTTAAGGCGACAGGAGCTGCGTTTAAATGCAATTACGGATGGGGTGGCCGTTGGGCCATTAAGCCCCGGCTTGTCTATGACTATGACTAACTGCTATCAGGATACCCTCTCATCCCGCCTTTTTCATTGGAACCTTTTTCGCAGACACTCCGGAGGCACCGAAGGCCTGCGAATTGCGCAACGACACCGTCCTGGAGGTGGTTTGTGTGGCGGGCAGCGACGGAGGACTCTCGCAGTACTTCATGCTGGAGGTGGTGGGCGGGGACCCACTCTACTCTGGAGATCCGGGTGGATCGGCGGGCCAGGGACGAGGCCAGTTCAGCGAGTCCATCGGCCTGGGCGACAACGAGATATCCACGCTGAATGATCAGGTGAGTGGCGCTGCCTGCATCTGGATTCGCCCGAATCCAGTTAGTCTAAGTAGATAAGTTCCGGCAGGGTAAACGCAAATTGCTCAATTAAATTAAAATTTACTCACGGTTCGGCAAACAGCCGGCAGCTAGAAGCGAAACAGAATCAGAATCAGATACAGATACAGAATCAGCTTCAGCTTCAGAATCGGGGTGAATGTAGGATAGATCTGAGAGTGTGGAGCCGAGAGAGTGTGCAATAATTCACTTGAAATCCATATGGTCAATTAGTGTGCATGTCCTTTGACTTTTCTGCTTGAATTATTAATAAGTATTTTGGGGACTGCCATGGGGGTGCAGCATTGCCGTGGGTTTTCTTCAGCTCAACTCGAGTGTAAAAGGGACAACATAATTAATGCTGTGGGTCCGGTTCCCAGGTCCGATGATTTTACCCTTTGTCCAGCCACTCGGGGAGTGCATGCTGAGTTATTAAATTATCTCTGTCACTCCTAGATGAGGAATATCATATGAAAATTTCATTTCATTTCGTTTGGCTGCTCTCAACAGCCTTGATGAAGCGCTGAAGCTGGCCGGGCGAGTTTATTAGCAAAGTAGCCAAGCGCAAAGCTCATCACGAGGATGGTCATGAAAATGAAAATGAAAATGGTACGACGATGATGACCGTGGCGATGATGATGGCCCGACATCATCTCCGGACTCTGACCCACGCCCTGCTTGGTCCTTTGGCAGGCAGCTTTAAAGTTTCATGCTAGATAAAGGACACACACACTCGCACTGGGCCGTGGGGGGAGTGAGGTTGGAAAAGTGCCGCAAGGACAACATAAATTACTTACGCTTACTTGAGTGGGAATTTGTGCGTAACCAACGAAGCTCACTCGATTGTGTCCCATTACGGCAAACGGATATTCAGTTTTAAATTTTAGACAGTGTCCTGTTTCTGTTGCTATTTCTCCGTGCGATTTCTCCGTGGGCTTCCGTACAGTTGTGCCTCCGTATTTTTCAGGCATGAGCAATTATTTATGCGTTGGGTCTGCATATGGGACAGAAAAGTTAAAAATACATGGCATACTTTGCAGCGTGTGGCGAGTGAATTATAAATGCGCCTCTTGTCATGTCCGCATCCCAAATCAGCCAAAACCTAGATATAAATATATTTATGTATATATTGCTATATAACATAAATGTCTATAATTCCAGGCGACATCTGCACCCATCTTCCGCATGCAGGAGAACAGTCCACAGTTTCGTTTGAATAATTTAGAGCCGGGACGTGAATATCAATTTTTAGTTTACGCCGTCAACGCCAAAGGACGAAGCGAGCCGCCGGTGGTGATTGAGAATGTACGCGTGGCCGCCCAACTGGGACCATATGGTGAGTGCCCCAATCCCCAATCCCCGAGTGTGATCCCGTCCTGTCCTGTCTTCTGTCTTCTGTCCTGTTTTTCCCCGAAAAAAGCGACCCGATACTTCACAGTTGAGAGGCGGAAGCTCAAAAACAAAAAAGGCAGAACTCTCCTGCTAATCACATAAAGAGCACAAGTTATGGCCACCCGAGTTGCTAGTTTGTGGGTCACTTCTTTACCAAGGCCAATAAAATACCCAAAAACCTGAACATGGCACTGAAACCGAAGACGAAACTGAACTCAAAGTGGAACCCTTGAACAGCTGAGGACGGAACTGTCTAATTCAACGCTTGACTGCATTTTCAAATCAACGCAAGTTCGGGGAAATCGTCTTCAATCAGCCGCCGCGAAAAGTTCGCACATGGCGTCACAGGGACACTGGGATACGGGGATGTCCTTAGAGCGCAAGTAGATGCGAACCTGAAGACTGCCTAACTGCCTCTCGGGCTGGGATGCCAGTGCCACCCCAAAGGACGAGACGCCCTTTTCTAATCCACTGACTGAGTTATGCAGTGGAGCGGAAAGCATTTCAGCATTTTCCATCAATTCTTTGAGTGGGGCACACGCATATTACGTATACGCAGGGGCGTGTCGCAACAGCCTCTTCATTTTGCTCCTGCCTAACGACATAATGCGACTGCCGCCTGTCGCTGTGTGCGTACATGAGAGGTCCTGTTTGTGCGCGCGTGTGCGTATGTGTGCGTATGTGTTTGTGTGTGCCAAGCGTAAGCGGAATTGCTTCAATTTTCGTTTTGCTTAACGGCCACCGTAGACACTTTTCTTTTATTGTTCCTTTTGCCACTCGCAGCTCTCTCAGCTCGCACACAACTACGACGAGCACGACAACAATGTTGTCATTATTTTCATGCTGATTTTTATTTTTATCTGCATTTCCATTACCATTTCCACTTCCATTTTCCCTCCTCTGGCCATTTTCATTTCGCTTTTCGTGCGCTTCCTTCGCCCAGTTAGCCATAAATCAGTCATATTGCCCGGTTTAATGGGGCTAATTGCATTTGATACGCAAATGTTCGATTAAGCGCACTCACTAGATTTTCGGAGCGCACTCAATTCGCTGGCGAAACCTATTTACATGAAACAACAGCTGCCCGGCTTTTCTCGTCGAGTTACTTATGTATGTTAATGGGCTGCCGCAGACTCGTAAATTCGGCCTCTGTGATTACACAACCGAGACTATGTACTCGGCAATCCCTATTTCGGTGGCTGGGGATCCTTCTAATTTATGCGGAATTTTAACAGCCACCTACGAGCCCACGCAGGTTTTTATTCTCGCCGGCATATGTGGGCCGATAAATTGCGAAGCCGTGGGTCGTTGCCACCAAACCAGATTCAAGAATATAAATAAAATGAAGCCAAATCAGCTGACGCTGATTTAAATCAGTTTACGCAGAACTCATCAACAGAATTTATTACACTTTGCGCCGGGTAAGGAAAACGTGAAAAATATCAGGCAAAGTGGCCACTTGAGCCGGGAAAAAAGCATCAAAGCCGTATAAATAAGGAAAATAATGTTGGGAAAGGCAAAACGAAGGAGCAAACTGATTAAAAAACCGGCTGAGATGCCGTGAACCATGGCATCAGAAGCCAGCCGATGCCAGCCGATTCCAGCCGATCCAGATCCAGTGCAAAAGGCCGGGCAATAACAAAAATTAAATTGAGCCGCAGGTGTAGGCAATTTCCACTCAAACGCTCACTTCAAAAGCCACGACGATGGGACGGAGCAAGGAGCTGGTCATGAAAATTTGAAAACCAGAAAACCTGAAGGTATGGAGTCCTGGCAATGTTTCAATTCGGAGGCCGTTGCTTTGACGGCCCGCAAATGGAGCGGAAACGCTTGGATGCCAACGAAAATGGAGGGGCTGGCATTAACGAATGTCTGGCATAAATCTTGCCCGGGGATCATCTTACAATCAGTTTGGCCCGGGCCCTGGGATCTGGGCCCTGGGGCTTGGCTCGCACATTATGTTGCAATTTCCGCTGGCTGGAAATCTAATAAATATAAACAATGCCTCACATGTTGCTCATAATTGCCGGGGCTTTGCGGCAAGTGCCATCAGGTCTAATCGCTGGTAATAAGTGGCCAGAATGGCCTTTGATTTTCATAATTTCTCCTCCGCGGTAGCCACTATTTATCATACCACCAGATCTCCCATAACAGAGCACCCAGCGCTTTTGGCTAATTTCGATTTTCAACCCAATTGGCCCGCTCACAAGGGTCGCAAAGGGAAAACACAATAAGCAAACAGTCAAAAGCAATCAGTTAGGCAAAAGAACACGGCAGAGCACAGCAAAACAAATAAATAAATAAACGGCAGCGAGGCAAACAGAAATCAGCAGGAGCATCAAACTAATTCCGAGCAAATAACAAATCATTGCTAGGAGCCCTCAAACTATCAGATTCTCCACCTATCCATGTTGATGCACTCGGAAAAGTAAACGCGGAAATCGAACACTCAAGGAGCTTTGCAAACAACGGCAAATAGTACATGTTAAATATTAAAATTAACCTTTAGTTCTTTTTTTTGTTCAGTGTAATAATAGTATCCCTCTTTTCTCCTTCCAGACGAATCCATTCTGTCCGAGGACCCAACGCCCGCAGAAACAACGCATCATGGAGGCGGCGGCGTGGGTGGCAGCGGGAGCTCCAGCGGCCTGGGCACCGGCGCCAGCACGGGCAGCGGTCCGGAGAAGCAATCGACGCTGCTGATACTCGCCGCCGTCGTGGTGATAGGCGCCGTCGTGGTGACGTCAATTATCGTGGCCGGCATCGTCGTGGTCTGCCGGCACAGGCCGCGGCCACCTGAGCCGCAGGAGGTGCGCAAGAGCATGCGGTGAGTCCGGGAGCCCTTTGTTTTGTGGTCTTCACATTCACATCCACATCCATCCGGAAGCTGGGAAAACTAATAATGAAATTGTTGGCCGCGTGTGTATGTGTGTGCAGAAATAATTACTGAATTATTTATGTGGGGCACGTGACTGACGTGGCGAGGATGAAGGAAAGCCGCGTGGAAGTTGTGGGCGTAAAACGTAGCATACTTTCTTGCGCATTCCACGCTTATGACTATTACGCAGAAAGTAATTAAATGACAGCCGCGCAGAAATGGCCGCTCAATCAATTGGGCTCCACTTTAAACTCACCTGCCGGCAGAAAGGTTAAAAGGCCAATCCGAACCTGATGGTAAATGTCGGGTTCATTAAGACGATCGCCTAAGCACTTTGAGGCCGCCAATCGATTAGAGCCGAGCACGCACCTGCCCAGTAAATTATGCTTAGTCTGTAATTAAATTAATTAAACCTGCACCTGACGACCGGCCGGGCAGCCCAGCAGGGTCAAAGTCCAACGGAAAAGAATGGCCGTAAACGAGGCCCGGAAACGAGGCAGCCGCACAAGTTAGAGTTTCCATTTAAGATAGGAAATCAGCGCTGTATCTGCGAAAGGGTCGCGCCCCGTGGGTGGATAATTAAGCAGCTGCTTAGCTGACGTACTCGTCCTTACCACCCCCCTTTCGCCTGCCGGCTAATGAAAAATAAACACAGAGCACCGCCTGCCTGCTTTCGTATCGACGTGGTACAAGTCCAATGCCGATGGTATCCTCCTTTCTTTGATTTCGGCCAGGCCCACTGATTGCTCAATAATGAATTCGGGCAACCACTTCAAAGCTGAATCCGACGAAATATTAATTATAGTTGCCGAAAATAGTCGCGGGCACATCAAAGCGAATCGCATGCGGGTCATTAAATGGTCATCACAACTGTCAAACGCGCTCCATGCCGTGCATAAATAAAACGGAACCGGCCCACGTGCGATTCCAAATATCCTCTCCCACTTTTCATACACGGTTATGGTTCTGGCCCCCATTTTTCAGTCGCATGTGCGTCTATGCATACATTTTAATGATTTGCCTTTTGCGGCAAAGTATTAGTGCAAATATTTGATGCACACATGTGCGCGTATCTGACTGATAAGAGAGACGCAGATGCCGAGTGCGGCGTAATTAGCTCCACCGTCGGCATTGGTTTATATTTAATTTACAATGGACCATCGAGCAGGCTGATGAAAATTCGAGGGTCCTCAAGAGAAATGATAATATTTATGCCAATATTTATCAATGCGAGTGCCGAGTCGATAGCGAAAAATGCATTAAATCCGCTTTGGAACGGCGCAAAACGCGAATATTGCGCATCCACCGTGTGCAACGAACGAATTTATTTTATTTTCTGGTTTTCCCAACCCGACCGCCACCCACTTAAAAAGTTGCCCAGTCGTTCCCCAGGTGATTGCGGTTCTCTGAATTTAGCTGTTTATATTGAAATTCGAGTCGCCTGAGAGCCGTCAGCTGGCTTAGTTTGTCCAGTTTGCTAAGCTGTTTCGCCGCACCTTGGGAACTATTAGCCGCTAAACTTTTTCATGCCATGTATTGTGTTTTTCAATGTCTGATTTTTCGCATTTTTTCTCCACTTTTTTAGGCCGGCGCGAAACGATGTGCCGAGCATGTACATCGAGGAGGATGAGCTGAACGAGCTGGAGGAGGGCGGCGGACGAGCGGCGGAGATTAGGGCGCGTGTGGCCCCGCCCAACGCGCACCTGTGCGGTGGCGGCGGGATGCCGATGCCCGGTGGCGTTGGGTCAAGTGGCGGGGCCATTGTGGGCGTGGCCGGACCCCATCACTACATCTCCGAGAGCTTCATCCAGTACGCGCAGCCCAGCCTAAACGGTACTATTCCAAAATCTATACTCAACAAGCTGTAGTATGTAGAATGTAGTAGTTATTTATCCGTAGTCCTAGTCAAGTAGTCATCAATTTATCAGCACTTGTATCTATGCATCCGTGCTTTGAGGCTGCGATTGCGATTGTGATTGCGATTGCAACCCCCAAATTGGTTTTTGAGTTGCGCCTCGAGTGCGCTCTCGATATTAATTTGTATTTGTATTCGTAGCTTTAGTTGATTGATTTGCCTTATGTAGAAGTGCACTTGCCTGTATATATTTAGTACACATTACTCACCTGATTTGTAGCCATTATGTAGATTAGTTTAACATCTTGTTTATCGGTAAAACAGTGCCAAGCAAATAAATTGCCAAAATCGTTTTGGAATGCACACGAACACGAATTTGTTTTTAAACTGGCAACTGCCTGTTGGCCACTCATATAACAAGACACGCAATGTTTTTAATATTTTATGATTGTGCAAAATTGATTTGCAATTTAATATTTAGTTAAGTACCTGGCATGTGAGTAGTTTGCGTGGTGGCCGCGCAGGAGATCAATGCACCACAGGCAAAACAATTAGGTTGGCTTGAGCTGGCGCTAATGATGCGGTTGAACACCAAATTGGCTGGCAACTAATGAATTGGAGCACATGTAAATGAAAAACTAATTGCCCCTCATTTGGCATTCACAAAAGTAGCTTATGGCATACGAGTACACTCTTTTCCAATTAGCGCAGATCACAGTATTTAATTTCGTTACATTAGCGTTGAATCACATTCGATTTGATTTCAATTTCGATTCGATTTCAAATGAGTTGAGCGACTGAAGCGTTTACAGTCGAGTATTTGGAAGAAATTTCGCATTAGCCGGGCACCCGATATAGACAACACCCCTCCACTAAGTTCCCGCCTGACCTAGCCATAGTACCCCCCTCACTTTCTCTATATCTCTACTGCTCTCTCTGTCTCTCTGTCTCCGAATCTAACCAACTCTGTAGGTAGCGAAACACTATCCACTTGCTTTCCAACTGTCTTAATCCTCGACTTGAAGTTGTAAATACCTTGCCCAGTATTTAAAGCAATGTAGTGTGTGCCCCGACTCTCCACAAGTAACCGAGTATGAGTACGAGTACATTCGCAGCGTTGTCCTTGCTAGTGTCCTAACTCCTAACTATACCATGTTATCCATCCACCCAGGCGACGTGCTGCTGCCCCTGCTCGTTACATCCAGCCAGCCTTGCAGCACTAACTCCACCATCTCGAGCGTGGTCCTGGCCATGCCCCAGGCGAAACTATGTCCTGATCCTGCGAGCCGAAACACTGCCTGGCCGCCCGAATGTATGCAAAGTAAATTTTATGTAACTAAATCCGTGCAGCAGGTCGAACGACACAACCCAAGCCAGAAAACGAATACGAATCCGAAACCGAAACAGACACAGATACAAATACTGAAACTGAAGCTGAAACAGGAACAACTGCAGCTGCAGCTGCAGCAGATGGGCAGCCATGTCTAAACCGAAAATTCTCTGTCGAATTTGGCAGTCGGAGATGTTGAATGCAGGGGATGTCCGCCTCTCAAGTATTTTTAATATCTCCGTACCCGAGAACAGCACTTGGATCATTTCACATTTTAATTTGTCGTCCATTTGGCATCCCAATTTACTTTGCTTGTTACGTTGCCACATCCCTGCACTCACATGTCTTTCATCTGATTTCCTTTATTCCCTTTGTGCATTTGTAATTATTTTAGCTTGGCTTTGTTGCCAGGCAAATGCCGCAAAAAATATCCAGAAATTTCCTTTCATTTGCGGCATTCCCCATGATTTTCTTTGATGCGATTGCTAACTCGTTTCTGCTGCAGCGTAGATATGTTTTCTGCCGACTGAATCAGAGATATTAAATCAAGGCTAATTGGAGTATATGAGCTGTTTCTTTCAAGGCTAGATACACATTTGACTGGCGCATCGGAGAGTGCAGGCAAATATTGTTTTTAAAAAGGATAAATGCAGCAAGGCCCCCAGGCAATCGGGGCAAGTCCAGGGACATGGGGTTGTTTGCTTAGACTTTGTTTTTTGTTGACATTTCTGTTTATTTTCCTCTCTAGCTATGTGGGTTGTCCACACTCCGCACTCTATGTCGCTCATGTATCACTCAGTGGAGTGCCAAGTTCTTTTGGGATAAATCGCATAAATTTCGTTGCGCAGTCGACGCACTGGCAAACAAACATTTGTACTATGTGCGTAAACATGCCTCAGACAGCAACAAATTTGCAAAATATTTTGCTGTTTTAACCCATTTCGCCCGCTCTCCCACCAAGCAACTTTAACACGCCCAGCTCACTCTGTTTGCTGTGCTAGCTCGTGCAGACTTTGTTTTAACTTTGAATTGCATAAATTTTAATTATTTCGAAAGCACTAAATTAAAACACAAAAATAAGCACAAAGGCACACAAACGCCAGTGAGTTTTGCCTGCGCCTGACGTGCCGACATGCCGGCAAATGCAAATATTATTTAATGGGCAGATGTGTCGTATACGTGATATTATTGCTAACACAACATCGCTCCCCCTCCGGTTCTCTGGGCACCCGATGCGTGGGTTCAAATGTCGCAAATTAGCTAAATTTGATTTTGTCAGCGATTTAATTTTATATTTTCATTACTTTCAGCATGTCCTTCCGCTCGTTAATATCATCGTTTTTTATTTTCTCTCTTTTTTTCTGCACTACCCCCTGCTAGTACGTTTAATTTATGTGCGTCGGGGATTTGTGGGGCATGTGACATGACACGACACATACACCCAGCCACCCACATTCGGAATTCCCGCTCCAGTGCTGCCCTTTCACCCGACAGAACGTAAACCAAGTCAACTGACTTACATGGCACTAACAAGTGCCAAAGTCGGGCTGAAGTGCGCCGAAGGAGCGGTCCAGAAAATTTTCTTGTAGCTGTTGCGCCCGGATGGCAAGTAGGAACACTCTTCGCTGGGATTACACTGAGCTGCAAGGCAGCTTAAGCGATTCCTCGAATACTGATTGGGCAGAAAAACTATTAGATTTCATCGAGATTTTTATTAGAGCGAGAGACCACATTACGAGTAAAGTTTTTAGCTCTGATCAAGATCGTATTAATGCAGCTGTTTTACTTTAATATGGCTTTTATTGCTATCTTTTCATAGCTGATCACATATAGCTATTGAATGCTAGCTACCTATTTTTTCAATAAAGTGAATAGTGTGGAGTTAGAGTTTTCATATTCATAGTCCCGCATTTAGGGAGTGCTGCCAAATTGAAAAAAAAAGGTCCTGGAAAGAGCAAAACGCTTACAGCGCCGTAACTCAAGGCAAACAAGTGAGCCACTGTACGAGAGTAAATGTGAATATACATATGTGTACACACTCACGGCCAGGAAAAGACACCCATTCGCAGCTTTACATATCGACAGTTGCTGTCATTAGCCAGCATTTTTAATTGCATATGCCAGGCTCCACCGTACAGGTGGCACTGGCACCGAGCAACGAAGGGCGAATCCCCCAGAGCAGTCAAATTCGTTTGGCTTTTTGTGCCCCCAACCTCGGCCATATCTGCGTATGGTGGTGATGATGGAATGAGATGGAACTGCTGCTTTTTTTTTTTGCTTTGCACATTTGTTTCATTTCATGCTGCTCCATTCATTTGGCCCAGCATCGCGTTTTTGTCTCATTGTTGCTGTGTGTCTTGCTGTTGTGTGAGTCAAGAGTCGCGAATGTCTGAGCCACGTTTGTGTGGCCTTCGTCCTTGCTGGCCCTGCTTTTTCTATGAGTATTTGGATTGTAAGTAATGCGAGTGGGTTGCAGATGCCAGATTGTGGGTTGTCGGTAGATTGTAGCTGCTAGCTTGTACGCTGTACGCTGTAGGTTCCATGTGCACTCCAGCGGCACTCGTCTAATTAGACAAAGTTGAGACCCAGCCACACAGCAGCCACTCGAAATGAGCACACGGCGCCATTTGCTGCGGCTATGTGATGTGATGGCATGGTAGCATTATCTTAAAGACTCCTTAAAGCCCATGTGTGTGTGTGTGTGTCTGTGTGTGTATCGGTCTGCGAGCTCTCACTTTGATGTCTCTGTCGTGCCACAAAAAATGCCGCAGAATTTGCCTGAGCAACATTGTTTATGCGGCAGCAGTGGAATTACACAGCAAGAAATATCTTTCAATTAACTGGTTACGAGTTGCCTACCACTTGTAGTTCCCACAAAGTCACATGATCTTCAAAAAATTAAAAACAATGCGTTTGAAGTATGAGTGTTTCTGAGAATCTGAAAAATATTTTCGAACAACAATGGAACTAATTATTTTCATATACCTTTTCGCGGAATGCTTAATACAATTCAACGAATATTTGGAAGCATCTTGACGGTTGATTATTATTTTGGATTACCAATTCTCTATAATAACAATTTCTTTTTGTGCACACACGCACTCGCTGTCCGGAATCCTCAATGTCAGCGCTGTTCATTCATTTGTCGCCGCACTTCCGTTTCCGCTGCCCCTCCTCCCCGCACCCCCTCCCCACTCACTCTTCACCCCTGGCACCATTCCCTTTAGAGGGTTTTTCCGGTTTTTGTTGGGCCATCCAGGCTGGCAACATTTTTGCGACTTTTGACATTTTTTAATGCTGTCAGGCATGGCGTGAAAGTAAACGTGAAAGGCCACAGCCACAGCTACAGCCTCCCAAGCACACGCACTTACACACACATAGAAACACCAGAGGGCTGCCTTAGTTTGTGCGCCTTTATGGCCCAAAGACGCCACACAAATGTGACATAAAAGGCGATAATAATAAAATATCACAGGGTGCTCGGGCCGAGCCATGTCAAATAGAAAACTGCAAAATCGTAAACAAAAAGCGCTAGATGACGCTCAAGTTTCACTTGATTCAGTTGATTCACCCGGGCGACACAATAAGTCGGACCACAATAAAAACTCAGACTCAGCTGCGCTGCCACATGAATTCCGGCGAAAAGTGCCATAAAAATTAAGAAATTGTTGAATTATTTTACGTTTACGAGCGCAAGGGCCACTGGGGAGCGGGCCTCCCCAAAGTGAATAAAGTGAATATTAATATCGAAATGTTGTTGATGTGGTTGTTTCGTGTTATCTCCTGTGATTTCTGTTTCCGTTGCTGTTACTATGGCTGTTGTTTTGGCGTTTTATTAGATGCTATATTATTTTGTTATCAGCGCACAATTGGTCACGCTTTGCTATTTGCTAATGGCTCTCTTTTTCTTTTCGCCTCTCAAATAATAATTTGCAACTCTGTGTTATGATGTCATTTTGCAAGTGTTGTGAATCTGAAAAGTAATAGAAAGCAACCAAAACAAATCAAATCAACCAAGCAAGCCAAACCAAACTAATCGGTATAAACATTTTGCCTTTGTCTCTCTATTCCCGGTTACACTCACACTTAAACACACTCTTACCCCCACACTCACACACACGCGAACTCATTACTCACTCTCACATGGATTTATGTCTCACCCAACACACATACACACACTCACACACATCGCCATCCTTTACACATATGCCATTGTTGTTGATTTTGTTTTATACCAACCAACCAAAGTGTATATTGCAGACCCGGATCTGATATTGCCGCGCGGCGAATTGGAATTTACGACCCTGGATCCAACGCTGAAGTAATTGTAAAAAGTAATAATAAATATCTACACACAAACACACACACACAGACAGACTCACTAGCGGTGAGGCCTCATAATTCACGGGCATTTCATTAAACATAGCTGTAAATTTTTAGCATAAATTTAAATGCATTAGCCATGCATTTACCTTTACGGTAAATCGTGTTGCGTAACGTTTAAGCGGAAAGGCAAATAGATAAGGATAAACCATTTTGTAATTGTCAGCCATTAAGAGTCATTCGAACCGCTAAAGGCGGATGCAAAATCAAAACTACGAGCATAAATATAAAACCCAGAAGCTGCGCTATAAATACGCTACAAACTTGTAACTGAAATCAAAAGTATGAAACATGTAAATACCACTCACATCACAACACACACACACACAATTTGCTGTTGCACCATCGACTGTACATAGAGAACGGGCAAACATTAATCAAACTGCATTTAAATGTTAAATATTAATTGTAATTAATGAACAACTAGCCCGTAAGCCAGTAGTAGTAAGTAAGCCGTGTGTATTGAAAGTGTAATTAGACTCATAGAGCCCACTAAGAGTTATTGGCCAACTTTGGACTTTGCACCAGGTATCCGCCTCGGATGTGTGCAAATCTGGCCATTTATCCATTAATGTCTGCATAGCCATCTAGGATTCATTAGCTAAAGTTAAAGTCTGTCCCATCCGGTTGCTGTCGTCCGATCATTGAAATATCGAAATGTTTTCAACCGCCAGCAGCGATTCTGGGCCCACGGCCCTCCCCTTTTCCG
Organism: Drosophila sechellia; assembly: GCF_004382195.2. Classification (NCBI taxonomy): domain Eukaryota; kingdom Metazoa; phylum Arthropoda; class Insecta; order Diptera; family Drosophilidae; genus Drosophila; species Drosophila sechellia. The sequence goes on along the minus strand of NC_045952.1, from coordinate 25,866,446 downwards.
CCCTGATCCGGCACTTTCAGTCGCTATTTATGGCAATTCCATGAATATTCTATTACCCCAATAAGCCGAACCGCCGGCAAAGATGAATAACAGCCGAAAAAACACACACAAACAACAGTGGGCCAAGTGGGCCATGCTCGAGTGCATAATGAATAAATGTCGAGTGAACAGGCAATTCCCAGGGCCCTCAGCAATTCCACTCACACAGGACTCCCACACTCAAACTACAACACAAACTCGAAGTCAAACAATAAATGCGAATTCAGTGTAAATGTTATAAATAACTAAAGTAACCGAGCAAAGTACGACATAAAAATAATAATAATAATAATAATACGCCATACACTTTACACAATACTCCAATGTAATTCGAATTCTAATTTCAAATATACAAACATAAAGTGAAATGGCAGACTAGCAAAATATACAGTGCGTATGCGTAATAAAATAAATTGAAAAACATATATATATATACACATATATATATATAGAGAGATGCATACAAATGGAAACACTTGGGGCAAACCTTCCGTCTGCCCCCGAATGCCGTTCTCTGTCTCTGTCACTCTGGACAAAACCAAACTGATTGTTTTTAAGCAAAGTTAGATTTATAAATAAATTAAATTTAAATGCGAACGAGAAGCGCAAACTTAAAAGTGAAATACATTAATAACTAAGTCGAAACTACTGAGTGTGTTAATAATACTGAATACTGAATAAATAAACAAGATTCAAACCAAATTGAGCTGGCCCTTGCAAATCAATTCCAATTAAACCGCCGATTCGTACATCAAAGCGAAGATTAATGCCGCCGCGACTTGGTCCACCAGAATCCGAGTCCTGTTTGCCCAACTTTGGCTTGGCCAGGGGTTAAGTGTTATTAATGCGGAGCAAATCCTGCGGCGCTGCAGACGCGGATGCAGCCTGATTGCCACTTGAGGCGCGTAATCGAAACATCGGCAGAGCGGTCGGTCAATGGAGACCGCCTTCATTACTTTGCCCAGGCCATCAGGATCCTTTGCCTTCGGACTCCTTTTCCTTTGGCCAGCCCCCATGTTGCCACACCCTCTGCCCCAAAGCCAAACACGAGCTCGCCGCCCCAAAAGCCGTGGATTCGAATTAAGGCTGTTAAGCTTTAGGAGCTGGGTGGGTGATAGGTCGGATTGAAGGATTGGCCCATCTGGGCGTCCTTGGCATGCACAGGAGATTAAAACAGTTTGAGGGAAATTTGCAGCGCGTGGGCCAACGCCAGCGCCAATGAAGGTAAAGTTTGCCGAGGAAACTTTCTGCGAATGCAAGTCTGTTTGTCGTAATTTGTTGCATACTTTTCAGAGCGCAAACTTGGACTACAACTATGTAAGTAGGTAAATCGATTGGCAATGAAACACTCACCGCAAGCTACTTAAAATGTTTTAAATATATTCATTACCATTTAGCAAGAGACTGCCGCAAAATTAGTGGCCAAACATATACTGGCGTAAACTTTTTCGGTCACCACCATGTGTGCCGAGAACATTTTGCCATAAAAAGTTGTGCAGCATTCGAGCACCCCTCTCGTAATTGGTTGCATAGTTCTTGCTGCTCCAACTTGAATGCCGCACCGGACTTGGAATCGAATTAGGTAAATCGATTGGTAATGGAACACCGGACCGGGTTTTAACCCCTTGAACGCCGAGACACACTCAAGCCGAAGCTTAATTTCGGAATGCTGCCTGGAATCTGCATTGTGGTCTCGCATTTCCAATCCCCTTCAGGAGTGTTCCCCGTAATTTGGGTTGGCACGTGCGGATTTACTTTTCACTCTACTTTCCAACTCACCTTCGCCATTGCTTTTGTTGTCAATTTTATGGCGTTTTCATTTGCTGCCAAGCGCCTTCGTTGCAGCTTGCCCGGCAATTGCCAGGAATTTTAAGTTCCGACCCCCCAACGCCCCCTTTCCATTCATCCGGCCCAAACGCACTTTGCAGCACTCGGACTACAAATAAAGCCACATAAATCCGAAGATTTGCTAGCAAGTGCGCAAATCGAAAAGAAATCCAGGGTCAGTTGCCCCACTTCCTGTCCATTCCACCGCTCCTCCTACATCTCTCGAATCCTGGGCGGATGAGGAGTGACTCCTTAGCCGCAGCGTGCTTAAATAAATTAAACGACGCCCCTGGATGTCCGAGTCCTGGGCCACTCAAAGTACCCTGTCACCACTCACGGAGGCGCACTTAGTCCGGGCACAGGACTTTTGAAATATTAAAGCCCCCAAAACGGCGACTCCTCTTCAGCTGTAATTTGGTCAAATAGGGATTTTTCAGGACTCCCAGTACGACGTCTGCGCCTGACAGTCTGCCTGTTATCGAAATACTTTGATGGCCTACTAAAAATGGCTTAGACGAGAAAATAGCTCGATGGGCTTCAATTAAAATTTAAACATTTGTTATAAAAACACTTTGAAATTAGATCCTAAATCGACTTTTATCAATCTTATAAGGTAATTAGAGTGGAAAGCCTAATCAAGAAATAAAATTTAGAGCACTCATTAGTTTATTATTAAAGAGCTACTCATTATATTAAAAATTGTCTAATATTTATAGCCCTTTATTCAGCCACTTCTCTTCCACTTCCACTGGTCATCTCTGCTTTTTGTCTCTCAGTCTGACCAATGGAAAATGGAGGCGACTGCATGGTCCGGTTTGGAATTCAATTAGCAATCGGATGGCCGAATGGTTGCCCTGGCCAAACTTATAATGGCTTCGATTGAGCCCGGTGATTATTGCGATCGCTGGCTGGCTGGATGACAGCTGCAGTTGCCGCCGCAGATGTAGGAGCCACTTCCATCGTCTGACATTCATGGCAGCCATAAGAATGCCAACCGTTTTACAAGCAAAAACGCCAACGGGGAAAGGAGTGGAGGAGTGGAGGAGGTGGCTGCCAAAATGCCGAGAATGCCGTAAAAATGTTTTCCTTTTTGCCAGCCTGTTCCTTTTGTCAGCGGCAGGCGTCGTCGTTGCGGCAGATGCTGAAATAATGATACCGGCGCCTGCGAAGCGAGCAATCAGCCCGCTTTTCGCATCTATGCCAAGGACATGTGGGTGGGCGAGTGGGTGGGTGGCTGTATGGGTGGTGGCTACTGAGTGGGCGTTTGTTTTTTGACATTGTTTTGACTACGGCCACGTGTAATGGTGATGGTTCGAGTGTGTGCGAAATGCATGAAACTGCCGCATCAAGTTAGACATTTTCAACGTTTATTTCGCAACAGCTGCCTTAGGTCTACGCGGAACGAGAACTCTTAAAGTATAGAATTTATTATGCATTCCGCTCTTATAATTTGATATTTAAAGAAATCATTTTACGCTGCACGTTGCTGTTGCTCCTGTGCTGCTGCTGCTCCTGTGCGCTTATACAATTTAAAAATCGCGACGCTTTTTATATGCAATGCAATTATTCTCCATTTACAATGCACTCAGCGCCAAGTAAGCAAACAAACAAACAACGGCTTGAATGGCTTGGCTGGCTGGGATGGCATGGTATGGTATGGTATGGAAAAATGGGATGGGAGGGCGAGCGCACAAGCAGACAAGTAAATAAAATTGCAAATAAAGTAAAAATGTTGAAATGCCAAAGAAATGCACGGTACATATTTTACATTTATTCATTCGCTGATTCTGAATCTGCTTTAGCTTCTGCTGTTGCTCCCCTGCTGTTGCTGCTGCTACTCCTGCTCATCGAGCTCCCCCAACCGCTAGCATGTCCTTTCTGTGGACAAAAGCGACGATGGGCGGCATGTCCTCACGCCTGTCGCCTAGTCCTGGTAAGCCGAGCGTTAATAACAACGCTTATCTGCGGCATTAGGAGCACGGCAGCCCCCTCCAAACAACAGGAACCAGCGACTGCGACAAAAAATGATAATGAAAAACTGAAATAAAAGCGCAGCGGCAGTGCCAACGGACAAACAAACGGACAGACAAACAAACAAACGGACGGCAAAAAAGAATGCGAAATACAGGCAAACAATGCAACGCAGAGCTGAAGAACCCAACAACTGAGCAACTGAACAAATGAGGAACTGAGCAACTGAGCAACTGAGCAACTGAGCAACTGAGCAACTGAGCAACTGAACAACTGAACATTTGAACTGTCCGGGTTTGGAGGACCACATAATTTAAGCTGCCGTTGCCTTAGCAATCGCTGGTGCTGCTGCTGCTGCTTTTGCTTTTTCCGCTGCCATTGCTGCCTGCATCGCTGCTGGCGTGACAACTTCAACTGACAGCCGCAGAGCAGAGCCATCATCCATTATCAGCAGTTGGCCATCTTAAAGTGCAGCAGAGGCAGCAGCGGTGGACACTCACATACCCTGTAATTAACAAAAAAGCAGCTAGCTATGAAAGCTAAAATAAAACTTAATTCCTTCTCAACTTAACCAAGTCAATGTATTTTAAGAAGCCAAAGAGTTTTTAAGGTCTAAGTGTTGAAAGAGTTTGATTTGGCCAATGTAATTGGACTACCCAGCGAAGCCAGCATTTTCCGTGGCATTACTACGGCATCAGGACAGGAAGCGAATGGAAAAAAGGCAACGCGGACAACGGGTGGCCACAACAATGGCAACAACAGCGGCGGGAGCAGCGACACAAAATGTTGCGATGGCATTGTTTTAATGCATTTGGAGCAGCAGCAGTGGCACAGTCAGCGACAGCACAAAAACAGCACAACATGCAGCCTGAAGATGCGGGCGCTTGATGCCTCGACGATGGCCGATGGCGTATACGCACCGTGCGCCACATTACGTATACGCATTCGCGTGTGTGTAGTACGCCGCCGGTGGGCACTACTTGCCGCTCGCGGAATTGCCGCACTGCTGCTGCTGCTGCTGCTGCTGCTGCTGGTACGCAGATGGCCCCGAGGAGTCCTTCACTGTGAACGTGACGTAATATCGTTTGTTGCTGTCCAGCTTTTCCGCAGGCAGTGAAATTAGCTGTTTGTTCTTGCCGTGCGACAACTCCAGCGCCACCTTGTGATTACAGCGGCTACCGCTGGCGCTTCCCATGCCGCCCGCCCGGCCGCTGGAGGCGCGCCCGCTGGTCAGGATCTTCGGTAGGAAGAAGCTGCTCACGCTGCCGGTCTTCTTGTACGGTCCAAAGCCGAACTTTGGCATCGTGTGGTGATTCATCATGGGAACTGCAAATGCAAAGAAACGTTGGCAAACATTAGATTAATGATTCCGGGTATCATCAGATCGCAGCGAACTACAATGGACTGCCATCGCCTGGCAGGTGTCCTGCAGGTGCAACACTCAGCTAAATTGCATGGGCAAAAACAGCTAGTTGTAAGAAATGGAGTAGCTTCCTGGTAACCCATTTTGGGGAGCCGGATTAAGGGCCATCTCGGCGGGATTACCATACCTACTTTCAGACAAACAAGGCCACGTTAATGAAAGCGGTTGCGAGCGGTAAAATGAATGCGTTTTTAATTTGGCATAAGCCCGACGCATCCTTTTGAGCATACCGCCTACGAGTGAAGATGTAATAAAAGCTGAAAGAGCCAGAAATCCAGAAAGCCGGGTCGAGAACACTTTTTTAATTTGCCCCGCACCGAATAAACTGCTCGTAATTAGGATTTATATTTTTATGCCCGGCAGCTGGCCAAGTAGCTGCTTTGAATACGAGTGTCCGATTGTCCGCTCCCTCCCCTCGCTGGACCCACTCTTCAACCCGGCGAAAGTGTTGCCAACCCGCTGGCCAGGCGATTTGACTCTTTGGCCCGGCCAAAAGCCTGTCTGGTGCCATTTTTCACGCTTGCACAGAGCCGCTTAACGCCCTCGAGCAAATCGGAGCAGCAAGACGCGGGGCACCAAAAGAAAAAGTTTAATACCGAAACAAAAATATTCCAACTCTTTGAATAATTTGTCGTCAGTGCTGTCAGTTCTAAATTTTTTACCAAGCTAAATTAAACCGATTGTAAAGATTTTTTACGTCCAATTCATTCTGCTATGGAAACACTTTTTATCTACCTGCTATGTTTACTAATCCCTAAATTAAGTTCTTTGATAAATTATTGGAAATTTACTACGCAAACATAAAGAATTTATAAAGAAAAAATATTAATTGTAAATAAATAAGAATCTTATTAACTGCGTTTTCAACTTTTACTGAGCTTTCGTTCGTTTTCAAACTTTTTAGTTAGCAAAGGATTATATTTTCAGGATTCTTTCTCAAATAGATTACTTACTGTAGGCGGCGCAAGGTATTCCCGTATAGGCATGAGCCGCGTGGAGACATCGGTGCGTCTTGGTGGTGCACTGCAGCGCCTTCTCGTAGGCATTGTAGTCCGGACTCAGTCGGCGCTCCGCCTGAAAATGGGATGAAGTTGGATGAGCCAGCTGGATGAGCGGCACTTAATCATAGACCCACCTCCTCGTACACCTCGTTGATGTTCTGGAAGTTGTTGGTGCCGGGACGCTGGAGTCCTTTGAGCGTCTCGTAGAGAAAGAGCTCGAAGTTCTTGAACGTGTACTCGCTGAAGTTGTAGCGCCTGAGTCGCGTGCCCGTTTCGCCGCCCAGAAGGACACAGGACTTGTGGTAGTCGTCCACCGCCCGCTTCACCAGCACCGCCTCGTTCAGCTTGCTGGAGCGAATCTGCAGCGACTTGAGCTCCAGGAGATGCTGGAAGATCTTGCGCTCCATGTAATATCTGCGAATGGAGGAGATTGAAGGCCATTAGCATTGTACCCATTGTTCCCATCATCTCCACAATCTGAATCTGAATCCGAATGAGATTAAGAATCAGCGTGCTGGGGCCTTGCAAAATAAATGTTAGCAAATGTACGTAAATTGTCATTTTGATATTTCGCGAGTCACAGACAAAGGCAGTCCGCCGCCCGCTGTTCTGACAAAGCTGACAAAGGACCTTCCTCGGCTCCATCCAGGATCCAGGCCGGAGCGCAATAAAAGGCATCATGTTATTAAAATTTCAAAAATACTAAAGTGCGTACGCGGAAAAAATTCTATTAATAATTGAGGAGCGGACGGGGGGAAAAGAGGAGCGAACGAGCATAAACGAGGCGAGTCAAATTAAAGCCGCCAACAGCGCCCTCTAAGCCATAAAATGTTATTAGAAATTTCATTAAAAATTAGGTAAACAGCCAAATTCAGCGCTTAAGGGGCACAAGGATGCGGATAAGGATATGCATCTTGGGTGCCCCTCGAAAGTTGCTCCCTTAACTCGACTGCGGGCCAGCGGACTCTTCTAAATCAACGAATGACGTCCGAGCCTTTTCGCCGCAAGAGGAGCGGCGCATTCACCGAAAAAACTAAGCAAATTTGTCGAGTGCACTTGGAGTGCAAAAAACCAGGCGGCGGAGCTGGAGCGGCGTTTTGGAAAACTGTTTACCCAGCGGCAGCTGCCTTTGGTGAGGAGGAGACCGCTTGACACTGCTCGCCACTTGGCTGCGCTGCGCGAAATTATGCAAAACAATTTGACTTTGAAACAAAAGTTCATTGCTCGTGGAATGGATGCTTGGCGGGATGGTCGGATGGAAAGGGCGGGCAATAAATAGGTAAGAATCCTTGTGAGCCAAAAGCTGCGTAATAAATTGGCCAAGGGGCCAAGCGAAATCCCCGCAGAACGGACTTCAAAGCGGGCCAGCGTTCTTCCGCTTGTTTTGCTGCCCCACCAGTGGTCATCATCGGTGGTCATCGCCATCACAATCGTCATCTTCATCTTCATTGCCGTCCTTATCGTCATCATCACGGCCATGACCCATCTTAACGTGGCCATCTTGCCCACCATCCTCATGTTCATCTTCACCATCGCCATCACTTGTTTGCCGAAGCGCTTTTCAATTTTACGCCTCGCTTTTGGCTCCATTCGGTTGCGCTTGAGTTCTTTGCAAGTCTTTCGCTTTGTGCAAATACTTTTTGCAATACTGTCCTTGGCATATTTTTTTATTCGCCCACTTCCCCACCGACCCGCCCCACCCTTCGCTTGTGCCACTGCCACTGATTTCCGTTTCCGCTCTACGTTCGCCTAGTACAACTTTCATTTCATTTTCTTGTGCGCGTTGATTTTGTGTGGCACATTTTTCCACTGCCTGCAACGCTCGCAGCGACCAACTGTCCCACCGGCCGAAAGACCCACTGACTGACAGCCACCCACGTGGCATCCACTTGCCACCCAGCCACCCACGTACCACCTCTTCCTGTTTGCGACACAAATGTGACAGGCAAAAAGTGCACGCAGTGCGCAGGCAAAGTGGATGAAGTGGAAAATCCGCCGGCGGCGAAGTCAGCACCGTCACCACCATCACTACCATCATCGCCGGGCCGGGATAGGCGCAGCTCTCTCTTACTTTTCCAACTGACAACGACAACAAAATGCAAAGAAATTAAGCGCTGCACAAGTTGCAACAACGAGTGTACCGCCCGCCCGCCAGCAATTTGTGCCGCACAAGCAGCACAAAAGCGTTGCGAGAACCTTTTGCCAAGTGTTAATGGCTGGCCCACGAACACGCCGAAGGATCCAGAATGACGTGGCCTGCATACCTGCATACCCACGTCGCCAGCTTTTCACAGTGCAACAGTAGACCAGAAGACGACTCCCATTCGAAAAACGATGGCCGCCAAAAGTGTTGACAAAGTCGCACCCCTTGGAAATTCGCGAAAAGTCTGCGGCTCACGAAAACTTTAGCGCTTCATTTTTCATTACGTCTATATTTTTGAGCCAGCGCTTCAAACTTGGCCAAGTGGCCCGACTGAGCTGGGCTGTCTGGGATTCGCAAGCGAAAACCAAGAAAATCGTTTGGCCAGGACTTTAGCTAATCGCTCAAAGTTTAATGGATTTTCCGAAGCAACTACTACGGATGATAGTAGAAACAACATTTTAAAGTCGGTGAACAAATATGGCTAATTCCATCAACCGCTCTACCTACCAAAAAACGCAAATCTGGCCCAAAGACAACAGATAAACTTGGAGTCGGGTCATTTCGGGGACGAAAAACGAAATCCAAATATTTAACAACGTCAATTACGTGAGCGCACATTATAAATCCCAAATCTCACCTGTGCTGCTGCTGCTGCTTTTGGGACACACAAAATTCGCACACAACAACGCAGCGGTGTAAGTTATTTGTTTAATTTATGCGTCAGATAAAATTTTAATCTCTTCGGAGGCAAAGCGAGGAAACAGAATAAAGTTGCCCGGATGGGTCTGTGTGAAAGCATGCGAATGCAAAAATAAAACGAGAAATGGAAAATGGAAAATGAAAAATGAAAAATACGAAACGAAACGAAACAAAATAAAGTCTCTATTTACACACCTTTCATGGTATTTTCCTGGTCGACACACCCCCATTCCAACGCACAAAGTATTCGACTGGGAGCTATGGATTCACTTTTTACTTTTTTACATCTCTTTTTTACTTTGCGAAGTAAATTCTATTTGGATTTTCGCCCGCACCAATGCCCAACCATATAGTATATATATATATATATATATATATATATATATATAGTCTTCAGGAATTAATTGACTCACCCCGCCGACTTGTTGAGGAACTTGTTCGGAAAGTTGCTGAGCAAGACACTTGTTTGACTTTCGGTTTTGCGTATATTGCGTATACGCCGTGTATTTGTCGAAACCTTAACATGGCGCAATCTTACCGCTGGTTTTCCTCCCGTTTTGGCCTGGTTTTCTCGCTACGGCTTATGCAAACAGCCGAGTTAAATATTTTCATTAGTCAAGTGGAAAGAATTATTTATGAAATGCGCTCGCCGGCCGGATTTCGCCTCTGTTTTCGTAACGTTATTGTTTTGTTTTGTTTTTCGTTCTCGGTGAATGTTTGCAAATTTATTCATGGGCTACAAGGCAGATTAGCAAAATTAATAAAAGTCAGCTTACGCTTTTTAATTAAGTTTGTCGGTCCCGGCTTATGCAAATACCATAAATAAATACAATTGACTTTTAAGTTTGAGCAACAGTTTATGGCATCGATCCTCGACACCAACACCGCCATCGAATGACAAAATTAAATCAGTGCCACACGAGGTTTGCTTTAATTGCTAGTGTGAGTCTACGGCCACCAAATAATGCCCGGGGAAATCCCCCGGAGGCGCACAAAAGGATTTTCCGGAAACAAGTCGGCAAACGAAGAGCGAACACAAATGGTAATCGTCCTTGCCGTCGAGGACCTCTCAAAATGCTCTCGCTAATCTGCACTAATTCCATTTACAATTAGCATTAGTGAGTTGTAAAAACGGAGCCAAAGACTTTGCTTCACAGCGAGTACGACTGCCTGCTTGCGGCTAATTTTCATATTTTGTTCAAGTTTCCGCATAAACAAAATATCCCACCGCAGGTGGGCGACCCATCCTTTCCCCCATCCTTTCACCACTTTCTCCGCAACTTTCTCCGGAACTCGGTCCGATTTCGTGCAGCTAATTAAAATGAGCAACTCTTTGCCGGAAATGAGCATTACGGCTAATGACAAGAGCGGTTTGGCAGCGGACGAGATTTTTGGCCATTCGAGGGCACTGGAATAAATCAGCCAGGACATTACCGGAGTGCTGGACTTGACCAAATTATGATTTACGCTTCGAAACATTTTTTCTTCATTTACTTCGTAATTAAGGCAGTATATAACTAAATTAAGCTCTTGTCACCGATAAAGGTGTCACTAGCATCTCCATCCACCTGTTATCATAGACGTTAATCCTCGTGGCTTAAAATCCAGGAACAGCGGTTCATAGTTCATGCTCAAGTACACGAAAAATGGGCATTAATGCCGCGTTTATTGCCTTTAACCGCATTATAATAACTTTAAAGCGCCCGTTTTTATGGCGAACGGAAGCTGGGCAATTTATTTGCTGACCAGCGCAACAATGGAGGCAAGTCCTTCACAAAAAAAAGAGGAAAAAAGAAAAAAAAACAGCGAGTACCAAGAAAAGAAATGAGAAATGCTGCCGCCTGGGCTATTAAATCCCTGGCTAAATTAACTTTAAGGCGGCGTGCTTCGGCCAGTCTGATTACATTAAGAGGTCCTTGTAGCCGAAGCTGTAGAGCTAAAATGCGCGCGTGATATAATGCGATGCGAGTCCGGCAGCGGGACATTCAAGTTGATTAAAATCAAGCATCAAGTAAATAAATCTACGGCCAAAAAGGCAGCTTCGCTGGCGCTACTAACTGCCTGGAGATTAATTTAAATGAATGAATCCCGCCATCAACTCTCCGGGGCTCGCAACTTGCCCCGCAATCACGGCCAAACTGTACCGCTTTGCCATCCACCGGGGAAAAATCGGATAATTTATAAGTTTACATTAACGAATGCCATTTGCATATATCGATTTTGTACATATTTTCTGGAATACTGTCTCCCAAAAGTACTTTGATGTTTTTTTTCCTCAAAAGAGGAGCACCTTTTGAGGCCATAATTTGAATTAACTCAAGTATATCGATTGAACTTGGGGTGTCACTAAAGTCACTAGCTTTAAAATTAATTATCATTGCGCCTTTCTGTGTTTTTAACTCAGTGTTTTAAAATTTCCCCCAGTGTACTTACCTCCTAATATTGCGCTGTATGGACCGGGTGACGGCGCCCATGTCGCAGGCGCCCTTGTCTCCCGGTTTGCGGTTTTCCATCCGGCTGCTGCAGGAGCGTCCGTCCAATGTGGCGTAGATGGGTCGACGCGGCATGTGGGCGGTGTGGGCGGACCGCAGTGTGGGTATCTTGCTGCGCTCAGCCCGCGGACTCGGCTCGAAACCGGAATCCTGGTCCTTGGTGGTGGCCAAGGCAGACATGTTGCCGCCATCGCGCGAATCCTGAGAGTTTTTCCAATTGCTGCGCGTTTTGTTGCCGCTGCGCACGCGCTTCTTGAGGCGACGCTTCCTTCCTCCACTGCCCTCACATGCGTCATCCGCCATGGATGCTCCGGCTGCAGCTGCTCCACCTGCCACGCTGGTATTGCCCACTCCATGTCGATTTCCACTGCTAAGAAAACGACGCAAGGCACTATCGTGCTCCGGATCAATACCATCCCTCTCATCATCATCGTATTCGTACTCGTCCTCTTCATATTCGTAGTCCATCTTCTCCAGCTCCGCGGCACTGGGCAGCTGGACGGCAGACGCCCCTTCGCCTACCACCTGAAATACTTGATTGCCCGCTTCGTAGTCGACCTTGCGTCCAGGTCGTTTTGTGCTTTCATCCAGGGAGTCATCGCTTTTCAGAACTTGGAAGCTCGATTTCCTTTCACCGGCCGGCTCATCGGAAGCTGAGGCTGGAGGATTTGAATTCGGATTCAGAACTGGGTCGTCGTCCGCCGAATCGGAAGGCAGGAGTGTAAAGGAGCGCCTCGTCTCCTGTTCCCTTTGCGGTGGCTCCGGCTGGGGTGGAGTGGGCGTTTGGGCTGTGGATGGGCGTGGCTGTGGTGCTGCTGGTGGCTTTTTGGGCTCTGCAGAGGGAGGAGCGGGTGGAACAGCGGTGGGCGGAGGTGTGGGAGTAGGATTGGTATTTGGTTTAGGCTTGGCTTCAGCCTGCTCCATCTGTTCGGTTTTTTTGCCAACAGACGCTGGCTCTGCAGCCGCAGATTCCATCCCTTCCACCGTGTTGGCATTAGGCTGTGGTTGTTCTGCGGCACTTGGTGGCTTTGCGGCCTTGGGGGGTGGTGGAGGTGTGGTTGGCTGTGGTGCTGGTGCTGGTGCTGGGGATGGGGTTGGAGGATTTTGGTGTTCCTTTACCTCATCGTCAGGATTTTCCCCAGCTTCCTGACCCTCTTTGAGAAGGTCCTTTTCCACTGACTTTTCCTCACTGGAACTTTTGGACTCGCTGCTCAGCGCAGTGGCAGCTATCTTGATCACCTGCTCCACCTCCTTGGAGACCAACTGCGTCTCCTCCTCACTCAGCTGGAGCTTGACTTCCTGCTCCGTCTCCTTCGTCGTACCATTTTCCTCTGCAGGTGGTGCTTCCTCGGAAGATTTGGAAGTTTGGATTTCCTCGGCATCGTGATGCACGTCTACCTGAGTGACCACAGACTTGGCTGCCTCCTGTTCTTCATCTGTTAGCTCAACTGCATGAGACTCCTCTACCAAGAGGTTATCCATTTGTCCGGACTTTTCACTCATTGCGCTTTGGTTTGGAGACTTGATAAAAGTTCCCTCTTTAGTAGGTGGCGTTTGATGCCTGCTGGCTGAAGGTGGTCGTTCCTTGACAATGGTTTGATCCTTGTCGTTGCCAGCCTGGTGATCCCCATTGGCGGTGAGTGGTTTCCGCGAACTCTTCTCAGGCGATGAGTGATTTTCCGTGTGATTTTTCTCGTCCGGATCGCTGCTGTCTCGGTTTTTTGACTTCCTAGAGGATGTAAAACGCTTGCGATTAACCACGCGATCCTTTTGTCGCTTGTGGTAGCAACAGTTCTCGCAGGAGTCCTCGGCACTCTCCTCCTCCCACTCACTAGAGCTAGCATACCGCTCCCTGGACTTCCGCCTTCGAATCTCGATGTTGCTTTTGGAGCGGCAGATCTCGCTGCACCGCTCGTGCTTGGACTCCCCACAACTGCTGGTGCGCCTCCTCAGTTGTCTTCTCTTGTGACGCCGACAAACGTGCCTCAATCGCTGCTCCTTGCGATAAGTTTGCTCCGAGCAGCTGCAATCCCCATCTACTTCATCCGCCTTACCATTTCCGTTTCCATTATCCGAATCGGAGCGTTTTAGGTACACCACGTACTTCTTGGAGCTGCGCAGATCGTGCAGCTCCTCCTTCTCCACGTACTTTAAGGGTCTCACCATGTCAGTAGCGTTGGTTTCGTGGAAGGGATTCCCACTCCTCCTGCTCGACAATCGCACCTTGTTGGCCGGCTGACCGCCGTTGGCCTGCAGGAACTTGGCCGTGGAGCGATGACCACGCTGCAGAGCTCCATCCAGTGGTGTTAGGACCAATCCTCTTGAGTTTCGATACACAGCATTCACATCTGCTCCGTAGTCCAGCAGCAGCTTACACATGTCGGTGTAATCATTGGCCGCTGCAATGTGCAGCAAGCTGCGTCCATCATTGCTGGTGGTGTTCACTTGCTTGGGCCTCTGGGCAAGTAACCACTCGAGAAGCTCTCTTCTCCCCGAGGCGGCGGCTTCGTGGAGCGGCAGATCACCCTTGGCATTGCGCAGCCAGAGATTAGCACCACGCTCTTTCAGCAACTTAAGGGTCTCAAACTGTCCTTTGGAGCAACCGCAGTGGGCAGGTGTTCGTCCTTTGCGATCCTGGCGATTGGGATCAGCCTCCAAGTCCAGCAATCTGGCAGTGGCATCGGCGTGGCCCAACGTTACGGCATAGTGCAGAGCTGTGCAGCCATTGGAATCGATAAGATCCGTGTGAGCACCACACAGGCTTATCAAGGTGTCAATGCACTCAGTGTGTCCACGTGAACCAGCACAGTGCAGGGCAGTGAGGCCATCTCTGGAAGCATTTAAATATATTTAATGACGGATCTAGGGTAGGGTAACATGCTAAACCCACTTATCCGACGACTCCACCCGGGCACCCGCTTTGACCAGGGCAATCACTGCCTTTGCCGAGCCCGCCGATGCAGCCCACAGCAGCGGCTGGCGACCATCCTTGTCCTGGACATCGACACTGCTCTGCGGATGGGACAGCAGGATGCCCAGGATCTCGAGCGAGAGCTTTGAACTGTTGCTGGAACTGGCCTGCTGCTTGCTATCATGGCTGGCGCCACACATCTGGGCGGCATAGTGCAGCGGAGTGCCACCATTGGCGTCGGGCTTGGCCACACTGGCTCCGGCAGCCAGGACCGCTCGCAAGGACTCCACCTCCCCACAAACTAAAAAACATAGGATGCATATAGTAATTACTAAGGAAGAATAGTTTATATACATTAAATCATATTAATAACCAATTTCCATCAACATATGTCTGTAAGTTTAACCAAAGTTAATTAGAATTTTTTGCCATTAATCGCGTTTAATAATTCATGAGTGTGCTCATTGATTAATTGTCATTTTTCTAGTCAACAAATGAGTAACTTTTTAGTTGTAATTAATTGAAAAATGTGTGCGCTCCTAAATAAATTGTTGAAAAATTATTTGTTATGCAATTACTGCAGCTTTTTGTTTAGTTAGTTCAATGTAAATATTTCTAGGCCAAGTGTGAACTGTTGGTAAACAAATTGTTGTTTAAATAAAATAATATAAGCATAAATTATTTACTTTTAGGTGAACAACAAAAACAGTTACTAAATCAATAATAGTTTAGATTGCGAGGATTATCCCACCACTCACCTGTCGCCCAGTGCACCACCGAATGGCCCTCATTGTCCACCGCGTTCACATCCGCCTTGTTGGCCAGCAGCAGGTTGACCATGGCCAGGTTGCCCTGGATGACGGCCAGATGGAGCGGTGTGAAGCCATCCTCGTCCGCCGACTCCAGCAGCTCGGGGGCTGCGATCGCAATGCTGGCGGCCGCCACGAGGTCCTTGCTCCCTTCCGAGTCCTGGGCGGCACAGTAGTGCAGCGCGTTGCGGTGGCTTCGGTCCCGCTGCCGCAGCAATTCCGGCTGTCCCACGATGAAATGGAGAACGACAAAGAGCAAAATTCAGAAATGCACTTTAGTAAGTTAAGTGGCAATGGATGGATGGTGGGGCTCAAAAATTAATTACTTCGCCCGCTGGAAAATTATAGCTTTGCGGGGCGATTGCACCTGCTGAGTTGAGGCCGCAGCCGATTAATAAACTAATTAAAATGCCATTTGCATATTGCATCAATTTGCGTCACGCCGCTCTGGACATACACTACCCCATGCCCATCCGCTTTCCCATCCCCTCTCCCAACCCCTTTCCCATCTCCTACCAATTTGCCGGCGGGCAGCGTTTGATGGATCGCGTAATTTTCACAGTCTCCGGCTTAATTGCCAGCAAATATTTTGGTGGAGAATATAAGTGTGTGCATAGAGTGTTGGTAGTTGCAGTGTTGTTTGTTTGTTTGTTTAACCGGCTAGTTGTTGTTGCTGGTGGTGGTTGGTCGGTCGATTGGTTGTCAGCCAGGCCTTTTGTGCAAGTGTCGAGTGGCTGATTGGGCAAAAGCAATTACTTTTTCCAAACGCATCACACCTCCGGCAGCGCATTTAATGCGATGTCACAAAAATGGCCGGCCAATAAATAATTAAACATATTCGCGCGTTTATCATGCAAAAATGATTGCCAGTTATGTATAAAACGGTAACACTCGTGGAAAAATGGTCTTTTGCGTACCGCTGTTGGTCAGTTACTAAAGCAACAGCACAGCGAAGGTAAACAAATGTTAACAGCGACGCCTGGAAGTAGCCATCGATTGGTGGAGAGGGGGGGCAGGGTCCTGCGGGCAGGATTGGAAGCCGTTGTCCTGGGCAACGTGGTGAGTTGCCAAGGACTTGTGTGGTGGTGGCTCACCAGATTATCGCTTGCATTTTTGGCGCGCAAAACAATATCAAACTCCAGCGGCGCGGCGAACATGGCTGCTCCTCCCTCGTCCCTCTGCCAGGAGCCTCGGCTCGTCTTCGTCCTTTTTGGCCAAAGGATTTCGAGTGGGAGCGACGAGCGTGGAGCGCGGAGCGTGCAGTGTGTCAAAACATGTCAAGTGCACTAAAAATACTGTCGCCGCCGCCGAAAAGTATGCTAAAACTTTGCCCGCTGCCGCCAGGAATTCGCAATGCGACGACAGCGACGCCGACAGCGGCAGAGACAGCGACGTCAGCGGCAGCACGCAAATGTGAAAGTGAAAACGTTGGCAAATCGTCGGCCAACCGGGCGGATGATGATGGGGATGAACGTGGGCGGTCGTGGGCATGCCCCTTCTCTTTCCAGCCGTTTTGTGGGGCGCCCATGGGCGCCGCTTATTAGGCTTCGCAAATAACTTTTCTTGCGGCATAGTTTGTGCTAATTTCTTGCTGCTTCCACGCCTCTTTATTCAACGCCCATCTGCCCATTCACTGGAAAAAATTTATAGGCTCCTTTTGAGCTGACTTTGCTGCCAAGTTTCTTAAAGCCATTGCACAAAACTTAGACAATTGCTCGTTAATTTAGATATTAAATTTAGGATTTAGGATTAAATTTCAAACTATAACAGATCCTAAAAGTGCCTGAAATGATTTAAATAAGTTTTTTTTCAGTGCACTTGGTGTTTATCTTGTCAGTTTCGCTGAGTGATTGACTGTGTTGCTTTTCTAACCAACATTCAATTTTTACAAACATTTCGGGCACGTTGCCTTGCTATTTATATCGCGCAAAGGATATCGCGTGACTGTTGTAAAACTGTCGTGAGACGAGGACTGGAGGCCACCTCTCACCTATTACCTGTCCCAACTCCCCTCGTCGGATCCGCGGCAAGTGCTCAATTTATTGCACATTTTAGCATGAGTCAAACAAGAGTTCAATAGCGAAACTCTTGTGGCAAGAACAACAAGAGAAGCTGAACTTTGACTATTAGGCATTTGCGTGTTGCATGGGCGCACTTGAAGGGATTACTTTGCGAAAGTGAAAGGGGAAAGTGCTTCTTATGGCCAAAAGGCCAAATTCGCAGAACTGACAGCAAGGGCTCAACAGGTGGAAGGAAGGAACTTGGTAGAAAACCCCTAAAGTTAATTCATTCCAAGTTAAATATTTAATGTTTCACTTAATTTACAGTTGTGCACCGAATATGGTTCACATTTTTTTCCTTGGGATCTGTGGGATTTCCATATTTCTCTGTTGATTGAATCGAATTTGAGCTGCGGCTACGTTTCCCTTTTTTTTTTTGTTTTGTTTGGCAAAAAACTTTGCAGCAAGGGGAAAATGTTTACAATGAATGATTTTTATTTGCTGCTTCCGTTATCTTTGGCCAGCTTTTTCAGCATTTTCAGCTTTCCTGCTGGCCAGGCCTTGTCTGAGTTGCTGTTTGTTTCTTACGCTGCCGTCCGGATTATGAATAATTCAAATAAACTGAAATGATACCTAAAAACTTTGACAACCCATCTCCCAGCATTTCGCTGGTCCGGGCGCACACAATGGTAGAAAAATAAAATGGAGCCCAGGATGGGGGGCAGTGTTGCTCTACCACTGGCTGCTTTGTTATTATTATGATGATGATGGTTGGTGTGATTGTTGCCGTTTTCCTTTTCGACCTCCCACAACAGCTGGCACCCACCCATCCACCCACTGGCCGCTTCTGTTGGTGTCATGCAAATTTGCATTCAACTTTCTACATTCACCCGACACAAAATGAAATGCGATAATCAAATACGGCCAACAACAATGCGCTCCAAAGGCAGCACCAGCTGGCCCACTCCAATGCGCCCCTCTCCACCCGCTCCACTCCCTTGGCCAGATAAAACTTTGGCACTGCCAGTTGGCCAGTCCAACAGTCGAACAGTCCAACTGGCCGCCATTTCAGTTGGCCCACACGAAACGATTGCCATCGCCATTCGAGTTCCTGTTTATGCCATTTTAATAGTTCTTTAAACAAATAAAACGTGCTTGGGCCGCGTAAAAATCGGGTCACAACAATGGCACAAAGATCATAATTTCCCGAGGTATACGTGGGATACGTGGGAGGAAAGGAACAGCAAATAAGTCAAAAAATATATAAAAAAAATTCCAATTAAATAGTAAATCAAATACAACGCACATTCGAATTTATAAACTTTGGTAATACTTCTAAAATATCTAATAGAAATCCTATGTTATCTGCATAAAACTATCCATTAATTTTAGACTCTATTAACTTCTCAACTTTTAGTTACATAAGCCAAAATACTGTTAAGCTAGCCCATCTGCCTTTGGTAATCTCGCTTTTAGTTTGGCCAGATTAATGGCAAATGAGCTACAAAACAACACAAAAGGTGCGCATTAAAAGGCACGAGTCACGATTTATGGCCGCCGTCCAACCAAAAAAAGCAACAGTTAGGCTGGTGAAGGCATTAAATTTCACATTTTACGATTGTTCATCTCGATCCGGGCAGCTCATCCCTTGGATCCACCTTATGCACGTGTTGTATGCGCCTGTTGCCTTTAAGAGCTTCCGGGAATGCCGAAACGACAACTAAACTTTAAACTTCCTTTGGGTTTTTTACACCCAACAGTGGCATACGAGGCTTAAGGGGCCATCCGATTTATATGCCTGCAGGTCCTGCAGGAACAGGGGAAAACAATTTGCGTTGCTCTCGAAAACATATATATGAAGATATCAAATATTCGACCACTTCCTTCTTTTCGCCATTTGCATAACTGAAGCGACAACTGTCGTCGTCAAAGGACAAACTCCACAGGACCCACAGGATCTGCTCGAAATCACAGTCTCCAACGCAGCGGTCAGCAGTCGCGCTCGTAGCCGGGCTTATTATTCATATATCGTAGGCCATTAGCATAACAATGAGATGGAGATGAAGATGGAAGTATGGTCGCAGAAGTCATAGGATGTGTTCTGTTCTACTCCTTTGATTCACGAGCATGTAGGCGTGCATGACGCATACGCCGTGTGGCACCCGCTTCCAAGTTCCAAGTTCCATGGGGGCATCATGGGGCATGGCACAGCCAGGAAGTGCGTACAAATATAAATAAAGCATAAATAATAATGAAAGACGACGCAGCCGCCGCAACAATAACAGCAAGCACACAGTTACATGATAATGCATAAAAAATAAAATACATGCATGGCCTAAAAGCCATGAACAGGGCACAAATGGCAACTGGCATCTTGGATGGGGGGGACTCTTCCAGGGGTTATCCTGGGGATTTTGGCTGTTGTGGCTGTGAGCCTGGGCACGAAGGAGAACCGAGAATTCGACTTAACGCTTCGTTGGGCAGCACATCCGCCATAATTATGTGTGACGCGTCGGGAGAATGGCACATTAAAAGGCTGGAGCAACCCGAAAACGGTATAACCCCGGGATAACCCCGTACTGCGCCCCAAACACCGGAAACTCTTTTACGGGCGCCTCGAGGTCGCAACCGCTGCGGCCTGTCTTCCACCGCTTAAGATGTCAAGTGACCACAGGGCATAGAAGCCACAACACAGAGTCCTGCTCAATGGCAAATTTATGCGGACAATGTGCCATTCATATGTTAATCACATTTGCCTCAAGATGTATTTTAATTAACGTAAGCGGCAAAGTGCGCAGGTAGCAACCGCTTGAGGTCAGGGGCGTGGGCAAAAAGTGTCTCAGGGGTTAACGATACATCATAAACATAGTTCCACAGATTGCTTGCTTAATATAATGCAACTTTGTTTATATAGCATATATATTATAATTTCAGAACTCACAGATATAAATTCAATTAAAATGACCTGTTTAAACGTTTTGATTTAAGTACCCCCCTCATTGTAGCCCCTGTTTTGATCCCCAACCAGAAACGGCAGAAGCGGCTATATATGTACAAATAGTAGGCGAAAATGTGGGCGTGGCAATGTCTCACGTCGGCAGACGCCTCCGCCGCAACTATAATTTGCATGCTCGACAGACAAAGCTTAACTGCTGCTCAGGCAGGCGGCAAGGATATACATATACAGGTGAGTTGTGGGGCACTCAGGGGGAAGAAGGATGATGCTGCTCTCTAACTGTTGTTGTGGCACCTTTTATACTTCTAATTAGTGCCACGTTGGCGGCTGCAGCAACAATGGCGCTTGGCTGCGTTCACTGCAGTTGGCTGGCATCGGGGCCTTTGTTGCGGCATCTCTGCCCCACCGTTGGCAACCCTTTTGCACCATGCCAATCCCCGCCAGTCGGCGGCAGCCCACCTGCTGATCCTTGAGGAAGCGTTTCACTGTGCAGCATTCTTAAGTAGTTTTGGCAATTATTTACAGCTACTTTGGCTCGGGGCCCCCCTTCCGCACTTTTCTCATCCGCTTTGGCCTGAACTCATCAAAAGGTTTGCCGCACGGATTATTATTATGCCATGTGCCGGGATCCGAGATCCGGGTGCCTGGATCCTGAATCCAGAATCCAGCGTCCTCGGGAATCGTGAATCCTGCTTACCAGCACTCCCTGCGCTGTGTAGTTAAACTTTCGCATAGTTTTTATGCCGTGCTACGGATTAACAACAACGGCAAACTTTCATTTTGATCTACAAACTTTTCCGGCGGTTTGAGCTGCTGGAAAACACCGAGACCGCTTTCCACCACCACCAATCTCAAATCTCAGGTGGTAGAATGTTTGCTAAACATCATGAGCAATTTTCCCGCTTTAACGGCAATTCAATTCCGGGTACACGGCTCATGCATACTTTAGATGGAGACCCAGCTGAAAACATGGCAAATATGGACTGGGGATGGGGATGGGGTTGGCGATGAGCTGGCGTCCATGTCGCCTGCATAATTCATTGGCCAAGTTGTAAGTTGTAAGTCATGGCTCAAGTTTTGTCCAAATCGAATTAACTTGCAAAATATTTTAGAAACTCAGAGCTGGCGAACTTCACTTGGTCAATTAAAAATTATGCACAACCAGCCAGTCCCGCATTCCGAGTAATTTCCGCAACAAAAACTTTTTGTCCTGCCCCACACCGAGCCCAAAATCCCAGCCAGGACATCCCCTCCTCCATGGCAGGACCAACTGTGCACCGAAGCGCATTAAAATTAGTAACAAGCTATGCTCATTTGTGTCAACTTTGACTGTCATTATGCACTCCGAGCAAATATTGTTGTATGCGGAGGCAAAAGTTTTTGGCCCCTGCCCCGGACCACCCATGTGATTAGCCCGCCGGGCGCTTCCTTGAGCAAAAATGTTGCAGGATCAGAGGCGCAGGATACAAGGAGGAGGATACAAATTCATACACGGATATCCTACTGCATATATGTGCTCCAACTCCAGTTGGACTGCAACTTCGGCCAGGCCAGCTGGACAGCTGGGAGCTCGCCAACTTCTGGGCAGGAAGTCATCTCGAAAGCCAAACAGTAGTGGGCTTCCATTGCAAGACAAATTTCTACGATTTCAGTAATTAATTTGCCAATGCAAACTTTGGTCAGTTGAGTCGACTCAACCCAGAGAGAGAGTCATCCTCGTCATAGTCCGTCTGCTATTTCTGGTGGTTTCTAATTAATTGGACAGCTGTCCGGCTAAGCCGACGCATATGGTCCGGCGGCCAAAGTTGGAGCTCCACCCAATTGGAAATGGGTTTTTGTGCTCAATTAGCCCAGTGACGCTCGTCGTGGCCAACTTCTGATGATGGCCGAAACCTCAGACCAACACCAGCGTTGGGAACGCTGACTTTTATTTGGACATTTGTTGGGCCTCGCAGCCTAATTAATTGTATTCCGACATGCAAAACTGTCCGAAATCGCATGCAAATGTCGTGGGTCAGTTTTTGGCCAAATATTTCGATCCAATCAGAGGGATCCTTTGGCGCTGATTGGATTCCAATCGCTCCTTGTTTCTGGCTTTTTCCTTTCTCACCTGACTTTCGACAAACAGCCGAGCGATTAATTAAAAATTCAAATGACTGCGACTGAAGTTAAATAGATACGATGCCGTGAAGTAATCCGAATGTCAGCGGCAAATGTAAAGGCAATGGCAATGGCAAAGGCAAATCAAATGAAATAACGATTGAAAAGCCAGTGCTACACTCACTCCGAATAAGCGATGGAGCAAACTTGGCGAAATGCAAACTTTTTCGACGTCATTTTTAATGAATTTTCAACAAAATGTGCCAAACGTGTTGAGCACTATTGCAGCTGCAGAGCCAAAGAAAAAGGGGTGGCAAAAAATCGCAATTAAAATTACCAAGCCGTGGCCGGAGCAAAGGCACCGGAAAAGGATCCGATTGCACCAGCCACCGAGTCCTCCTTTCGCCATTTCGACCAAATTGATAATAATTTGCACGTTGATTGAGCGGCGGCAGTGGACGAAGGAAAGCGAGGAGCCAGGAAAGGAAAGTGCTATGAACGGGCGTAATTAAAAATGCCGACTGAAGGTCAATGAATAGCAGCTAATGGAAACTGTTCATTCCCAGAACAACGAGGTGCTTCAATTTTAAAGGGGATGACACCAGGCTTTCGCTTTCAGAATTCCAAATTAATTTTCAACGACAAGTTTTGGGTACTCCCAGGATCGCACCGACATTCCCACTTGCTTTTCCCTTAGGTTCAGCATACCCTGTTTGGAATGGTTTAGCAGGTATTTGCGTCATAGCTTTAGGTTGACAAAAAATACCTAGCATAATAAATTTCATTTCACTCTCAATTATAAGTCCATAGTAACTTTGATAAGACATATGACATAAGACATATGATATTCCCTGCTAATATCTCTGTTAGACAAGCAGAAATGGGGGCATCAACCCTATTCAGTGCTACCTCTCAAAGTTGCCCGCTTGTTTTGTTATTATGTTATTTGCAACAAACAAAAGAGCCTCTTGCGGCACTCGGTTGTCTAAAATCAACTTCTGCAGCTGACTTTCCAGCGAAAACTTTTACTTAAAGCTCCCAAACGTGGAGCGGGGCCATTGGCCAGCACCTTGGGACACTCCGAGCGGAGTGAAAAGGAGCAGGAACCAGCACCGCTTCAAATCTTAAGTGAAAATAAATAATTCACACCTGCAGCAATCTGAGGGATGGCAGGCAGCGACACACACACATAGATAGACGTACAATTACCAACTTGCGGTGTAAAACTTCAGCTTCGAATTCTTGGCTAAATTGAGGTTTAAAGTTGAAGGCAGGAGCTGCTATGTGTAGCTGCGAGAAGTGACCTCCACGCGGAGGTGGGAAAATTACGCCATTAACATTAACTTAAGGCGGGCACCGGGCTTGGGGAACTCAGAGGAACAGAAGCAACAATGCCGGGAGCCAAAAAGTTTTATTTTCTAAGAAATTAAGTCTTAATTGGTAAAAACAGCAGCAGCAACAACAACGACAGCCCGGGCAGACAATAAAGACGAGAGCCCAAGATATTGAAGGGTGGCTGGAAAAACCAACATCAATGAAAAGTTTAAGCAAAACAATAGCAGGCGAGTAAACAACGTCGATGAATGTTGCTTGAGTGCTCTCAAAAAGCCAAGAAGCCACCAGCAGCGTTCACTGCTACAATATACAAAAGCCAGTGTCCCTGTATATATATATACGAATATATATCTATATATATATACATATATATATATATATATGCGATGTGTGGGTAAGAAGCTTTGGCCCGAGCTCTGCAATAGTTGTTACTCATACGCCATGTTGTACACGGCAATAAATCGAAAACACAGAAATCCAATAAAGAGACCCAGTCATATAGTTCAAGTGGTGCTCCAGACAATAAGCGCAATTAAAATATATCCACAAAAATATAGAAGCGCTTAATAAACAGCACAATAGCAAAGCACAGGCGACAAAGCCAAGTGGAGCTCTTTAATTATACTATGGCAAAAACACAAAAAAAAAACAAGTAGAATGACTGTTGGCCAGAGCAGGCGGCAAATTAAAGACATTAAAACTTTTAATAGCTTAGGCGGCCTTATCAAAGCTGCAAACGGAGAGACACAGATATGCGGAGACAAGACAAATTAAAATATGTCCTGCAGGCACAAGATATAACTGAATCAAGAACAAGAACAGCAATAAGAACAGGACGAGACAAGGATATAGCCGCAACCGAACATTAATAATACCAGTCAGCGACTGGCGATGTAATTATATACAGATTTACTGAACAACCTTGAACCGCGAGACGATTTGTTGTATACCGAAAATACAGGCAAAGCGCCTTCGCCGAGTAATTGACATAAGCAGTGCACATTCACATTACGCATACGCCTCGTTGCCCATAAGTTGAAAACCAATTTTTCGCCCGAGCCTGCTGCTATATTGGCTCGATGATGTTTTTCAGTGGGGGCAAAACCGAAACCGAAAATACCAAATGCGGCCATATTTCTGTTACACTTTATGAGGCTCATAAAGTACGCGGCCCACAAAAGTAAGTAATAATCGCCGGCATTTGCGATATTTCACAGGCAAATAAACTGCTCGGCATCGCGGGAAAGGGCGCTTTATTTTTGGTTCTACGGCCAAGGTTGGCCAACAGAAATGTCATTTAGCAATTACATGACCGAGTAAGCTGGCAGAAGGGGTCGGTTCACCCATTTCACCCCGACCCAAACTCATCTAAGTATTTGCGCAAAAAGTCGCCGCTGTCGAACTGTGCGCAATACTCAATGTCGGGCAATTTCACATCAAATTTGGCGTCAATATCAATTACCAGGACGAAAGGCACGCCAACTGGCCGGAAATGAAGGCATTTGTCAGAGCTCACAATGCCTGGCGAATAATTGCAAAACTAGCAACATGACAACTCGATGGCCGGCAAGGGGGTAAATTCATCAGGAATGAAGGACGAAAGGCATCCGAGGACATGACCAGGCTCCTTTAGCTCCCAGTAAGCAGCCTTGAAAATTTATCTGCGTTCAATTAAAAACTTTTCAAATTTCAATTAAATGTGAAATTGGCATATTTAGGCGCTTGATGAACGGCCGAGGACACCAGGACGAGCGAACGAATGAAGGACCAGTCGAAACGGAATCAAATGATGGTCATGATGGGCCAAAAGGAGCAAGGAGCGTAGATGAGTGGAAGAAGGACCATTTAGCATTCACCATTCGACCGGCATAACTAAGCTTGGGGGATTATTTTGTCAATTTTAAATGTCCTGCCATTTACAGCATTCAAATTCAACTCGCCTTTGTTGTGCCAGCCCAGCCTGTTGTAGAAATGTTTATGAAGCAATTAGGCGCTCTGAACTGTGAACAATGCGCCGAAATGACTGCAACGGAAATTTAAAGGCCCCCCCCTTTTCCACCCTCTCTCCAGAGATCTCGAAAGGGTTTTCCTTTTGGCTTTAAGCTTTCTGCCGGCTCATCGTGACTGCAGAAAGATTAGAATCTTGCTACGCCTTTGCCCCGATTTGTGCCTTTGTCGTCGCCCAAAAAAGATGACTGGATTTGTTTTCGGTTTTTTTTTTTTGTGTTGGGAGCCAAAGAGGCGCGGACCTGGAAGAAGTCAACTTGTCATGCTTGGACCGCCTCGGCTTAGCCATTATCCTTTATGGTGGCCGACAAGTCCTGTTCCATTACACACTCGCAGTTGGCTTGTTGTTCGCCATGGACTTTACACGTGTTGTAATGCGCGAAAGTAGTGTATCTTGATAGTTTCAGAGCGTGCACTTAAAACTTTAATATGGTAGTTAAAAAAATAGTTTTTTGGATTAACTTCATTGAAAACATAAGAAGCAAGAATAAAAATGGTTACCTAGAACTTAAATTTAATATGAATTGCAGCACAAATCACTAGGCTTTTCTTACAGTGCATTTGCATCTTACCTTTTCGCGCATTTGGGCCAACACTTGGACAATGTCGCCCCGCTGACAGGCGTACATAAGACTGGTGCAGCCCTCGGCGAGACGCCTTCTTGCAGCGGAGGATGAGGACTGCGACTGTGTCACCGTGAGCTGGGCAGGATCTGGGTCTGTTTCTGGCACGTCCACTGCTGCTTCCGCTGCCGCATCCGTGTCCGCATCCTGGCTGCTGCCCGGCATAGCAATGACTTTGTCTGCTGCCTCTTGCCTTTGCTCTTGCTGGTGCTCCTGCTTTTCCTGCTGGGGAGGATGGTCGTTGTTCTGCTGCTGCTGCATGGCGCGTGTCCTTCGCGGCAGCGGACTCTCGAACTGCAACTGCTTTTTGGCGGCCTTCAGACGAGGCGGCTTGGCCGGCCCCGTCACGCGCTTCATTTCCGCTTTCGGACGCTTCTGCATCCTCTAATGCGGTTAGTATCTGACCCGCTTTTTGTCCTTTTTTTCTGCCTGGCTTTGTGCTTGTGTTTGTCTTTGTTGTTGCGCTGTTGGCTTTCGCTGGATTTTTCACTCATTTTACGCCGCTTTGATGCATTTTTTCGCGTTTAATGATGGTGGAGATGGGCTGGGCTGGGCTGCGTGGCCACGGCACTGTCTATGTATAATTAAACACTAATTTGTTTGCTCACAACTGGCTTGGTTAAGGGCTTCTCTGATGCGGGTCCTTCTTACCGCCGATAGTTTGCGGTTGCCGTTGACAGTTTCGCTAGTTCAAAGCAAACACATTCTGTGCTTTTAAGCGGAAACGGAAGTGCGGAGTGCGAGTGTGGCGGTGTGCGCTTCTTTCAGTCGAACGCCTTTTAAATTTTCAACGGGCGAACGCAGAGGCAACATCCGCGGCAATGTTCTCGTCAATAATTAATTTCGGTTTTTATCAAAGAGTGAGCAAACACACACACACTCGTGGCATCTCGGGAATAGGTTGATGCTTGGCAAAAGAGCGAAATAGACATCTAGAAGCCGGGATCCTGCTGCCAAACGAAACCAAACACAGCCCAGCCCAGCCCAATCCAACCACCCCCCGCTGCGCACAAGGGCGTTGATATGCTATGAAAAATTCACTGTCTCTGCATTTGATTTAAATTTCCCTTTTCACACATAAGCGGCGCACATTTCACGCGATATCAAAGGGAGTTTCGTTGTTAAATCGCGTGGAAAATAGTTTTTGAAAAACGCCACCGCAGGCGGAAACGGAAATTCCTTGCTTATTTTTAGCCACAAGTAATAATCATGTGGAAGGAAAAAAATAAAAAAAAAAGCTGGAAAATCTGCGAAAACCTATCGAGCTGATTGCAACTCGAAATTAAATTATATAAACACAAGAGCTCGAAAGCGAATGCGAATTGGATTGGATTGGTATTGAGGGAGTGGAAAGGCTCATTGATGGCGATTGCCGGGCATTAAGCCCGATTCGTTTGTTGCCTTTCAGGCGATTTCTCCGCCTTCGTCGGATTTACATTTAATTTTCTGCTACTGCCACTGCCACAGCCAGTTGCCATTTTCAGTTGGCGATGATTTTGGCAAGGTTTACGAGACGTTGAACATCCCAGCCGGCAAAGCGACCGAAAGCCACGGGCAGACGACAGGCGTCGGGCTTTTAATAAATTAATAATAAAAACGAAAAGAAACGCTGCTCGCAGCAGTTGGTCGGGAAATGCAATAAAATTTAACTTTTCTCCTCTCACCGCCCAGTTGGAAGTTTGAGCTCCATTAGCTGGCGGAGCCGAGAACGATGATATGACGGCGAAAAGTCAACAGCCAAAAAAATACGGTTTGTCGGCGATTTTCAGCCGCGAAACAATTTTATTCCATTATTTACAAAATTGAAACGGTTTCATGGGTTTTTAAGACAATGTACTTGAGGGAAAAAATTAAATCAGTTGCACATTTTTTAAGACACTATAAAAAGTTCATGTAATTATGATCAAAAACTGTTCCGTTTTTTCGCCTGGTTTTATGCCACTGTAGCGCAAGTAACGAGGCAACTTTCGGGGCAATCGAGAAAATTTGAAAATTGAGTGGCATCCGGCAAGTGAAAATGGCTTGGCCCAGATAATGCAAGTGGGCTAAGCGGAAATGCTTCAAGGACAGCCGACTGGAGTCGCATTATTGCAAAATGGCAATTAAACTCAAACACAGTGCACACATGTACACAAAGTCGTGTGTGTGTGTGAGCCCTGCTGTCCTGCTGTACTGCAGAGAATTGTGGATATGGGCATCATAATCATTAAACCGTTTTATAGTATGGTGTCGCCATAATTATTCTATTATTAAGTACCAAAACATTTGTCATGCCAGCCATGCCAGGAATTGCTCGCATATTTGTAGTAGCAGCGGCTGTTGCAGCTGTTTATAAATGATTAAACCTGGCCAACTCGAGAGCAGCCCGGGGAATTGGGCTGTGGTCCTTCGCCCTTCGTCCTTGGCCCCGGTCGAATGTATCCTTGTGGCCTCACACAACGTCTGTGATTGTGCGGCGGTGGCCATGTCCGTGTGTTGGTGTATGCGAGTGTGTGCCCTGCTGTTAAACGCAAACTTAGCCGCTTGGCAAATAAACATTTTAGCAAATTTACTGCCAACTGACAGCTGTCAGCTTTATAACCACCATCAAACAATGGCAATGCGATGGTCCGGGGTGCTTCCAGTAGCATTCTGGGTGCGAGGTGTGCACAGACCGCATCACTATTTGCCAGGTGAGCGAGCGGGAGAGAGTCCTGCGACAACTAAGCACACACAGCAAGCCAGGGCTCACACACACACAGAAGCGCGGGTGGGGAGGATCCTGGCTAAAGTAGCTAAGGACATACACACACACACACATGCGCGTGTTGAAGAGGACAGGCGGCCAGGCAGTTTTGCCCACTTAACACTTCATTGAAAAACCACTTGGAAAGCCACTTCACCCACGAGGGCAGAACCCACGAAATAGAGAAGATAAGGACACTCAGCGAAAATTGCTCGAAAATCGGAATACAATTTCGGGCATATAAAAAGAAAAAAAGGAAATACTTTTAGTAAGATAGTTGTTATGATATCGAAACTAAAGAACACATACTTCTTTGAATAAGAACATATATAAAAATCGTATATTTTTTTCTGTGTAGTACAACAGAAATAAACTGTTTGTTCTGGATGGAAATGCGATGAAGTCTCTTTTTGTGTGGCCAACCCACCGCTGCCCTTTTCCTGGCCACCACCTCACGATCCTGGCTTGACTTTGACATTCCGCAGGTTAATCGCGAGAGAGTGGTCCAAAGGCATAGCCGGGCCAATTCCGCTCCGGCTCAAAGCATTCCGGAAGGCAATTCTGGCCGAGAGAACGAGCGTGCGCGGACTGTCCACTGCAGGCATGCATAAAGTACACTCTATGGTATACAAAGAAAAAGAAAAAAAAAAAATGGAGAAAAATACACACAAGGCTGTTGATACAAAAATGAAAGCACACAAAATGCTTGACATTTTCGCATAGCTCAGAAATTTGCTACTGCTGCTGCGGTGCCTTTGAGCTGCCGTCGTCGCTGGCGGATTTGTTTCACTCCCGGCATCCCGGTTTATTACACACAAATTTGCACAAAATTATATTAAGCGGAGAACAAGTGGCACTGGACATGGCCAGGCGGCACTACTGGAATCCCCAGCACAACTGGCTTCCAGGCGAGCGTGTGAGTGGGCGGGCAGGTGGCTCTGGTGGCTCAGGTGGGTCAGGTGGTGGCGCTGTGGTCGGTGCATGCTCCGTGTTATTGTGGTGGCCAACCGGTTGGCATGGCAGCCAAAATGGCCACTTGCTGGCTCATGCGTTTGGGCTTAATGCCTCCACTTGCGTGTCTGGCTGGTCCAATCAGCAGGTGAAGTTTACAAAAGTTCGGTGGCATAATTGGGTTGATTCGCTCACCATTTATTGGTTTTCGATTCAACAATCATGGCCAGCTGAGTGTATACAGTGTGTGCATAGTGGCTACACTCGCCGATTTAGTTGTTACAACATGTAGTGGCTTCGCCAATTGAAATGGCCAAGTGTCAGTTGCACAAAACGCTCGCAGCTGCCAAAACAAAGGACTTAACTGCTGACACCGAGGGTTAAACGTTTAAATTTCAATTAAGCCAAAAGCCCTCACGCCTGGCAACACAAACCCAAACCCAAACACACACATGGACCCATGGACTGAGTCCTGGTCCTGGCCCTGGCCGTTCCCCATCGCCACTCAGCAGCACCAGCCAACAACGTTACAGCTCATAAATTTCTTGACTTGTGTCAGGATGTGTTAGTTTGGCCGACATTCCACTCGTCCTAGCAGCGAAAGCCAGAAAAAAAAACAACCAGTTACCAGTTCCTAGTCGTCGTGGAACGTCAAAGGCAGTCAGCAACTACTGGTGGTAACCGGAGGGGTTTCTAGTTTTCAGGGATCACGGGCTTGGAGGGGCAGGAGCATCCCAGGGAGGAGAGCATCCCAAGTAACCCCTGCTAAGGCGGCCAGTCACTTAAATGCCCCAGAAATAAACTGAAACTGCACACAGTGTGCTCAAGTTAAGACAACTTTTGGCAGCTGCATTTGAACACTCACAAAGGCCAAATGTTGCCGTTGAGAAGCGAACTTGGCATGCTCTTCATCATCAGCAGCTGATTGGCAAGGGATTCGCTCTGTGTTTACCAAGAATGCATCAAGGATATCTAAAGCGATATCCAGATAAATCTTAAAAAAAAAAAAGAAATAAAACTGAGAATTCTTTTATAAGTATGCCTTTAAACTATTCAATAAGAACACTTTAAGAAACACATATAGAAAATTATTATAACTTTCTGCATTAAGGAATTTGTGGAAACTTTTGAAAATTTTCCCTGTGATTTTCAAACTCCTGATCCTCGCTTGTTTTGTTCGTTTGCATGATGAACAGTCCATTCTCGAGGCGTGGCCAAAGCTCGGAACCCCTAATTAAAGTAGGTCCGCAGCGGTGTAATCTAGAATTCTCTGTCTCCCGGAGACTCACCTCCACCCATTCGGTGTGCGGCGTGATTATCTGGCTGCCCACCTGCCATCGCCTTTCCCACACATATGTATGCGTGCTGCGGCTTATGCATTTATGCGACTGAGCTTGGCAGCTCATTGTGGACCCTTGTTCTGCAACTCGCACTCGCACTCGTAGTCGTACTTTGTGTACTTGTTGATGATGTCCTTGCCGGTGCTGCTACTGGTGCTGCTCAATTTGCATGTCGGCGGTAGGAGCTGGACGACCAGGACCAGGACCAGAAGCAGGAGCAGAACATGAGCATAAGCCACCCGCATGCACGACCTAGTGAGAAGGCTCCATTTGTTGGTTTGCTCTGGCGATCCAAACTGCTAAACGGGCCAACTGCTGCTGGCTCTGCTCAGGCTGGTGAATGCGAGCAATGGACTTTGGACTGGGTTCCAAGACCTGGTGCCTCCGTCGGTCCTGTCAACTTGTCAGTTGCTGGGCTCACGAACAGAGCTGTGCCAGCTATGACTGGGTGGATGACTTAAAAGCCCTGACAGGTGCACTCAGGCACGCACTTGCCACATGCATACTCAAACTCATACTCGCAGCCCGCTACTTTGTTGTGCTAATCCTATTGGCATGGTGTTGGCGAACTCCATCGGATACATTGTTGCCCCAGCCGGAGAAGCACATGACCCATTAATACCCAGACCAGCAAAAAAAAAAACTAAGTTTCAACTTAAAATGGCCTGAGTGCGAAAGGAAAATGGAAAGGATACCCAAACTTATATCAAAACAATTTAATGGGAAATCTCGAATTATTTCTAGTTTATCTGGATACTTGAATGCATCGAACTGGTATAAATTAGTGTCCGCAAAATGGCACCTCAATGGGATCAGAGTCGCACAGCCAACAAACTCATTTTCCATTGCCCCTAATTGAAATCGATAAGTGGCTCGTCTTAATTAATACAAAGGAGGGTTTGCCCGTTGCCGGCAGCTTAAAGATTAATTATCCATTATATGCACACATCCTGATTGAACCTCCTCCACTGACCAGTCCCCATTCTCCACCTTCTCCAATCTTTCCTTAGCATCGCATTGAGCATTCCCCAGTCAATATAGCAAGTGCTGAATTCACTTAATTGCCGACACCTTTTCATTGCCGCTGGCCAACTGAGAGCATCCTGGACCGAACTGCACCGCATTCGTTTGCCTTTGGCGACACACAATTAATTCGTCCTGGCAAGCATCAGAGCTTAATTTTTATTTCATTAACGCAACAACACCACCCAACCAGGACACCAATTCCGCCACCACTCCACACCCTTCGTCATCCTCATTCCGACCACATGAAGGGCGTCCATGCATCGCTAAGCGGCTTTGTCTCATTCTCTGCCAGGTGCACGTAGTATATGTATGTACATAAGTACATATGCATCGCATTCGAGTGATGCGGGTGGCAAATTGCGAGCAAATTAAGTGTTTCAATTCCGTTGAGATTTCCATTTCATGGAGTTACCATTCCAGTCCAGTCGCTCTCCGAAAGCCGGGATACACAGGCCATACCCATCCCATCCTTTAGCCTTCTTTCGGGCGGGTTTATAGTGCGTAACGCCATCAAAAATAGTTAACAGCGTTGAAATGCTTTTAGCTAAAATGCGCTGCGAGTCCTGGCTATGCGTAAAAAGTTTTGTTCAACTCGCAGGACGAGAATGGCGGATGGTGTCCTGCATGTCTGCCGTAATGTGTGGCAAATAAAATTATTTTAGATCTTTCGACCCAGCCAGGTGATGATATTAAACATCTTGGCAGCGCTTTAATTTCCTACGTAGCCCCCCTTTTATATACATATAAAAGTTTAAATTGTTCACTTTTTTGCCTGGTTTTTCGTCTATGCTGCCTATCGTTTGAGACAAACAGCCAAATCAAAAAGACGTGTTATGATTGGGATATCAGTTTCAATAGTAAAATAAATATATATACCAGTTAAATGACTTAGAAATGCCCCACTTAAATTAAAGATACCCACTAAATTTGCTTACCCTTGGGAACGGTTTAGTGTCTTTAAAAATCTCGTTTCGGGCTGCGGCTTGATACCCAGTTGGGCTTTGTTCACTGGTAATTGCTTTTCCTTTCAGCCATTGTGTTGCCAGGATAAACGCATCCTCTTTCGCTGAGCGATTCCTTGTGGGCCGGCGAGTGGCACGCGAATGGGCGCAAGGTGACCACCACCGCAGAGAGCAGCGAAAAACTCAGAGAAAACCGCAGCACATATGGGCAAACAATGGTGTTTGCCGAAGGTTCTGCCCCTTTGTACTGCCGCAGGAGCTGCGCGTCGCGTTGCTGGCCAACTTCAAATCCAAACTGACCGCAAAGCATTTGCACTTTGGACTTTATGCCAAGGCGGCGTTGAAAGCCAAACGAAGTCGTCGGCAGCGTCGACGTTAAATAATAACAATAAAAACCCAACCAAAGGCAGTAAAACCCAAAAACGCGAATCCAAGCAAGTAAGTAAGTGTGTGTGTGTCCAAATCCCAGTAAAAATCGCACTGTTGCAAAAGAAATTATGGTTGTTGTCGTCGTTGCCGCCGATGTTGCTGCTGTTGTGCTAATTTGTGTTTGCGGCTTTCGCACATCAAACGCCTGTTGTTGTTGTTGTTGCGGTTGTGGGTCAGCACGAAAAATGAAGTTGACCCGCTTTCCCGATGCCGACGCGGTGGAAAATGTGGAACAGCGGCAGCAGCACCACCACCACCACTTTTTCGTAGCAGAACACTTCCGAGCAAATTTACATAGGCTCGGGCAAGGGAATTATGCATGCCTCTGTTGATATTGAAATGCCGAGCAGGTTGAACTCTGGGCACAACACCACCACACCACCCAACACACCCACACTTAAGGAAAAGCCAGCAAAGCTGGGAAAGCCAGAGGCGCGACTGCTTTCACTTTTCGGTCAGAATCGCCATTTGGAGGCGATAAACACGTAAGGTACGGAAAATAAACAAGGCGTGGCCAGCTAGACTTCGGCCCATATGTATGTGTGTGCAACGTCTCAGGAAGTCGTTAGAGCGGGAAAGGACATGCCAGGCAACCTTTGTGGGTCAAAAGCAGAACATAGAAAAAAGCAGAAGTGTGCCACCACAAAGTCAAACGCAAGTAGCAAAAAAATCAGCAAAACAGTGTCCCGCTTTTGACCACGAATAAATCAGTGAGCCAACAATGTACGGCGAGAACTTGGCA
The DNA here is from genome assembly GCF_004382195.2 of Drosophila sechellia. Lineage (NCBI taxonomy): Eukaryota > Metazoa > Arthropoda > Insecta > Diptera > Drosophilidae > Drosophila > Drosophila sechellia. The sequence goes on along the minus strand of NC_045952.1, from coordinate 25,831,935 downwards.
CAAATCCATTATTAACATTAACACTCACCATTTTCGAGTCGCATGCAGTGGGCCATTTACGTAAACTTGGCCAACATGCCAAGTCGGGCCCAAGACAAACGTTTTGCTAGCTAAACAAAATGAACTTTTAATAAATTCATTACCCAGCCAGTTTATGACTACAGCTGACTACCCCGGCACTCCGTCCTCCTCGCCAGATTCGATGCACATGGCTTTGCTGTAGTGCACTAGCTGACATTACGTATACGCCCCGTACATTTATGAACAATCAACTTTATAGCCCACAAGCAACGGGTGAATGTACTAGTTTATGTGTCTTAGCTTCCCCTGCTCTCCTCTCTGTTTTATTGGCATTTGCACTTGTGTGTCTGACTTCCCAAGATATTTTCAATTGGAAGTTATGTGTCGCAGGGAATTGTCTGCCCGAGTGGGTGGCATCCTATTGATGGGAGAGTGTCTGCAACACAACAATTTAATGGCGGGCAACTGACGGATGTTGCTTCATGAAAAATTCCGAAATAAAGACGTGCCACGAGAATTGAATTGCAAACACGATGGATGGTCAAGAATGCAGGATCAATCATTTAATTGAAAGACAATTGAATAAGCTGCGTAACTCTATGGATTTAGTTGCTTATCGAATATAATTTATTTAATTCCACGTCCACACTTATTTTTCCATTCATTAACTTACATAATTTCCCGCAATCAGAGCCCAAGGTCAGGGGACATTTAAAAATGTGTTAGTCTGGGCAAAACAAACGGCACGACAAACTAAAATGTCCCGATTACATCTTGAAATGAAATAAATTATTGTGCACATCGCAACGAGTTGACCCAAATACACAAAGCGAATTGGGTGGGGAGTTGTGCTGGAAATGGGAATGGCAATGCGAATGGGAAAAGCGAAGGACCAGCGACAAAATGCTGGCTGCCATTGCCAGCTGATTATCGCTAATTGTGCCCAAGGAAATAGAAATTAAACGAGTCCTTTATTTCCTAGCCAGCGATTGTATGTGTGTACATGGGTAATTCGCCGGGCAGCGTTTAATTTAATGTGGAACAAGTCTTTAAATATTCACTGAAATCTATTTGATCGATAATTGAGCAGAGCAAGGTTGACGATTTGCCGACAAATTGGCCAGACCTTTGATGGATAAGAAATTGAGATTAATTGAGGCACCAAGCCAGGTGGCCCTGATTTCAATGTCAGCGTGTTTGACTTTTTTATGATGAGGCATTTGAGTTGCTTTGGGCAACGTTATTTCCTTAGAAAAAAATCTAAAATAAATATGCCTCAAGTAGGCGATGAAATTTAAATCACTACCTTTTGATATCCAAATCGGACGCTCGTCGGCATTTTACATCCGTCTAACCAACAGAAACATTCGTTTCCAGAAAAATTTTACAAAATTTCGGTATTACGTAAAATGATAGGCATTCAAAAAAAGCGACCAGCCGCCGGAGACTACGTAGTGCCAAACAATTCGGCTCTAAATCTGCAGAATAGGCCCAGTATCTACGATCAAACGCCCAACCAAATGGAGAAGACCGCCAAGTGCCGCTACTGCGAGAACATGGCCAAGAACTTTCTCTACCTGGAGAGCCTGATCCGGAACAACAAGGATAACGACAAGAACAACAAGTGCAACTTGTGCAACTCGTCGCTGAAGTACTTGGAGTATGTCAACCGCAATATTCGCCAGGTTTTCGGCAACTTCGATTCAATTGTCCAGGCGGATCGTGCTCTGCAATCCAAGCCGGCCATGATGCCCAAATACTCGGTGGGCCCGGCTCCGGAAAAGGCTGATCTGCGCTCCAAGGGTGGCGCCATTGTCTCCCAGCAAAGGTCGGCCAAAAGCCTCAAATCGAAGACCAAGGAGAAGAGCCAGAAGTCATTGAAGACGCTTAAATCGCGTAAATCGGCAAAATCACTCAAGTCCTCCAGGTCCACGAAGTCGAGCAAATCGCAGAAGTCATCCCTCAAGAAAATTCCAACCAAGCCGAAGAGCGCGAGTCCCAAGAGCCAAATCAGCCATGGCAAGATGATATTGAAGCGCAAATTCCGGAACAAGATGGCTGGCAAGTTGGGAGGCAACAAAGTGGTACGCAGTGTCAGTCAGTACCGCGCCCTGGGTACCGCCCGCTCCAAAATCTCGAAGGGATCTAGCCACAAGAGGCTGATCAAGCAGCGGTCCACCGCTCCACCGACCAGCATCAACTGGCAGCTCCTCAAACGAAACCTGCCCAAGCGGCCAAATCCAGTGAAGTAGGGGAAAAGATGACCGGCGACCGGCAGATTGTCCTAAAATCCAAAACTATTTCGTTTGTCAAAATGAATAAACTCAAGACATAGTTTAATAAAAACTTTTTATATTGTACAAGCGACCTTTTTATAACAATATTTAATTAAATCACTATGCATTTCAAATGTCAGGATTTATTTTGACAAAATCGCATAAAGGTAAATTTAATGTTTTATAAAAAAGGAAGTCTCATTGCTTTCCCCTTTTTTTGAATTTACCGCGTTTGCAGTTCGCATAATTGGCTAATGCTTCCTTTTGGATATATTCAGCAGGTTGTCCCTTTTATAATGCATAATTTAAATATTTTGAAAAATTATGCGTTATGGAGTCCTTTTTGAGTCCTTTTTTTTTTTGGTCCTCTGGCTTTGAATCGCTGAAACTGTTGTTGGCGTCGGCGCTCTTTTAATTGTTGCAAATATTATTTTTATTTCGAGTGTTGACAAGGACGCGCAATTAGCGTCCCTTAAATGTTCCAACCCAAAACCAAAAAAAAAAAACAAAAAATCCTGGCTGACCCCGTTTGTTCAAAGAATTTTTGCGTAGAGGTCGCAGGCCAAACGGTCAAATGGGCGACCTAGCTTCAATTTTCATTTAACGACCGGACGACAGCGCCCAAATATTTTCACAATTTAAATGCAAGTGGATTGCGGCGATGGATGGGTTGAACAAGGGTGGGGGGTGTTGGTCGCTAAGTGGGTGGTTGGGTGGTTTGCAGCGGCTAAGCAGATTGCCAACCTAACTGATTTTGGGGCCGCGGCCGGCAGTTTGACAATTTTTCGCCATGCCCGCTCAAATATGCCGCATACGCAGCTGGGTCCCCCGAAGCACGACCCTTCATTTGTTTATGTGCCACCCTTCGACCATTTCCCATCGCTTGACACCCATTGTGATGCACTGAGAAAAAGGATAACATCGGAAGGATAAGCCTAGAAACCATTATGATTCAAAATAAGTTGTTTACAAAAATATATTTGGTTAAATATTGAAAAGCTAAAATCAGTAATGATATTATAATTCTAATGACAATACTTCCAACTTAGTTGTTTTATTGCAGCGTAACAAAACTTTGGTTCGTCCTTGTGTTTGTGTGGGTGCACGCCTCGTTGACCGTTCGGATAAAACTTATTAGACACAAGTGTATTTAGCGCGCGTGTGTGTGTGGGTGCTCCCCCGTGTGCGTGTGTCAGTGCGAGCGTGTGTGCGTCTGTGTGTGGGTGGGAGAGTAACTAACTGCGGGCTGTGTTGTTCAGTTGAGTTTGGTTTCACGGGCGGACCGAGATACTCGGACTGCGAGCACGCATCTGCATATATCAATCGGATGCCCGCAGCCCATGCACCCATGTTGTGCATTTGAACAGAAATAATATTTTGCCATAGCCCAGTTTTGGATGGAAAGGGATGCGATTGGATGGAATGGAATGGGTTGGGATGGTGGCCCTTTTAGGAGATGGGATGGGTGCAATGTTGGAAGGATAGTTGCGGGATCGGTGGACCGGCAACTGTGTGACGTTGCCGCACAATTCCTTTGTAATTAGATAACGTAACAAAGCAACAACACGGCGACCGCTGAACTTCCGCTCCCGCAGGCGTTTTACGGCCCGCCAGGCACTGGCCGTGTGCCACGCCCCCTCAATGTCCCCACGTCCTGCACATTTCCCGTGCATTTTCGTTTTACGTAAAATGTTGAGAGCCTTTTCTGATTATTTGGCAAAATCGCAACATTTACCGCCGCCGCACAGCCTTGCTGCCCCAGCTGCCCTGCTGCCGTTGGCAGTATAATTAGCCGCACTTATACCCGCACCCGTACCCCTTGCCACACTCTTTCCCCATCCGACTACGACTGCAAAAATCCGGCCTTCGATGTTCAATTTCCACAGCGTGCACACTCGACTGCTTTTTCAAGCGATGCGTTCGTTCAATTGTTGGAGCTGGATCCGATAGTGCAGCTCCCGGTCTCCTGATATTAACCATTCAACCGGGGTTCTGCTTAACTTTTCGGACCAAGGACCACTATATCCGGCATTCCAATGCTGCCGCGAAATGAACAAAGAGATTTTACTTCTCACGTGATGTCCTGCCGCATTGAGTGAGTCCTCCAATTTCCATTAATTGGCCAACTGCTGGGAAGACCAAGCATATAAGGAGAGTTGATATCAATTGGACATTGTTCAATTATTGTGGTCCATGACATAAGCCTGTCACCACTATACCTCAAAATATCGCATACTGAAAGCAAAATTCACTAACAGCCTGTTTGAAGCAGTGACTGAGTTTGTATTTATTATAGCCACCTCTATCACTTTGATTTCTCTGATAATGAATCCTTGCAGAGGCACGTCTGCTGAGAATTTATGACCATCCACTAGCAAACGCTTCAGGTTAAAAACCCTTAACCAACACCCACTCCCAACCAGCTATAATTAGGTCTCCAATTGGATGCCACTGGAATGCGCCAGCCGACAAATGACCTACAATAAGATTTAGTGTGCTCTCAAGCAGCTAAGCTTAATATTTCACGTGCACTTAACCTACGGGTTTAAATGTCGTAATTTTCTCATTGACACCCGGACACCCGGAGGAGGAGCTACTCGAATGTTTTACTGTCTCAAAGTTTGTCTCAATTACGTGCGTGCCAGACTGAGTCAGCTCATCCCGATCCCATGGCATACTCCCCATATACCATATCACATTGGCCAAACCGAACCGAACTGTACTAAACTGAACCGAATATTTCTGGTGAGACTACGGCGCATTTCCCAGCAGGGTCGCTGGAGGGAAGCGACCCGCAAGCCCCCGACCCGTTTGTCATTGGCAACTTTTTAATTAAAAGTTTCATCCGAGTAATGGGATATTTGCACTGCGAAATGCCACGGCGGCCAGCGACGATACTTGATACTTGTGCAATATTTGTGGGCGTTCCTCTTTCCGTCGCCTCGTCCTTTATCCTTCCTGTCCCCGGCTACAAGTATCTAATTGCCAAAAGGATTTGCAAAACTTCAGCCTTACATAACGTTGCGCTGACCTCCATCGCTATCTTTATCTTTATTTCGCCGCTGTTGTTGTTGCACTGCAAACTTTTTGGCCAGCGATTGCCAAACTATGCCCAACACGGGACTACGTGAGTCGAGCTAATGAGCTGCAAGAGTCACGCGCGCAATTAGACGGGCAGGGATTTTAATTAGGGCCCACCAAACGAGCCAAGGCGTCGCGAAGATCGGCTACTTCATTGCATCAGAATACTTTTAGTAAATGGGTCAGCAGAAAAATGTATAAAAAATATATGCTTAGGTAAATCCATTAATTCAATGAGATTCAACTCTAAGCTCGAACACTTTTTAATAGCAAACACAAATCTGTTCTTCGATTTTCAAGCCTTCAGAGAGTTTGTGGCGCCCAACGTGGGACATTAAGTTGCCCTGCGGTGAACGATGTCTCTCAAGATAGATGATGCTGAAGTATAGAGTGGTCGACTTTACTCTAATTCATCTCTCTGACTTATTTGAATACCAAGCATGAGGACCGGAAGTAACTAACAGAGACGTGACCAAAATTAAAGAGGAAGCGCTCCCCAAAGTCGGCATATAATTCGATGTAGTTCTACCTACATCAAAGTCCGATTTTTCCGGGAATCCCCCATGGGAAGTGTGAATATTCTTGCTGCCATATAGAACTGAAAACTGCCAACTAACCACAATCGATTACCAGTGGCCAGTGTTTAGCGTCGTTGTTCACTTTTCACTGTTCACTGCTCAGTGTCCGCGTCTAATCGCCGCCGGATGTCCGCATAGAAATTTGCTTTCATTGTTTTTGTTCCAGCAGGCGGACTCTCGTTATATTTGCCTGTTTTTCGGATGGTGGATTCCCGATTCTGTCGCCTATTCTGCTCCATTTTAGCTTCCCCGTTTTTTTTTTGGTTTTTGTTTGAGCCCAAACTTTGTTGTTGTCAGCATTCGCTTTCAATTTCCTCATCCACTCGAACTAACATCCTTCCGCTGACTTGTCGTGGTTGCTCATTCATGGCCGTTTTCCCAGTGTCCGATGGACAGGACAGAAGCTAGTCCGTCTGGTCAGTCGTCAATCGGCAGTCGTCAGCAGTGAATCCGAATAACACTGGACCCGTCCGTTTGTCAATCAATTGTGAATTGTTTATTGAATGTTGTCGTTAGACTGCACACAATGCCGCTAACAGCCGGGCTTTTCCTTTCTGGCTAGCTGGCTATTTTTTCGGCACTTCTTGCTCGAAATTATTGGCACTGAGGGTATATTAAACAAAGAGATGGTTTGTTACTAAAAAAAACAATCTTTTTGGAAGGTTTATAGCAGTCTGCAGTCCAAAATGAGCTACGTCACTTCAAATACCAACTATTTTGGCATAGCCAAAGTAATGAGTATTGCGTGGTCTAATCCCCTCGGTCATAGTTTTCCCTTTAGTTTGGTCAGTGGCGGATGGCTTAGGACACACATTGTTTGCCCTGTCAAACGCTCCACTTTGTATTTATCTTTTTGTGCGCTGATCGATTTGGTTGTTGGGCCGGCTTTTCATTGAGTGCCTGGGCCATTTTCCTAACGCATTTCTTTTTTAAGAGCCACCGCTGCATGCCCGCACTCCCATAAATATGCCCAAATGGAAATGGTCTTTGTCCGTAATGAAATAGTGTTGACTTTCCTCACACTGGCACTCCTGGCACACATCGAATCGCGTGTCCTTAACAAATGCACGAAATTGCTTTTAAACGAGGACGACGCCGTGCAGTCTGCCGCCCAGCCTCTGAGCTCCTCGTTTTTCCAGCCCCCCTTTCCAGATTTTTCCTCCACAACCCAGTGGCATGTGATGATTTGTTCGCACATAATGAAACTCATCAGCAGCTGCAGCCCGGAAAAAGTCGGAAAAGTCGGGAATCGCCGGGCACGGGGCATCGGGCATCGCGGGGATCGGGCGACAAGGACTTGCTCATAAAGTATAAGCCAACTTGTTCGGATCGAGGCTTGGCATAAATTCAAAAAGTACGAGTACGAGAACCCAACAGCCACTCGGCGGGAAAATGTAGTAAAAGCATTTTACAGTTTCATTTTCCACGACTCAGTGCCGGCCACTGTCCATCCGTCCGTCCAACGGTCCATTCCGTTCGCCATCCAAGGCTCGGCTTTTGTGCGATTTACTTAATTTGAAGTGTGCCGGGGCCATCGAGGCATTCCTTTTAAAATCAATTCGACGACTCTCGCCACCCAATCCCATGACCACCATCGCATATTTTCTTCGTTTGCTTTCAATGTTTGACTTGGACTGTCGCACTATTTATGCACGTCTTTGCTCCGCAGACAGCAAGGACCCACTTTGGCCAGGACATTAAGACCGATGAGCAGGCAGAGGACGTCCAAATGGACCTGCTTTGGACCAGCTCGAGAGCCACCCGGTAAAGACCTGGCCAGCGTCCCCGGCTGTCTGCTGCTATGCAAACTATGTGGAGAATAATCTCTTTTATTGCTGAAATGCTTATTCAAATATGTTTTTATATTAACAAGTTTATGGATCAAACGAGCGCAGATGGGACTTGTGCACAGCAAATAAATATAATTACTGGAGCTAAAATCAAATTGAAATTAATTCAACAACAAATATATTGTCAAATATGTCTAGAAGCAATATAAGCGGTTAACTAAGCACACTAAAATAGTGTTTGACATATTCAATAAGGCATAATTCAGCATAATGGCTGCCTTTATTTCTTATTGTGTGGTTCAGTTTCCTAGCTACCACCAGCCTGGGGCAAGAGTGAATTTTAAGCTGAGCTTGAGCAAATTCATTAACAACAGAACCAGAGCCGACGCCCCCGATCCAAATCCAAATCCAAAATCCCACGCCCAACCGAAAAAGGGAGCTGAGCGCCACAGTTGCGGTTGCCTTCGAAAATGAGGGCAATGCATTTGTCCCGAGGGTGCCAGAGTGGCAGGGACCAATCCCGACCAGAAATGGGAGCAGAGCTGCGGGTTGCCAAGCACTTGTTTTTGATGTGACGCTGATATTTAAAAGTGGAGTTCACATCAAAGTTACACAGCGGTCCAGAATGGCCGACATCACCGTGCCATCATCCCCATCAGCATCATCCCCATCAACATCATCATCATCATCATCATAATACGCAGCAGTCAGCAGGTTTCAAGCCAGTTCGGTTAGGTTTGGGTATGCTCTGCTACATTGGGAGCAGAAAAATGAATGGGATTGGTGGAAAGTAACCCGCTTTACTTTACTCTATTTTAGTTGTCAATGCAACATAAGCTACTTATGGCGAATGAAAGTAGAGAGCGCCACTCACAACTTATGGCTAACTCTTGGCCAGGAGTAAATATTTTAAACTGCGCCAGGGCATCCCATGGGTCGAGTACTTACTAAATATATATGGCTAAAAAGGGTTCCCTATGTGTACTTGCGGTAATTGCAGAGCGTTTTAACTATGCTGGCTGGCCCTTTGTTGCAATCGCAACTGCAACTGCAACAGCAACAACTTGCTGCTCTTACTTGACATATGTCAGTCACTCACTCACAGCGCTTGAGTTTCGAGGTAGTGGGTGCGGAAAGGATAACCAGGATGTGCTGCCATAAATTGCACTATTTGTGATGCACTGACTGCTGCTGCTTGGCACTGCTGATGACTTGGCACTTAAACTGCCAAGGGGACAAGTGCCAGGACATTCGATCAGCTGCGCCCATTAAGCATACGCCGTGTTGGACGCTGAAAATTAGCAACGCCGCAACATCATTTGCATGCAGCGCGGTCTTAACCAAAACCATCTGATGTTGACTTATGAGCAGCCCGTTCTGGGCCGAGAACTTTCTGAAAAACGGAAATTACATTTCGCTCACTTCGTGCGCAATTAAAGTTGGCCAGGTGGAATGGTCGGGTGGCGGGCTCAACTTTGCCCTCTTGCATTTCGCATTTGAAATAGCTGCGCGAGCACACACTTTAAAGTGTTTTTCCCGTTAATGCGAATTTGAAGTTTGATCGATATGTGGGGCGTGGTTGGCGCCGCGTCCACCGCCCACTGGCCACCCGGCATTAGAGGTCACACGACGCGGGCCCATCATCATTTCAACGCCAGTTGCCGCGGCGAACTGTTTGATTTGCCGCATCGCAGCCGCCGGTACACGTATCCGTCGATTGCCACCAACGCATTCCTCTGACCGATGTCCGATGCGGCGGCAATGGCCAGCAGCGATGAGGAGGGCGTGCCCGCCGGGAGCACCAGCGGTCGCCAGCGCGTCCAGCGCGACTACAGCGATGCCAGGTTAGAGCGGGTGGCCGCCTACACAACGACCACAATGCGCCTCAAGCCGGATAAATGGACCAAAATGATGGCCTGCGATGACCTGCGGGTGAGTTGCCACTATAACACAGGGGTGAAATAACGGGAATCAAGGAAAAAACAATACCATCACCAACTTTAAAAATTATTGTACATTAAATAATATCTGAAACTATGAAAGTGAATCAAGTTGTCATTGTTTTCACCACTTTGCGTGCAGCGCATTGTTGTGGAGTGGCAGCATGGCCACAGTCGCGTCCTGGTAATGACTCTCAGTCCTGGCGGAGATCTGGTTCCCAGGAGCTGCCTCAGCGACTTGTACCTGCCGTATTCGGTGCAGAGTGCCCGTGGCTCCGTTCCATCCGCCATGTTGCCCGCCGAAGATGAGGCGATGGCCACAGTTACGGCCGCCGTGTCCGCCGTGGTGTCTGTCACGCCCGGTGCTCTGCTCATCCCGCTGCCGCCCGCCTCCTCCAGCTTCACGACTCTGGACGGCGTGCCACGTGGCAAGTGCGCCTACTTTGTGCGCTGCAATACTTCCGACGGACCCTTGACGGCATCCAATTTTGCGGAGAGCGTGCTGTACGGCGACTTCCCGGTGCACAGCAAAATCGAGACCATGTCGCTGCTGTTCGACGACGTTCTGCAGCCGCTCCTGGAGCAGGCTCAAAGTCAGTGGCCCGCCATTGTGCGCAAGGATATGCAGGCGCGCATCAAGGAAGTGCGGAACACACTGACCGAGGTGGGTCATTCTGGTGGTGCACTCAGGAAAAAGTCGAGCTTACAGCCGGAAATTATCATTTATATTTTATTTTTATTCAATTGAGTTCTAAGTGCAGCGCGATTATGATTTAGTATTTACAACTTTGAGGAAATATCACCCATTAAGAAGATACATTTTTTCCTGAGTGCAGCTGGCAGCTGCGGTATCTCATCAAATTAATCTAATTGAGTGCAGTGGGGCGGAGGCTTCGAGTGGGAACGGAGGAGGCGCGTGCCCAACCGATCCCATTTGGAGCGACTCCGACTCCCGACCATTGTCTTGGAAGTATTTCGCTTAATTCGCAAAACTTTTCATGTGTCTACGGGCGATACGTATACATTCTGTCTGTATATACTTTATTGTTATCCCAACAGATTAAGGGCAAAACCAACAATCGCACAATTTTATCGTTATTAGTTTCGCCAACAATCGTCGAGGAAGTGTTTGCCCACGTGAGTCAAGGGTAAGTTCCGGCCATCGGAGGATGGCCATTGTCTTAGAGTTCCGCCCTGGCCTCCAGCTCCTTGGAGTGCAAGATGTCGCCCCAGAAGCTATCTGGTATTGTTTATGTGGCCAGAGAGAGAAAGGCTTATTCATGATACCAAATTGATTTTCATTGGCATAACTTTTCGCATGAATTGGTCGAAATTTATTTAGCCAGCAATTCCGGGAAAATTCAAGTTGTTTGCCCCTTGGTCATACATACACAACTGGTGGTGTACTTCGATTATTTTCCCATCGTACAAATGCTTTTAATTAAATTACAACTATTAAAAGAAATAGCAATCGTGAGCTGGCCATCAGCATTGTTAAGAAAATTGTCCAGAATTTAGCCAAAATTGCCATCGGTACACACGTCAAGAGCCTTTAAAGTGTATTAAGCTTGAGATTTTTGGTCCAACAACTCACAATGTTCGATTCGATTCAATAAAGACAAAATTGAAAGCAAAAATCAAAATAAACCATCAAGCCATTTTGATTGGTATCAGTTAGCTATTGAAAACTAACTACGGAAAAATGCTAAAAACAAATGGCAACATAAAAAGGGGAAGTCAAGTGCAAATTTTTTGCGAATTAGGTCAATAAATGTTTCCGCTCATTACACAAGTTTTCGCCATGAACCAAAGTTAGTTGTAATAAAATTGGAAATAAAACCAATTTGGGAACTTTAAATCATTGAAGAACAAGTAGAGTATAACCAAACTTCAAATTAGAGTACTAAAATTTAAAGTGCGGACATCTAACAAAAAATAACTATATTTAATTTAACTTTTGCGATGTTTAATGAAGTCTTGATATTTACAGTCACTTAAGACCGGCGCTAGATCCTAAATTCCGAAACCTACTGGAGGAGATGTTCATAAATTGGACTACCCAAATGCACGACATTGTCTTGGAGCACTCCGAGTGCCAGCCACTGGGTTCGGCCAACCAGTCACCCGGACATCAGCCAAAGTACATAACACTGGTTTCCCTGCCCGCCCAGGAGATTGGATTTTGGACGAACCGGAAGCTCAACTTACAGAACATCTACGAACAGCTGCGAGAGTCCACGCACAAGACTCTGGCGCAGATTTTGGAGCGAATCGAGTCGGTTTACTATGAGCCATATGCTACCGCTTTCCGGAAACTGGTGGCAGCCTGGCTGGAGGCACAGGATGTGTCCCTTTGGCTGCAGCCGCTGCTTCGTCAGACTGCCGCATTTAATTCGGTTCAGTTCAGCAATGGTCACGATTTGGTGGCGCCACTCGTCCACATCGTGCATCTGGTATGGAGCAATGCCAGATACTATCGAAGCACCCAGAGGATGAGTGTCCTGCTGCGCTGCATCTGCAACATGCTGGTACATCGAGCCGCTGAGGATCTCGAGCTGCAGCTGCTATTCCAGGGCGATGCCGATGAGGGATTACTGAAAATCAATCGAACCACCGAGGTTCTGGAACTTTTCAAGTAAGATTGCTTTACTTTACGTGATGTTTTATCATAAATTGCATCATTTGGCAACATTTCCAGAGTAATTATTTAATCAATTCATGATTTGTGTAGAAATTAAACAAACTGAAAACATTCATCTCCGTTAAACATTAGCACAATTTGAATAGTATGCAATCCATTCTCCATTATATTCAACTAATCTTCCGCAGGCAACGAATGCTGGACTACAAGGAGCGCTATGCCGGCAGCCAGATCCTTCTGCCCGCTCTTCCCGAAGGAGCAGCTGCGGTGGCTTCATCTCCATCGCCAGATGACCAGCAGCAGTTGTGGCGCTTCTGCCACGAGGATGTATTTGGCCAAACACTCGACGGCTTCTCGCTCCAACTGTTGGAGCTGCGCCAGGTTTTCGAGGCAGCGGTGCAGTTCCAGCAGCTGGAGAAGCTGGAAGTGGGCGGATTGCGGGGCAAACTACTGACTGAGCGCGTCAGAGAGGTGAGCTCAGAACTTGGGTATAAGTTTAATGTGCGATTTTTCTACCCTAGATTTTCGGCGAGTTTAAAGTGCTCTTTGAGCAGTGGAGCAACGTGGACATCGATCTCACCGCCACGGTGGCCAGCAAATGGAAATGCTTTCGACGGGAGCAAAGCCTTTTCTTTAGCCGAATGCAGCTGCTGGAGCAGAAGCTGGCCACAGTTTTGCTGCAGGCCTTTGAACAATGTCACAGCTGGATGCACTTGCTCCGGCTGACTTTGATGTTTGGCTCCCTGCTGCAACGCGAAGCTGTGAGACCGGAATTGGCCCGAGTCCTGCCGCATATCCTCTTCATCTACGACACTGAAATGGAGCAGCTGGAGGATAGCGTGGGGGAGGTGCTGCTGGGCTACGAAATACGTGGCTTGGCCGCATTACCTTTGGCCAACAACTTTCCACCCATTGCGAATGCCATGATGTGGCTGGAGCAGCATATAAGTCGATGCGATGAATTTGGAGCGAAGGAGTTAAGCCAACTCGTTGAGCAGTTGTAAGTACACTCGAAGAAATCATCTAAGCTATGTTATATACACTGAAAATATTAGATTGAAGGAGAAATCGGAGCTGCAGACGCTGCCAATTCAGTGGAATTCCCTGCTCTCGCGTCGCAATATTCTGACCACCAAGCTGAGTAATCTGCAAATGAAAATCTGGACCACATGGCATGAGTGCGTTGATAAGCTCATCGTCCAGGGACTTGATGAATCCGTGCTCTCACGATCTCAAGATCTTAGCCAGCTCCATCTGAACTTCTCGCCAGTGCTGTTTACCCTGCTAAAGGAAACCAAATATTTGTTGGCTCTCCAAGCTACTGGCAGCTTATCCTGCGATCTCTTCCAGCTACCGGAGCCACTGCTCACACTCTATGGCCACCGAGATGCCTATTGGGAACGTCGCATTCGGCTCATCAAGATTGGTGAGTTCTACAATGGCATCCGCTCCGGAGAATGTGCCGCAGCTGAGCTTCAATTAATTCGCAATGACCTGGCGACCATCGACGAGCACGTGGAAGTGGCCTGTCGGCAACTCACATGGCGCAACTACGGTAGGAGCAATCAATATACTGAAGAGAATCGCTGCAGAAATTTATTTAAATAACAGATGATCAACTTGTGGCGGTCATTTTTGAGCAGTGTCGCGACTTATTCGCCCGACTGCAGCAATCGCACGGCAACCTGGATGCCATCCTGGCCAGCATGCGTCGCTGGAGCCGGGAGCCACTGCATCAGCGCAGCTTATACGGTCGCAATCTCCTTGATCTGCGCCACCAGCAGGACCGAGTGCGTCTGCGGTTGCTGCAGTGCGATGAGACCAAGATGCTGCTCAATCGCCTGCTGATTGCCAACTTCTGTCTGTTCTTCAACTATGAGTCGCAGGAGTTTCAGCTGTACTCCAGGGATCTGAGTGTGCAGGAGGTGGGTTTTAAGCACTTTGAAGGGTTTTAAGGTATTCTGTCTTATGTTATTTGAAATGATTATCCTCTATGGCCTTCGTTGCAGTTTGTTCGTGAATTTCCGGAGGAGCAGCGGCGGCAGTACAACAAGTATTTGGCCAGCGTGGATGAGCTGATCTGCCGCGAAGTCCGCGAGGCGATGAGAATAAGGTTTTTAAGCAGCCCGACCCGAACTAGCACTTGAATTTCCCACTACCATCATCATCATCATCATTGTCAGTAGCACTCATCGCCAATCAATTGCACTTCTTCACCAGACAGCCAACTATTTCATTACATTTCGGCACGCTGGCAGCTCCTTTCATGTCTCATCAGAACTAATCAAGTAAATGAGCACGAAATCGCACAACTGCAACCGCAAAAATGAAAGACACCTGCAGGTGCAAGTGCAAGTTGCAAGTTGCAAGTGCAATTGGAATTGCAACTGCAACAACCACACTTTGCGACCGCAGCAATATGGGGGCAAACAATGCCAACAACAAATTGCCGGGGGCCGAGCATTCATGCGTCAATTGCATGTTTCACTTAGCGGCACTTTTCGTGATTGCATGCAGACAACGTCGGCCAAAAATGAAGAGGGGATGGGGCAGGGGGGCACATTGGGGGCGTGGCTGGCTCAGCCTGCAAACGAAATAAGCTGCAAAGCAAACTGAACACTGAATTTAATTTTCACATTACTCATACGCCGTGTAATTCAGTTTAGAGTATTTGTACAAAGAAATGACAGCAACAGCAACGACGACGCCAACAACTCCACCAGTGGATCCTGGCTGTTCAGCCGGCATGGCGAGGTTAGTCCTTCAGCAAATCACAACGCCACAGGCGACATCCACGGCGGGAGCGGGTGCTGGTGGGGCACCGCCCACAGCCAACGATGCTCCACTCTTCGAAGTAAAATTGGAACTGACGGAAACGGAAATACGCTTTTCGCCCGCCTTTGATGCAAGTGTGGAAAATAATTTTCAACAAATTGTGGAGCAGCTGTTGCTCGATATAAAACAGACATGCGACTGCATGCCAAGAATTGTGGCTGACAATGCCCCGTCAGAGGATGATGAAGACGACGACACGGCGACGGTGGACTACGAACAGGAGCTGAGGCGGGAGCCAAAAGAGGACCGAGCACAGGAACTGCAGGAAAGGAAGAACAAGGAGCTGGAGCTGGAGCAGGAGCAAGGAGATCCGAAGCCGCAGGCCGTGCAATTCAACCTGCTGGCTGCCGCCAAGGCGTATAGTCAAAAAATGGAATGCACTGGTAAGGATTTCGCCACCCCGATAAGTGGTCGCATTGCGATATACCCTTTTTCAGGGCATATCTATACTTCCGTATATTTTGTTCCCCTTTTATATTCAATAAATTATTGATAAGTTTATTTTTATGAGTTAAAGACCACAGCTTAGTTCTACATATTCCACCAGGCTTCTTTAGTTACAGTATGGCTCCATGTTTTGCTCAGATCTCAGTTCCTTTCATCCTCTTCTTTTCCACATCCCAGCCGATGGCCTGGAAATGCTCGAGAGGGCGATACGCGATGCCCTGGCGGATACGGTGGCGGCGGCATCGGCTTACGCTGCCAAATTCCAGGCCTATGCATTCCTGTGGACCCAGCAGAGCGGCGAGGTGCTGGCCGCGTGCATGCAAACAGCCAGGGAGCAGACGCACCACGTCAGCGCCGGCGGCTATGCCATCATGGAGACGTTCAAAAAGGAGGTAGGCCGGAAAAGGCAAAGGAAATGCCCCCGGGGTGCCGAATGCCAACAGCTTTAGTGGCTGCGACACTCACACCCCAGTTCTGGGAGCAGATAAGAAGTGGTTGGTGGGAGGAGGAGGCGGACGGACAGACGGAGGCAGACTGGGTCGCTCAATTGGCAGCCACACAATTTACGCCATGTAGCCCCTGAGACCAATAACGCTTGATAAATGCCAACCATTTAGGGTCAAATGTGTGGCAACTGACCGAGCCAAGAAGGAAATAAGCGAAAAAAGGCACAGGATCCCCGAACGAAACAAAGCAAAACACCAAACAACTGCTTAACCACCACATGGCGTCGTTGACTTATGTTCTGGGGGCAATTGGAAGCCACTTCCTGCAGCACAGCAGGCAAATCGCCGACGTATGCGTAATATTTTCTTTAAACAATTATCAAACGCCCCGAAAAGTATGCAATAAATTACCCAACAGGCACACACACACGCAACAACAAATCATGGTCAAAGTGCACGGACATGGCGGGAAATTGGGTGTTGCCCAATAAGATGAGGGAAAGTGGCCAGCAGGAAAGCCTCGAACCGCAAATGGTCTAATCTTAAGCACAAAAGGTTTCAAACTTAACTTCCTGAAAGTTATCAAATGTATAGATAAAAGAGGCACGAGTTTCAATAGATAATTTCCCATCAATAGTTTGTTTTTAATATTGAAATTCCAGCAAAAGCTTCATTTCTTCTGTAATGCCACACGATGATTTTCAACATATTTTTGACATAGAATCTTCCCAGACATAAGTTCAGTGATGCCCCACTTCCGGCATAGGGCACGAAAAATCACTGGCCGGCATTTTATTTATGACTACCCATTGTGTTGCCTCTGAAGCAGCTGGTGCTCTTAATAAACCGACGGCAGCGATAGAACCCACTGTAATATATACACAGCACATAGGGACTTATCCATACGAGAAACACCCATGTGTGGCAAATTAGCAAATAAATTAGGGTAGGGCCAGTCAAAGAAAGTTGTCACTCCATAAACATTCACATTTTCCATAGATCGAGAACTACAACGAAGTGCACGATGCCATTGACCAGTGCGAGAACAGGGAGTGCATCAACGGATGGCTGGCCCTCGATCTCAAGCCCCTCAAGTATGGACTTCTCAATCTGGCCTGCAAGTGGTCACACATGTGCAAGAAGTGGCTACTCCGCTACGTCCAGGGAACTCTGAAGGTGAGACGCACCCGAAGAACTTGGAATTCACTTTAAATGGGGGAAACACTCCATTTGCAGGAGTTGAATGCCTTCATTGCTCGCGGCTACGAGACGCTCCAGCTGCACATCGCTCGCCAGGACTTCGCCACCCTGCTCCGCGTCCTGGCCATCATGTCGGAGATTCGGGAGAGGGAACCCTATGCGGACAATGTGTTCAAGCCGCTCAAGGAGATCATGGGCCTACTGAAGTCCTACAATGTGGAGTTCGAGCCGCAGCTGCTGCGTGGAATTGAGCAGTTGCCGCAACAGTGGCAGCAGCTGAAGCACTCGAGCACCGTTAAGCAGGAGGCGCTGCAGGACACCCGCTTCCACCAGCAACAACGAGTGACCGCTCTCATCGGCCTGCACACCTGCCACCTGCAGCACTATGCCCGGCAGTTCCAAAAGATGCCCGTGAGTGGCGAATGAAATGTGGCTTCCATTATATATATAAATTGGTTCTTACTTCCAGTTCTTTCGCGTGCCCTGCCCGCAAGTCTACGATGTCTGCGATGAAGTCTACCTTCGGTTGCACCGCTTCCGCCGACAGCAGCGCCTCTACACCCGCTGGGCCCGACTTCTTGACATCCAGCCACCCGATCCTGCAACCCTGCAGTTCTGCGAGGTGGAGCTGAGAAGGGTCAAGGTGGGTACATGGGGCACTTAACCATTTTATTTATATGGGAAATATAATCTGTTATCGGTTGGCAACATTTAGTACTTAACAATATTAATGTAATTTTAAGCCAACTGCCTTTGTGGCTCCATAAGCTAGCGCTATAAATGGGGTTGTCTTAACCATATCCTTGTTAGCACAGCAAAACTAATAATTGACCCATCGCCGGCAGCAATTGTGGGACTTTGTGCGCGTCATCGAGTCGTGCATCGTGGCGTGGCACGCCACGCCCTGGCTGCTCATCGACACCGATGACATGGAGCACGAGTGCAAGAAGTTCACCCGCGACCTGCGCACCCTGGACAAGTGCATCCGCGAGTGGGCGCCATACGTTCACATAGTGGGCGTGCTCCGCGAACTGGTCGCCTCGCTAAGGGCCATCACGGAGCTGCAGAATCCGGCAATTACGGAGCGCCACTGGATGGAGCTGATGCAGCTAACAAAGGTGAGCACAATGGGAATGGCGAATGGGGTTGGGGATGTGTGTGTGTCTTTCCAAATGATTGAGCGTGCCAACAGTGGAGCAATGGAGCCGGCAATCTGCCCGCCGGCTGATGTCTCTTTGTGCCCAGTTTACATGGCGGTCACAATGGCGCAC